>NC_090940.1:492614545-493239545 GCF_040938575.1 Ambystoma mexicanum | reverse complement strand
TAGGCCCTACGTGTGTATTTTCATCTATTATGAACTTGAGTTTCAACTGCATTTTCATACGCCTGATTAATCGAGTTGTGAGCCTGTAAAATGTAACCTTTATGGTTTACTTACTTGTAGTGGGTCTGAAAGTGGTTCTGCTGTTAACCCCTTACATCATACTAGCATGTGAACTTGCTCATTTCCACATTTCATTTTTTTTATGCATTGTGTGTTATTGCAGAATCAATTGTGTTCTACCTGTATATTTTGTGATGTCATTGTGCTTAATGTTGGTTTCATGCTTGTTGTTGAATTTTACTTGTTCATGTATTTGAATGTCTGTGATTTTATGGCTACACTGGATAAAGCTGAATTGACTGACCAGGGAAAATGGGTCCCAGAGAAAACTTGATGCAGGGCAAGATGCATGTTTGGGCTAGGTAATGATTTGATTCTAATCATGAATGCAACTTCTTGTTCTATATGGGGCAAATATGTAAAAGGTTTGACTTACCAAAATCATGAAACTCTCACAGTTCTCCTTATGTTCCAGGAGCAATGGCAGTGTGTTTGTGGCAGTGAATCCCATCTGCAATGTGATTGTCAACATCCCCGATATCCAAGAGGGTTCCGCTGCTCTCATGGACCTCTGTTGGGTATGTGGAGGATTGTCTTATAAACAATGGCTGCCATCTTGGGAGGTCTTTGCTCCAAGGCGACACTGCAAGCTGCCCTCTTGGTGGTACTCAATGTTAATCTCAGAGTACTCTGCAAGCACCCAATGACCAAGCCAATGTATCTGCTGCAGCAGCAGGCTTGCTGGATTCTGAGCCTGACCTCTGCCACTGCAATAACTATTTGACTCAAGCATCATGTGACAAGCTGGATGAGTTACCACAGGAATACAGATTGTTCAGTCATGCTGACATTTTTTTTTTGCTTCATGTTTTGCTCCTGGGGTGCTAGCGGAAGCTACTGCTAAGTGGCTGCAAATAACCAGATGGAAGCTTTTTCCATTGGCCAAAGCAACAGAAAAGGGGTTGAAAGCAAATAGTGAAGAACTTCGGCCCATAAGACTAACCACTTTGCAGAACTGCTACATGTTCTATATGATAACTGCCATGGAGTGGAGTCTGTAGCAAACTGGGAACTTATTACTGCATGTACATATCCCCCCAATGATGCAGACAATGGAAGCCTTCGGAGGTGATACAAGCCATGCACAATCTGCACACCACCATGGAAAGTGAGGGTTGGGTGGAGAACAATGACCCGCGACATGCCAATTTTATCATGGGTGCCCTCATGAATGAGTAATCTACTCAAAGTGCTGACTCCTGCTGTTCTGTTGCTACTTGTTCTTTATTGCATTTGCCAACTGGTATTGGGGTGTTGCAAAAGACTGATGGTTAAGGTAACACCTTTGATGTCACTCACTATACAATCTATTGATGCTAAACCTCTTGTGAAACACACCCGCACGGAAACCGAACAAATGGAAAAGCCTTGTATGATTTGAATCACACAACCAATTGGCCCAGAGATAACATTGTTTGCATGCCCTAATGATCCTGGACATTATTTTTTTGAAACATATGTTCATCCCACGGGGATGGGGCCTTAATGTTTTTTCCAATGTAGCCTGGAAGAGTACACAGGGGATTGGTGTAATGTGATGAAAGTGTGGTTAATGAAGACTCCTTTTGACATGGTGAAAGAGAAAGGTGGTGTAGTTGATAAATCAACAAGAGGGATGCAAGTAAATATGCATGTGCAACATTTTAAATGTACCAGAAAATATAAGCTTTGTTGAACTCACTTCTGCAATTTATTGAATTAGGCATCGTTTCTGCTGCACTCTAGAGAGTCGCCAAGACTGCCAAATATGCAGTGGGCTGAATGGGTAGCACAAGATATGAAAGCATTGTCCCAGGAATTAGGCCTTTGATGTATTCTCCCAGAAAATCCTTTTCCCGAGATGAGAATGTTCCAAGAACTAACCGTTTCTGTCCTTTGCATAGGCAAGTGAGCATGCCATAGCTCCAAGGACGTGCAGCAGTGTGCAGGAGCAGCAGGGCTTGGGAATAGCATATTGTGCAAATATGTCTGGTTGCAAGGTAGAGAATATTACTGCATCTAGTTTGCTGCTATGCAGGGTAGATTTCACTCTTCGTGGTAACTGCATGGTAGGCCTCTACAGTGAGATAAACATGACATGACATGTTACTCTATTAGCCAATCAGGGTAGGCCAATTTCTGTGTTATTGGATTGTATAGGTAGGAGAATAGTAGGGGGATGAAATCTGCATACACCCATTTCTGGAATGTATTCTAATTTTGTTGTTTTTTCCGTCAAATACTGGCGCCAAAATGGGAAGTTTGAGAGTTCCGTTTTCTGGTCTGACGAGACTGGTTGACCTCACGGCCATTATTGCACTGCATTAAAGGAGTGTTTTTACACCACGTGCGTCTCATCATTATTTCAGGTAGACTTCAAGGGTCTACATCTTTACACATATGAATATGTACTGTGTACACTGATTCAGGGCAATGGACTGGAAGAAACAAGCACAGAGTGCTGACTCAGCATGTGTGAGCTCATGCCGAATAGCACTTTGCTGGAGACATATTAAAAGTCATGCCCCAGGTACTTTAAAAACACACTCATGCTGCCCACGGGACGAGCCCTGTGACCAGTTTATGCAGAAAATGTCTTGGCGCATGGTTAAAGGCCATTGCCAGGACACACTTAAGACACAAACATTGACCTTTGGACATGCACATTGACCACTATCATACCCACAGTTCCCTCTAGTCATGGCCAATAGAATGCCTAGTGTGCACTGTGTCCCAAGAACTGTCCTGCCCTCTATTAAAAGATGTTGGCTATTCCACTGGCACAGTGTACACACCCAGAGAAATCACTGGAAATGACCAGTAGATATTGTGCCATTAGATTGGATATTGCAATGTCCCAGGTACCTGGAACTAACAAGTACTGGCCATTGAGCGTGCCTTATAGACTAGGTTCCAGTGGCATTTCTTTTGGTCATGCACTGTGCCTAATAAACTACAATGCCCTCTCTGTATGGGATGTGTCCATGCCCAGGAGACACAGGTCCATGACATGGCCATCTGCCCTTCCCCGAGGGACAGCTAACAGCACACACATTGCACACTGGGAAAGGTCTGTAGTAATGTCCCATTCTCATTGTGCCTGACACAATGTCAGTGCCATTTCACAACCCTCACAGAACTCTTTCTTTGACAACCCCACACGACATTTATATCTAGGTCCTTTGCCTTTCTCGCTTCAGATTATAATATATAGTAAACACAATTGCCACATTCTCAACCCTTTTGCTCGGAATAAAATGTCTGCTGGGTGTATTCTGGTTGAACAGAAGTATTACAGACCTGCAATAGGTTGGATTATGCACCATAGGATTCTGTATACCTCTTGTACATGTATTTCAGTGCAATGTATGTATACACTCCCCCAAATCGGTGAACAGACCAATCTGAGAACGAGTCTGGAAGCTCAAAATAACTCTCCATCATGTCGTTTATGTTGTGGGGGTAGAGCAAGTCCCTGTAAGATGTTAAATGGGAAATGCAATTATAACCCCCACTCCCCTATGCAAACTCCCCCTCCCCTCTTGATGGAACATTCAGGGACTATTCCACCATCGGAGAATTTGCACCTTGGAACACTATAATTACACCAAGGATAATAATAAACTATTATTTATAGAATCTTATAAACTACTTCATGCTGGATTCCTGTCTTTCCCAAGCTTGGTATTAGCATGTGTTTTATTTTCCAATTGAAAGGTGCACAGTTTATCGACGATAAAAACTTGGAAGGTTGAGTCAGCCGTGAGATTTAAACTTGCAGAGTGCAGTCTTGTCACATATCTAAGACTAGTGCTTAACTCATTAGATATCTCTATTGCCATGTCCAATGGACAACGGGCAAGGTCATGGCCTACGGCCATTCCTATAGCCCCTCAATCATACACACAGAGGCCACTGGTCATGGCCTCTGTCCATACAAATGCACACTGCCTCCAAAGGCATGGCCTGAAACAATGCACAATGGTCAATGTCCCCAAGACATCACCAATGCACCAACACTGCTCACTGGGTATTGCCTGTGCCAAGCCCAGTGGACACTGTGTCTGGGGCAGAACCTGGCACGATATATACACACAAAGGGCCTCATTCTGAGTTTGGAGGTAACCACCATTTGCGGTATGGCAGCCTCCGAACTCGTCCAAACTCCGGCCTGGTGAATGGAGTAATTACCAGTCCATTCCGAGGTCGGAGAAACCGGTAATTCCCCATTCACCAGGGCCATTCCCCATTCCCATTTGAGCCCCCATAGGGCTCAAAGGGAAGGGGGAAGTCGGCAATAACGGTACCATAAATTACGGTACCGTTATTGACCCCGGAGTCCCTTTACGGGTCCCGCCCTTAACGCCTGCTAGAAGCAGGCGTTAAGGAAGGACCCGCAAAGGGAATTTGTAGTAGGGCGATAAGGGTTTAACGGCAAAGGTCTCGTTACCGGTGAACGTTAACCCTTACTGCCCTACTCGGAATGAGGCCCAGAGTGCTCATATTCCTATCCCCAAATCTATCATGTGAGGTCCTCAGACCAGGGGTTAACTAACTTCACAGATACCATGCCACACATGATTGTCATTGGGTACCTCACAGTATATAACACAGTTGTGCCTCCTTCATTTGCCTTCCATCACCTCGGAGTATACCTTACTCTACCATTAGTACCATAATTCCTTCCTTTAGTTGGTAGACACATTTTAAGACCAATTAGGCAATTTTCTAAAACTACATTAAGGAGATTGCTACCCCTCTAGCCCCAGCTATGGGCTGGAGTATGCCCCAGTTGGCTCCTACCCATCTACATTTTATTTGCTAAGAGAATCAGCAGCCATTGCCATGGTGTCTGTCTCCAATCAAACATTCAGTTTACACGTTATCAGTAAGTGAATTCGCAGACAAGTCCACATGTTCTAAATATCCCTATCTGAAATGTGTCCTTTTATCAACTTTTTTATAGCTTTTTTTTCTTTTAAACACGGAACAGGTTTTCAATGGACCAACACTGGTGTAATTCCATCCAGCAGATTTTCCCACAGGCGAGAACAAGTATAATAGCAGTTTGCATGAGAAGTGTTGCATGTTTGGCCACCACTATAACCAAAGTCTTTTATTTGTTTTATTTGTGAAATGTTTTGTGACGTTTCATTGAACATGTTAAGTTGTTAGCATTTGAAACTTCAAACAAATATATATATTATTATGTGTGTTGAGAGCATTTTCACCAAATTGTTTCAATGCTGATTATTCCACAGTTGCCTGGATGTACCACCATCTAATGAATGCAGAAACATGTCAAAACTGGTGCCTTCCAAGAAGTGGGTGCTGTGGTAATCTTCTTTTCACCAGTCTGACCGGGATTTAATTAAGCAATAAGCCCCAAGTCCCAGGGGCATTACCTGACTCAGTAATGCCCCTGCAGTGAGGAGCTTATTGCTATTAGTACCCTGGCCCGCAAGCAATGTTTTTTGTTCCAAAACGCTGAAGCATTTTGGATAGAAAAAAAATATGTCAAAAAATACCAGCCTGGGAAGGGAAAACAGAGTCTGTTTTCCCTTTCCATGGCAGACATCAGGAGCAGACGCACTGGGGACAGAAGTGTTCCCAGCTTGTTTGCTCTCGAAAAAAGGACCAAAAAGAAGGTAAGCGGGATTGGGAGGGCAGGAGGGATTGTTTGGAGGGGGGAGGAAACACTTAACTGAATTCCCCAGCGGGGGAGGATGGCAACCTCGAGCCGTGTGGTTGCTCGGAGCAGGGATTACCCCGTTCTGAGCCTCCTCATAGGCTGAGGGGCTGCTACACACCCCCGTGCTGGGGATATGAAGGAAGTTTAAGATTCAAGGGATTCTGTGTCAGGTAAAGCCCTGGTGAGGGCTAATCAGATTGTGTCTAACAAACTGATTGTCTCTCGCCGGGTACTAATGTGGATTCTGTGATGATGATGGACTTGTTGGTGAAAGCTGGGTTATCTAACCTGCAGAAAAATGAAATATGATCATGTTTTTAAATGTTGACGATGATAAAATATAAAAATATTTACCTATAACGAGATTCAGCTGACATTATGTGCTTCGGTCATCAGAACTGATTTGACTATTTTGTGCATGTACAATTACAGCTGTCATGATACACGATTTCCAGCAGTAATCATTGTTGGAGCTGGTACTTTGCTAAACTCTCTTTTTACTCCCTGACTCCAAGTTTCAAACATTTTCTTTCTTTCCTGTTACTACTTAGGAAATATTATCTGGATCTTATCTTGATGGGGTGTGCTAGAAGCAGCAGTGGTGAACAAGAAATGTTGTTATTGCAATTTATATAGCACACCATACATCTTTGAAGGGGCATCAAGTTGCTGCAGGTAGATGTTGATTCATGATAGATCAGAATACGCTTGGGCTACATGAAGCTGCCCAGCTCTGCTATTTCATAAACATGCTGCTGGTCTGCTCACCCATTGTACAATTATGCCTTCTCCTTCACTGTTGTCAGCTATCTCCAGCAGGAGGGTGGGAACATTAAAGGGGCACCAGATTAGCCCTACATGCAGTGAATCAGCCACATTGCCTGGAGGCATGTTCCCTGAGGAAGGATAAATCCTGCCACTAGCTCTGCTGATTGATTTGTATTATTTTATTGTATTTGTTATTTAAACCATGCCAACTCATAACCGTGTTATTTTACAGTACCTGAGGTAGGGAAACAGTGGGCAAAAACAAAAGGGAACAGACTAGTGAATTACACCAATCAACTTGCAGTATTGACTAGAGTACTATCCTATTTGACAACCAATGAGGAAAAAAAAACACAAACCAAATTAAAAGAGATGCTGTAGGTATCAGAGTAGTAAAAAGCGCTACAAATCTTTGCAGCGCAAGGTACGGCTGAGAAGAATTTCAATGGGAGGGTCCAAGGGAACATTGAAATGGTCTAAGAGATTTCCTAGGTCTCTGATACACAGGTGTAGGCTCTACGCACCCCTGCACACCTTCCTCAGAACACAATGAACCTGTCTGTGCAACAGAAAACCCTGAACTGCACACATTGCTTGCTGTGAGGTGCTCTCAAAGCCCTAAACAGAAATCCCTTACACCTGAAAAACTGTATTGAAACGCTGCCACCAAAAACGGCCATGATTTGCTTTCCCTGTCACATGAGTGGCAAGCATTGGAATACTGCATCCCAAAAATGGGTTGCTTGTTTTTCATCTGAATGACAATAAGTCATGCACTACATCCAAAAACAGCCTTGTTTTACTTTTAATTCACATGAGGGGCAAGGACTTCAACAGTATAACCCAACACGGATGTTGCTTTCCATTTCACTTGAACAGCAGCCCTTGAAACACTGCAAAAGAAAAGAAAATGGCTTGCACACATGTGGAAAAAAAGAGAAATGACTATACAAAAAGCCACTGTGAAAGGAAATGGCTGGGAAATATGTTGTGGGGAGGTTGACTAAGCAATGTACATTATGTTTCCACCCACAAGACTTCAATGACCTTGGACGAGCCTCATAATACTGGAAACATCAGTTTTGGGCTCAGGAAGGAAACTTCAATTAAAAGCCCAGCTTCCCACTGGAAGTCGCACCTACTAGTGAATCATCCTGCAATGACATGTGATGTATTGAGGGCGTAATAATCCCCTGCTCTGCCAGACTTGAAAGCAGGGGCTCAGGGATTTCAAGGAAAGCAAGTGTGGCTAAAAATTGACTAGGAGGTGTGAGCTCCTTCCTGCACCCACTACCAAGAACAAACTGGCAAATTCAAAGGGGGTCACAAAAATCTCTGGTCACCTGCTGTCAGGAATAAAGCGCCCCTCCCATAGAGGGGGACAGATCCTCCCAATTGACATTAAAGGACTGATTCAATCTTTAGGCATTTTCACAGTGATTACAATGGGAAATAATTTCATTTTATGCTATGTTGTTATATAATTTGCAGGTGGTTTTTAAGAGCTAAAGTGCATTTTCCTAGGAATTTGGGGACTGAAATGGCCATTTAAGACTAGTTTCTGGCTACTTTGAACCTGTGACAAATATAAGAATTGATGGAAAGATGGAAGGTGAAATTAAGTACATGCTTGATCATTTGCAGAGTCATAACTGTTATACATGTTATGAAAATGATGAAAATATGCTAAAAGGCCATGCTACCTCATGCAGAGTTGGCGATCGGCTTACCTTATTCCCTATGGCCCACTTAAACTGCATATCTAATGCCTATCTCACGGGCTAGCAGAATTATGAAGTTATGAAACAAACCTGTTTTTTTATCAAAAAGTGGCTAAGAGAACAAAAAAGGGGAATACATGCTAATAGACAGACAGTGCTCTCTTCCCTTGAACCAATCTCGCCAGGGTTGGCGAGAGGAATGGTAACCTGTCCTATCCAAGCAGTAGGGATAATTACGTAGATTGTAAAATGATTGATGTCATTTGTGCTGTATAAGGGGGCTGTACTAGATCAAGACACACACAAAAATCCAGAGAGACAGAAGGCGGACAGAGAGGAGGAGACTGAACCGTACCATCTATGAGACTGCAGTGACCAGACCCATTGCCTAGCTGTCCAGAGTGTCCTGAGATCCAGCTAGCTTTCCAGAATCCCAAACCAAGGCTTACTTTGTAAGTAGCAAAAAATCCCCAATCCTAAATTGTGTAAGCCCTTCCTTTTTGTAGCATTACACCCATTGAAACCCATTGAAAACCCCAGTGAAAACCTAATTGAAAACCCCAGTGAACACCCCACATTGCTAGTGTAATTCAGTCCACTTCCTATAGATGAAACTGTGTTTAGCCTGTATTTTTTCGCATATTCCCTTTGGTAAGCCTCTCAGTCTCTGTGTAAATCCTTAGCATATTTTTAAGTACATCAATTGATTCCCCCATTGAAATTCACAGTACAAGTTGGTTAAAATTCAAAATCAACCCCATTGTCCCTGATGTCTTTCTTTAATAATTAATTATAGTCATGAACGTGTTGCCTCAAAATAATCAGTCTCCTTGTAACTGAAAACTGAGTTTGTCCATGTATTGTGTGCATTACCTAACTAATTTCTATGTGCATCTGTTCTGTTAAAACTCCAAACCATAGTCCCATTGAGAGCAATCCCTTTTGCCTACGAGTCTATCTGTTATGCGTCCCGTTCTTGTCATTGAAAACCGATTTTCCTATTCTGAGCTAACCCCCTTCCCTACGTTGCCTGTCATTGTAAATCCTGTGTAAAACGAATTCCCATTTGCCATTTTAGCTTTCCTTTTACATTTGCTTCCTTCCAAAACCGATTGGCCTACTTATATCTATTGTTGCCCTGATGTGCTGAATAGTAGTCTCTAAGCTCCCCTATCTCCTCAAGTGTAAGCAATACAAATTTCCTTTCATTTTGTCCCCTATCCATTGTGAGTAATAATCAAAATCCAATTCTGCCAGTTTGCTCCAAAAACAGGTTTTCACTTTATTTGTTGACTTTCCATCTGGGGTTGGTGGGCTGTATTCCAAAAAACAATTTACTCTCTATATCCCTCCTCCTTGCCTCTGCCTTCCATTCAAAGGAAACAAGTTAGCTAATGTTTGGGGGTGAGTGTTTTAGGGGGAAGCGCTAAGCGCTTTGGCGTAAAGCGCTATATAAATTCAATAAACATAAACATAAACCCTCAGTGTTATCTATTTATAAAATTGCTCTTGTTCTGTGTTGCCATTAAAGATTGTGAGAATTGTAACAGTATACCTTAACCTAATTGTTTTGTAGAGATTAGTGCATTGTGTTATCACAACATTAGTGGCTGTGAAAATGTTTGATGTTCCTTTTTTTCATTAAATAATAAATGAATACATATCTTCTTGATACACACCGGCCTGATTCCTGGTCCATTGTGATACGGGGAGTTTGCAGAGGTTGGGTGCGAGGCAGGTTGGAGGCCTACTCAAAAAAATTAACCCGTGGTTTATTAAAAATAAAAAGCGCCACATTCATTGTCGGGGAAGGAGTCCTTGGCTGGAGTGTGCCGTGTAATAAAACTGTGACATTGCTCTGCCTAAAGGCTGCGTTATCCTTTGATTGTTCCGCCTCGTCATTTTCACAAAAAAGGACATGCCCTATGCATAGCGGCATCTGAATCTGCGCGTCCTGGAGGCACATGTTGGGAAGCCTTTTTGCACCTATTTTGCATTTGAGCAAATAAAAGGATGACTCTGATCATTTCACTGTGAATCCTCAATCCACAAATGGGGTGTCCATTGAAATGTGCAGAACATAATCACATTCCCATGCCTCTGATTGCAGCAGGCGAAGGGGGGTGTGCAAGGCATGACCGGGTAATTCCTCCTCCTGCCATGCATGTGTTGTACGTGTGACAGCAGCGGTTCGACCCACTGTTTTCAGACTTGCATTTATATGCCCCACACAGCAATAGGAAAGATATGTTTGACCCATCATTTTCCAGCGAAAGGCCCCTTGAAAGGCCCATCGCAAGGGCGATCGCCGTGAAATGCGCTCTGTGAGGCAGTCATACATTTGTACAGAGAGCATGCTACCAGAACTAATGTACACGCGGGGACTGGCTGGCAAGAGCGCCTTTGAGAATAAGGCTACCTGCTTGTTCGAAAACAAGCGCAAATTAAAAAGGTGCATTCGCTCTGCTTTCTATTTTAAGTTGCAATTGTTTTTCAGAATCCTATCGCTGGCTTTCAAACAATAAATCGAAAAACACGAAGAAAGATATAATTCCATTTTATTTACAGCTGTCAACAGGCTTTCATATTGAATCTAATTGTCTTATTGTATTGCAAAGGGGGTCATGGCCCAAGTTATCATCCTTGATGAATTGGATTATGCCTCCCAAAACAGAAGTTGGGCTGGTGCTTAAGGACTGCGGTGGTGGGCGGAGCCTACAACCATTGCATATGGGAATTCAGGACGAACATGCTCACGATAAGCACGTAAGGGGTTAATCCCTGCCAGTGCAGAGTTGCTAATATGATCTCATGTCACACAACATGATTGTATAGATTGTTGATCATTATCATATATTTAACTATGATGCTGTTTTCTAGTAAAACACTATTCTAGCTGTGCAAGTGCCTTATACATGCCAATAAATAAATAAATAAATACATTACTTCCGTAGGATTTGTTTCACACCATCACTACAGGGTTTTGTGCTGTCATCGGTTTTAACTTGGTACTCCCTCGTTACTGTGCATGCATAAACACGAACACACTCTGGATGTATTGTGTTGTATTGCTATTCTAACTCTTTTTTTTGTGCTACTATGGAATTTTTTTGTGTAATCAGACCTATCTGTTCAGATACAGTCCAGGGCTTGAAAAAAGGCTGCTGGCGCATGCATATCAGGGTGCTTCATGCTGCAGAATGGTACTCCTAAGTGGTGGGGGGGCCCTACCTGTGCTAGAATGTCATGAACTGCAAAGCTGTATTACAAAATCTGTGACCCTCCAGCTCATGCAATTACGGCACGTGGCGTGAGGACATGGCCTTCCACATCTGCCACAATGTGTAGGGCTTTCGGGCGATATGGAAGCAATCGAAAGATACTCTGCACCTCATTTAAAATAGAGTTTGTCAATATAAAAATCCTATTGAAAAACACTTTGTTAATCGGGCCTTATCTGCCAATAGAAGTAGTTTAACGGTTTGTGGGTGCTGGTTATGCCTTGCCTTTTGTAATGCTTGATTTACAGACCACTTTTCCCCATTAAAAACAAATATTGCTCTGCTATGACCACCTTCCCTGCAAGTTAAAGTTTACTGTTTTTTGAAGAGAAACAAATAAACTTAACATCATAAACCAATGTCAAATCCTGCAATTGAATGAAATAAAATGTGATTTTTAACAAAGACGCAGAGACTTGCTGCATCCATACACAACACCCATGGATTTCTTTTGCAATACGGGCATTTATTTTCAAAATAAATGGCAAGCTAAAAAAAACCTGACCACCTGGATTTCCAAAAGGTTAATGGGGGTGAGGATGATTATACGAAAGCAAATGTGCAGACTGAACAGCACATCTCTTCTATTGCTAGAGGCAAGGCATTTTCCCAGCCAGTGTTGGGGTCGATGTACAGGTCAGGTGTTCAATATACGCATTTATATGCAAATCGGCTCAATTGATATGTAAAACAGGGGCGTTGTATTCAAAGTAGCCTACTCACGCACCATCAAAAAGTGACCTCTTCCTGGCCCTGATGGACTGGAAGAAGGGAAGCAATTGTGTGCAGTCGGTGAACAAACCCCACGTTGACATCCTGACCGCCATTGCTTGAAAATGCCTACCTCGCTGAGTTAAAACTGGCGGGTGCTACAGGAAGCTGAAGCCACCCATTGAACCATCCCGGATGTGGCTCTTAACAGGAAGTGGGAGTTTTGTGACTGATGATTTCTCTTAGGCGGGATAGAAGACAGACATTGAGCTAGACGTTTCAAGTGTAAGAAACTACGTCATCCGGCTTAAAATACATAATAGTCAAATAGCCAATATCAGTGATGCAATTCAACCCCTTTTTCAAAGGTGTTTCCTAGTTCCAGTGGCCAGTCATCCAAGTACAACATCAAAGAAGAAAGGTGGGCCATCACCAAGGACAAGAAGGAAATGAGCGATGGGGGAAAAAGCCCCTTCACTCCAATGCTCTTTCACCGGCTACCTATGAACTCTTGCTTAATCCTAACGTGATGCTCCTGGCACCTCGGGTATATCACAAAGACAGACCCTAATAATACATAACAGGAGTGGCCCAAGCCAGAGGAGAAAGATTGGGGCTGCAGAGACTAGGTGGAGGAAGGCCCAGGCTCCAATAGAACATGAGGAAATAGGAATTCAGAGAACAGTATGCTGGCTTTCATCGGCGCCCCAGGCCGCCCCACACACACGCACGCATACAGTGCAGGAAGAAATGGACACGTCTGGTCTGTATGGGGTCCCAGCGGCAACTGCTGTGTTGGGTCCTCGTTTATTCCTAACACGCATGCGCACAACAACATCACGCTATGTAACATCCCTCCTTTTCTTTAAACAAGAAAACACTAAAACATTAACAATGCAACAACTCAACATGAGTTAACCCAAACTGTCCAGAGACACCTAGGCCTCAGCATCCATAACATAGTCTCGAAATTGAGCGGGGCGCTGCCGTCCTTCTCTGCTTGGATACCTTCGACTGCCCTCTGGGGACAGCAATGGCACTTCTCGTGAGGCAAGACCCCCACTTCCATCTTGTGCCTCTGTCGGTCGAGTGGTCTCTGGGTCCGCTGGCTCGGGCACCCTTGGAGCCTCCTCCTGCTGGTTGACTTCTATTTTTTTGAAGTAGGACACATTTCTGGTTATCGTCCCTTGCACGTTGGCCTCAGTTACCATGGATCCTTTTTCATGGGTCACCCCGAGGGGCTGTGGTTCATAAGTGAAGGACATTTTCCCTTCTGGATGTCTGTTCCTAACCAGCACTGTGTCTCCTACAACAATTTTGTTTTCCTGGAGATTCCTTCACTCACTTTCCTTCTCGTTCTTGGCCCGCCACTCCTGCCGGACTCTTTCATCGTCAATTACTCCTGGTGATCTTCCTTCCACCTCCGGTATTAGCCCATGGGGCAACGATTAAACAAAGCTTCTGCCGGTGCAACGCCTGTGGATTGGTGTGGGGTCGTCCGATATTCTCTCAGGAACTCAAAGTGATTCTGGGGTAGCTCCACTCCCCCATTTATTGAAATCCTGAAGATTTGTTGAGGGCCGCATTAACCTTTCGGCCTCCCCGTTCGCTCTCAGCCAGAGTGGGGTCACCCTCCAATGTTTGATGTGTCTTTCTTCCAGGTATCTGGCAAATTGTTGTCCTTGAAACGGCAGGCCATTGTCCGCGGACAGTTCCAGTGGGAACCGGTGAGTGGCAAAGATTTTCTCAAGTGCCAGAATTGTGTGATCACACGCCGTCGACTCCACCAACTCAATCTCTGGGTATCTAGACCACTGACCCACCACGGCCAGAAAATATATCCCCCTTCCCGTGAACCCAAAATTGGCATGCACGGTTCCCCATGGCTACTCACTTTTCTCCATGGATCGTATCGGAGGACCTCTTTCTGCTGGGCTGGCTGCTTGGCAGGGCATACAGGTGCACACAAACTCTTCTACGCGCCCCTCTAAGTCGGGGAACCACACCTTTGGCCTCAGGCGTGCTTTTGTTTTTGCAGCCCCTTGGTGTCCTGTATGTGCCAGCTCCAACACCGTCGCGGGATGACAATCTGCCGACCCCGTAGTAAGAGTCCATCTTCCGCCATAAAGAGTTTGTTGCGTGCTTTCCACATCAGTTGCAGATCTTTCTGGGCCCCAGCCTCATGTCAGGCACTGATGGCTAGCACGTCCTTCCACTCACCGCTGCTCATTGCTGTTCAAATTACCTGAAATATATCCTCGCTGTCCGACGCTTCTCCTATTTCTTGGTGGGACATCGCTACCGGCATGGCGGCTTCCACAGTGCTGCGGACCATTTCAATGCACTCCACCACTACTCCATTGTCTCGATCACGGCCAGCCCCAGGGGTGCCGGGAAAAATAGTCTGCTGGGTTGTAGGTACCAGGCTGGTATTGCAGTTTCACTCCGTACTTGATCAGGGACAACATCCACCGTTCAATTCGGGGAGGAGGTTTTGATGATGCCCCGGCCATGATGGGTATGAGTGGCTTGTGGTCTGTGATGACTACCACAGGTTTGCCCAGGATGTATAGTCAGAAGTGTTTACACCCCCATAGTACGCCTCCCTTTCAATTTGTGAGTACCTTCTCTCAGTCTCTGAGAGAGCCTTGCTTGTGTACGCTATGGGGCGCATATGTCTTTGTGTGTCCGCTTGAAGTAATACCACACCCAGTCGCACCGGAATGGCGTCCACTACAATCTCCTACTCCCTTTCTGGGTTGAAGTAAGCCATAGTTTCTTGGCCAGACAGCGCTGTCTTGATGCCTGTGAATGCTTTATGTTCACTGGCAGTCCATGCCCATGCTACATCATTTTTCGTTAGCGCCCTTAATGGGTCAGATAGAGACGCCAAATCACAAATAAACCTGCCACAATAGTTCAACATGCCCAAAAAGCTTCTAATTTCAGATAGTGATTCTAGGGGGGCCGCTTCACGAATGTCCCGCACCTTTTTGGGGTCTGGTGATAAGCCCCCTGCGTGGAAGACAAAATCAAAGAACTCAATGTGGTCTTTGAAGAACTCGCACTTCTTTTTGTGTAGTGTGAGGCCCAGGCTTTTTAGTCTGTCCAGAGCTCGATCTAGCCATTTCAAGTGTTTGGCCTCAGAGGAGGCAAAGACCAGGATGTCATCGCTCATGTTGATAACCCGTTTTAGTCCCGCCAGGGCTCCACGAATGACATTTCGGAACACCTCAGCCGCTGACGAGACTCCGAAGCTCAGTCTTTTGAACTGGTATAATCCTTCATGTGTGGTAAAAGTGGTAATTTATCGGGACTCCGGGTGTAAGTCCAGCTGATGATATCCCGACCTTAGATCTAACTTGGAAAATACCTTAGCCCCTTGCAGTTCACCAATGATGTCGTCTAAAGTCGGCGGGAGGTGCTTTCTCTTTTGATGGCGGCATTTGGCAACTGCATGTTAACGCAAATGCGCACTGACCCGGGCTGCTTCAGCTTGGGCGCCACTAAAATAGGGGACACCCATGGAGTCGGGCCTTCTACCCTTTTTATGATGTCCATATCAATCAACGACTGCAGTTCTTTCTCTACTTGTGCCCTCAGATGAAATGGTACCCTCCTGTGCTTCAGGGTTGTAGGCCTCACCGACCTATTGATGGGTAGTCTGATCGGGTCTCGCTTCAGCTTAAATACCGCATGGAATAGGCTTTCGTATCATTCCAGGAGGCGGTCAATATCAGTTTGGTACACCAACATGGTGAAGTGGACGAAGTCCAATGCTTCTGAGGCAGCACAGCTCAGTAGGGAATGGGGGCTTACATCGGTAACAAAGCATCTGGCCTTGATTGTATTTTTTCCATGGGTGACAGGTGCTACGAAGACACCATGAATTGACAGTTGTGTATTCCTCCCAAATGTGTAGATCCTTGCTTTGGAAAGTTCAAGATCAGGAGGACCTGGGAGAGCCTCATAGTGATCTGCCGCCAGAACACAAACTGAAGCATCAGTGTCAATCAAAACCGGGGTTGGGGTGTCCCCAATGTTGACCACGTATGTGGGCTGCCTTCTTTTCTTCGCTCCTGTGGCAATGTTGGAGATGAAAAAAATGTCTTCAGGTTCCTCCTCTTCCTCCGCTATGTCCAATTCTTGCACACCTTGTTCGATAGCTGCCACATTCCTGAACTTTCTGGGGTTGCCCCCTCTCACTCTCTCTGGTCCCCTTCATGTAGCCACCGGAGCTGCAGCTCTAAACACCCTTGCATAATGTTTGGGCGTGTTGCATCTGCCGCACACTCTCGCCTTTGTCGGGCATTCGCCCACATGAGGCAGATCATACCCACAATATTGGCAGGACTGTGGGCTAAGGAGGGTCAGAGGGCCCTCAATTCTTTTCTGGCCCCATCGTGACTTCGTCGTTGCAGGCTGACCAACAGCAAACAACTCTTCACCCCTTCCTGGGCGCATTGCAACGTCTATCTTGGCCCCCCTACTCTCAGCTAGCTCATACGCATGCCCCATGTCCAGAATCTGCGCTAGCATCAGGCCAGGCTCTCGGAGGACCTGTCTCCTCAATTTTCCAGAGCTCCACCCTTGGATTAGTTGATTCTGCACCATTGCTTCTTCATTGTCCCACCTACGGGTGCTGGCCAAATGTGTCAGTCTCGCACAGAATTGGTCCAGAGACTGCTTCTCTGCGCACATGACGAATCGTTCGTAGTCTACATTTGCCATGGGCACAAAATGGTTCTGGAGGGCCAATTTGACAGCTGCATAGGTCGTCACCTGCAGGTTGAATGACTCGAATATTCGGTGTACTTCCGTCCTCGCTGAGTACAATAGTGTAGCCACTTTTGCATCGTCCTCTGTCTCCCCAGTGGTGCTGAAGAACATTTCAAGCTTTTTCGCCCACAGTAACCATTTTGGTCCAAGTTTGGAAGGGGGCCCCGAAGTGTCAAACTCTGGCATGGGCGCCAAAGTAACTTGTTGTCTGCGTGGTACTGATGCAGGCGGAGCAGCTGCACCATCCTGTTCCCCCATTTCAGCAGACCGCACAAGCACCTCCCTTTGTTGCAAGAGGCCGCAAGTCTGTCAGGTCCAAAAGATGTCAGGGGTCCCCACTCACTTGTTGTGATGACTTGTACAGCTCCTTCAATGGGCGTGCTCCTCCACGGTAGTGTTGCCTTTCCAGTAGTAGAGTATGTCACCACTGACCTTTCACACCACTGTCCTGAGGTAGGATGCCTTGTGTCTGGTTGTTCCTTGTTGCATCCACCTTTTTTTTTGAAGATTGGCGGCTTGGTGGGTCAGCCAGCGCATGTCGGGTGTTCACAACACTTAAAAATGTCATAGACACAGCCACCTGGTAACTGACAGCCGTCTGGGTTCCAAAAATTGTTTACTGTTAGAAAATGAACAGTGCACGAGCACCCTTTCGGGCCACAACCGTCGTGATCAATGATGTAAGATGGCCGCGAACTCGCCGCGTCGGATTCCTAGCTGCATCGCGTGTCAGTATGCTTCCTCTGACTAGTGACCGTCTTCAGAAGACCTTGCACACACACACGCAGCACTCCCTCGTCGCCAGTGTTGGCTTTCATTGGCAGCCCAGGCCACCCCACATGCACGCACGCATACAGTGCAGGAAGACAAGGACACGTCTGGCCTGTATGGAGTCCAAGTGGCAAGTGACGTGTCAGGTCCTCGTTTATTCCTTACATGCATGCGCGAGCTAGAACGAGGCTTGCGCATGCGCACAACAACATTGCGCTACGTAACACAGAAGTGGCGTCCCTAGGGTGCACACATAAGTTAAGGGTCTTTAGTTCCTGGTAACTGAGAAATTAATCCAATGTTGATCTCTGTGAGGACAAATGCAGAATTCAGCTACCTAAGGGAGGCGGATCCCTAAACTGGAAGGACAGTCCTATCAAACCTTGAAAAACATACTCTTGATTCCAGGCTCTTGGTCAGTGTCAGACACACACCACAGAGACCACAGCCCTGCAGTGATATCCTGGAAGGGCCATGGCAAACAACCTAATTGAGAAAAATATTCAAGGGGTCTGACCTAGCTGCTGACAAGCAGATAGTGTGCTTATATATGTTAGAGAGGACCTAAAAATGCCTTTCAAAAGCATAAACTACGAACCAGATGAATAAACTCAATTAAAACGGTCAGGCCAGTAAGAGTTGTGGCATCCTTTGAACATATGGAGGTTAATTTACGATTCCACCTCTCCCTCTGCACTGCCATCCAAATACGCTAGCAATTTCACCAGCATGGCATTTTCATGCTCGTGTAAATGCCGTGGATTCCTATGGAATTCAGGCGAATTCCAGAGGAATCCATTGTAAATGCTACCTGGTGTGTAAGAGGCAGGCAACATGTTCTCAATGTACACACCAGATTCCAAAATGGAGGCGAAAGGGGGTTTGTGCCTGATTAACACACCAGCCTTTTGCACTTCTATGTGAAAATGATGAAAATGACATGTCTGTGACCTGTGTAACAGGTGTCCCTTGGGCAGCATTTACAGGGTACTCAAAATGAGCCCATTTGAGATTAGACTTTGCAATATACACCCTCCCTCGGCTCAGCACTGCAGAGAATGTATTATATTACGCCAACACTGTAACTTAGCATGCCAGATTCATTACTAGACGCTGCACTGTTTGCTGCAATGTTGCATCACTGCATGAATCTTGACGTTTGCCAGGGGGCTGCCAGGTGTAATAGGTCTGAACGGACAGTGTATTGGGGGAGGGGGCTGGAAGGACAACTGCAATGGAATGTCAGGAGAGTTGTGATAAGAGAGGGGTGGGGAAACCAAGTCATATACGTGAGACAAAAGTAGAGGGAAATGACTGCCACTTAACAATGAGTGAAAGGGAGTGCTTCTAGAAAAGTCAAGGGGGGTGAGAGTGATGTAAAACCAGGGGTGGACTGGCCCAAAGGGAACTCTGGAGATTTCCCGGTGGGCCTTTGCACCCTGGGCCTCTTTTGTATGGTATTTTCACATTTTCCCATAGGAAAAGGGTTGGGCTATCTGAAAATGTGTAGCATGGGGCCACTTTGAAAATTATTTCCAGGGCCGCTTTTGCTTCCCAGTCCACCCCTGTGTAAAACTCAGGTTGCAGCAAATAATAGAGTATGTATGAAAGGTTACTCACTGCTGTGTGACTAACTTTACACTGACTACATATTCTGTGAAGGAGGAGACGAAAAGATGATCAGAAGACTGCAAAATGGCGACTTTCCAATGGTTACTGGTAACTAAAAAAAATCGTCTTGGTTTCTTACCTTTCTCTCTACTACACTCCTTATTTCCTCGTTAGTCTCATCTCTACTGATTTACTGCTCCTCCCTCCTCTTTGGAGTCCCTGCATCTCTACTTGATTCTCTCCATTCTATCTACCATTCCTCAGTTTGAGTGCTTTGCTCACTTTCTCCTCGTGACTCTATCACTTCCGCTCTGCTCTCTCATCAGTGGCTTTCTTTTGAAATCATCTGCTTTTCAACTTACTTTGCATTGTTTTTAAATGTCTCTATTGTCTTGCTCCTCCATATCTCTATTCTTTGATCTCTGTCTACTCACTAGCCCGGCCACTGCGTTCCTAGTCCCTCGTTCTCTTAGCTGTTCCCTGAACTCCATGTGCCTCATCCCGTTTCAGCTAATTTGCTCTTCTGGCCCCTAAGAATTGGAGCTCTCTCCCTCTCTCTTTGTGTTCCACGTCCTCCTTTCCCCTCTTTAAATTTCACCTACAAACCTAATTTCTGTTTCATTGATCTATTGGTTTTCTGTTTTTTCTGCCCATAGGTATGTACTGTTTGTTACTATGTTCAGCGCTCAGGTGTCAAGCGCTATAAAATTGAATAACAATACCAAAAAACAGGCTCACACTGGGGAATAGGGCTTTGCCCGAACATTCTGGCGAGGGCAAATATTTTCATCAAAGTGGGCCAGGTTGATGAGTTATTGATTTAGTTTGAACCCATGTTACTAACCAAATATCCTTCAAAATGCTCTTTTTGCAATACATTTTTATCAAAAACTCGCAATTCGGTAGTACTCATGCAATTTGTCCCAAAAAACTTTGATAGTGGGTTACGTTTATATGGATGACCAGGACGAGGTCATGTCCCAGTCCAATCCTGTGTCAGTGGACACCTATTGTGTTACTCCAGGAGACACTCTGGCTGGTTTTAAACCCCTCAGCATAAATGAATGAACATATTGACAAGACCCACGACTCAGTATCAATAAAGCTCTGGGTCTGTGACATCAACTGGTACACAGCAACCCAACTTTATTGTGCATCCTAAGCCATTATAAATAAGGTGATTCCAACATGTTGTCTTAGCCTCCTACTTTGGGTGGCACTGGCAACTTCCAACATCACATTCCAGCACCACTGCTCCTGTCTATGACCCAGAAATAAATGGAGTGATTTTAATGTTTTAAGTTTTGTGAACTCTTCTAGCTTCTTTCAGATAGGGGGTGAAACTCAAAAAGTCTGTTGTCTCATGAGCGTCATTTCTACTCTAGAGTATTACAGCACGACATAATGGAAAGAACTACGGTGCAACAAATGCAAACTAGAGCATTCAAAAGAAAAGAAAAAAAAACACTGAAGTCGTATAGCAGAAATATATAGGGTCCAGTTATCGTTTGTGTTATCGTCCATTTGGATTAACACTCAGCAAATGACCAAATTTGGGCTAATAGGTAAACACTGAATTCGATTGCACATGTGTTGTCTCTTAATTTTACTAAATAGATAATTTTGAGAAACGAATACCAATAACAATAGGACATTCAGGTCAATGGGCACCAGTGTAATATGTTGTGTTTGCATACATTGTGCATTGTGTTCTAGACTGAATGCAGAACATCAAGGAACCGTTTTCATGTTCAGTTGGATTTGTGTAGCAAACACTGCTGAGTGACAGGCCATTTTGGAGAAAGTTGATTTGTAGACGAAAGAACCGGTGGATTGATTGGAATCCTTTAAAAACCATACATTGGTTGTCAAGAACAATTAACATTGCACTACACTTCAATGGCGCTTGGAAATAGTTTATACACATGTCACTGTTTGAAAACATATATTCAATACAATACAACAACAAGCTTTATTCTGGAATTCGTCCCATCCAAGAAACACATTTGATCACATAAAACGGATCAAAACATATATTTGCCCCTTAAGATATATATGCAAAATCTATGTGTTTGCTAACTGATTAAACAACACAACTGCTCAGTTTAGTTTAATAACAGCAGAAAATGCTAAGGCAATGACACTAACCTCAGAAGAAACTTCAAATATTGAAACCTTAACTTGACAGTGATATTGAATGAGTGATGTAGATCTTTAATATGGTCCTGTGCTGGCCTTTTCTTAGGTATAGGCCAGCGGTCTGCAACCTGGGACTCCCCATATATTTTAGACCATGACTCCAGTGATCCCTCACCATTAATTATGCTGTTCAAGGAGGATGGGGGAAAGAAAGCAAAAGTTCGCATACCGTGATACAGTTCATAGGATGGTAATGATCAAAGCTCAAGATAAAAATGACAAAGTCAGTGCTGTCCAGTTACTATCTGGTCCCGTGGTGTGTTTGTAAGATAGAGAGGTGTGTTCAGTGCAAACGCCTAATCTAGGTTTGCACCCTAAGGAAAGGATGCCTTACAGCAAGACAAGACTAGGTGGTCTAAGACTACTTAGGAGGAACCAGAGTGTATCCATGCTGCTAGGTCTGGATAGCAGCAATTGCTCAGCATGTCACGTTGCCTAACAAATATACATGTTTGCAGGGGTCTACCCTACTTTTCTGTTTGCAATGAGGAAACATAAGATTAAATGGACTAAGCTAACATGTTTTTCCTGTATTGGTTATCCAGTGAGAGTAGAAATGGGACACAGAAACACAAGTTACCAAAATTGACAATTAGATTAAAACATGCCGAGACTTCTGCAAACCTCTGTGGTTGCCTTCTGATGTTTGTCAGTTTAGCGCATTATGAAACATAACATCTGAAAACACTTTTTTATGATTTGTACAATGTCGTGAACTGGATGCGGGAACGTCCACATGAATCAGGAACCTTGAGCTCACTCTTTACATGCAATTCTGGGAATACTGAGTAGAATTGTTAAAACAGTACAACAAAAGACACTATTGTATAACAAATATAAAGCCGAGATACGTATGTGTGTTTAATGAACTTGGTTGCACACATAAGATCAAAAATAAATTGAATAGATTTCACATTAATTCTTTAACAATTGCTACAGTAAATGGTTGATATAGAAAACTGAGTACTCATTAAAGCGTATCTAAAGCATCTTAGAGCACACTGAAAAGTAATTTGGAATTTCTTTGGCATTTTAGAATGTTAAGTTACAGGCTTTACTTCTTCAACTGTCTCAGGGCCTCATCACGACTTGGGCGGTAACGCCGGCGCTATTAGCGCCGGCGCTATCTGCCCTACCGCCGAACTCCCCAGCGCTAATAGCGCCGGATCACGAGTTCGGCGGTAATGTTAATCCCCATTCCCCATTGAGCCCATTCGGGAATGCCCCATTCCCCATTGGGCTCAATGGGGAAATTTCGCGCTAATACCGCCGGCGGATTTCCCTCCGGTAGTATGAGCGGGAATTTTCGGTGGATTTCCCCCCAGCTCAGACCTGGGGCGAAATCCGCCGAAGTCCTGATTTGGCGGACCCTTAAATCCGACGGTAATAGCGCTACCGCCGGATTTAAGGGTTACCGCCAAAGTCGTGATGAGGCCCTCAGTCTCTTCTCAAGTTCTAAAAGACACATGAGTTTTTTTGTTCAAACTGTAGGAAATATCATTTACAGGTTGATGTCTTAACGTAATAAGCAATGTTCAATAAAATATCAATTCAATTAAATTCATTGAACACGTTAGATAGGTCATATTGGATACAAAACAAAGGTATTTTTTCCATTGATGTGCATCCAGAAATGTTTTCATGTTATAATTACAAACAAACAATGAGACAGACGAAACATTAAAAATTACATATTTGGCATCTGCAACCAACACAAAAAAAAAACGATTTGAGTACTTTTTTGTAAACTACATAAGTGGTTCTCCCTTCAGGTACTAGGATTACCAGAGAATTAGGTGAGCTCACTCTGGCACAGGCCACGTACAACTGCTCATGCGAGAAGCAGTCTCCCTTTATGTCAATCCACGCTACCGTTAAAGTCTATCCCTGAGATTTGTTGATGGTCATGACAAAACACATCTTTAAGGAGAACTGAAGTCTTTTGAATTCAAAAGCATGTTCTGAAGGATAATAGGTGTTTGTTGTATGAACATGGACTCCCACTGGCCAGCACCAGTTAGCATTGTAGCCTCAATCACATTTTCATTTCTGTGGAGAGCTTTCACTCGCAATCTGGTGCCATTACAGAGCTTAGGTGGGTTGAGGTTCTGCAACAATATCACAGTTGCTCCCACTTTGAGAGGAAGTTTGTGTTCGGGAAGACCAGGAGGATTTAAGGTGTTGGAGACCTCAACGGGGTTGTGGACTGCGTCATCACTTTGAACCACTGAGTTTACAGATTTGTACTCCATTTGGACTCCTCCGAAAGAATGAATAAGTATCTTATTGATTCTGGCAGCCATGTTGTTCTTTGGCATTAAAATGGCATGCTCACCTAACCATTCTGTAGATTTCTCCATTCTATTTTTTATATCAGGGTACATTTTGGATGTGAGGCGTACTAGGGAATTGACAACTGTGCCTAGGTTGGGTAGGGATGATAATTTTGCTCTCAAATACGGGATATTCTGTTACCAATTTTAAGAAGCAGTTCAGAAACGTATTTTATAATGAAGATTTAAAATGTGAATTTTTACTTTTCTAACATATTCGGTTTGTGAAATATGTGCATCCTTAAAAAAAATGAATCCCCCTTTTCCACCTCCCTTAACTGGATTTTCTGAAAATGGTGAACGCGTTTTTCTCTATTTTTGAAGAAGAATCTAAATCTCAATTTTCACATCTGTAACATTTTCAGTTCATGAGATATAGGTATCGTCCTAAAAAAATTCATTCCCCTTTTTCACACACTTAGGGACAGAATTAGCAAAACTCCTTCTTTAGTGGGTGCCTATATCATGAAAACAATGTACCTTCCAAATTTCACATTCCTAGGTTAAACAGTTTGAGCTGGGCATTGATGAGTCTGTCAGTCAGTCAGGACTTCTTCTTTTATATATATAGATTACGATAAGTTGTATTTTATACTGCGTAACAACCACCATAATGATCTTACGGCACCAAGATGTTTCCTTATGAAGTTGCTAGTAATGCACCGGTGCTACTGGCAGGTTACTGGCAAATTTGCATTACTGTTTCTGCCGCCTTACATCCCAGTGTTACTGGGACATCACAGGTGGTGGCAGTACGGTAAATTCCCATTCCCATAGGGTCCCATAGGAGTCTATGGGAATGGGAACAATGAAGCACCGGCACCATTGGAATAGTGCCGGTGCTTCAGTGAAAAACCTACCGATAGGGGCCTGAACTACGAGTAGGTCAGGCCTGCCAGTTGTTCAGTGTCCCTACCAGCAGACTCGGAGTGACCCAGTCTGGAAAGAAAGGTTCTGGTATTGTTATCGCCACCTTTATTTCCAAATCGGGTCACTTGTATTGAGTGTCAGACCCCCGGGCCGGTAACTCCCAAGATCCTGACCTCCCCTCCTCAGCCTCCTCCTCACCTGACAACCAAGAATCGGATGTAGCCTCTACATACGGTCTCCTGGAGAGATAGTCTTTCTTCTTCTTGCTTTCCTTCTTATTTGGTAGACAGTGTCACGCTTCCGAAGAGAAGCCACAATGGTAAGTTGTAAGACAATGTTACCAGTGGCCCCTTCCCCGAAAAGGGACTAATGGGGAAAAAGCCATTTGGCACAAAAAAACCAGGATAATTTCCAGAGCTGAGAAGACTCAAGCACCAGCAGGAAATGGAAGATGGGCTCTACAGACTCAAATACAATCAGGAGCAAGAGGAGCAAGACCTCTTGACAACACTGAAGACAGAACAATGCCCACACACAGCACTGACAGTGTGAGAGCAGAAATCCGTGCAAGAGTACATGTAAGTAGCCAGGTAAGTAAAGATTGAAACAAGGGGGAGCGAGAGAGTGAGAGAGAGAGCGACCGCAGAACGGGATGAACGCGGGAGCAAAAAGCACCGCAGGGACGGCGGAAGTCAAAGCAGTGAGAGAATGAAAGTGTAGTGAAAGAGCAGAGAAAGAATACCCTGTGTTGGTAGAAAGTGAGAAAACTAGCACAGCAAACCAAAAGACGCTACAGGAGAGGGCAGAGACCCGGAACTGAAGCGGTTGCAACTCGTAGCGCACAAGGAGGGCGTGGCAGATAAGCCTCTCTGAATGCTAAGAGAAAAACAACTATACCGCTGAAGTCTGTGCGGAAGATACATCGCGGCACCAATAATGGCCACCGCGCAATTTAAGTCGGGGCAACAGGCGCCACGAAGTAAGGCGCTTGACAATGAGGCCCATTGTCTGATAAATTGGGGCTAGTGACCACTCCAGAGACAGCCAGACCATAAACTAGAATAAGGAAGAATAGTGGGGATACATTGAGACACAAGAGGATGAGCATGATAAGGACAAGGGTAGGAGATGGTGTCATTCACTGTATATGTATATGTATTATGCAATGTTGATAAAATGGTAATGATATAAGAAAAGGAAAATGTATTCCATCTTGGATATATGTATTTTTCTCTTGAAGGCAGTTTTATGACACTTCAGAGAGTGTGTGCGTATTTAGTGAAGCATGGATGTGCGATGGATCATGGATGCGTGATAGACCCAAGAAGTGCTGAAGTGTTCTCTTTTAATGTCTTGACCAAAATGTGCTACGTAGAGTTGATACTCCCCCTGCTCCCTGCTGTCCCAAATATGCAAGCTAGGGTTCGCCAGGTCATTTGTCAAAGGGGTAATAGACGAGTATTGGTTGTGTTAAAGATGAATGTGGGGCACACCATAGGAAAGCTGGGAGAGGCAAAGGGTGGTATCACCTTTCTCTGGGGCATAGCATCATAGTCTCTTGGTGAGGGTATGATCATCGTGGCGGATGTATGGAGGCCCTATCTTGGTGAAATGAACTATGAGTCTAGATAGAATGTAGACTAAAGACACCTGGTTTAGCCCCCTAACCTAACTAACAGACCATTATACCCCTTCCTTCACTATGGACCCCCACCACGACTCCCAAAATATCTATCTCTCTACTCAGAGGCATCATATGTGCCTCACATTATGGTCGTTTTAAATAGGGAAGGTTTGTTGTGTCAAAATCATGGTGGGGATCAAAAGATTGCCTTATCCTGAAATAATTTCCTGTTCCAAATTGAAAGAAAACCATCTCTTACATATCACAATCAGTGCACATCATAAATGGGGATATCTGGGTGAAGAGCTCAGAAGAGTGAAGCATAGCTATATAATAAAAAATAGCATCACACACCATATATAGTAATTACAAAATGAAAAGCAAATGAGCATATCACAGAGGGACTACTATCTATGAAAACAGTTATTATGATGACAATTGTGAAAGGAAAATGGGGTGATGTCCCTTACATTGAAGAAGAGTCATCTCCAAAACAGTAGGGTAGAGGTAGGGATTGGGTTTGAGTGACACAACAGACAGTCACAAAAAGGACAGCCTGTGCATTCCCCTACATTTCCAGGAAAAAGAACTTCCGGATGCCAGGCGTTAGGTAAAGTGATATTGTTAAGTCCTGGTGAAGGGATACAAACAAAACATCCAGGCATAATAACCAAGTGGCTCTGGTGTGTGAAGCCCCCAGGCAAAGTCATGGTCTAGAGTCCAGCAACCAATGCAGCAATAAAGAAAGGAGGTCCCCCGTTGATCATGGATGACCTTTTTTAGGACATAAAGGGTCTGGTTGGCTCTAGGATTGGAACCTGCCCATGCTAAGCACCATTTATAGGTTGGAAGGTTTGTTCTGGTGTCGCAAGATCACAGGAGTGGTTAGGGGTTTAGCCAGGACCCCAATTTGGTGCGTATGAGAGGTGGGTTTACTCCTGGTTATCTTGTCTGATTCGGTATCAATAATCCTTCTAACACGGTAGTTAGTGCGATACAGGTTCGCTTTTATTGATGGTTTATGAAAGATTCCACTTGATACAATGATTAGTGTGTAGAACACTGTTATGGCATTTTATGCCTTGGTGCGGTCAGCCGACACGTGTTTCAACCCAAACGGGTCTTTCTCAAGGCTGAACAATATTCAAAAAGGTGCAAAGTGATATGTGGTAAAAGACATTTTGTGACCAGCATGTTTAATTAACAAACATTAAACGTGGTGGGTGATGTGTGGTGGTGGTGGGAAATTTAAAAACATTGCATAATTATACATTGCATTTACAAGTTGGATTATTAACACAGTAGACAGAAGAAAAAATGGGGAGAGAGAAAAGAGAGAGGTTAGCAAGAGCGGTGGGGAGGAGGATGGGCGGAAGGAGGATTGGAGAGATAATTGGTCTTCTTACCAAGTATGTCATGCTGCGGTCCCTGGGTGGGGTTCTTGTTTTATTGTGGGTGGCTGTCCTTATGGCAGTCTAGCTCCTATTGGGCTCTGAAAATAATTCATGAAATAGTCCGTGGTTACAACTGGTATATGATTATGATTTGTATAGTTCGAAGGGGGTGGGTTGAGCCCTTTCTTAGGTATGGCGAGTTTCAGCGAGGGTTGGATCGAGGTGGCATTGCTTACCTTCGTCCGAGTAGTGTCTGTGATGCGTTGCTCCCTGCGGCTTCAGTGGTGAATGAATGCCGCCATGTTTAATATACTTGCGCATGCGCCTACCAGCCATGGTTGGACTGGCGGCGCATGCGTGAGCGTGTGGTGTCCCAGCGGGTGCTACTGCGCGTGCGCGAAGAGATAGTGTTCTTAGGAGGCAAATTGCGCATGCACGGGTGCGAGTTAGCGATACTGAAGTGTGCACATTTTGATGTTTTTCTGAATGGGCCATGGCCCGGTGGAATGGGGCGGTATTGTTGGAACCTAGGAGGGCAAATTCCAGGGGGATCAGAATGGAAGGGTGTAAGTGGTGGTTTGCTAATTTCTGTTATGAGTGGATAGCTCATTTAAAGTGTGATTGAATAAGTCATTACGGATGGTCAGTCGTGGCTTGCCAAGAAATTTGTCGATGTCTGAAACTGTTATTCGTGTTCGTCGGTCGGGCCAGGGTGTGATGCCCATTGAAGTATATCATGGTGGAGGCATATTTGGTGGTTGAGAGGGTTTACAGAAAGACATTGAGGTCGTGATCTCTGTTAAGACCATTTTTAACACATCTAAAGTGACAGATAAGTCGCGCTTCTTCTTGTCTGAGTTTCTGGATTCTGTCTCCTCCTCTCGGGCCCAGCCTGACGATTTTCAGTCCGATGAACCTTATTTCACTTTTGTCGTTCATTTGGTGATACTTCTGCCAGTGGTTGGCCAGCGGTAGTTTAGGATCTTGTGAATGTATGCTGTTCATATGTTCCCTTATCCTGATGCGAGCTTCTCGGATGGTGCTGCCAATATATATCTTGTCACATACGCAAATCAAAGCATAGATCACATACTTACTTCTACAATTGATGTGCTCCGTGATTTTAAATATTGGGCAACCTGCGAATTTGGCACAGTTAGTTTGTGTCGCATATTTGCACATTGAGCAAGTTCCGCATTTAGTGAAGCCTATTGGTGTTTGCTTGCTGAGCCAGTCTTGTGCCATGATGTGTTTCTCCGCGAGAAAGGAAGGACTAAGTAGGTTCCTGAGAGTTGGTGCTCTTTTGAACGACATGCTTGGATATGTCTCAAGCTGAGGTTCGATATGTTCATCCATACGGAGTAGCTCCCAGTGTTTGGTCAAGATTTTTTGGAGGGCATGACTGTCTTGGTTGTATCTTGTGACAAATCTAATCTTGGGGTTGCATTCCTGTCTTCTGGGTTTAGGTGTTAACAGTGTAGATCTTGGAATGTGTATAGCTTGTTCTCTTGCCGGTGTCAGGCTTTGGGCGGAATAGCCTCGGCATCTAAATCTGCGATCCAATAGGTCGCATTCTTCTGTGAAGGATTTGTCTGTGTTGCAGTTCCTTCTCGCTCGGATGTATTCACCTTTTGGGATATTTCGTATAACACTGTTCCTGTGGCAACTTTGTGCATGAAGGGTTGAGTTCACTTCCGTTGGTTTACGAAATGTTCTGGTTGTAATTTTGTTGTCTTCAATCATAATCTTGAGATCCAAAAAGTCTATTTGTTCCGAGCTGATATGGCTAGTTAGTTCAATGCCATAGTTGTTAGTATTGAGGTAATCCATGTATTGGTTTAGTTCATCTTCTGTCCCTTTCCATATCAGGATGATATCATCTATGAAACGAGCCCAGTTGACAATTAGGCTGGTGTATTTGGTTTCCTTCATTGCATGCTCTTGTTCGTAGGTATGCATGAAGCAGTTGGCTAATGCTGGAGCATAGCTGGCTCCCATAGCGATCCCCTTGATTTGCTTGTAGTATTCACCGTTGAAAATAAATATGTTGTTGTTGAGTGAAAATTTCAGGAAGGATTTGGTCATTTCTACTTGGTCGAGGTGTGACGCTGACTCGTATTTGAGGAGGTACCCCATACTCGATATTGCAAGTTCATGGTCTATTGATGTGTACAGGGCCTTGACATCTAAGGTGGCCATTAAGAAATTCGGTTCCCATTTGATTCTGGAAAGTATCTCCAAAGTATGCATGGTATCCCTGAGATAGGTAGGGATCTTGACGATGAGTGGCTGTATTACATTGTTGATGTATCTTGCTAGTGTTTCAGTAATACCGCCAATGCCACTCATAATTGGTCTTCCTTCTGGAATGGTGTCAAAGGTTTTGTGGATCTTCGGTAGGAAGTACAGCGTTGGCATAATTGGATGATCCGTTCTGAGATAGTCATATTCATCCTCTGTAATGAGTCTTTTTTTTAGGACATGCCCGCTTCCAAGTATTAAAGTAGCTGGTCCATCAACCATCACATGGTTACACTGAGGACTCCCAGTTGCCTAACTTTGCAGCTACAGTATGCGTCCTATTATATAGACACAAGAACGTACAGATACCACATGCTCATCCCTGATTATGCATCTACACTATATACCCCAATGTATAGAACCTAGAAGCACTGGAAAACAAACCCCACAGTCATCGTTAAATGTGAAACTGTTTAAATGCCCAATGATATAAGATCCAGAGGTACCGTACAATGATGTAAAACAAAAATACAATCATCAGTAACTGCGCAGCAGATGTGTGGAGACAAAACAACAGCACAAAGGCCAAACTAAAACACCACACTTGATTCTAGCTGTAATGACGAATTGAAGGAATTTGTCCCTTGTCCCCAAGGGGCAGCCCCCTGCCCCATGAGGCTAGGGAGGTAAGCCCACACTGCAACACACACCCTAGGAGTCGAGGAAAGTGGTACTTCCCTGGGAAAGACTCTACCCTTGGGGATAAGGACTCTCTTGAGGAACTCCCTGATGCTATCAAAGTGATGAGTTATATGGTTTTGTCTAACATAACGGAAGATTATCAATTCCATAAAGATGAAGTGAGCTTATGCCATTCACAACAAAAACTAAGACTATCCCTTTTGGTCAGTCCCTCCAATGGACTGTGCCAAGAATGTTGAAAAGGAGAGACAGACCAGAGAGACGGAGAGAGAGGGTGTGAAGCTAAGAGAAGCCAGAAAGCAGAGAGAAGCAGGAGAAGCCCTCTGCACATAGCAGAATGGATGCAGGCGGAGCTCTCATGGAACACAGAGCATGACCACACAGCAATGGTTGTTGGCAGCCTGCTTGCAGAACAGTGCTGATCCCAATGATGGGAGAAAGTCACTCCCGACCCAAAATACAGAGCAAATTAGATTCGGAAGAGGAGAAGAAAATGGACATGAACCAGGTGGCATGACAAGTGAGCCGCAGAGCCAAGAAGAAGCAGAAAGAGGGAAAGATTAAAGAATATCGAGGCTTAATGCCATATAATAGAAATATGCCAGTCACAAGGTAAAAGCAAAATGTACATTTATCAACAGGCAGCTGTCTGGCTCTCAACACCCCACAATGTGTGCAAGCAGACACTGTGAGATGAGAGAGTGCTGGATATTTCAAAAACACAAGTATTCATACAGGATTTCTACTATCCCGGACACATCATGCAGACCCTCTTTGTGTAAGACATTTACCTAGGGTTCATGGCCTATCTACATAACTAAGTCATGCTTAAACATCTTTGAATAGTTTGTTGTTTTCCTTTAAACATTTCACATGTTTTCCAAACATAAGACACAAACATAACATTCCTTAGTTTGCTTGCTTATATTTGTCTATCATTTGTTCTTGAGTCAGCTTAGTTTCAAGGAGAGAAAACAAAGATTTCTGCAAAAGAGCATCTTCAACTATTCGTCATTCTACTTTGCTGTTTGAATGGAGAAGGCACTATTGGAACAGATGGTGTCTAAATTACTGATTGGTATGGCTTTTGTTTAACTCCAAGGTTTCTCAGTGTAGGACAAACAATCCACTTTAGCAGCTTCAAATGTCATGGGTACTAGCATAGGGACCCACACCTCAGCAACACAAACACATGGGGGAAAGCTGAAGACACAATTAGGGGCTAGATGGGTAAAGGCCTTGCAAGCAAAACATGCATTGAGGGAGACTTAGAATGTACATCATTCACACAAGCTTGCTCTGGCAAAGCCTTCATTTCCTAGTCACTTCCTGTGCTTCCAACATGGATGCCTGTGTGACATCCAGGAACTGTGTGGAACTGTGAAGCACACTCTAGTGTTTGGGTGTGGCTGCCAAACACTCAAGCCACACCCAAGAATTGGCCCATGCTTCATGTGTATTCTGTAGCTTTGAGCAAACGTTCACTGCAGCCTGGATCCTTACCTGTTTCCGCTGCTCTGCAGCACAGTACATCCTTACCTGTTTTAGCTCGATCGCAGCCTGGATATCCACTGGAACTCTCGCCAGTTGTTTCTTCATGATCGAGGCAAGTTTTCTTCTCGGCTCTTCTCTCCAGCACTCCAGACCCGATCTACAGAAGAGGAGAAAACAGTCAGAACTAGTAATCGTGCGCATGCGATTAATACCTCAGTCTCCCGCGCGACCACAGTGACTTACCTTCGTATGCGAGCGTAGTGGAATTCTTCTCTCCGTGCCTGCATCCAGCTAGCAGCTCAGTTTCTGAGACCTGCAAAGACAAAGAACTCAATATTAGCGCACTGCATATCCACAATCAACAACTCACCTTTGCAACACACACTCAAAGCCAGTGAAGTAACTGGCCTCTATTGGACTTACCTTCCGCTCGACGTTGAACTTACCTGCAGCTTCTGCTTCCTGGGCTCCTGGAATTAAGCCTGTGAATTGAACTTACAAACAATTCCCAGTGCTGTAACTGGGTAAACACCACAGAGTGTGTTTCTCATCTAAATCTGCCTGAACCTAGTGAAGCAACTAGTCCCGGACCCCAGACTACTGCGCCCCTGCAGATGCAGGATGGAGAGTGTGCCACACTAAACCAAAAGGTGAGTCACACCCAAAGTAAGGGAATACACCTCACCAGGGACACCGGGAGGGCGGAGGGAGGTTTGGAAAGTCTATTTACGGAAAGCCCTCTAAACACCCATTCTTTTGCCAGGTCAGCTTCCCAGCCCAGGGGTAACGAGAGGAAGAAAGACCCAGGTGAGCGTGACAGAACACAAAGCCTACCACAAACCACTCTGCCTGAGCAATGGAAACTTCAGAAGTAGATCAGTTGTCCCAGCTCCTGGGGGAGTTGCGAGCAGAAGTGCATGCAACCTGCACACAGACAAATGCTCTGAGGTGCGAGTTGGCTGTCAACAGAGATAAAACTGACGAGATAGCCCGGCAACTACTCCAAACCCAGGCAGGTCGGTCACCACTGCCAGGGGGAGCTACTGCAGCCTCAACGCCACAGCCTCAGTCCGTAACCCCTGTACAGATGGTACTCCCAGGTAACATTTTACTAGCACCACCAGAGAGATTCGTGGGGGACCCGAAGAAATTCGGAGCCTTTATGAACCAGTGTCGTTTACATTTCTTGTGCAAACCTGGATTGTTCCCTTTGTACTATCATATCTAGGGCGCCATGCAGCAGACTGCTCTGTCCCATTAGTAAATATGGATGACCCCTTACTACGTGATTATGCCAGTTTCCATCGTGAGTTAGAGAAGCTCTTTGCTCGTCGCACACAAGGACATGCCTTCGATGATGAGCTGTTATCTCTCTTACAGGGCAGTCAGGATCTTCTGGCTTATGTGGCCACTTTTAATCAGCTAGTGGCTGAGACAAATTGGCCAGAAGAAAAGCGAGTTACCTTGTTTTACAGAGGTTTACGTGGAGAACTAAAAGATGTACTTGCGCAAGTAGTGAACCCTCCGGATGGTTGTGCTGAGTACATCGACCTAGCACTCCAGCTCGATCATCGGCTACAAAACCGTAAAATGGATCGTGCGCGTTCGGAGGGCAGAACATTCAATGTACGGCCCAAAGAGTCAGCCCGGCCCTCAGCAGAAGCACACCCAGAGCCTATCCAATTAGGTGTAGTACGGGGTCCTCTCACTAAGTCGGAGAGTAACAGGAGGCGGCAAGAACAGCTATGCCTGTATTGTGGTCAATCAGGTAATTTCCTCTGCAGTTGCCAGCAAAACCCCCTCGAAAACAGTAAGGGCAATGGATCGGAACAAAAGTACGGAGGAGACAGAAAACTCCAAAGCCCAACAGACATACAGGTCGGTTTGTCGAGCATTTTAAAGACCCTTCAGACCTCCCACTTTGCTATTCCAGTTATCACAAATCCACAACACTCGCCCAAGATGCATGCAATCGAGGCCTTTATTGACAGTGGGGCCGTTGCCAATTACATGGACGTAGAAACTGCTGACCGGATAGGGTTACTGGTTAGTCCAAAGGCAATAGCCGACAATGTGACTGTGGTAGATGGTTCCCAATTACTTTCTGGCCCTGTTACTCATTGTACTACTGATGTCACACTTCTCTGTCAAGATGGTCATAAAGAAATAATCTCTTTTGATCTTATTGCGGCTCCACAATTCCTGGTGATTCTCGGCATGCCCTAGCTGGAGGCTCATAACCATCATATAGACTGGCGAGCTAGAACACTAGTTTTACCAAAAGAATGCAAACACTGTTATGAGAAGCCTCATTCCTCTGAACGCCCGCTTCTCGCGTCCCCTAAGTCGGTACTGGTGCTAGGAATAATAGTAGTCCTGCCCACCGAATACCAGGAATTTCAAGACGTATTTGCTAAAGAACAAGCTAATACTCTTCCACCTCTTTGTTCTTACGACTGCCGAATTGATTTACCACCCGATCCCAAGTACCATGCAGTTGAATCTATGCTTTGACAGAAGGAGAGAACACTCACTTAAGGAAGTATCTGGACCAATACCTAGAAAATGGATTAATCCGTCGTTCAAAATCACCTGCAGCTTCACCTTTATTCTTTGTTCCCAAGAAGGAGGGTGATCTCCGAACATCCATTGACTATCAGGCATTGAATCAGGTCACCATAAAAAATAGGTACCCGCTACCATTAATTCCAGTTCTGTTAGACAAAGTACGACAAGCGCAAGTCTTTTTGAAACTAGACCTCCGTGGAGCCTATCACCGAGTGCGTGTTAAAAAAGGTGACGAATGGAAGACCGTGTTTTGCACCAGATACGACTTATATGAGTACCAAGTGATGCCGTTCGGGCTTTGTAATGCCCCAGCGGCATTCCAACATTTCATGAATGATGTTCTACCGGAGTTACTCGATGTGTATGCAGTAGTGTACATCGATGATATCCTCATCTATTCGTCTAACCTGCAAGAACATATTACACATGTGCGAGCAGTACTCCGCAAGCTGCGTGAAAACCATCTCTAAAAGGGGTGCAAAGCTTTTTAGGCTTTTCAAATTTTTATTGACGCTTCATACCCGGCTTTTCACACCTGGTGCACCCGATTACCTCACTCCTCCATAAACATTGACAGTTCGAGTGGATGCCTGCTGCAGAAGAAGCCTTCCGTGCACTGAAAGACAGGTTCACGTCAGCCCCCGTATTACAGCATCCACAACCCGATCTTCCTTACATCGTGGAAACCGATGCTTCCAGTGTAGCCATGGGGGCCCTCCTATCTCAGGGGAATCCTGCAACTGGCCACTTACATGTGGTGTTCTGGTTAAGGACCTTTTCTCCAGCAGAATTAAACTACGCCATTACAGACAAAGAGCTCCTAGTAATCAGAAATGCTCTAAACGAGTGGAGACACTATTTACTTGGCACCAAGCACACCATCACGATCATAACTGACCATCGGAATTTACAATACCTACATTCAGCTAAGGCCCAATCATCGTGACAGCTTTGCTCGACTTTGTTCTTAACTGAGTACAACTTTGTAATTACTTATCAGCCAGGAGTCAAGAACGGCAATGCAGACGTGTTATCCCCCATCAGCAAAGGAGAAGAGGCCTACAACAATCCAGATCCAGTGGACATAACCCCTAGCGATAAAATCCTAGGCATTTGCAACAGTACTCTCTCACCACTGGATACGTTCAAGGAAGAAGTAAAGAGCAGCATTCCCGCTGAGGAGTTGATGACTTGAAACCAGAAGGGGGCTCACTTTTCCATACAAGACAACCTCCCCTATTTCCAGAGACGCCTGTATCTACCCACACATGCTCTTAGGGAAGAAGTCCTAACCAGTTATCACAGTTCACCCCTGGAGGGTCATACGGGAGGGGCTAAAACGTTGGCCAAGGTAAAAAGATACTATTGGTGGCCAACCTGGTGGAGCGATTTAATTAATTTTGTGAACTCATGTGGGATTTGTGCTCAGAACAAGGCATCAAGGCAAAAACCAGCTGGTCTGCGTCACCCCCTGACTATACCTCCCGCTCCCTGGCACACAGCGTTGATGGATTTTGTCACAAACCTACCCTCCTGTTCTGGGTGCACCACCATCTTGGTGGCGGTTGACCTCTTTTCTAAAATGGCCCCCTTCATACCTTTGAAGGGGATACCTTTTGCTCAGGTTCTAGCCCAGAACGTCTTAGTCACATAGTGAAATTACACGGGTTTCCATCTGTAGTAATATTTGACAGAGGGAGTCAGTTTGTAACGCAGTTCTGGAAGAAATGCTGTGTTTTAGCAGGAGTAGAAATCCGTTTGTCCACCAGCCACCACCCAGAAACCGATGGGCAGACTGAACACAAAAAAACAAACTCTAGAGCAATATCTCCACAGTCTGCTGCATCAAACAAACCATGCGTGGTTTGAAATCTTGTGGATGGCAGAATATGCGTACAACAACTCAACACATGCTTCTACTCAACTGACTCCATTCTATACCTTATATGGGCAGAACCCACAGACTCCCAAATACAACCCACCAGAAGCAATTGAAATGCTCGCGGTCAAGACCTTGCATGAACGTATCACCCAGGCAGCCAAGGAGGCAGTGACACATTTATAAGTCGCTAAAGAAACACAGAAAATGTATGCTGATCAACACTGAAAGAGGGACCCAAGCTATCAGACTGGAGACTCTGTGTGGTTGGCATCAAAATATATAGCGTTTAAGGGACCAAGGAAATTTCAACCTAAATTCTTAGGCCCTTTTACAATCAAAGCTGTAATCTCCCCAGTATCCTTGAAACTAGCCTTACCACCCCGCATGCACATACATCCGGTGTTCCACGTTTCACTGTTAAAACCTGTGCACCCGGAGACACGAGTAGCAACACCCACAGCTCCAATAGTGGTAGAGGGTTACGAGCCAGAAAATGAAGTCAAGAGTATCCTGAACTCTAAGATAAGAAAAATAACCCTATACTATCTGGTAGACTGGAAGGGGTATGGGCCACAGGATAGGTCATGGGAACCAAGCGAGAACATCCACGGTCCCCAGTTACTATCTAAATTTCATCGGGATAATCCCACCAAACCCGGATCAGGAAGAACACCGTTGGGTGGGGCCTTGAGGGGGAGGACTGTCATGGGTACTAGCATAGGGACCCACACCTCAGCAACACAAACACATGGGGGAAAACTGAGGACACAATTAGGGGCTAGACGTGTAAAGGCCTGGCAAGCAAGACATGCATTGAGGGTGTCTTAGAATGTACGTCATTCACATAAGCTTGTTCTGGCAAAACCTTCATTTCCTAGTCACATCCTGTGCTTTCAACATGGATGCCTGTGTGACATCCAGGAACTGTGTGGAACTGTGAAGAACACTCTAGTGTTTTGGTGTGGCTGCCTATATAAGCCACACCCAAGAATTGGCCCATGTTTCATGTGTATTCTGTAGCTTTGAGCACACGTTCACCGCAGCCCGGATCCTAACCTGTTTCCGCTGCTCTGCAGCACAGTACATCCTTACCTGTTTCAGCTTCATCGCAGCCTGGATATCCACTGGAGCTCTCGCCAGTCGTCTTCGCGATCGAGGCAAGTTTTCTTCTCGGCTCTTCTCTCCAGCGCTCCGGACTCGATCTGCGGAAGAGGAGAAAACAGTCAGAACTAGTAAGTGCGCGCATGCAATTAATACTTCAGTCTCCTGCGTGACCACATTGACTTACCTTCGTTTGTGAGCCTAGTGGAATTCTTCTCTCCGCGCCCGCATCAGCTCGTTTCTGAGACCTGCAATGACAAAGAACTCAATATTAGCCGCTCTGCATATCCACAATCAACAACTCACCTTTGCAACACGCACTCAAAGCCAGTGAAGTAACTGGCCTCCATTGGACTTACCTTCCGCTCGCCGTTGAGCTTACCTGCAGCTTTTGCTTCGTGGGCTCCTGGAATTAAGCCCATGAATTCAATTTACAAACAATTCCCAGTGCTGTAACTGGGTAAACACCACAGAGTGCGTTTCTCATTTAAATCTGCCTGAACCTAGTGAAGCAACTAGCCCCGGACCCCAGACTACTGCGCCCCTGCAGATGCAGGATGGAGAGCGCACCACACTAAACCAAAAGGTGAGCCAAAGCAAGGGAATACACCTCACTAGAGACACCGGGAGGGCAGAGGGAGGTTTGGAAAGTCTATTTACGGAAAGCCCTCTAAACACCTATTCTTTTGGCAGGTCAGCTTCCCAGCCCAGGGGTAACGAGAGGAAAAGACTGGAGGAATCCATTGCTCCCACAGAGACATCAACATTCTCATCTAAGTTGACATCATGGAAACAGTACAAAGTTCATTTTGCTCTTCTGGAGCCTGAAAACACAATTCTAAACATGGGACAGAAAGCAAGAGACGATCAAAATGGCAGATAACTCAAAATGGCAGCATAGTCAGCCTGTTTCAGGTTCATTCAATGCGATATTACAGTGCAATGTGAATGTGCTTAGGCCAAACATTTACTATCAGGCGGTATTCATGCAAAATATACTTTTAGAAGAGAGTCCACAACTTTACCGGTAACGGTGACATTACCCCCTGTGAACGGGATTACCAGACAGTTAACAGGGACTCATTATACCTCGAATAAAACTTGTCCCAGTGCTAATGAAAAATGATAGAAAATAAGCAGAGGAAAGAGAACCATGATCATGAAGGACAGAGATGCTTGAAATACACAAAGTGGTAGAGGAGTAGAGTTGAAAACCCATTGCATTGGAAAAGGGGAAAAGTCAACCCAGGGCCAAAGATATGAAAGTAAGTATAATAAATAAAGACATTTGGGAAACACACCCAGGAGACCAGAAAGTCAAAGCTCATACTTGAAACAGCACTTTGGGAAGAGAGGCTAGAACCTGACAAGAAAATCAGAAGGAACTTAAACAAAACTAAGGTTATCGATATCAAAGGGGAGAGGAAAACTGCAGTCCCCTACAAGAGTTAAGAATGTAATCCTGAAGATAACAAGAGACTATTTGCATATGGTCTACTGAGAGGTATGAAAGAACATAGAAAACCCTGTGACAAAATACAGCAATCAGGAGAAAGGAGTCCTTCTCCTGTCCTTAGTCACATTAGTGGTAGGGGCAGATAGGTTAGATTTGGACAGTGGACTGACTTGTTTTTGGGCATTCACCGTGATGGACGAGCACCGTAGTTAGTAAAATACGTAGGGAACACCCCATAGACATAAGGAGAGTTAGGCCTTATTTTACTTTACAATAAAAATGATGTGTTAAATATTTTCACAACCTCTGTGACCTTCTTCTGATCCTCCACACTGTGCAGCTGCCGTAAGTGTCCTAAGGTATAGCCCCTTGAGGCACTCTAAGAGTCTGAGAGAGAAGAGTGTAGTTGAGGAACAAAAAGGCAGAAAGGGTTGCATTGCATAAATAATATGAAACATACAAGGACGTACCGCAGGCCGAGCAACCCATTAAAGAGAAAGGAACAGTGCAGGACTCCATCAACCTTATAACCCATAGTGCAGTATTTTTACCTGCATTTTTACTGTACCGGCACACTTGTAATGAGTCCCTGGTGTTAGTAAGAGTAAGGTATGAATACTTAGAAGAAATACAACCAATCAGCAGGTGTCATCCCATGCAGAAATAGCCTGTGCAACAGCAAGTGTTTTAAAATATTCAATGCACATGGGTAAAAGTTATGACCACTGTCCATATATGAAGGCCATGGCTTGTACCCATTCATGTGTTCAAATATATTTGGCCATGCACACTGACCATGGGTGAAGGCCATTGCTTAATGCCAGTTACTGTCGTAATGTCATCAGTGATGTTATCTTATATATCTCAAACAGGTGATATACACAATAATAAGTTAAAATGACAAGTGATTTAATCTAAAGAAGAGAGCTGCATGAATACAACAAATTACATTGCACAGCTAAGCCTTGGGCTCACATTTCACCACTAAAACTCAAGACATCCTGTCCACCCTCTATTCCTCTACCTCCTCTTCCTCCTCCTCTACCACTCCTAGCCCGTATAAGTCCGTCTCTCCTCCTCCTTTCTCCTCATTTTCCCTGGTCACCCCTAACATTGTTTCTAGACGTGTCCAATCTATAAAATTATTGTCAAAACAGGTTCTCCCCTGCTCATCCACAACCATCAAGGACCCCATTGACACCCTTGCTCCAGCCTTGGCGGATATCTGCAATCACTCCTTTGCCACTGGAACTGTCCCCTCCCCCTTAAGAACTCCCTTGTGCACCCCTTATAAAGAAGTCATTGGCCAATTCTTCCTCTCTGGCTAACTATCACCCGATCGCCATCACTCCATTCCTGGGCAAACCATTGGAACAGCTGGCCATCTCCCAGCTTAATCTACATACTGAATCTGTTGGTTTCCTTCATGACCGCCAGTCTGGCTTCAGAGCTGCCATATGCATGGAAACTGCTCTCCTGAACACCCATGAAGACTTGCCATCCAAGCTTGACTCTAATTTCCCTTCTGTCCTCATTCTCCTTGATCTTTCCTCTGCTTTTGACACAGTCAACCATCTCATCCTGCTCCATCACCTCTGTGACAACCTTGGTATTACTGAACAGGCACTGGCCTGGTTGACCTCCTTTCCTAACGACTGACCCTCTCAGGTCCAACTGGGGTCTTACCTCTCTGCTATCTCTCTCTCTCTACTTGTGGTGTTCCCCAGGGGTCTAACCTCTTTCTCTGACTCTTCAACCACTAACTGGCACCTCTTGCCCACCACTCTGCTACTTTCTGCTCCAATTTTCAATGTTATGTGGATGAAACTCAGCTCTCTTTCAGGCTCCCCTCAGCCACCTCTGCTTCTTCTCTCATACCAGACTGGCTGGCCACAATTCAGGTGTGGTGTCACCAATGATCAATGCCTTAATGCCAGTAAGACTGAGATTCTCCTACCCGCTCCCTCATTTCCTCTATCTCTCTGATCAGCCACTGTGGGCCCTTTTCCTTTCCTGCTCCTTCCTCTGAGGCTAAGAAACTTGGTGGCATCTTCAACTCCACCCTCTCATTCTCTCCTCACATCCCAGATGTCTCCAAGAAGTCAAACTATGAGCTGCACCTCCTCAGAGGTATTCTTCCATTTTTCACTTTTCCTGGGAAGCTCACTGTCTCCAGAGCTCTGGTCCTCTCTAGGCTGGACTATTGCAACAGCCTCTTTCTAAATCTTCCTGCCTCTACGCTTCGACCTTTACAACTTATCCAGAACAGGACTGAAAGACATTTCCATGGCCTCAAGCCCAGAGATCATATCTCTCCAGCTCTGAAATCTCTTCACTGGCTCCCCATGGCTGCATGGATCAAGTTCAAGACCCTCTGCTTCATCCACAAGGCTTTCTGGGGCCTGGGACCGCACTACCTCCGACTTTCTCTTCCAAAACATCTTCCTTCTCGAGCTCTCGGCCCATCCACCTCCAACTCTCTGAAGGTCGGATGCTTCTCCAAACGGAGAATCAGGGGCAGATTTATCTCCTCGGCTGGGGCTTCCCTCTGGAACAGGCTCCCTGCCTCTCTCAAACTTGAGCAGAGCCAGCTTTGGTTCCGGAAGCAACTCATGACCTTCCTTTTTGCATCCTCTTTCTCTCTTCCTCTCCTCTGTTGATGCACATGACTGCTGCATGCACTAGTCACCTGGTCACCCTCTGAACTAGTGCCCAGGCTTCTGCATGTCCAGTTGCCCTCACACTGCCTCCAAGATCCCGAGTATTTAACGGTCTGTATCTGCAACCCTACAGTCCCTTCTCTCTGCGCTTGCACTTCCCCTACCCCCTGGCACATCTACCCTTCCCTCTTCCCCCGATTTGTGCAATCTGAATTACACAAGGGACCTGATTCATGGAACGTTTTCCTATGGAATTGCACCATTATAAAACACTTTCATGAATCAGGGCCAAAGCCTAGTAAGACTGTTATATTGTCCTCCCTTTGTTTCCCCCTCCTTGGCCTGTCGCACCATGAAACACTTATGTACAGGTTCGTTATAAATGCCACATCATATCATAACATCATATCATTATACCCCTTCACTGGAGGGAGAGGTCATGTCAGGTAAGGAGGATGGGGGAAGAGGTAGTGGGAATTTTTAGTGAAGTTTAAGCAGAGCTTTGAAGGTATTCACAGTTGGGCTGGCATTGATTGTGATGGGCAATGGGTTCCAGCGGAGCAGGGCAAGTAGGGAGAAAGAGTGAAAGTGACAGGAGGCATGGGAGGGGGAGGGGACAGTGAACTTGCTTGCACAGGAGGAGAAGAGCAAGTGAAATGGTGAATAGACATCAACACAATCATACAGGTACTGAGGACAAGACCATTGATAGCACTATAGTCTAGGAGATGGAACTTGAAAAGCAAGTGGTTGTGCAATGAGATCCAACCAGCATATTTCTGGTAGGTAGACAAGGGGGAAGATGTAGCTAGGTTGTAGAGAGTCCGGGAAGCAAAGTTGAGGACTTTGTCTAGAAGGATGAAGGAATAGAGTGGAAAGCCAAGCAGAAGGTTCTGGCAGTTTTCAAGTTTTCAGAGCTCTGGGGTATATGTTAGAATTTGACACATTTTTAGAATGTTAGGAAGGTTAATACAAGCAGCAGAGGCATTGCTAATGAGACATTATTGCAGTCAGTGGTCACTATCAAAGAGACCCATGGTTGTGAGCCTTGTGCGATGCTGAAAGAAGTTCAGGCGGATATGAGATTAGAAAAGGGAGGGGAGGGATGAATTTGGAAGGAGTGAGCAAGATGACTTCTGTATTTAAACAGTTCAGTATAATGCAGCAGGGAGCCACCCATGGACGAATTGGAGTGAGACTGTTGGTAATCCTTTCTGAGATTGTAGCGGGTGAGGAGGGAAAGGAGAAATATATTTTCATGTAATCAAAAAAGAGGCCTAAGAGAAATCCAAAGGACAAGGTAAATATTCCTAAGGCATACACATATGGGGTGAAGAGCAGAAGTCCAAGCCTTGATCTCTGCAGGACAGTAATCATCCTTCAAGGTAGGAAGCAATCCAGGTCAGAGCAGATTTGAGAAACCCAAGATCCTGGAGAATGAGGACGAGAGAGCAGTGGCCACAGTGTCAAAAGCAGGAGGGAAGTCCAAAAGGGAAAGTACAGAAGCGGGACTTTTGAGATGTGAGAAAGCTGGAGACATGCATGAGTAGAATCTCGGTGGAGTGTTTCTTACGGAAGTCCGATTATAGTGGATCACCAGGCCATTATTCTCATGCACTTAATGATTCAGTTACAGGCCACCCACTCAAGGACCTTTGAATTATGTGGAAGGAGGGACACTGGTGATAGTTCACTCAGATATTTGAGTTAGCAGAGGGTTTCTTGAAAAAAGCAGGGAAGAGTCCAGTGGGGATATAGTGGTTAAAAAGCTCAGAGAGGTAAGAGCAGGTGATTGAAACTATGTCTTTGACTGTTTTTGGGAGAAAACAGGTAAATAGGAGAACAGAATGAGTTGGGACTTTGAAGGATGTGTGCTAATTAAGTAGCAGAGATAGGGGAGACGTAGTAGAGAGCAGAATAGGTAGGCAGAGAGGGTGGGGAGAGAGGGAAGAGGGTTGTGACAGTTTTCACGAATTATACAGATGGAGTATCTGGCAGCATCCACAAGATCACTCACCTACCTCTGATACTGTTCATCTCAATACATCTTGTGAGAAAATGACTGGTACTGATTGTGTGAGTGTAGGAAGTATATCGGTGTAATCCCCAGATGATCCAATAATCTCATATGTCGTCCTCCAGCAAGTAATCAGCCAACTGGATCCCCATGAATGAACACAACCCCCAAATTCCAAAATCAAACCCTTCTTTATATCCCACCCTGATACTCCTATTGTTCTGCAATAGCAGCCCCAACCAGCCACACCCTTTTGCTAGTCACAGCCCATTCACTCAGTCCTGCTACCTCCCTCTCTGTGTATTTGTATTTTTTTTTTTAAATATGTCATTTCAAACAAAAATGACTTGCAAAGTAGGCAATACAAGGTAGCATAGGCAGTCCTAGTTTAATGTGCCTTTACATGTGAGAATTGTTGTATTGAACCATGCACAAAGTGTAGTGAAGGAGTGAGAATAGGAACATAAAGCCGGGACAGGGACTGCCGGATAGAACAAATAGATAACATGTAATCAATGATTTGACAGTAACAGAGAAATGCAAGGGTTTAAAAATACATTTTAAAATCCGGGAACATGCTAGAATTCCAGTTTGTGGACCTAAACTCTAGGGGCCAAGAGGGAACACAGAAAACATGTCAGTTTCACTTTCAGTAGAGTTTCAGAAAGTTTTTAAAGTTTCATAGGACATACAGGACATCAGTAGACAGATCTGCCTTTTGGGTGAAAGAAAAGTAGGTCTCAGTTAAACCCGAAGGGTGCAGAGATGGTAGAAAACCACCCCAGGGGAGACCAATAAAGACTCCTGTGAAGAGATCCAGGGCCAGGTTCAAGACCATGCAGCCCCGGGAGTGGATGCAGCCAAGCAGGATTCAGCACCCAAGAAAAGCCAGTGGAGAAACATGGTTGAAGCACACCTTCCAAATTCTTAAACCATGGGCAAAAGGGACCACTGAGGGTAAGTATCGGGAATAACACACCAAACTATGAATATTATTGCACTGGGCTAAATCTTGGTCCAGATTGTAGAATGGAAAAAATAAAACTCTGCAGAATTGTACTTGAAGAACTGCAACAATTGTGGAGTCTGTAAAAAATGAAATGGATCATTAATATGCTCCCAAGTCTTTAGATGTATTGAGAAGGAACAATGGCCATTGGCCTCATTCACCATTCCTCCCAAAGATGGATCTTATTTTGTGTCCACTGTGATGGGACTTAAGAGGGGATTCATCTTATATGATTAAAGTTAAAAAATAATCTTGAACATACCTTTCCTCGAAGAAAAGTGCACTACCCAGCCCATATGCCCAGGCATCAGAACAGGAAAGCAGCCACAGGCTTTATATTGCGTAATTCACATTTGGGTGGATCTAGTGATGCTTCTCAAGTGTGACTACTTGGCCTAGGTTTTCCTGAGAACATGTAGCCTTTTCTGTTATTTTGCAGATGGTCCTGCGATTTTAGAAGAAGGTGGATTTGTTTTGATAATTGTGGACAATAGATGGTCAAATTATATGGAGCCCTTCATTAGGCCAATGACCTTGACAGTCCAATCACATGTCCATAAATTAGTATGTTATATCAAGCCACCCTACAGGCTTAGAGAACGTTTGATGACTTATGAAGGTTTATTTATATGCATTTAAAGTAGTGATGTTGTCTAGCGACTAAGTTACTTCTACATGTGTATTGTAAGAGGTTTTACAGTTCGCCAATTTGGGATGATTAGCCCAGAGGGAGCACACGGATTCTTAAATGTTTTAATATTTTCATTACTGTTTGAGTTTAAAAAAAAAATGAAATGAACAAATGAGAGGTATATTCTAGTGCAAATCTTTTATTATCGTACTGCATTTTACGTTTTTAAGGCACTATCAAACATATATATTATACCAGAGTGCAGTATGTCTACAGTGCCACAGAGTGAAAAGGTGCAGTACGTTTCCTAAAAAAGAAACATATGTGTGGGAAACAGCTCACAGTGATGCAGGGCATTGTATTACATCAATGTTGACATCATGTGTGCGCTGACATTACAAATGTCGATTACACTACTGCACATCACAAACACATTCAAATGTACCTGCTTTAACAATAACATACCCAACTGTAAGTGCACATGTACAGATGCACAACAGAAAGGTTATACGCAAAAGAAATCAAAATGTGTACTCACGCATAGACACATATATAACATCACACATATCAGTGCATTACGTTTTGTTCAAATAAACACATTCAATATAGTGAATGCAAACACACACCTACAAAAATGAGCACATACCCACATTGCACTCGTGAACAGAAGCACAAACTCACAGATACGTGCATGCCTTTACAGCAAGACAACCTCACACTCAGATATTCATTAGGAAACAATAAAACGAAATGGTAGTTGGCAGGTGCAGCTAAAACAGCCTATACATCTTGTCAGACTCAGCGTGTCCTTTAAGAAATGAGAAAGTAAGTATGAGGAGAAAATGAATAATATGAGACTCTGACTTACTTTTATTCAAATTTGTTCCATTTAGATTTCACCAAAGTTCCTTTTTTAACCTCTACATCCGTGTTTTATATTTAGGACAGAAATCCGCTATTTCTGTCACTTAAAACATGATGAAAGCCTCATAGAAATTGCTATTTTCAGCTGTTTCTTGTTAGAGCCTTTTTGAAATGGTGGTGAAAGTCAGTGTAAAGAAAAAAGAAAAGCCACTGATGAAGATAAAGAAGCATTTTCAATCGGCCATCTGCTCATCCAATTACACCCCTTGCAGAAAGGATGCGCATGTCTATCAGCCTGTGTGTCTGTGTCTATATCGCTGACACACTATGATGGGTGGTGCCTGCTGAGATATGATTCTGCTCATAGGATAAGAACATTCCTGTAAACATTCTATACTGTATGTGAATGCATTGATGCCGATGTGTTGGGCAATGCACATGCACGCATGTCTTAGTTTCTGGACACTTGTATGGCCGCATGTAGGACTTTGGTTGCATTTCTGCTGGCAAGATATTTGTGGGTTCATTCTGACTATGGAATTAATTAATTCATCTTTTTTAAGGCGTCTAATACCAGAGACAAGTCTCTAAGCCAGAACTGGGATTTGAACCTGTATTGCTCTGCATAGTCTTCTTACCAAGACATACGGGTTTCCCCTAAGCTTTCCTCCTGGCCCAAGTAGTGGTAGTGTTAATGTTAATCGCATTAAGTCTATTTAAGACCTCTATTTAGAGGAAGGCTGAAGGGGGCTTCCGCCTCCCTTACATGCAGCTGGCTCATGGGCAGCACTGCCTGATTTGGGGCTGAACAACTGCGAGATTAGCTGCAGGTAGCTCAGCCTCTGATACACCTCTGCCTTGCGTCCATTGTTGGCTTGGCTAAGTTGAGTGGCAATAACCACTGCTGGATTCAAAAGAAGGTGGAGGGTGCTGGGGGCTGATGGTATGAAACCTACCAACCAAATCCCCTAGGGTTTGGCCATGCCTGGGAAGAAAGTGGGAGTCCCAGAACTGCTGTATTTCAACCCAAGGCTTGGTGGTGTAAGCAATCCAATCCCATAGAAGGACGTCCTTCAGTCATATTACTGCCTATGGGCCGCAGTGGTAGCTCAAAATCAATATTGGGCAGTGTCTCATCACCCAGGGCTTTCAGCACCGAGTCAAAACCGCGGTCTTTAAGAGTGTTGCCTATGTTGGTCAGTAAATCGAGGCCTGCGTTACTGTATGTTCTCGTTGGGGTACTTGTACAAAATATACACATTTTATAATGCTGCTTTCAAGGAATGTCCTGTTGTCAATAAGGCTTTTATTTGACAATTCGTCCATCATTCAAGAAAGATTTCTCATGTGTTTCTCAGTTTATTAGATGATTGCTTCTTAACAAAAAAGAAACGAATTTTTGAGTTAAGGTAAATAGGTAAATGTCAAATGAGACAGGGGACACATTGCTCAGCTATATCCGTTCTGACACCTTTTACAAGATTGCCTTCCTCCAATACTACACATTCATTAACGACAGCTATAGTAAAGAGGGGCTTGCAACAAACCATATACGCCCACAATCACTAATAGGCTCCTGCCTTGTGTGAGGATGTATACGAAAGCTACTGTAAGGACAAGGAACGTGCTGCATTCACAGATTCAGAATTCAATGGTTAAAGGAAAATCCCAGGCATGATTGTTGTGGCTTTGGGTAAGCCTCAAGAGGGGAATGGTGCACGTGAATAAACACACGGACACAGAGGGTCCTGCAGTACGTCCTCTTTATTTCATTCCCAATGTTACACTGCCTTAGTCCCCCCTCCCCCAGCCTGTCACTTCCCGGCATCGCATCATTTCCCTTTTCCTACCACCCACCTCCCCGTGTCCATGGAGATATCAACGTGACATCTCACCCTTTTTAAACAGTCACCAAGTATGGCCCCTTGTGACTGTCTTTTTTTAATATAATGGTTTTGTAGCTGGACAACTGGTGTGGGACCTTCATGAGTGCCTCGTCATGCTTGTTGATATCGGTGCCGAAGACCAAGATATCGTCGCTGTAGTTGAGGCAGTATATGTTTAATGATGTTGTGTAACTCGGCTTGAAATATTTCTGTGGCCGAAGACACTCCAAAACTCAGCCTCTTATAGCGGAAAAGTCCCAAGTGTGTGACAAAGGTGGTAATGATCCTGCTTTCAGAGCTTAAGACGAGTTGGTGATAACCATTCTGCAAGTCCAGTTTGGAGAACACTTTAGCCCCATTCAGTAAGTGGATCATGTGTGTGATGCGTGGGGCTATGTGTCTCTCCCTCAGTAAGGCTTGGTTGGGGCGCCTCATGTCTACAAATAATCAGATTGCTTCCAATCCTTTCTTATGGACGGGCACTATCGGGGACACCCAGGTGGTGAGACCAGTGGCCAGCTCGATGATATCTTGTTCAAGTAGTTTTTGTAGTTCGTCTTCCACCTTTCTCAGGATATTGATTGGGATCCTCAATAATGTTGGGCTACTGGGTGTATGGACTCGTCTATATGCATCTTTATCTGTCTGTTTTTCAATTTGCCAATTCTTTTGAATATGCGTGGATATAAGTTGTTGATCATTGCGACTGGATCAATGTACTTGTGCACCATGAGGTTGTATAGGACATGGATGAGTCCCATGTTGACTGCGGCTTTGAAGCTCAGCATACATCCACTGTCTGTTTCTGTTGCCAGGACATGAATGGGTAGTCTCTTCTCGTGGCCTTTATATCTGCACATGCCATCGAATTGTCCTAGGCATTTAAGGGGTGCCTTGGAACCATATGAATATATATCTACTGTCACAGGGCTCAAGGTTGGTCTTTGTGGCAGTTCCTTGAATATGTGTTCACTGACCACGTTTACCGTAGCCCCTGAGTCAATCAGGAATTCTGTGGGCTGTTCGTTCAGCTTGATAATCAATGTCGGGCTATGTTCTGTGGCCTTGGGATTTCCAAGGGCGTAGACATAAGCCTTCTTCTTTTGGTCACTTCCCGATGAGCTGGGATTCCATTATGACGGTGATTGCTCCACTAGATAGCGCACGTGACGTCTGGACCTCTGTTCTGGCCTGCGAGGCATGACGTATTTCCTTAAGTCTTGTCTCTCCTTTATTTTGTCTGTCTTCTCCGGAGCCTCTCTCTCTCGGCTCTGGGGGTGGCTGGGTTGGGTCGATGGCCCTTGTGATGTGAGATTGGAGTGGTTTCTGGATGGGATCACCCCGATGGTTTGACATCGCACTGGGGAAGGAAGACTGAATCGGAGATACTCTGCAAGTGCACAAGGTGGGAATCCGCCATAAGGTCATATCTGCAGTGTCGGGGGGCAACCATGGGCAAGGAAAAAACGAAAAAACCTACCATGCAGAATAGGATCGAACAATACATTGTTCCTTCATCACAATCTGCCGAGCCTCAGCCGCAGCTTTTTGGGGACTTGGAATCCATGCAGGCTCTTTCCCTAAAGGACGCCATGGCTGCCATAGCGGACTCTCGTACGTCTATGGATCAGAAGACAGACCAAATAAGCGTGGATGTGTCCCTTCTCAGGCACGACTTACAGAAATTGTCTGCGCGGACTGGAGAAGCAGAGCAGCGCATCTCAAATACAGAGTACGGGCTACAAAATGTGCACCAGCAACTCCGAGGGGTCTCGGCCAAGCTTAAAACTCTGGAAACAAGCGTTGAGGAAGGTGAGGGAAGGTCCAGGCGTAATAACGTTTGTATACTCAGCATTCCAGAGAAAGAGGAGGGGCCATGCATGGAACTTTTCCTGGAACAATTACTAACAGACCTCTTCGATCTGCACTCTTTTTCAAAAATGTTCTCTATAGAAAGAGCACACCGAATACCCATGGGTAGGCCACTGCCTGGCGCCCCTCCGCAAACTGTAATAGCGAACGTTTTGAATTACTGGGACCGGGACGCACTCTTACAACTGGCTCAATCCAAGGGCACGACTACCTTCAACGGGTCCAAGTTGGCCTTTTTCCCAGATTACACAAGGGAGGTACAGAAAGCAAGGCAATCCTTTGGAAAGCTGAAAAGACAACTGCAATCACTAGGAGTCAAGTACGGCCTGCTCTTTCCTGCGCAGTTGAAAATATACCATAAGGGCACAACGGCCCACTTTGACGACCCCGGTGAGGCATGGCGCTGGGCGGAGCAGCACATTGAAGGGGATTGGTCGAAACCCCGAAGTAATAGGAACAAAACCCTGGACCGCCACTGGGGCGGCATCAGGAACCTAATCAGTGGCCACTACCGGACCCGTCGGGGGACGAGGGTGACAGGGCCTCACCTTGATCCTTGGCGAAGGCACAACCTCCTGCCTGCAGGCAACCAACCTATGGACAACACCACATTAGGCCTCTGTGGCCGACAGAGGGCGTTCACATTCCCATATGGCGATAAGCAGAGGACTGCTACCCTCGCACTTGGGGCATTAATAGCCCCCCAACTTTTTGTTAGTAGAACTACAGTAGGGACTATTAAAGCTGGCACCCTACCCTTTTTAATTGCCACCAATGTTTGGGCGACAGGTACTTCGAGTTGAGGTGGAGTATGGGGAGGGTGGGACTAGTTGGGAGGAGTTTTTTGTTACCACAGGGCCAGTCTGCTCCTGTAGGTTTCAGGGGATGATGTGGTTCCTGACCAGTTGGGACCATAGCACGCTTGGACAGCATCTCAGTCACCAATTCTTGTTGATTCTACACCACACCGTCACACACCGGGATTCTACTCCCGTAATTCATTTGCCTGCCCCTCTCACACTTTTGCTAGATGGCAGCTGACCAATCTCAACTGCCTCTGACTACATGCCCCAGACCCCTTAGGGTCCTCACCTGGAATGTGAACGGGATGGTGTCTGCGATTAAGCGACGGTTAGTTACTCAATAAATACTCGCCCGACGTGGCCCTGCTAACCGAAACACACCTAGCGGGTTCACATTGTAATTTTTTCCAGCGGACCAACTACAGGGCTGCCTTTCATGCGGAATATACCATGGGATACAGGGGCACCCTTACTCTTATACATAAGTGAGTCCCATTTGCCTTGCAGGAGGTGGAGAGGGACCCTGGGGGCCGTTACGTGCTGGTCCTGGGGACACTTGGGGAGGAGAGCTTTGGGTTTGTCTCAGTTTATTCCTCACCAGGTCTTGGGCAGGAACTCCTGGACGAGCTGACCACCCTAATGGGCAAGTATCAACCCGATAAGTGGTTTCTGGGCGGAGACTTTAATGATGTGATGTGCAACACCATGGACCGATCCCACCTTAGACGCTGTAACCCGAATACCCCTACGAGGCTGTCTAACCTTGTATCTGCCTTGGGCCTCTGTGATGTGTGGTGGCAACTGCACCGTGGTACCAGAGGATATTCATTCCACTCGGGAGCCCATGGCTACCTTTCTAGGCTTGACTATCTATTTGTTCCGCATACAGAGCTTTTCAGATTAATCTCGGCAGATTTACTTCCCAGGGGAATTTCGGATGACTCGCCTATGGTAGTGGAGACTCGGCTGCAGGGTACAACCCCCCCCTAGGACGTGGCAGCTGAATAACTATTATTTGGGCTGTCCGGAGTTGGTAGACCGCCTCACGGAAGTCTCAACTGAATACTTCAAGATTAACGACACTGGTGAAAATGACCCAATAGTGATGTGGGAGGCTTATAAAACCGTGCTGCGAGGAGAAATAATCTCCTGGACGGCGAATTCGGAGGAGGGAGAGGCTTCAGATGATAGGTGAGGCGGAGGTAACCCAACCGGAGAATGACCATATCCTTGACCCAGCCCCTCAGACCCAAACATCCCTCACACGGGCCACTGAATGTCTCCGGAACCTTATGCTGGACAATGCCAAGCAAGCCCACTGGGAATCCAGAGCAAGGATATATGAGGTTGGGGACAAAGCCGGGAAATTGATGGCCTGGCTAGAGCAGCGAGATGAGGGACAGCGCTTTGTCCGGGAGATTCTTACCCCACGTGGAGAGAGATGCCAGTCAGACGCCAAGATAGCAGAAGCTTTTGCCCAATTCTATGCTGCATTATATCAGGCCCAAACTCTGTCGTTTGACCCAACCCTCCTTGATGAGATAGACATCCCTACCCTGTCGGAGCAACAGAAGGAGGTACTGGAATCCGAGCTCACGGAAGCAGAAATAGTAGAAGCCCTAGCACAATTGCAACCGGGGAAAACCCCGGGACCTAACGGGTTCCCGATCCCAATCTGGCAGAAATTAGGAAGTAATAACATAGTGCCTCCCCTGCATCAGATGCTGTTGAGTGCCCGAGACCAAGGTTCCCTCCCACAGGACCTATGTAAGGCTACTATTGTAGTTATCCCTAAACCGGACAAACCCCTGGAGAAATGTGCCCAAGCTCTTAGCCAACCGGCTCCAGCCGGTAGCGGAAACCTTGATACACCCAGACCAATGTGGTTTTATGCCTCACAAATCAACCCGAATGAATCTGCGCCGGGTACACCTGGCATAAGAACGGGCTCCTATCCTTGACACTCCACTGGCCCTTTTGGCAATTGATTTTGAAAAGGCATTTGATTCAATACGGTGGGACAGCCTTTGGGAAATTATGGCACGTATGGGGTTTGGAGAAGTTTTTCTGGTATGGGTAAAACTGTTATATACAAATATTCAGGCAAAGGTCAGGGTGAACGGGTGGACTTCCTGATTCTTCCCCCTGGGTAGGGGTACACGACAGGGGTGTCCTCTCTCCCCCCTCGTTTTTGACCTCGCTATTGAACCGTTGGCCCTGTGGCTTCGTCAGAGCAGGGCATGGATGGGATTTAGATGGCTTGAGGGACACGAAGACGACCATTCCTGTACGCGACGACCTTCTGTTATACTTGGCCGAACCGACTCAGAACTGCCCTCTAGTAACCCAGATGCTCATGGACTACGGGGAGTTTAGCGGATTGAAAATTAACTGGAAGAAATCCGTACTCTTCCCGGTGAAAGGGGGAGAGCAGGCCAGCCCACCCGACTGCCTGTAACAGGTGAAGAGGCAGGGCTTCAAGTACTTGGGGATCTGGATAACGAGTGATCTTACTACGTACGCAAAGCACAATCTTCAACCGATTATAGACTGGTTTGTTAATGATGTCTGTCATTGGACGCTTCTCCCCCTGACTCTCAGGGGCAGAGCTGCACTCTTTAAAATGATGGTACTTCCACGATTCCTTTATGTTCTGCAGAATGCCCCACTCATGATTAAGCTGTGCATAAAGTAGCCCTGCCTCTAAGGTAAAGACACATTCCTGGAGCAAAGGACCTGCTTTTGGGCTCATTTGCATACTCAAAAGGTGATTCTGATGTAGCTCAGAACTGGAGGTGAACGTCCAGTGATGGCTACTAGGTGGCATTGTGGAATGTGTGACTTCGATCAAATGGATTATCCTACTTTCACATTTCAGGTGAAAGGTTTTTTGTCCAACCTTTTTAATCCCACCATAACATTATTAGTGTTTTGTATACCTGCTGCAATGCAATAACCGCAAGACTGTCAAGAGTATGCTGCACTGATGATTCCTAATAAGGCTAAAATCAGGCATGTTGTGTTTGTGCAGTCTTGCAAAATGTCTGTCTCGGGTTGATAAACTTTGTAAAAGGTACCACTGCCCTCTAAGACAAAGACAATTTCCTGGAGAAAAATTATTGCATTTGGGCTAATTTTCATACGCACAATGTGGCTCTGAACTGGAGGTGAGTGTCTAGCGATGGCTACTAGGTGGTGTTGTGAATGCATGACTTGGGGCTAAAATGGATTATCCCACTTTCACATTTCAGTTTTTCAAGCCTTTTTAAACCCACCATAAATGTACTGGTGTTATATATAATTCAAGAAAAAAACTTTAGTTGCAGGGAGGTTAAGGTGAGAACTTAACACAACAAAACCATGAAAATTCAGCTAAAGCCACCTTAACTTCACACACCCTGTTGCGCATCCTATGACCACAATTATGGTATCTCAGATTATATAACTGATGACATCACCAATGACATCACTAATGACATCATCTATGACATGCACACGTCAATGTATTAAAAAATGTGATACTATTTACAGATTACTTTTACTTTATTGTAGGAGAAGACTGATGACATCACAAATTGCATGAATAGTGATATCCCTATATAACTGATTCCATCAATAATGTCATTAGACATAACATAATTAATAAAATAGCTCATAAAATCGTTGATCATATTAATACAATTCAGGCCTTGGACTTGGCCATGACGAAAGCAGTGGTCACTGGCCCTCACCAAAGACCATAGCTAGTGGCCAGTTAGTGCTGCAAAATACAAATGTGCATAGTTAAAAGCAATGCCTAGTGGCCCTTCACTGTTTTAAAATATACAGTGGGCAACGTTAAAAGGTGTAATCAATGGTCATGGCTAAAGGCCATAGCTAGTGCCCATTAATATGTGAGAATATACAGTCGGCACAGCCAAAGGCCATGGCCACTGGCTAGTATTTTGTGGAAGACCACGCCTAGTAGCTGGTTAGTGTAAGTAATAGTCAGTGGGCAAGGCCGAAAGCCACAGCTTGTGGCTAGTTAGTGTTGAATAATACAGAGTAGGCACGGCCGAAAAGGTCATCGCTTCTGTTGAGTTAGTATTTTGAAATATACAGTCAACAGTGACAAAATATGTGCAAACTGCTCATGGTCAAAGGTCATGTCTAGTAGCCCATTTATAAGTTAGAATCCATAGTGGGCACAGCAAAGGTTGTGGCCACTGGCCCTTATTGTGGACACGGCTAGTAGATGGCTAGTGTATATAATAAACGAGGATATGACTGAAGGCTGTAGCCACTGATGAAGGCCAAAGTCTTTGGTTGGTGGCCTGTTAGTATGTTAAAATATACAGTGCACATGGCTGAAGGCTATGGGCAGTTTCCATGACTGAAGGCCATGATTAGTGCCCATTAATGTGTTAAACTATAGTTGGCCATGCACACTGACCATGGCCAAAGCCAATGCTTAATTCCAGTTACTGTTATAATGTGATTAGTGATGTTATCAGTGATGTCATCAGTGATGTGATCTGTGATGGCATCATTTTAGTCATAGGATGCTCTACAGGGGGCATGAAGTTAAGGTAGCTTTAGCTGAATTTTCAGGGTTTTGTTGTGTTAACTTCTAACCTTGACATCCGTGCAACTAAAGATGTTTTCTTAAATTTGAAGTTTTTTTTAGAATGTATTACTCACCTTAACGTCCCTGCAACTAAAGTTTATCCTTGAATGTTTTTTGTTTTTACAATGTATTACTCACCTTAATATCCCTGCAATTAACATTCTTTCCTTGAAATTCGAGGGTTTGTTATTCCATACACAATTGACATTAATAATACAGACAATTGGGCTAATGAAAACAATGTACCATGTGTAGAAAGTAAAATAAAAAGAAATTGTGCAACTACATTCCCCCAATAAACCGGTTCTTAAAAAACGTTGTTTAATTATTTACTTGAGCACCTGGAGACTGCACTTGGGTGGTAGCGGTGCACTGCATAAATCAACATAACACAACTTTTTGAAGTGTTTAAATTTAAATGTACTGTTGATGAATACAAAGCTATTAAAGTATTACAGTAACTATGTACAAAAACCACACTCAAAGTTTTTTTTTCATTCCTGGATGCTTCTTCCTTGGTGGTGAAGAATTGTCTACCCAAATGATGACGTCATCCTCACTGCTCCTACTGTCGTGGTCGGACATGTTGGAATGTCCAACCAGGGAGGAAAATATAAAAGAATAAAAATGACAACACGAAAAAGCCAATGCTGAAAGAAATAAAAAGGTTTAAAAAAAATAGAAAAAAATAAAGTAAAACAAAAAAGACAAAATAACTAAACAAATCACAAGACAAAGGAAAATTGGATTTCGGGAAAATTGGGTAAAAAGGATGAAGGTTTAAGGGGTAAAGTGCCAAAAGTATTTGCAGTTACTCAGAAATCATTTCAAAGCAAGTACAGAACGCAATGATTAATGTAAAGTTATTTTTGGTGGGTGTGGTGATTATTCACAGCTACAGTCTGTTGCGCTGTCTGTTTGGACAGCCTCGTATGAGTGTATCAGTTATATACAATGCAAATACTATTGTCACCAGTGATGGCATCAGTGACGTGATCTGTGATGTCATCATTGTGGTCATATTCTGTGCAACAGGGGGGGAGTTAAGGTGGCTTTAGCTGAATTTTCAGGGTTTTGTTGCATTACATTTTCACCTTAATTTCCCTGCAACTAAAGTTTTTTCCTTGAATATATACACTGATCTACTGTACATCGATTACTGTTTGTGTCTGTTGTCCGCTGCAGCGATTCTTATTCTGCATACTCGTTCAATGGATAAGCCCCGCCCTTCTGCACAATAATGCCTAGTAGAACTCATTATTGGCCTTTCATCACTGCCTATTGAATACTATTCTCTAAAGTATTGAAAGATGTATAACATCGACATGTATTCATCGTATACCATTCTTAACAGCGCACATGTATCCTCCTGCATGGTTATTACCATAACTTCAGTCTCCACCTGCTTTATCGAATAGAACAAATTGTTTTTAAAGTACTACACTGCTCTTTTTTACTCTGGCGTTACTCCCACACTGTCTACCAGCTCTATTAATGTCTTGAGTCATTGCACTGCTCACTTGAGTCTGCCTGTACCTTGCTCACTCATTGGTACCACCAATATTGTCTTTATTTTTCAAGATGCACCGTCTTATTTAATGAAAGCGCAATGCGCTGTGATATTATTTGCCTACTTGCTATTATGGAATGCACTGTGCTAGACCAATATTAATGCTATACTTAATCAAAGTGTATTTCAACCCCATATAAGGTGCCCCTTTGATGTAAGTGCCCTTGCATTGGTTTCAACTCTATACTCATACAATAGATAATTGTTAGCCTTACTATTGTTAGGGAGAATTCTCATAAATGGCTGATTTTCCTTACCTAATGAGTCCCTCAGCAGCTTTGCTGGATTTCTAGGGTTTATATTTTTCACCTGATAAAAGTGTGAGCCTTTTTCCCACTCTTAAATGTGTTTTGCTGTGTGTGTTTTCACGTTTTGTGTGATCTTGAGCACTGGAGCCTCACCTACTCCATGGCCTCATATTTTTCATGTGTGTTACACCACACCTTCAGTGCAGTGACAAAGGGTTGGCTTTGAGACTTCCCACTGACTCAATTTTTCTGGGGCTGACTACTGTCCCCCAGAAAAGGTAAAGTTGCCATTAACTTTATTTTAGTCACTTTAAGCCACAGACCCAGTACACCCCATCTTACATGGAGTATTGGAAAGAGTTAATTCTTATCCCTTTTTTCTGTGTCTCTTGGGGCATTGTTTTACTCCCTTTACATCAAGACTTGGCTGGTGGCAGTGGCAACTACCCTAACTTTTCTACCGCAGTTATCTTATATAACCATGGTATTGTTTTAGGCTATTATATTAGCCTCAGACATAAACCCGCTTGACCAAATACATTTTATTTTGGCTCCAGCTGGGTTTATTCGTCATTTCATTTTGTTAAAGTCTTTCTCGTGTTTTACTTTGCGCACCAAACCGGGGATGATTCCTTTGTTCGCCGTCTTTTCATGGGCTTCTGCACAGAAGCCCTCCTTAAGGTGCCTGAAAGTCTGGGTATGCAGGATGTGAGGGAGGGATCTTCGGACCCCTGCCATGGGTTCCCTTGGTAACCCAAGTCACACTCCTGTTTGATTGGCTGAGGGGACTGTCCTTGCCAGGACACCCACCCTGCTGTGTCAATGACAGCCAGGCTGCATGAATGGGGGAAAAGGGCATAAAAAGCAGGTCTATGGGACTGGAAAGGCAGGGTCACCACTGGAACGAAGGAACCAACGAGGAGCTGATGGAAGAGGACCCCTACATTGACTGAACCGCCGGGTGAAGCCCTGCTGCAGGTCTGAATCTTCAGAATCCGACGACAAAGAAGATCCTCCAGGAAACTTCTTCCCTGGAGCTGGTGGGACCAACCAGTTCGCCCAAACTGCAAGCCAGGACCCCTCCTCTGGGCGAATTCACTCTACAGAGCTACAGTGGGCGGATAGCCAGGAAGGTCAGACCCTGCTTTGGTTTTAAGGAGCACACCTTTTATTTGTTCGCTTTGCTCTGCTGCTGGTTTCTTCCCTGGGTAGTGAATGACTCTCCAGTCTTCCTACTTCTTGTCAGTCCGACAGTCGCTTCAGGAACCGTGATCCTGCAGGAACTACCACGAACGTCCGCCTCAGCTACAGATTCCTCTCCGTTTTAAGGTACTGGTCAAATCCGGTTGTTCGTTTCGTTCAGCCATGGTGAAAGTGTCTGAAAACTTTCTCCAATCTGAGGGCTTGTCCTTCTCTTCTCTTTGAACTAACTTTTCCATCAACCAACCTCGTGCAGGAATCCGTGCCACGAACTTTACTGCGAACTACCCTGAACTGTATGATCTTGAGAAAAAGACTTTTGACCCATTGACTTTGGCCCTAAGTCTTTTCTACCTGATCCTATCAATGAAGTTCCTCTTGTTCAATTGCCCTGAGTACTTACCTGTTAGTGTGATTTAATTTCTATTTAACTTTGTCTTTCCCTCCCTTTTAAATTGCTGGAATGCCATTTTGCAGTGGCGTGGTGTATTAAGAGTGTGATTTTTAGACTGCTTATAATAGTGTTATGTTATACAACCGAAGAGTGAAATACATGTATATTCTTTTACTTGAAAACCTTGAGTCAGTGTTTACCTGAATCATAGTAATTGCTATCCTTTGTGTAACTATCTGATACTGCTCACTTACTCTTGAGATAAGTCTGGCTGCTTTGCCATTGCTACCACTCTAACTGTGTAGTACAGGCTTGTACCAAAGGTAAATTTGTACTGTCACTTATAGTCTTAATTGTGTATGGTGTTCCCAAGGGTTACTGCATATAATTCTGCCTAACAGTGGTGTACAGCGGTGAGGATAAAAGTATAGTAATTACCCTTAGAGTGCTGCTATTACCTTGGAACAACTAACAACAATGCTAACATCACTAAAAGCAATATTAATCATGTCTGATATGGAAAGCAACAGTCAGGAGACCCTCCTTAGTTACACTGCTGATTATTTAAGAACATGTGTAAAGAAAGGAAACTCTCTGCCAAACGCAAAAAGATTGAATTGATTGAAAAGTTGTTAAAGTCTGGGGAGTTGGTCTGAAATGCCTGATTCTCTAGCTAATGTGGAAAGTATTGAGGGAGATAATATGTCTGTCAATGATGAGTTAGAAGAGGTAGATGTGTCTCATAATGTAAGCCTTTCTGCCCCGTTGCTCGCTCAGCAACCTCAACCCTTGTCCACTGGGACCCCCACAGGTCCTACACTCAGTCCTGAATTCATTGCTCTAGAAAAAATGAGGCTTGTACTGGAATTCAAATGTTTAAATGCTCAAACGGAACAAAAACACCAAGAACGTAAGCTCAGAGGAATGGAGTTGAATCATGAACAAGAAATGAAAAGATTCTCTCTTGAAAATACTTCTCTCCCAGAGTCTTCTAGGTCTTCCAGTCCTAGGAGACCCAGTATGCCTAAATACATTGTGGGTATGTATGAGGTTAAGCTTGATATTTTGGATTGGTTGGCAATGTTTGAATATAACCATGGTATTCAAGGTCTTACAGGGAATCAATTGCTTCCCTGGCTCTTCTCAAGGCTACCCACTGTTGCATCTGATGTTGTGATGGAGTTGGGGGAGGTGGATAGGATGGATTATGAGTGTGCCTTAATTGCTAGATTTGGGAAGAGCCCTTCCCAGTACCTTAAGAGGTTTAGGACCCTCAAAAAGCATGATGTACCCCTTGCGCTACCTGGGTATGTGAATGTTTAAAAAAACTTAGATGGTTGGATTAAGGGTTACAGAGTAAACACTTATGAAGGAATGAGAAATCTTGTTATGTTGGAATCTATTTTGATGTCTGCTCTCCTGAGCTCAGAAAGCACTTGGCCGATTCTAAGGAGATAGATCCAAACAATCTAGCTAAGGCTGCTGACTTGTGCGTTGCCAACAGAGCTACTCACAAGGTGTCCGGGGCTACTCAGAAAAAGGATGAGGGGAAATAGCCAATGAAAGATAACAAAGAGAATTCTAATACCTCCAATCCAAAAGAGGGCCACAAACAACAACATAAGGGTAAACCACAAGGGAAACCAAATCAGGCTAGTGCACCATCTGGACCCAAATCAGATGGAGCTCAGAACAAACCCCCATTCATCAAAACATTTGGGAAATGTTATGTTTGTGGGTCAACTGACCATGTGAAAGGGGATCCCAGATGCAAGGGTAAACCTTTAGGGGTCCACACTGTATCCTTAGCCTACTCCCCAGAGGAAGAAGTACCTATGGCAAGTGGAATCTTTCTCCTACTGACTGATGAACCCATGAGAGTCTCAGCTAGTGTTTCTTTAGTGTCCCTGAGCTTGTGGGAACAACATAATTTAGATGTCTAGAATTTCTTCCCAGATAATACTAAAAAGCATTATAACGATGGTGTTCTTGTGAATGGTCAGGAAACCTCTGCCATCAGAGACACTGGAGCCAGCATAACTGTGGTGGATGAATCATTTTTCAAGGTGGAGGATGTTGCTAAGGCACCCAAACCCCTCACCAAGTTAGCTTGAGGCCCTGTGCAAATGCTTCCCCAGTTACCAGCTCTCATCCATTGTAATGATATGACTGTCAAAATACCTGTTAGTGTGCAGAGTGAATTGCCTGGAAGATTTCTGTTGGGTAATGACCTGAAAACTCTTGGAGTTGTGTCAAGCACCCCCAGGCCTCCCAGTAAGAGGAAACAGGAGCTCACTAGGTCTGCAAGGGAGAGAACTTTGAGAGGCTCTCCAGAGGAGTTGATAGAGGAAACTATCACTCCCACTCCACAGGAGTAGCTCACTGTCATTTCTAAGAAAACAGATGCAAAGGGGAGACCCAAGACCTCCAGGAAAATGTCAGACAGCACCCTTGTGCTACCAACAAGGACATTCCCAAGATTGTCCAAAGTCACACCTGTGACTCCTACACCTGCTCAGGCAGAGTATGAGGTGCAACCTTGTGTGGTTGAACCAGTATCTGAAGAATCAGATCTAGAAGAAGACCCTGTCATAGTTGTAGATCTTGACCCTGTTGACTATCCTGAGCTGCAGTCTTTACTGGCAGAAGGTGGACCCAACAGGGCAGACCTCAGTAGAGGACAGAGAGAGTGTCCTACTCTTGAAAGTCTTCGACAACAGGCTGCTAACCAACTTGATGGGCAAGAAGTTGGGAAGCACAGGTTGAGCTGGGAAGATGGCCTCTTCTACAGTGAACCGACTGAGTCTATCCCTGGGGACTGAACAAGAATTGTAGTGCCCCTTGCCAACAGACACCAGTTCCTACAGTTAGCCCACAAGATACCTTTGGCTAGTCACTAGATTTTCAAGAAGACCAAGGAAAGGCTCTCTCTCTCTCTACTTCTACTGCCCTAAGATGGATTCAGAAGTTAACAAATTCTGTAGGAGCTGTCACACTTGCCAAACCTCTGGCAAGAGTGGATCCAAGAATGTGGCATCCTTGGTGCCTCTCCCAGTGGTGGGAGTTCCTTTTGAGAGGGTGGGCATTGACATTGTTGGTCCCCTTGACCGTCCCACATCTTCAGGGAACAGGTTCATTCTGGTTGTAGTAGACCATGCTACAAGATACCCAGAAGCCATACCTATAAAAATGTTATGGCTCAGGCTGTGGCTAAGGCTCTACTTCGTATTTTTACCAGAGTAGGGTTTCCTAAGGAAGTGATATCCGAGAGGGAGGGGATCCAATTTTATGTCCCACTACATGCAGGCCATGTGGAAAAACTGTGGTGTCACTTAAAAGTTCTCTACAGCCTACCATCCACAGACAAATGGACTGGTAGAGAGGTTCAATCGTATTATGAAGAGCATGATAGGTACATTAGAAGAACCCCTTAAGAAAAAATGGGACCTTCTACTGCCATGCCTTCCCTTTGCATATAGAGAAGTCCCTCAGGAGGGAGTGGGTTACAGTACCTTTGAACTTCTCTATGGCCTTCCAGACAGGGGTTCATTGGGCCTGATCAAGGAGGGGGGTTGGAGAGTGTTCCTTCCCCCAAGCCAGACAGAGTGACTGACTATATGATAGGTCTCCGGAGGAGAATGTCACACATGATGGCAGAAGCTAGTGATAACTTCAAAGCAGGTCAGGCTGTGGTCAAACATTGGCATGACCAGAAGGCCAGCATGGTTAAGTTTACTCAAGAAAAGCTTGTATTAGTTATGGTGCCAACAAGGCAGAGGAGCTTGCAGGACAAATGGATAGGACCCTTCAAGGCTGTGAGCAAACTTTGAGAGGTGAACTATTTGGTGGACTTAGACAGACCTAGAGAGGCTCCCAGATTCTTTCACACTAACCGTTTAAAGGCTTATGTCTCGAGACCAGAAGTAGGAGCTTTGCTTCTAGCTTCAGCTCAAGAAGAAGAGGAGAGTGAACCTCTACCTAACCTCCTCAGAGGCTAACCTTTAGATGAACAAATAGAAGGAGTTAATCTCTCTTCTCAGCTGACTTCTGAACAACAGGAGGAGTGCAATGTTCTGTTTAATCAGTTTGCCTCCCTGTTTTCACTAGCACCAGGCTTGACCCGTTGAGGCCAGCATGATATTCTCACTGGTGACTGTTTACCTGTGAAAAGCAGAGGTTACAGAATGTCAGAACATGTGAGATCCCACATCAAAGGAGAGGTCAAAAAGATGCTTGATCTCGGGGTTATAGAGACATCTACAAGTCTTTTTGTTAAAGTCTTTCTCGTGTTTTACTCTGCGTGCCAAACCGGGGATGATTCCTTTGTTCACCGTCTTTTCGCAGGCTTCTGCACAGAAGCCCTCCTTAAGGCACCTGAAAGTCTGGGTAGGCAGGATGTGAGGGAGGGATCTTCGGACCCCTGCCATGGGTTCGCTTGGTAACCTAAGTCGCACTCCTGTTTGATTGTCTGAGTGGACTGTCCTTGCCAGGACACCCACCCTGCTGTGTGATTGACAGCCAACCTGTATGAATGGGGGAAAACCGCATAAAAAGCAGGTCCCTGGGACTGGAAAGGCAGAGTCGCCACTGGAACGAAAGAACCAATGAGGAGCTGATGGAAAAGGAACCCCACAACAACTGAACCACCCGGTGAAGCCCTGCTGCAGGTCCGAATCTTCAGAATCCGACGACAGAGAAGATCCTCCAGGAAACTTCTTCCCTTGAGCTGGTGGGACCAACCAGTTCACCCAAACTGCAAGCCAGGACCCCTCCTCTCATCGAATTCGATGTACAGAGCTACAGTGGGCCGGATAGCCAGGAAGGTCGGACCCTGCTTGGGTTGTAAGGAGGTCACCTTTTATTAGTTGCTTTGCTCTGCTGCTGATTTCTTCCCTGGGTAGTGCAGGACCCTCCAGTCTTCCTATTTCTTGTCAGTCCAAGAGTCGCTTCAGGAACCGTGAGCCTGCAGGAACTACCAGGAACGCCTGCCTCAGCTACAGCTTCCTCTCTATTTTAAGGTACTGTGCAAATCCGGTTGTTCGTTTCATTCAGCCGCAGTGAAAGTGTTTGAAAACTTTCTCCAATCCGAGGGCTTGTCCTTCTCTTCTCTTTGAACTAACTTTTCTATCAACCAACCTCATCTGGAATCTGTACCACAAACTTTACTGTGAACTACGCTGAACTGTGTGATCTTGAGCAAAAGACTTTTGACCCATTGACTTTGGCCCTAAGCCTTTTCTACCTGATTCTATCACTGAAGTTCCTCTTGTTCAATTGCCCTGAGTACTTACCTGTTGGTGTGATTTAATTTCTATTTAACTTTGTCTTTCCCTCCCTTTTAAATTTCTGGAGTGCCATTTTGCTCACACTTCATTTTGTGAGCTTAACCTGTCTGGAATTTAAGGGAAGTGGTGTAGTGTATTAAGAGTGTTATTTTTAGACTGCTTATAATAGTGTCACATTATACAACTGAAGAGTGAAATAAATGTATATTCCTTTACTTGAAAACCTTGAGTCAGTGTTTGCCTGAATCATAGTAATTTCTGTCCTTTGTGTAACTATCTGATACTGCTCACGTACTCTTGAGAAGTCTGGCTGCTCAGCCGTCACTACCACTTTAACTGTGTAGTACAGGCTTGTACCAAAGGTGAATTTGTACTGTCACTTGTAGTCTTAATTGTGTATGGTGTTCCCAAAGGGTACTGCATATAATTCTGCCTAACAACTATGTGCCACCATGTTTCCATTTGGCCTCATAGAAGACTGTCTACCCTGTACAGGAAATTCCTTTATTACCCAGAGATGTAGCCTTTCCAGAACAGGATGCTACCAACATCATCCCATCCTTTGCGCTACCCCATTCCTACCCACCACCCCAGACTTCCCTCCTATCCAGGACTCCACTTACACCCAAAACAGTACAAGGATCTTTAAAAATTCTGAGCCCACTAACATCACTCCCATGACACCTCCAGATCTTGCACCTACTAATATGGATGGCATTGCATCCTATCCTATTCAGGGCAATACTAGACTATGTTGCCTAAGGTCTCACACCAAACAGCTCTCTATTAATCATAAGTCGCTTCCACCATGCAAAAGCAGAATAAACCCAATCCTCTCCAAAACAACAAACATCACAAAACACCAATGATAGACAGTGCCAAACAACCTTTAGAACCACAGCTAATGACTACCACCAATTCTCCTACAATAGAGCCACCACCTAGTTTTATAGGCACCCTCATCAAAGCCCGCTCACTAAGAGCCCATGCTATTGAGATTCATGACCTCATCATCGAACAAGAATTAGACGTCCTAGTAGTCACAGAAACCTGGTTGTATCAAGCATCTGGTCCCTTTCTAGCTCTTGCCATCCCACCAGGTTACAGCATTATCAGGACTCACAGATCAAATACACAAGGAGGTGGTGTTGCCATAATTGCTAAAACCAACGTGCAAATTAGGTCCTGCCCCCTTGAAGACATAGAAAGGTATGAACTCCTCCTAGCCAAACTCTCATCCAATCCAAAAACTACCATTAATATTTTGGTCATTTACAGATCATCCAATAGTTACACCCAGTTAGATCTAGATAACCTCTCCTACTAACTCCTCACATGAAACCCAACACAAGATGCATCATCCTTGGGGACATCAATTTAGGCTTCAATGATAAACAGGATCATAAAGCAGACACTTTCCACGTAGTGCTCAAAGATATGAATTGTACACAACTAGTGAAAGCTCCCACCCACAATAAGGGCTGAATACTTGATTGGATACTCACGCTCAACTCCCAGATATCCATCGACTCGATTGTACCCCTTGACTGGAACGATCACCACATTATCAACTTTACTCTTATGAGCAATGAGAGATGCTCCCCTAAGACTGATATAATAGAGAAATATCTGTAACAGAACAGCTGACAACTTATTCCCAATTTTAAGAAAAGCTTTGTCATCATACTCCGTCATTAGTGACAACCCATGTCACCTTGCACAGGTCTACCACAAGTGCCTCACCACTACTATCGACTCAGTAGCACCCAAAATAACCAAAATACAATGGGCTGACAAACAAACAAGCTTCTGGTTCGACAAGGAGTTAGCCCTGCTTAGGCAAACTAAAAGATCCGTTGAACACATTCATAAAAAATCCCCCACAACAGACTCAGATAATGCTTTCATAGCTGCCAACAAAATATACAAAGCAGCAATCATAACACATAAAGCTAATGCATATTATACCCATATCATCAATGTGACTTCAAACTCAAAGGAGATCTTCACTATTCTCAGGGAATTGGAAATCCCGACCACAATCACGACAACGGTCGACTCCAGTAAAGAGTGGTCTACCACCATCCAAAATGCGCTAGCTTCTAAAATTGAATTACTACAGAAGAAAATCCTCATAAAAAGAAAAATCCTATCAAATAAAAACGCTCCCAATACCCTGCTCAACATAACTAAAGACAATGCAAACTTGCTATTCCACTTCACTCCAGTGACCCAAGATCTAGTGACAGACACCATCTCCAAATTAAAGGCTTCCAACTGCAAAGGGGATAACTTCCCAGTCAACTTAGTTAAACTATGTGCACTCACCCTGACCCCCATTATTACCAACTTCATGAATGCATCGTTCAACACGAGTACAGTCCCAGACAGTATAAAAGAAGCTTGGGTGACCCCACTTCTGAAAAAAACATCCCTGGCTTCGACAGTCCCCACAAACTACTGTCCTATAACCACGGTCCTGTGCTTGCTCAAGATCATAGATAAAATTGCATACACCCAAATTCAAGCTCACTTGGAACAAAACCAGCTTCTAGCAGCCAGACAATAAGGATTTAGGCCAAACCATAGAACCGAAACAGCACTCCTTGATCTAAAAATTCAGATGGACACCATCAGGGATGCAGGCAAACTTTGCATACGAATGCTGTTAGATTTATCTTCAGCATCTGATCTGGTGGATCACTAAAAAGTATGTGATACACCAACGAATGACTTTAACTTTTCTATAGATGCCACCCTCTTGGTGAAATCCTTTCTAGCTGAACGTATATCCACAGTATCTATTGGTAAAGAGGCTGCAGACCCAATCCCAGTCCCCATTGGGGTACCCTAAGGTTCATGCCTCTCGCCAACCCTATGCAATGCATATACTAAGCTTCCTTTTCTCGGCATTGGATGCCATGTGTGTCATCTATACCAATTTTGCAGATGACACCCAGATTCTCATACCGATCACAAGGAACTATGACACACTGTTCATCAATAAAATATACGCAATAATACAAAATTGGATGGCTCTGAATAGCCTTTGCCTCAACAATGAGAAAACTGAGATTCTCATTGTGGGCACCCAAACAAAAATGAACGCCCTCCACTTGGATTACTCTTCAATCAATATTGATGGCACCCCGATTACAGTATCTAATCAGGTAAAAAAACCTAGAAGTTTACTTAGACGCCAATCTGACTATGACGAAACATGTAAGTGCTTTATCCTCATCCACCTCCTACACGTCTAAACTAATTGCCTCAAGTCGCCAGTTCCTTATGCCTATAAATTGCATTATTCCAGCTAGGGCTCTGATATTATCCAAGCTGGATTACTGCAACCTACTCCTACTAGGTACGTCCAACCTAGGCAAACTACAACTAATGCAGAAAAAAGCTCTACAAGCAGCTTTAGGAATAAAAAAACAGACCGCATATCTAACATCAGAAGGGAGACCCAGTGGTTACCCATCAAGGCTAGAATCATATTCAAATCTTTGTGCATTTCTCACAAATGCCGCGCTAAGAAAGCACCTATCTACATCAACAACTCAATAAGTAAAAATAGTCTTGCAGAACACTCAGATCTAACAAAAAACTCGCTCCTTGTGATCCCACGCTACAAAAGCTCCAGAGCAACAGGGAAGTAGTTTCCAAGTCATGGCCCCTAAACATTGACACACCCTCCCACTAAATATCAAAAATGAAGACTACTTCCATTGCTTCAAAAAACTACTAAAAACATGGCTATTCAACCTATTCTAGCCAGTAGATACCCAGTGAGTAACCACCAGACACCCTTAGCTCCATACAAACACCAATGTAAAGCAGTCCGGCATTAGAATCTGTAAATATGTATATATTACCCATACAATTAGCACTCTTGTCTCGTAATTATGTATTTTTTTTGTTGTATACTGTATCATATGAACATGTACCCTGAAAACTGTCAAAATATTATCAAGATGTCTATAATTACGCCGTGATACCTCAGGGTCAGGGCGTATAACAAATGTAATAAATAAATAAATAAATACATTGAAGGAAAAAACATTGTTAAAGGGACATTATGGTTACAAGTAAACCAAAACCCCCAGAAATTCCACAGTTATGGTAAGCTAACCAACCAGAACTCATGACACCATCGTGCACTGCTAAGAGTAACTCCTAGGACATCAATGATGACATCACAAATGTCATTGATGACATCACTGATGGCATCACATACATCAATCACTTGTTTTTGTTCACTGACATATCTAGTCTAGTTGTTTTTGTCCACTGACAGTGAGAATTTTAAAATTCAAAAGGTGATATATATGTAGACGTTAACCTTGTCCTATGTTGTTAGGGTACTTTACTTAGGATTTGGTCTCAGCTCATGGTGCACATGCATGGGGCAAAAAATAGGCCTCAAACACAAAATTCAGTTGTATACATGATAATGAACTTTAATGTTATTGACATTTTCTGTTGATGTTGTTTCTTTATTCCTTTATTTATTTTCCCTGTATGTGCCTCTGATTTGTATGCATTGTGGGTCTTCATATGTATTGTTTGTAGTAATACAAGTATGTAGTAAGTCTGGAATTATTAGCTGTTGGTTCCATGTTTAACATTACTCAAAACTCTGAAAGGGTAGCATTCATTATTTTACTATCCAAAATGACCAAATTATAAATGTTCTACTTCAATGGTGCATGCTGAAGCCATTGCCTATGTGTATGTACGATTAGGTTCTTGTATTAACAACACTCCAATTTAGAGGCCGATTCATGGAATTATTGTGCGCCGTGCAAGTGTGCAAAAGCGTGCGAATCGCAGCGCAAGTGCGAAAATCGTAGCGCAAGCATGCGAAAGCTGCGCACATCTATTCATGGAAGTCCGTGCGGGTGTAAATCCTGGGATGTGCACTAAAATCCTGCGTGGCGCACGCGGGCGCCCACGTCATCAGACGGCGTGCGCTACGCACACAGCGAAAGCGCACATAGTGTGGCGCACACAACAAAAGTAGGCGTAACATGGGGCGTAACACGCGGAATGGCGAACAACGCGTGAAAATGTGGGCATTACGGGGGAAGTACAGGAGGCAAATGCGCCCACATGCACGCCTACAACACGTATTCATGGAATCGAACAGGGGAAACGTGTGCGCCAAAAAAGACACGCTAATTTGGAAACACGTACGCCAGCAAGAAGCAGGCATACGCGGCCCCGCGCAGCATAAAAGTGTGTGCAAACACCAAACAAGCTCGGACGCTACGATGAATATACCATTCCTCACAGCAGCGGTCGTGGGACACCGCAGGAGGAGGAGGATAGTCAGGCCCAGAATTTTTACACCCAGGACCAGCCTTTTTGGGATGCCTGATGACCAGGTATATGGGAGGTACAGGTTCCCACCACACATAATACTCGACCTGGTGAATGAGTGGCAGAATGACCTCACGTCACCCATCCTGTGCTCCCAAGCACTAAGCCCCTTGGAAAAGGTGCTCAATGTACTGCACTTCTTGGCCATTGGGTAATTTCAGCGGACAAGTGCCATAGTGGGGGGGGTTGCCACGCAGTCACGCTGCCTACACCAGGTGTTGGCCATCATGACTGCATGCTCTTCAGTCCGCAAGCACATATACATGCCCAGAACACCTGTAGAAAGGTAGGCTGCCGTCCAGGACTTTTACAGGGTGGCACACTTCCCCAAAGTGCTAGGTGCCATTGATTGCACCCATGTGGCTTTACGTCCTCCAGGGCAACTGAGCACATCTATAGAAACCGCAAGCACTGGCATTCCATCAACGTGCAGGTAGTATGTGATGCCAAGGGAATCATCGCCTCAGTATATGCCAACTATCCAGGGTCTACCCATGACAGTTCATTTTCAGAATGTCACCCCTAAACCGGGACCAAGAAGCTGGGCGGCATGGCGATACATGGCTGCTTGGTGAGTATAAATGCCTCTGCACATGCATGCATGACAGATACTGAGTAATGTCACAACCCCACTAATGATACCCATCATCACCTCCCCAGGGGACAGTGCCTACCCTCTGAGCACCTACATGATGACGCCAATTCGGAACCCCACCACACCACCCGAGGTAAGATACAACACAGCCCATATTGCAACCCCGGGCATAGTGGAGCGCACATTCGGAGTGCTCAAATCATGCTTTCGCTCCCTTGAACGCTTTGGTGGGCAGCTGCTATATGCGCCCCCAGTAGTGTGCAGGATCATAGTGGCAGCATGTGTCCTGCACAACCTTGCAACATGCCGGGGCCTGCGGGTGGACATGGTGGTGCCCCCACATCCCCAACCACATGCACGGCAGCTGCACATGGGAGTGGAAAGGGCATGTGGTGAGGCAGCCCGTACGCAGCTGGTGGCCAATTACTTCACCTAAAATCACACCCCTGTGGAGTGCACACAGCCCTGGCACATACCAGCTGACAATCAATGATGATGACATAAGGGATAGTCAACTGTCACAACCATACCAGCCTGAGATTGGTCACCTGGAAGTGTTACATTGTGTGCATCCCTACCTACTGAAAGACAACCAATGCTGTGTCACAAAAAGGCACATATTTATGCTGCATGAGTGACTAAACCCCTTGCAAAATACAACATGAAAATAGTGCCATGTCACCCAACCCCTCCCCATCTCAGCTACGCAACACACCATGGCATGTCATGCAATTGGAAACCAAACAAATGAATGCACAACACATGACACAAGTGTCACAAAGTGCACTGTCCCAAATGGAAACAGGCCACAGACAATATGCTCCCAGTAATCAATAACAAAAAGCACACATGAACAAATACTTACCAGCAACACAATACAGCAAGACCGGATGAAACAGGGCCAACATATGACAGTACAAAATCAAAGTAGTGCAAGTCTTACATCCTGAATATGCCAGCACATTGACCCTTTCCAACTGCAGAGGGTTGCTGTCAGGCAAATGTGTCAGCGTACTGCATACAACATGAACTGCATCTGCAAAGGAGACAGCCTTGTGAAGACATGAAGAAGGTACCTGTGAATAAGGAGGCAGACATGGATTCACAAGCACATATCAATACACCATGCAGTGTTCAATACAACAACAATCCCCACTAGGGATGTCCACACAGTTTTGACCACAGACTGACCACACAGCTCATGGGAGCCCAATGCCACTGTGTAAGTCACTGTCACTTGGTCACACCCTTTGCAAGCCCATGGAAAGGGGAAGCAAGAGGGGTGTGTTTGCCAGGAACCCAAACATCTAACCTAAACACAGGACAAACCTGCATGTGCCCAGCTGGAATACACAGTGGATGCCTGGATGCCCACAGGAGCTACACAAGGCAACTCACTGTAAAAAAAAAAAAATAAGAAATAAAAAATGGCCATGTGTGGGCCGAGGAGGAGGTCACCCAGGAGGTTCGAAGACAGGGTGCACACCAACACCCACCTGCGTGGATGTTGCGAAAAAAAAATACCTCCATCGGCTCATGGCCTGCACGGCTACGTCAATGTGGGAGAACTGCTGTCGCTCTCTTCACCCTCTGCTGCTACATCAGGAGGTGGCGGTGCTATGGGAGGCAGCCCACGCAAAGCCCTGGTATGGTCCTCCATGGCTTGCGGGTGTGGAAGGTCTCGTTCTGGAGGATGATAGTACGGAGATCCCCATGCAGCACCTCACGGGTTGCCTGCATTTCTGCACGCATGGCCTCGCGTGATGCCTGGATCTCCTCCCGAGTTGCCTGCAGCTCAGCTGAGAGCGAACGTGTGAGCTGCTCCAGCTGCTTCTCTGCTCTAAATGCTAAATGCTAAATGCTGAGGAAATGGAGTTCTAACCTCGGGGCTTCCCTGTGGCCCTGGGACTCTACAGATATGGCTTCGCGCAGAGTCTCCAGTGCCGCCCGTCGGTCCCTGTTGGACGCCAACATGTCCTCCCTGTGTGATTGGCAAATGGACTCTGTTGCCTGCTGTTGGAGCTCCATATGCCTTTCAGGGGGAGAATGGAAGTGGCCACCCTCTCCATTGCCTGAGCCATCATTTCAACCAATGCTCCCTGTTGTGCTGCTATATTGTACATGGAGTTTTCCCATACAGTATTGCCTGGTGGTGCACGTCCACCGCGTCGATGGGCACCACACCTGTTTGGGGCAAGGCGATCTGCACCTTGCTGTGCTGGCCCTGCCTGAGGGTGCAGGACTGCATTCCCCCTCTGATCTGCTGGCCCAGGAACAGGATCAGATGTTGTGGAGTGTGACCCTGCATCTGTAACCGCCAAAGGTGGAGTTACCAACACTGACATCCCCATAGAGGGGTCTACCACTGGTGCAGGTGGGTTGGACAGAACAGCATCCCTGCCAGAAACACTCACCTGCGACAGCACATAAGTCTCATCATCCGATTCAGCACCTAAATCATAGAGGTCTGGGGAGGTGCACCCAGAGACACCCCTGGACAGTATGGTCTGCAGGAGGATTGGGTTTCACCCACCACCACACCACGTCCTCCACTGGTGCCCGGTCATGCCTGAGATTCCTCCTGGGTCTGCACCATCTCCTCCACCTCTACAGCATCAAGTGCGTCATCACCTGCAAAAACATGAAAGACAACGAATGGAAACAGGCATGAGCACTATAGCACGCACATAGGCCTGACAAGCCAGAGATCCAGTACATGAACAACACATGTCCCACATGACCATATCCTTGGCATGCATGCACTGTCAATGATTTGGAAGTGGAGGCAAAAAGCAGACACTGAGGACTCCAAGATGGAAAATGAACACATATTCTGCATGCCGGATAGCACTGTCATCACATATTAGCCTGTGAGTGGCATGGTCAATCCACATACATGGCACATGCCAGCACACAGATGGCATGTAGCATAGCCATGGTACATTTGACAAGTACAGCCATATGTCAGTGAATGAGTACTGTCACCCATCCATGTGAGATAGACATGATGAGATGAAAAATGCAAAATAGTGTGACAAAATATGCATGTGCCACACTGCAACACATCCAGTGTGCAAAAATACATTCATGGCAGGCAGATTGATACATCAATGGTTGGTCACTTCAACATGACAGTACACAACAGTCATGTTCAACATTAAAACAGGGCCCAAAAAGTATTGTGAGCAGGCCCTTACTCAATCAGCCTGTATGGTGAAATCATTCCCATAACAAGGTAATAAATGTGGGCCAATGTGGGTTGTAATCTATGGCAGAAGCATGTCACATATGTGGCATTAGGGCAGAAAAATGTGTTGCAAAAATGGGAGGATTGAAACAATCAGGCTGAACGAACACTGAAAAATCAGAACAATGTTGTTGCAAGATGACAGTTCAAGGGCAACTGCAGTAATGTGGCGCTAATTGGCTACTGTCGTCAGAAGGGATACTGTCATACCCAAACCCAAGGCTGGTGAATGGTTTGGAGGAAGCACATGATTGACCCATACCACTCAGGAGTACACACCCTCACCTGGCACTCAATCATTACACATCACCAAAGAAACATACGCATGGATTTCACACACTTGCATGGGCACTCACCGGACAATACATCTTAATCTGGTAGGTCTCCCACGCCTTGGATCTGTTCCTCTGTGACGAAGGTTCCAGCAACAGACTCATGATCAGTGAGTTGGTCTTCCTCTGGTGGAGACCCACGGCCAGTTACCAGAGTAGAGGCATGATTGGAAGCCAGCTTGTTCTTTGCTCTGCGTTTCAGGTCATTCCACCGCTTGTAGCAATCATCAGCTGTGCGCCTCACAAATCCAAAAGCACTAATGTGGTCCGCGATGGTCTGCCAGTGGGCCCTACGTTGAGCAGGCGTAGTCTTACAGCCTGCAGTCACCAACATTGTGCGGCTATGTGCCGGCACATAGGCCACAAGTGCATCAAGTTTGGCGTCATTGAAGCTGGGCTTCCTTGACGTGCTGGAGTGTGTAGCCGTGTCTGGGGTCTCAGCCTGTAGTGCAAGAGCACCCTTCTTCTTCCTCTTGTAAGATGGTGCGGATCCTGAGTGGCTTACACCGCTCTGGTCAGTAGGGGCAGAAGCGCAGGTGGACTGGGTACTAGAAGCCTGTAAAGGCACAATGACCATAGGTCTTGGTGCAGGCATTGGCTGCAGGGTGATGTCAGCAGGGCCAAAGTCGGTGTGATGAACCTGGACCGATACTGTGCCGGCTGGGAGACTCGGAGCTGAGGTGGATTGAGCTGCAGCTGCCCCTGCAGCCTCCCCACCCTGCCTACTTGGTGCAGCAGATGACATTGCTGCCCCAGATCCACGTGGCCTGGTGACAGCAACTTTCACCGGCACACTTGGATTAGACTTGCTGACCTGGGAGTCAGCCTGGGAGTCATCCTGTGCCGGTTCAGATGACAAAATGGGCCGGTACAACAAGGGCTGAGCTGGGATGGTGTCAGATACATTTCCCACAACCATTGGGGGAGGCATAGGTGTCCCCGATTGGTCCTCCACACACGAGGCTCTAGGGGCACCCTGCAAATCCTGGCCACGTCCCCTACCCCACGCCCACCTTTTGGAGGTTGGCCACCTTTGCCTGCCTTACTGCTTGGTTGCCTCCCAACCATGGCACTGATGTTGTTGTGCGTGTGGGAGTTGCAGTAAACAATTGTCGTGGGCAATTGGGGCGAAAGGGGTAGGGTACTAGATGGAATTCATACCCTAGTGCTCTAGCAAGGCTGGATGTGACCCCTGGGGGAAGATGACGGGTCACGCAATGCACAGGCACCCCAAAAAAAAATGTACATGTGCACGCAACCCCTGGTAGACCACGTTGCGTGGAAAAATGAACCCGCACTACACTGTGGCAGCCAGAAACACAAAAATAAGCGTATGCGTGTTACACGTAGCCTGGGGTACGTGACACAGGGGGCAACCACAGTAGGAAAATACATGCGTGACTCACCGTCTGCCTTGAAAAAGAACGTGAAAAAGATGCGCGTGTGCGCGTTGGCAACACCCCCGCCATAAGAAGAAAAGAACAGAGTCTGAGGAAACAGGGAGTACGAACTGGAAACGTTGTGAAGTAATCGCGTGTGAACCGACAAGAAGTACAAGAAACACCTGCTCGCTCTCCACAAAAAGCACATACAAGAAAATAGCGTGATATTCATATCTTTTAAGCCAGCCCACAAGTGCATCGTCACTTCCGCGCTAAGGCCCTTTCCTCCAATAGCACGGGTGACGTGCAGTTTTCTCATGTGCTGAATCACAATGTACCTGTGTTGTGGGGAACGCCCACGCGCGTAACATCACTTACGCGCTAAGGGCCTTTCCTCGGATTTCATGCTGATGTGCACTTTTTTCACGTGCCAAATCACTCCGTATCAAGCTGGCCATGCGAAAACACACGGAAGACCACGCTCCTGCCCAAAAATGCCATTTTCCTGCCCCCAAGAGCCCCGAGCACGCTCCCACAAGCCATCGGTTGCTGCCTGCCTGCTGCCCACGTGCCCTGGTATTTGGTGCCTGCATGTCAGCCATCTGCAGGGGTCCGGTTGCTGTGTCCACCCCTGCTGGAACAGAAGACTCCCGACTGGGATAGCATCGCTCCACACCCCAGCCCCAGGACCCATTTGCCCACCCACGCCTGCCTCGGGGGTCGCCATGTCGGGGCAAACACCATCTGAGACCACTGGCGACCCCCAGCCAGAGAGGCAGAGGGACACCAGCTTCAGTGAGAAGGAAGTTGGTGTCCTGGTGGAGCATGTCCTGGGGCATTATGATGCCCTCTTCGGAACATCACGCGCCAACAAGGAAGGACGGGAGAGGATCTGGGAGGACGTGGAGGGGGTGGCAACCCGTGACGTCAAGCACGTCCGGAAGCGCTGGGAGGACTTCAGGTCCAGGACCTTCTACAAGGCCCAGCGCCTCGCAGAGGGGGGCCGGGTCAGCATGAGCAACAGCCAGATGAGGGTCCTGGAACGCGTAGGCCCAGCACTCCACGCCCAGATCCTTCGGAGGCAGACCCATCTGGAGTTGAGCGGTAAGTGGCCAAGCATTGCTGTGTGAGACAGGGCATGTTGCAGTGTGCTGGTAGTCTGATACTTGCCTGTATGTTTGACATAGGTCATGTATGAATGTGTGTGTGCAGGGACATCATGGTCATGCATGTGAGAGCAGTAATGTGTGAACCACATGGATGGTGCATGTGTTCCAATGCAACATGGGGAGCTGTATGCGGAATGCACACATGAATGCATGCCAGTCTCTGTTCTTGGACATGGAGGGGGGGGGTGAGGGATGGGTGCTGCTCTCATGTACATGTATGGTGCACATGTGTGTGTGTCTGAGAAGTGTGTGTGTGACTTTGAAACGCCATGGATGCATGACACATGTTCGTGATGATGTGTAGATTCACTCATGCAGTGCGGTCACCGTTGTATCCACTGTGTCTATCCACTGTGTCTGTGGTGTACAAGCCATGATGCATGACCCTCCGGTGATGTGTGTGCATGGGATCAGTGTGAGCCATGATGCATGTGAGTTTGAAGGCAGCATTTTGGTTAAAAGAGGCCCTTGTCCATGGATGCTGATGTTGATTGCAGGCGCCGTGCCTGTTTCTGCATGTGTGTTGCGTGCATTCAAACATGTATTGTGGAAGGACAGGATGGAAGTTACATTTGACAGAGCCACTCATCTGTTATTGCTTCCTGTCTAGGGGAATATTGTACTGTACCCTGATGCTTGTGTTCTATGTCTCCCTCTATGCAGCATCAAGTGAAGAAGAGGGTGGAGATGGCACTGTGGAGCTAAGCGGCGGGGATGCTTCCACCGGGCGTTGATGCAAGGCCCAGCCACCCTCCTAGGAATTACCATCATCCGGGAGCGAGGGGCCTGGTGCCTCGTCTGCCACTACGGCTGTAGTGGAAGGGCCGGGTGAGCCCCCACAGTGGCTTGCAATGGCGGAAGACCGTGTGGAGACATCCAGGTTGGTGGTCTCCACAGAGGAGGAGGAGCCCGCTACTGAGCCACACATGGGGCCTGGTGGGGGTAGTACCACTGGTGCAAGTGGTGCAGTCCAGGGTCAGGAGGCAGCATAGGTCACCACGGAGGGGCCTGTGCATGTCACTATCCTTGACCCTGTGACTGCACCACCATGCACCAGCAGGGATGCCCCGTCCCAGGCCCGTCCGCAGGTAGAGGGGAGTGCCACATCATCTGCCTCTCCACTACCTGCGGACGAGGGGTTCCACGACCGTGTGGGCTCCCTCCTGGTTGGTGTCGCGATGCGCACGCGTGACATTCGTGATGACGTGTGTGCTTCCTGGGTGTAGCATGCACTCCATCACGAACAGCAGCGTCGCGACGTGGCACTGTTGGGAGGAGCCCTGGTCGGTGGGTTCCTACTTGTGTCACGCACTCTGGCGGACCTCTCCTCCTCTGTGGAGACTATGCGCCAGTCGTTCTCCCTGCCTTCTTCCGGCCCAGATTCCACCAGGGCCCCCTGTGGACCTGGCTTGACCAACACAGCCAGCTTGGTGGAGATCCCATCCCTGCCACAGTCGGGAGTCAGCAGGGTGGACACCCCAACTACTGGAGACCAGCAGATGGAGGATGTGCAGGCATCATCGGACAGGGCACATGGGCAGCAGCAGCAGCAGGCTCTAGGTGGGAGCAATGATGGCTCGGGGCCATCGACATCAGAGGGGCAGGCATTGGCCAGAGGGCAGGAGGACCCTGGAATGGGTGTGTCTTCCGTGTGGCTGCGGTTGGGCCAGCGTATAAATGCGGAGCAGTGGCGGGCAGAAGAGGCACGGCTCACCATGGTCAGGGCGGAGTTCTCCATGCGTCGGGCGTTGAGGCGGGCAGAGTGCCTCGAGGCAACTCGCAGGGAGTTGGAACAGGCCATGAGTGCATCCCTGCGAGACCTCGGGGCCAGGGCAGAGTCCTGCCTCCGGGACATCGACATGGAGTTCGATGATGCCCTGGCCCGGGACATCACAGAGTGAGCCGCAGGACTTGCCCACCACCATTGTATATAGTTAGATAGTGTTTAGTTTCCTTTCTGTTATTATTTATTTTGGGGTGCTTGGACAATGCCCCACGTTTTTGTATATAGTTCTTCATTAGGTAGAGTTTTTTCTAGTTTTCAGCTGAAAGGTTGGGCTCATGGACCCTGGATTTGTACTTTGTAAATAGTTCAACACTGGATTTCACTTTTTCTTTTGAATTTTTTTCCCATGGATCAATGGTTTTGTCTTGGTTTATCACTTTGGATTTGTTTTGCCGGACAGTCACTTTGGACCCATGTGCATTTGGATTGATTTTGATTCTGCGTTCACTCATTTTCTTTTTATATTTTGGACATGCAGCTTTTTCTTCATCATTTCCATTCTTGTGTGTTTCGTTTCATTCCCTTGCTTTTGTTTTTAGTACATTTTCATTTCCTTCTTCAATGTGTGGTATTTTCTCTTTGGTTACATGCATGTCAGGATGTGTGTTTTCTCAATCTCATGCACGCATTGTGTGGGTGTAACAGAACTGTGTCGATGTGCATACTTGCCATTTGTGATGTGTCATGTGATAGGGATTACATTGTGGGGTGGATGTGATACCTGGTTATGTGTTTGGACTGGGGTGGCATGAGGTGTGATATGGGTGGCCATAAGGCCCATGATTGAGAATCGTCATGACGTGGGGGTGGGGGGACATGAGTCGGGCCCTGCTGGCAGGTGACCCTCACTGATGGGGGGTGGGGGTGCTGGGGGACCTGAGTCGGGCCCTGACCCTCACTGATAGGGGGTGGGGGTGCTGGGGGACATGAATCAGGCCCTGACCCTCACTGATGGGGGGTGGGGGTGCTGGGGGACATGAGTCGGGCCCTGCTGGCAGGTGACCCTCACTGATGGGGGTGGGGGTTCTGGGGGACATGAGTCAGGCCCTAATGCTCACTGATGGGGGGTGGGGGTGCTGGGGGACCTGAGTCGGGCCCTGCTGGCAGGTGACCCTCACTGATGGGGGGGTGGGGGTGCTGGGGGACATGAGTCGGGCCCTGACCCTCACTGATTGGGGTTGGGGGTGCTGGGGGACATGAGTCGGGCCCTGCTGGCAGGTGACCCTCACTGATGGGGGGTGGCAGTGCTGGGGGACCTGAGTCGGGCCCTGCTGGCAGGTGACCCTCACTAATGGGGGGTGGGGGTGCTGGGGGACATGAGTCAGGCCCTGCTGGCAGGTGACCCTCACTGATGGGGGGTGGGGATGCAGGGGGATATGAGTCGGGCCCTGACCCTCACTGATGGGGGGTGGGGGTGCTGGGGGACCTGAGTTGGGCCCTGATCCTCACTGATGGGGCGTGGGGGTGCTGGGGGACATGAGTCGGGCCCTGACCCTCACTGATTAGGAGTGGGGGTGCTGGGGGACCTGAGTCGGGCCCTGCTGGCAGGTAACCATCAGTGATGGGGGCGGGGGTACTTGGGGACATGAGTTGGTGATCACTAGTGCAAGGAGACATGTGGGCTGGCTGGGGGGCATGCCCATGGTGGATGGGCTGCCTACAGGACATGACCTGGTGTGCAGGGTAGTCCCCTGTGGTGTGGGCTGTGGAGGGGATAGAGGGCTCACCTGGGAGGACCCACACTCCCAATTCACGTGTGAAACTTCCCGCGCACCCCAGTAATACACTTAGCCCGCTCGGACAGGGCCAATCGCGTGTGAAACTTCCCGCGCACCCCCGAAATCCACATACCCTGCTTGCACAGGGCCAATCGCGTGTGAAACTTCCTGCGCACCCCAGTAATACACATACCCCGCTCGCACAGCGACAATCACGTGTGAAACTTCCCACGCACCCCAGTAATACATGTATCCCGCTCGCACAGGGCCAATCGCGTGTGAAACTTCCCGCGCACCCCCGAAATCCACGTACACCACTCGCACTGGGCCAATCGCGTGTGTAACTTCCCGTATACCCCCGAAATCCACGTACCCCGCTCGCACAGGGCCAATCATGTGTGAAACTTCCTGCGCACCCCAGTAATACATGTACCCCGCTCGCACAGGCCCAATCGCGTGTGAAACTTCCTGCGCACCCCCGAAATCCACGTACCCCGTTCGCGCAGGGCCAATCGCGTGTGAAACTTCCCGCACACCCCTTAAATCCCCATACCCTGCTCGGACAGGGCCAATCGCGTGTCAAACTTCCCGCGCCCCCCAGTAATACACATACCCCGCTCGCACAGGGACAATCGCGTGTGAAACTTCCCACGCACCCCAGTAATACATGTATCCCGCTCGCACAGGGCCAATCACGTGTGAAACTTCCCGCGCACCCCCGAAATCCACGTACCCCACTCGCACTGGGCCACTCGCGTGTGTAACTTCCCGTGTACCCCCGAAATCCACGTACCCCGCTCGCACAGGGCCAATCATGTGTGAAACTTCCTGCACACCCCAGTAATACATGTACCCTGCTCACACAGTCCCAATCGCGTGTGAAACTTCCTGCACACCCCCGAAATCCACGTACCCCATTCGCGCAGGGCCAATCGCGTGTGAAACTTCCTGCACACCCCTGAAATCCCCGTACCCTGCTCGCACAGGGCCAATCGCGTGTGAAACTTCCCGCGCACCCCAGTAATACACATACCCCGCTCGCACAGGGACAATCGTGTGTCAAACTTCCCGTGCACCCCAGTAATACATGTACCCCGCTCGAACAGGGCCAATCGTGTGTGAAACTTCCCAAGCACCCCTGAAATCCACGTACCCCGCTCGTGCAAGGCCAATCGCATGTGAAACTTCCCGCGTACCCCCGAAATCCACGTACCCCACTCGCACAGGGCCAATCACATGTGAAACTTCCCGCGCACCCCAGTAATACACGTACCCGGCTCGCACAGGGACAATCGCGTGTGAAACTTCCCGCGCAACCCAGTAATACACGTACCCCGCTCGCACAGGCCCAATCGCGTGTGAAACTTCCCGCGCACCCCCGAAATTGACGTACCCCGCACGCACAGGACCAATCGTGTGTGAAACTTCCCGCGCAACCCAGTAATACACTTACCCCTCTCGCACAGGGACAATCGCATGTGAAACTTCCCGCATACCCCTGAAATCCACGTACCACGCTCGCACAGGCCCAATCGCATGTGAAACTTCCCGCGCACCCCCGAAATCCATGTACCCCACTCGCACAGGGCCAATCGCGTGTGAAACTTCCCGCGCACCCCAGTAATGCACATACCCCGCTCACACAGGGACAATCACGTATGAAACTTCCTGCACACCCCAGTAATACACGTACCCCACTCGCACAAGGCCAATCGCGTGTGAAACTTCCCGCGCACCCCCAAAATCCATGTAACCCGCTCGCACAGGGCCAATTGCGTGTGAAACTTCCCGCGTAATCCCGAAATCCACGTACCCCGCTCGCATAGGGCCAATCGCATGTGAAACTTCCCGCGCACCCCAGTAAAAAACGTACCGCGCTCGCACAGGGACAATCGCGTGTGAAACTTCCCGCGTACCCCAAAATCCATGTACCCCACCCGCTTGCACAGGCCCAATCGTGTGTGAAACTTCCCGTGCACCCCAGTAATACACGTACCCCGCTCGCACAGGGCCAATCACGTGTGAAACTTCCTGCATACCCCCGAAATCCAAGTACCCCGCTCGCACAGGGCGAATCGCGTGTGAAACTTCCCACGTACCTCAGTAACACACGTACCCCGCTCGCACAGGGCCAATCACGTGTGAAACTTCTCGCGCACCCCAGTAATACATGTACCCCGCTCGCACAGGCCCAATCGCGTGTGAAACTTCCTGCGCACCCCCGAAATCCACGTACCCCGTTCGCGCAGGGCCAATCGCGTGTGAAACTTCCTGCACACCCCTGAAATCCCCATACCCTGCTCGCACAAGGCCAATCGCGTGTGAAACTTCCCGCGCACCCCAGTAATACACATACCCCGCTCGCACAGGGACAATCGTGTGTGAAACTTCCCGTGCACCCCAGTAATACATGTACCCCGCTCGAACAGGGCCAATCGTGTGTGAAACTTCCCACGCACCCCTGAAATCCACGTACCCCGCTCACGCAGGGCCAATCGCGTGTGAAACTTCCCGCGTACCCCCGAAATCCACGTACCCCTCTCGCACAGGGCCAATCACATGTGAAACTTCCCGCGCACCCCAGTAATACACGTACCCCGCTCGCACAGGGACAATCGCATGTGAAACTTCCCGCGCAACCCAGTAATACACGTACCCCGCTCGCACAGGCCCAATCGCGTGTGAAACTTCCCGCGCACCCCCGAAATTGACGTACCCCGCACGCACAGGGCCAATCGCGTGTGAAACTTCCCGCGCACCCCAGTAATACACTTACCCCTCTCGCACAGGTACAATCGCATGTGAAACTTCCCGCATACCCCTGAAATCCACGTACCACGCTCGCACAGGCCCAATCGCATGTGAAACTTCCCGCGCACCCCCGAAATCCATGTACCCCACTCGCACAGGGCCAATCGCGTGTGAAACTTCCCGCGCACCCCAGTAATGCACATACCCCGCTCACAGAAGGACAATTACGTATGAAACTTCCTGCACACCCCAGTAATACACGTACCCCACTCGCACAAGGCCAATCGCGTGTGAAACTTCCCGCGCACCCCCAAAATCCATGTACCCCGCTCGCAAAGGGCAAATCGCGTGTGAAACTTCCTGCGCACCCCAGTAAAACATGTACCGCGCTCGCACAGGGACAATCGCGTGTGAAACTTCCCGCGTACCCCCGAAATCCATGTACCCCACCCGCTCGCACAGGCCCAATCGCGTGTGAAACTTCCCGTGCACCCAATAATACACGTACCCCGCTCGCACAGGGCCAATCACGTGTGAAACTTCCTGCATACCCCCGAAATCCAAGTACCCCGCTCGCACAGGGCCAATCGCGTGTAAAACTTCCCGCGCACCTCAGTAACACACGTACCCCGCTCGCACAGGGCCAATCACGTGTGAAACTTCTCGCGCACCCCAGTAATACACATACCCCGCTTGCACAGGCCCAATCGCGTGTGAAACTTCCTGCGCACCTCCGAAAACCCCGTACCCCATTCGCGCAGGGCCAATCGCGTGTGAAACTTCCCGCGCACCCCAGTAATACACATACCCCGCTCGCACAGGGCCAATCGCGTGTGAAACTTCCCGCGCACCCCAGTAATACACATACCCCGCTCGCACAGGGACAATCGTGTGTGAAACTTCCCGCGCACCGCAGTAATACATGTACCCCGCTCGAACAGGGCCAATTGTGTGCGAAACTTCCCACGCACCCCTGAAATCCATGTGCCCCGCTCGCACAGGGCCAATCGCGTGTGAAATTTCCCGCGCGAACCTCAGTAACACACGTACCCCGCTCGCACAGGGCCAATCACGTGTGAAACTTCCCGCGCACCCCAGTAATACACAGACCCCACTTGCACAGGCCCAATCGCGTTTGAAACTCCTCGTGCAAGAGTGTACGTGTATTCGGAGGGGTGCACAGGGATTTTTACAGGCGTTTTGGTGGTTGGGGGCCTGTATGCTGGTCCACTGGCCTGTGCGCCGTGTACGGGATTTGTGCGCTGTGCATGGCGCACTGGGAGGGGTTGGGGGCATAACTGGCACTGCTGCAGGGTCGCTGCGCCACTCTGTGCCAGCGCTGGTAATGGATGTTAAAATCCATGAATACGCTGTGCGCGGAAATGGATGCTGGCGCAGACTTACCCCCATAATGTTTTGTTTAGATTACTACATTATTTAATACATTAAGTAGTTCATGATGGGTCTCCCGATCACCCCTGACATGTTGTTACCAACATTATAAACACAACCCCTTAAAGGGGCTTTTCATAAAAATGTATTGCACATGTGATGCCACCAGTGATGTCATCAATGACTTTTGTGATGTCATCTTTGATGTCCTGGGTGTTAGTCTTAGCAGTGCACAGTTATGGTTGCTTAACTTACCATAACTTGCACATTTCTGGGGGTTTTCGGTTTTAATTGTAACCATAACGCCCCTTTGCCAAAGTTTTTTCAGTCAATTTTATAGGTTTTTATTAGTGCAACTTAACCATAACGTCCCTTTAAAAAACGTTTTTCAGTGAATTTGATAGGTTTTTACCAGTCCACCCTTAATTTCCTACCACATACTAATATCATACGTACCACAATATAGCAGTATTTTTGTCCAATTTACAAAGTTTCACCCTAAAACTCTAGGACTTTCCGGACAGTGTCATGTGACCACGCACTAGTCATAATAACGTGTCCGTGATCGCGTCTGCAATTCGTGATCATGTCAGTGCTTCACAAACAATTCAGAACTGCATTTTCTGCTAATCTAGGAACTTTCAAGCTAAAAATGTACCCTTGCACAGCTCCTACATCTATTCTTACTCATTATCCATTAACAATCTAGCACACAGCACATACTTAGAAGAATATTACCAAAACTGCTATTCATCTTAAAAGTGGCATCAGCTACTATCATCCCTCCTCCCAAAGAGCCATCCCCACCACCACCCCCTGGAGGACCTACACAACAAAACAAGCGCAGTACTTCCAAAGACAATGAAGAGGACCAAGAAGATGACCAAGAAGATGAGGTAGAGGAAGTGCTTACCTCTATCACCCAGAGAGAATCATGGGTGTTGCAGTTCTTTACCACATGTGGGAATGTACCAAAGGCTAAAGCTACCAAAGTAAAATGCACTCAGTGCAACATTGTACTCAGTCGCAGACTTCCTGGACAGTACTCCTATGGGACCACCTCCATGCGCCGCCAGAGCAAATCCAACCACTGCAATACTCTCATAAAAACTGTTCCTTTCTTAGCAGGTAGTAGGTTGTCTTCCTCCAACTCATCTTCCTCAACCAGTACTGTAACCACACAGCCTATGTCTGTGGGGCACAAAATTCACCCAGCTACCTTGCAAGCGAAAAAAGAGGCTGTTGATCCATATCTTATGAAGACAGCAGTACTCTGTGTATAGTGCAACACACCACTCTGCAGAGGGGAGCAATTTTGAAGTGCTTTTGAAGTTGTAATCAAGAAGCATGAGAAACACCGCCCCCTACCTTAGATGTAACACAGAAACAACATCCTCCCCTTTCCACCTGCCCCTGCATATTAGTAGTTGGTGCCTCTTCCGTCATTTCCCTCCCAACCTTACTTTCTGACCTCTCCTGCATAAAAAAAGAAAGAAAAAGATTTCTTTAGGAAGCACCTTTACAGTTAAAAAATAGAACAAAAAAATGATCTTGTAGACTCCATCTATTGTACATTTCTGAATAAAGTAGATAGACTCAATAAGATTCTCCAACATTTCATTAGCATTTTGTGTTATGCTAATGGAAATAATGTGGCATTCATCCCCCGTTCAAGGGCTGGAAAGGGGGATAACGGCCTGGCAGCCCAAGTTATCGGTCCAAGTGAAGTGTGGGTGGATAAAAAGGGCTCTGGGACATTATCCCTGTTTCAAGCCCCTACAACGGTGGATGAAAGCCATTAGCACGCCTGGTTGCAATATGGTAACCTGGGGTGCTAAAAACAAAGGGATTTTCCTTCCTACAGTGGGACACGCACAGCATCCTGCTATAGTAAGGAAAATCCTTTTCCAAGATGGCCACCATGGAAAGGGAGGCGGGTAGCCCCGCTTCCCTTTCCATGGTGGCCTGCAGGAGGTGAAGAGAAGGAGCGAATGTGGCAGCGACACCTGTTGCTGCCAAAATAAGGTAAGTAAGGGTCTGGGGGGTGATCAAAATAATAAAAAATGAGACGGAGTGTCAGGGGGAAATGGCGGCAGGGAGAGCCGGCCATCAGGTGGCTTGGAACGCAGGCTTGTACTGGCAGTTCAGGCCTGCGTTCCTAGCCAACTTATTGGCTGGTTCCCCTCCCCAGGTTGCTAATGCACAATTATATACTAGAGAGAAACATAGAAGGACTGAAACAATTTTCTGCCCCAAATACTTTTCTGTAGCATACAATAAGGACCATAATCAATGAACCTTTATAACTATCCACAGTCTCCACAGACCCCTTTCACACGCCATGGATCATTGAAAGACCCAAATGGCAGGTGCACACCATTGCACAGGGAAGCCCTTCTACTCTTTTTAATTTTATATTTGTAAGACTCCCTCAATGCTTCCTTTCAAACAGTTACACATCCATCCACGAATCACTTCCAAAAACTGTACATATAACCCTATGGCCATACTAAGCTTCCACACACCAACTGTCACTTAACAATCTTCTACTCTTTTGCATCTGCATTTCCCTTACTTATACAAAAGAATTGTACACAATGCTCCAATAAATGCACATATACATTGTGCACTTAGAGAAGTGCATACATAGAAGGGGCAGTACAAATGGGCAAGTGCTCATGAGAACCTAGGAAGGAATTGCCAAGGGATGCCAAGGTGGGACGCCACCAGCTAACTACTGGAGTAGAGGATTCCCAAGGGTGGATGCATCTTAATTGTAACATCCCTTTAACAAAGATTTTTCTATCAATTTAATAGGTTTTTATAAGTCAAAATGTTTCATTGTGTTACATCACTGCATATAAATTATTAATAATTCCTTTTTTCATAGATATGAAAGAGCTATAAACCTCCTTTAATAAACATATATTTTTTGCAACACATTCTTATGTCTGTCATTATCAGCAGCACATGCTGGGGACGGAAGTCATTGTTAAATTGCCTACGGCATAAGGTTCCACCATGACCGCAGCCAAACCAAGTCACCCCTATTATTCACTGCACCAACCCTGCATCATAGTTTAGTGTCCACTATACACTATTAATATAACCAATGGCCAGTGCTCACAATTTCCAAAAACATGCTTTTAGGTCCTTGCTAATCCTTGTCGCGTACGTTTTTTTGTGATCTAGTCCACCACCTTAGGCTGCAACCACAAGCAGAATATTTTTTTTCCCATTCAAACCTACCGCTTTGGCCATGGTGCATGCCCCAATAACCAAATTACAGTACACATCTCTCCTTGCTAACCTCCAGGCCCTTTTCCCAGACACTAATGTTATGTCAATGTGTTGTGAATTTACATTTTACACTTTTGAAAAAAATAAAACACAGGACATATTTGCAAAACCATGCTTTCAAGTTCTTGCTGACTCTCCTCCTGCATATTGCTGCAATCCCATGCAGCACTTCAACCTGTGCCCACAAGCAGATGTTTTCTTTCCCATTCAAAACTATCCCAGTTTTGCAAAACGTTACCACATAGCCAGTCTGGGGGCCATGCCCACATTAACCCCATTGCTCGTCCCTCGTGGTCATGGCCAGTTGCCAGATTATCCGGGTCATGGCTCTAGGCCGGACACAGGTTTATACCTCAGTCACCACAAGTATTTCACTATTTTTTGTTTTCAAAAAATAAAACATGGACACATTTGCAAAACCATGATTTCAGGTCCTTGCTAATGCTCCTTACACGTGTTTGCTGCAAATCCACCCATGTTTTATTTTTTCAAAAGTGTCAAAATGTACATATATACAATAGCCAAATAACTTAGAGCCCACTTGATAAAATCCATTCAGACTTTGCACACACATTCAAGGTTGGGTCTATAATATTTCTGAAAACCTTTGTCCACATTCGTCACAAAGCAACACAGTTATAAGCCATATAAAAATGTTGACATCCCCCTCTAATTTTGCACCCTCTTGCAAAAATATTAATTTCTATGTCTGCAATGTTCTTGCAAAGTGGTGTGTAGATTGGTCAATTGGCACCACATTTATAAGCCTTTAAAATATTTTGCCCCCCCCCCCTAATTGTGTTCCCTACTGACAAAACAGCACCACACTTTGTAGAAACATTCAGGGTCAGGTCGAGAATGAAAGTCAAAAATTCCATGCAGTTTCATTGAGTGGCGCCAAAGTTATAAGCCATCCAAAAACAGATTTGTACCAACCCTGTAATGGACAAGTAAGCATAAATGCCCCTAAACATTTCAAATGTTCGCAAACATCAAGGAATGGCCCTCACCTCTCCAGAGATTGTTTCATTAGCTTGGCAAGTTCAATGTTTTGTTTTTTAATATGTTTTTACCGCGATGTCCGCATACATTCCAGGACCCCTGTACTGTTCGCGGACATCGGAGAACAAAAACGCAAATTTTTGGGCATTTTAAGGCAATATCCCATCCCATCCTCATCACCCCTCACCTCTCCAGCGATTGTTTCATTAGTGTGGTAAGTGCAATATGGTGTTTTTTACTATAATTTTACTGTGATGTTCACGAACAACGGTGGCTGTCCGTGAATCCAACGTGGCAGGTGTTTCCAAAAATATGATGCACTTCACGCTTTTCGCCATCCAATCAGCTGGCATGTCCGATGTCTGCTGACCTCACGTCAGCCTCTGGGCCAATCAGAGGCCTGTTCGCGGAGCGGACACGATGTGAGTTCACGAACCAAACCCAGATATCACAAATTTAGTTTAACCTAATTTGTGGTTGTTTTAAAAAAAAACAACTGGGTGAATTTACACCAATCTTACAAAAGCACACTTTTGGGACCAAGCCACTACTCCTGCCCCAAATTTGGTGAAATTCTGACCGGCGGTTTGGGCTGTAGGCGTGAGCAAATATTTTTTCCATCGCATCTATGAGAAAAACAACATATTTTGGGACCGCCCCTATAACTTTGCCCCCCCTTGACGAAAACCTCACCAAACTTTGCAGAATCAATCTGACTGGGGCACATACCTTTATGCAAAGTTTTGTAAGGAATTCATCTGGGGGGGGGGCAAAGTTATAAGCTGCCCAAAAAGTGCTCTTCATATGGGTTGAGCAACTTAAGCATAAATACAGGGATGCTACCGCAGGCCCAGTGATATATGTGTATTGTCATATTCATGTCAATACATATTTCTATGAAGAAATATTAGCGAGAAAGAACTCACTGATGTCCTTGTGAATAATAACAAGTTCTTTTAAATATATTCTAATGATATACTGATAACTTAAAAAAAACATTTCACTTTCATATTTTAATTGTCCCCAAAGGTACGTGCACCAGTAACTGAATCGCTAGTCTACCATAAATGTTATCCCTGAGAGGTTTGCAAACTCCCCTTCTCAGCTATGGTGCAGGGCCATTCCACCCTGAACGCAGCCCAGGAAAAAAAACTATACTGTTGTATGCAGATTGCAACTTTAAGCGGCAAGCAAACTCAGTACTTTGTTCAGTTTTCATTAATTGTTGTATTTTTCAGTAATTTACACCTATACTTCAGTTTAAACTCGTAATATTCACAAGCAAGTTAAACTCTTCTCTGTTTTTCTGCTGTACGCGACAGGAACAGAGTGAACTTGATGGACCCATCATGTCACCTTCATGTTGTTTGAAGCATTTCAGTAAGCTACTGTCAATCATTCATATGTACCCCAATATGTTTTTGGTTAGATAGAACCACACCCTCTTTTATCCTGATCTTGTAAATGTAATGCCTCACAACCACAAAGAATATCTTAAAAATCTCACAGATCTCCTCCACACTACTTGTCTCTATAATGGACGTGATGTTTTTGCCTGCAGATAGATATCCCATCATACACTTATCCCTCTGGTTGTTCCCTCCAATGATATCTATACATGAATACTTTGGGTCAAACTCTCATCCTTTTGATTAGGAAGACTATTCTGTGAGCTTTAATTGACTCAGTCACCCCTACAAAAGGCCAATTTTACCATGCATACTAAAATCTCAAGGAGCTTAATATGATGGTGTTAGCAAAAGGAGCCCTTGCCAAGACCTTGAACAGGTTTAATACTACTTTCTAATGTTTAGAGAAATTTTAATTTCTTTATTGCTCTATTATTCCGTCTTCTCTTTTTAGTACCCACACTAACAAGCATACACGACCATTATCTAAGCTATTTACAATAGCACTATTATTATATGGTCTGGGCTTAGAGCACATTAACACACTTATTTAATCAATGAAGGCTATTTGGAATCCTAACAAAACTGACTTGAGCAAATCAATTTGCAGCCTGTACTTCACGCTCAGCAACATAATTTTCCAGCGACAGGTGATAGGTATACAAGTAATGCATTTCTACAACCACAATAGCTTGCATTCACTGTGAGTGAAATCTCTTTATTGCATCCCAGTGAATGTTCAACTCAATTTGTACATCTCTTGGTTAATAAACTGATAGGTAATCATTACTCTTCTCTCCAATAGCATATTCACATGCTAATAGATGAGGATATTCAGCCTACACCCATTCCCATGGACAAGATCCGACTCTAGTAATAGTGCTACAGGAATAGATAAATACAAAAAAATATTGTTTACACACTAAACGTTGTTAGATACTCAAACAATTACAACTGAGTTTTGAGATGGACTGGGGTTCAACATATCACGCTGATGCCATCACAGATGACATTGATGATAAAATCATGGATGACATCACTTATTAAATCATTAATGACATCACTCGAACATGCCCATCATACTGAACAATGATTTTTCTGTATTCCAGGACATATTGTTAGGCAAGATTGTATGCCGTGCCCTGTGGGAGACTGCACCAGCCTTATCCTCTTGGCAATAGTTAACCCAACCTTTAGAATAAGCATGTACTACACAGGTTGGTAGAGTGACTGAGCATCCAGATACAAGTATCCAAATAAACACTTACTCTCAAGGTTTCTTGATTAAACAATGATTTATTAATTTAACTGTCAGTTGAATACGCCTTCTTAAAACGGGAGCAAATATATGTAACACCAAAATATACTTCAAAACTACACACTCTCAGTTTCAAAAAATCAGTAGATACCCATTTCGGATGGCACACAGAAACACCCTACACCCTAAGGTGACGTTGATAAGTAGAACACTATGGACATTGATATATCACTGGTACATTTAGAGCAATACTGAGTTTAGTGTCAAAAGGAAAAGAGGAGGGAATAAAACAATGGTTAACACATATTCTTTAACAGGTAAGTACTTTTAACCCTCGAATGCAAAGTAAATTAACCCTTTTCAGGGGAAGATTTGCAAGCACAAAGTCAGAGGGAGAAGAGTCTTTCAGGGAGCCAGGACAGCCAATGTTAATTGAGAAAAAGTCTAGGCAAACTGAAACACTTCTAGTAGGTAGGTAAAGGTCCTGCACTAAGTTTTAGAAGTCTTTGTAGAAAATGAAATCACTGTAGGGCCACACGCTTGGAGGCTTGTGAGGAGCAAAGCTGCAAGTAACTTTGCAAAAGCAACCAGGACAAGTCTCAACTGAGAGCTAGCAAGGCTACACAACAAGAGGTAAGTCCCCTTAGTCTTAAAGTACCTTTGGCTTGAAGAAATTGTTTGCAGCTGGCTTCTGTTCCTGTGTAGGTCTGCAGATCCTGTTGTTCCTGGGCCTCAGTCGTGGGGACAAGAGAGAGGATGTCTGGGGACTCCGGCACTATGAATTGAAGGTCGGCGGCAGCAATGGGCAAACTTCAGATCAGCGGCACTTCACGGTTTCAGCTCCTCGTGGCTTTCACAAACAGCACCACTGCGGCTCTCTGATCCCTTTATGGACTTTCCTTGCATCTGAGGTCCAGCATTCTGTTAAGGTGGCTCAGGCTTGGTCAGTCCTGCTTCATGGATACGACTTAAAAATGAGAACTCGATTCTGGTGTTGCTCTCCCTGGCAATCGGTTCCTGTAGCAGCAATGTAAGTACAGCCAGCTCCGAGAGGATGACCAGATGAGTTCGTTTTGGGGTTGATTTGTTCCACCAACCCAAGGGCAGAAGTCATCTGTTGCAGGGCTTTGCTAGTTGAGGCGAATTCGGAACTTCAGGAGTTGCACCAAGCATCTCTCCCAAGTTCTTCTTCGGCCAAAAGCCTCGCCTTTTTATGCAGGTTTCTCCCATTCAATCGCAGCCTAGCTGTCACTCACAAAGCAGGGTGGCTGTCCTCTAAGGACAGCCAGCTGGCCAATCACCTTTGGGTGCATTCCTGTAACTAACCAAGGGGATTAAGCAAAGGGAGTATGGGCCCCTCCCTCACTCCCTGCCCTGCCAGACACACTGGAGCCAGAGGCGGGCTTCACCAGTGAATCCCGCCAAAGACAAAATGAACAAAGGGACCAAACCTGGTTTGGTGTGCAGAGTAATGGCTATGTAGCAGAGAGATTCAAGTAAATAATGTTCAGCTTGGTATACTGTTTCTGTGAGTAGTGTTCTGTGAAGGCATCATGAAATAGGACACAACCAATTCACTTTTCTAAATAACATGGTTTATTTTTCTTAAATGTCAGGATGGAGTAAGGCCTAACTTGCACCTACGCTAAGGTGGGTTTTCCCTACCTAAAGAAACTAAGGATAGTCTGTGTCATTAGGTTCAAATTAATAGTATGTCTGTAACCAAAACCTATACTTGCCCTCACAACTAAAGATATACAATGTGTATGGATGTCAGCAACAAAAGAAACAGTTTTCCAAATAAAGTTGCAAGCTTCTTCCAGCTCCTGGATTACTTTCCAGTTTACCCTTCCCCAACTTCAAAACAGTTCCAAAGGGCCTCAGGGTTCTCTTCCTCAGGAGGTCAACACAGTTCACAAAGTCTCTGGGTGCCCTTGCCCATGAAGCCAGCCCTTCCAGCTTCAAAACTACAATCAGTTCAAATCTCTTGACTTTCAAAAACAGTGCCAGTTCAATTTCGTAATCATCCAGGCTTTTCAAAAGTTCACACAGATTGGTCTTTTCCTAATTCACTTCAGCAACTTGTTATACAATACAGCTTCTATATCTTGGCTTTCCTTGGTTCTTTCCAAGCAAGGTCACCCGGTCTAGGTGCAGTCGTCGGACCACGCGGTCCACCCATTACAGGTCATGCAACCGATAACTCTTGGCACTTTGTTATGCTTATGTATTCTTTGGACTTTCTTGCCAACACAGGTTTTCTCTCTCTGACCCAGTGTCAATAGTCAACATTCAATTCTGATTCTCCTTGGCAGTCTCTTGGCTTTGCCAGTACGTGTTTATACACAACTCACTATGTGGTGTTCTTCCTTTTCCATCACATTGCTTTCACATTATTCATAAGTGCTCATGACTTGATTTTCATTTTGTTCATAAGTGCTCATCACTTGCTTTTCTCTCGTGCTGTATTTCCATGTGCTTACTGCATTTTTCCTTTAGTTCGATATTCAATAATACTTGTTGCATTCTTAAAAGTACAGATAACACTTTACCGTGGCAGAATTACCGCCACAGCAATTCCACCAATTCTGATGATTTTTGGGCATTGAGTAGGAAGATTTACTTCCAGGGTTTTGCTGGAGGTAAGTCCTCCACTCAAAACCAAAACTCATAATTTGGCATAGTGGTAAAACTGGCAGTAACTGAGTTACCGCCAATTTTACCACTTTGCACCTACCTTGCGCTCTCTGATACAGCACAAGAAGTTCTTAGACAAATAAATGGCAAACAAAATAAATATGTTGGTACTTAAATAGGGGAAGAATACACTACCAACGCACAAACCAGGAACAAAGAGTTTGTATGCAGTAACTTCCTTTCCACAATATATACAAAAGAAATACTACATTTTAAAAATGTCCCTGCTGAAATTCCAGACAAAGTATGTGTTTCTGGAAGCAGGGAAAAGTGGGATCGAAGAAAGGTGCAGGACTTCTGACTATTACGCACTGGACTGCCTTATTCAGCGTTTCAAATGCGGCAAGTTTCCTTGCTCCGATGTAGCAGTGATCATAGGCTATGCAATTGACTTATTCTCCCCAATGATCCAAGATGTACAGCAAGAGTATCTGCCCCACTGGAAATGCATTACAAATCACCAGGGTTTGAGGTGGATCCCTGTGAAAAGCTGATCAAATGAACCCTAATCTATGATGGTACCGAGACCCCTGCACCAACACGGAGGTCAAAGCTTGTTGGTTTCGGTAGACACACACAGTCACCACAAAGCCATCCCTGGACTTCAGGATTCAATTTTCAACAGCAATGTGGTCCCAAGTATTTTTCTCTTTAGATATCGAGGGATGCTGAAGGAAAGAGACAAACTCTCTTGAGCCTGCTCAAAACAGCGGGTAGCAACTATCCAAAGGGAGAAAGAAGAGTTGAAGGGACCAACAAAGGTTCAAACAACTAAGGGGGTGGCATAAGAAACTGCAGATGCAGTGGCTCCGGATATGGGTATTCAAATAATTGGGGAAGGGACATCTAGGGAAGGTACACTGGAACATATAACATATACACCTGGCACACAGGAGAGTGCTGAGTGTGGTAAGAGCACTGAACATGTTAATTGCATGGAGGAACATAATGTTCCTTCGTTTTCTTTGGCAGCATCCATGAAAGACTTGTGCCACATGGCTACTTTATCCAGAAAAGTCAATGGCCTGGAGAACAGGAGTTTATGTGCCGATAGTTGTCCATAATGAAAATGCTGATTGATGTTCTAAATGGACGCTAGATAAGGTGAACAGAGAAGTAAAACTGCCAGACAATTGCCAGAGCATAGGAGCATCACCCTTGTGACAGTATCCCAGACAAGGCCCAACAGCCAAGTGGATGATCTAAGAGCTCAACTCTCAGAACGCATCCAAAGAAATGCATGTAATGTGGTGATTATATAGAGGAATGGAGCAGGGGTGTTGGGTGAGGAGCAGCAGATGAGCAGGATAATGCCAAAGAAAATTGAGCTACCTCCAATTATGAGGGCTTTAACGGTCACACGGCTACCTGACTGCATGTGCCACCTATGAGAAGACCAGATAGAGGGAACTACCTCATCAATCTGTAAGGTGACACTTACATCAACACAATGATGGTGCAAACTGAGAGCCAAACGATCACATGTTAAAGGCAAGGAGAGTAGCTTGGCAAAGGGAAGAAGGTACGAAAGGGAGGTTGTGCGGTTATCATTGTCAAGGTCACCAAACTTTACAGAATGCATTTTAAAAGCTATGAATGGTAGTTGACCAAGATTAAGGATATCCCATTAGGTGTTTTCTATAGCTTCATTGGGAACATGCCATTAGGCAGACCAGGTAGTTAAGAGGAGGTTGTGGGATACCATACAAATGTCCAGCATAGAATGGTGTAGCTGTCACATGATGATTAGATGAACTGGCCTAGGAGGGGTCATTGTGGATGGCTTACTTTGACTGGACATAGGGAACAACATGTTCTTGCTGGGAGAATAATAATTTGGGATTGTAACTCACCAGTGTAAGCAATGTGCCAAGGCTTTCTGCTCTTTTGCATCGACTATTACTTTAAGCAGATGATGCAGTTCTATTGGCACATACTCTGAAGGCTCTTCACATTTTCATTAATACAATTTTGGAGTTCAGTGAACGTTACTAAAACAAAATTGATGATAATGGAGAGAAGGAAATTCAAGATCCAGGTTATTTGGTGTAAGAAGCAAATACAGATGGAGTGGGTAGACAAGTATTGCTACCTCACTATTGCCTTTTGTAAGATCACTAGTATTGGGGAATCATATTGTAAAGGCATTTACCCGTATGAAGCAATTGAATGCTGCCATCTTTCGGTTTACAAACACCTTTGAACCATATTCTACGAGTTTATAAAATAGAAACTGTGGACAATGTGCCATATCGGGCTGGCATTTGGGGCTGCACCAGGACTGTTTCATTTGTGAATTGTATTTCCTAAGGAAAGTACTCGAAGTACTCGAAGTACCACAGGGACCACCCACCTTCTCAGTCCATTTAGATTTGGGAACCATGTTCCCAACAGATTATCTGAGGCTAAAACCACTTCTGCTATTGGTCACAGTGTGGACTAATTCCCATGCATTTTTAACACATAATATCTTAGATGACATATGCAAAAGAAATGTGGCAAAGAAATTCCCTGATTAGCGTATGTCAAAAAAACTATTGTCCACCTTGCCCCTGGGGCCATGGTTTGAAAATCCATGATCGATGAGCACACATTCAAAAAGTATACTAAGTTGTACTCACCATGAATTCTGTAATAGACAAAGGGAGGAACTGGAGCTAGTGAATCCGAGGGTGCAAAGTCAAGCTATTTGGAAATGTGCAAAGGTTTGCAAGCCTTTTTCACTCAGGGACAGACAAAGATATGGCCACTCTCTAATACTGAAATACATATGTTCATGTTAAAAAGAGTCATATGAAAGTGGAGTAAATCAAACCAGGGTAGGTGTGGGTGTGAATGTGATGAAAGGCGGGTGGAAGATGTGACACGCTATGCTATTCTGCTCTTTGTAAAAGGTTATGCGCAAGAGAGCAATTCTTCTGATTTTTAGGGGCATGAAATTCACATGTGAATGTCCCGCCCTTTTCTTCCTAATGAGTTGAAAGGAAACATCAGTATGTTATGCATTAGAACGTTCTTTCAATCTTCCTGATTTGTGATGACCCTTACCTATTATCTGCTCTTTTCTCCCGGGTGTTATCAGCAATGAAGAGGAACTTGCAGTCAATTGTTTTATTAAGATCATGCCAAAATCTGCTTGAGGGTATTATTATATTATATAATATTTGTCACTTTAACGAACATGCATTACATTTGTTTGATGATCTTGTATGTTTGTGTTTATTGAGTTTTCTTTTAATTGGTGTTTTCCACTCCAAAATAAGGATAACATTTGAATCTGAATTTGACATGACTTTTTGTCTACAGAGTACACAAACAGTAGTTATTTTATGGGTCAGAAAATAAAGGACAATGAGCAATCATAATGGTTTAAGATGCCCTTGTACCCCACTGCAGGAGAAAAATGTGATGTAACAGATCCCTTTTTATTTTGAAAATATTGCAATATTTGCCCAATGTCAAAAAGAAGTTCTCTCAATCAATCAAAACCAACCTAGAAATATCCCACTTCCCTGAGCTCTCCATCACCTGCATCTTCATGAGAGTACTATACATAAAAATGACACACTTTCCAAGCTATCATACATTACAACCTAAAACTGACAACTTGATGCAATAAACATTACTTAGAGGCATTAAATGCAGGGTTCGCCATTTACCATTAACCATCAAAGAAAATATTAAGACTCTAGGAGTAAGATGTTACATAAATCAATTGTAAAGGTCAATGGATTATCAACCAACGAGCAAAACATTTGGCATGAGATAATTGGCTTAAAGAAAATCAAAGTGGTTCTACTATATCTCAACGGTACAACAAATATAACAATATACATATTTGAAATAACATGAACAAATGTACAAAAATAGATGAATACAGCTCAGAAGCTGGTCTGTCTGAACGTGTTGAGCCCATCACTATGGATAACATGCTTGCCCACTACACAATGCACCCACTGAATTCAAGAGTCATCATAGAGATGTTGAGGAAACATTCCAAATGCATCAAGCACAAGGCTGTCTTATGAGTCTATAGGAACAAAGTTTGGAAGCATGTTGTTTTCCATAACTTGTCCATGCAGGAGAAGGATGAGGATGTGATGAACAACCTTTTCAAATCAGTGCATAAGATTATCATTCTATAAGAATGTATTCAGAAAATCCAATGGCCCATCAAAACATTGACACCAACTGGCACTAATTTTACTCAAGTGTCTGCTACTGAACTATTCCTAAAGATGATATTAAAACCTAAAATGTTGGAGGCAAGAGTTACAAGTATCATGTAAAATGTGAGAAGCATACAAGAATATTTATTCCCATGTCACTCTGATATTTGCAGTGGCTAAATGGACCCAAGTGTTTCCAGTTGATTTGTAACACTCATTTGTGCAGAGTACACGAGACAATCTATACGACCTTCTGCACACTGCAATTCAAAACAAAGAAGGAACAGATTCAGAAGGAACAGATTCATTGCCATGTTAATTTCCTCTGCTTCAAAGATTGCTCTCCACTGGGACAGGTCGAACATTACTTTAAGAGGAAACATACTAGTCAAGAGTAGCAAACATATTCACATGCTTTTGTTTATTAAAAAAACACTCCCAAATCTCCAGTCATGGCAGTTATGAAAATCAATTAGAGTATATTGATCAATACATTACATATGTTATCCCAATGGAGACCTGTAACTAAAGTCATACAGATGACCTTCAGAAGGATAAATAACAGCTGCAATGGCTAAATCAGGTCTAACGCTCTTTCAATCGAGCAACGGTACGGAGATGCTGGGTGATCACAATGTGCATCTCTGTCCTTCTGACGGTTATCTGTATGACAATTTAGATTTCCTAAGCTGTGTAGTTTCCACGGCCTCCGAATAGGAGTCTTCAGATTGTCGTTTAATACAATTGGTGCGCGCCTTGAAGACACGTGTGTCGAAACACGTGTCGGCTGTTTATGTTCTAATTAAAAAATATATGCACTACTGCTTCGCATTACTGTAATGGTGTAGAGCGCATCACCATCCCTATTCTCATTTATCCACGATATAAAATGACATCTTAAAATGGTAATCCATCGGCAACATCTTGTCATGTCTTTCTCATCTACTAGCACTCAATGTAAATGATTCGACTGTATATGCAAGGGTATTTTCTGAATAAAGAAGAAGCCAAGAATGTCACAGCAAAACAATGAAAAGCAAAAGAGAAAGAAGAGAAAGTGGAAGTTTTGGATGCATTATCTAATGGAAAGGACTCTTTAGTGCAAAGGTAAAAAAAATCTCCAATACTTCAAAACTAGCAAACACATGGGGCCTCATTATACGGAAGGCGGTAAGGGTTAGCGGTCACCGGTAAGGGTACCGGTGACCGTTAACCCTTACCGCCTTACTACGAGGTCCCTTTGCGGGACCCGACCTTAACGCCTGCTGTAGACCAGCCGTTAAAGTTGGGTCCGGCAAAGGGATCTTGGTGCTGCGGTACCGTAATTAGCTCCTTCCCCATTCCCATTATGCCCTATGGGGAAAAAATGGGAATGGGGAAGGGCCATGGAGAAAGGGGGAATTACCGCCCCGCCAACCTTGGATTGGGTGGTAATTCCCCTTTTCTCCATGGTGGTACCGGTATGGTACCGGTGGCAACCATGGTGCTACCGCCTTCCGTGTAATGAGGCCCATGGTCTCCAAAACATGTACCAGCTCTAGCTATGTTGTCCTCTCTTTGCAGATGTGCTAGTGTACAGACACGTCAAGCATTGTCTCACAAAATGTCACTTTTTAATCCAAAGATGTCCACAGAAACCAATATTGTTTATGGAGTAATGAAGAAGAAAACTACTTGCTTTGTATAATTTTTCCAACATATAACAAGCCAGCATAACCACCTCGGCATTCCTTCACAATATTTTAAGGCAAGGACTGTTATAAAGCTCTCTTTTTCGTTTTATGACCAGAGCTCTGTCCACACTTTTTCCACGAACATCACCACATTTGACTCATTTGTAAACATATGACACCCAATACTGTTCTTCTCGACCACCCCCATGTTGTAATATACAAAATACGTCTGGAATATTAGCACTGTGCAAAATTTTTCACCAAACTGTCAGCGGGCAAAATGCACTGTCCGCAAATCAAACATGACATTGTTTTCAAATTTGTGATGCACCTTATTTGACAAATCAGTGTTTCTTGGCTTTCCGCACACATCACACACCCTCCTGATTGGTTGATAAGCATCCATGGACTCAGCATCAGGTAGTGAGTCAGTGGACAGACCATGATATCACTAGTATTTTGTTACCACCTTTTAACACATTTTCTGGTTGGAATAACATATTTCCAAAAGCATTTTTGGGGGTTCAGGCTGCTGCCACTTACAAACGTTTGGTGAAAACCCACCCAGTGGTTCAGGCGGTAGCTGCATCGGAAATATTTGTCAACATATGTAAATTCGGGTACCCCCATCCTATCTATAACTTTGCCCCCATCAAAAAAAACGCATCAAATGTTCCAGAAAACTTCAAAACTTGATCTAAATGTTTTTGGGAAAGATTTCGGCAGATGTGTTGAATGGTGCCAAATGTATCCACTATTCTTCTTCCCATGGGCAGTGGAACTTAACCATAACTGAGGTAGATGTCTATGCAGAGTTATCAGAATAGAATACACTATTCACAGTGCATTCATTGGGCCACTCTAATCTTCGGAGAGGAGAGTGTGAGGTACAAATAGTTCATTAGGTACTTTTCTTTGTTGTATCTGCTTTCAGCTTACTTTGTCTATTGTTATGCTACCAGTAAGTGTTGTGCACGTTCATGAAACTTTTGATGCGCACCCTGCTGCGCAAGAAGCACAATGTCTCCTGTCGTTTGTTTGGTGCATTCCTTAGCGGCCACCTGTTGAATGTGTTGTTTATTATAGGCATGTGTGCTGTTCTTTTACAGCGAGGACTCCTGAGGTGTGCCCTATCAGCTCATGTCGAGTTACATTTTTAATGAATGGAAAATAATCTTGCATGCATAATTTATTTCAATTACTGACTACAGGTTGCCCTCACATATTCAGTGTGAGTTCCTAGAGGTCACATTATCCTGCCGGCTGTTAGCAGACAGGTTATGGCCTACTACTCTGACAATAATCATTCATTGTCAGTACTGGCTAGATTTGCTAAAGCATTTCCATCCATCAGTTTTTATTTTCGAAGCGCCTTGACAGTTTGGATCATATGAAAAAGGGCAAATACCAATGATATAGGATTATGTCACAGCTTTTAGATTCTGCATCTTCTTCCTATAGGCACACGGGTGCAGATATGCAAATGTAGTCGCCCTTTCTGCATGATGGTCATGTTTTGTGAACAATTTTCTGAAGTAATTTATTTAATAGGTTTTCTTGAATGATTTACTTTAAGATCCTCTCACCATCAAACATTCAGCCTACCTGATTTTCTGTCCACTCTTCCCACCGACTAGTCGAGGTAATTATGACCTTCTGTCACTCTGCCTCACCCACATAAAGGCACAGTCTCCTATCCATCTTCTTGACCATAATAACTGCCACTCATCTGATTTCTCATTGAGGTGACCTTACAACCAACTCATCACACATGACAATGAAGCAGCTGCTTCCTGTTTTCATGAAAGGAGATTGTCGATGAGCCAGTATGTCTGTCAGCAGATCCTTCAGTCTGAGTGTTTCAGACTACCAGAGGGCCACTGAATGGAGTCATCTTTCATCTGAGTTCAGAAAGTCCATGCCACATATGAAAAGTGACACCACCTTTCTGCTAGCTCTTTTAGTTCCTGAAGAACCAGTAGAAGGTGGAAGCGGGCACTTTTTATCTTCCTGTAGGTGAGAAAGTAATTTACTCTAACATGACTTTGCAGCTGCGTGTACACTTAGTTGTGGCAGTTTGTATCAAATGGCAGACAAAGGGTCCATATCAAAATATTGCTGTTTATATAATCTGCACCTGAATTTGATACGTGTTCACCAATAGTCTCATGATGTACTTCGGGCACATAGTTCATGACGTATCAATCTAAGAAGTGTGGGCTAAAATGTCCAATATTTAGTTTGAGGTATTTTTTTTAATTCTATCTCTGGCTGCGTAAAATAAAAAAAATCCTTATATATTGAACATACCTTTTTTGCAAAGATACTACACTCTGTGAATTAATGCAGCTAAAATACCCTGTTTCATCATGTTATTGAGTTACCTGATATTGAATGGGCTTGTCAAGTTGGAATGACAGGTATTCCGTTGTCAGATCCTTCACACACAAGGCATTGCTCAATACTTGCTGAATGGAATTTGCCATTCAAATGTATTAACACTGGAGAAGGGACTAGTGCATTTTCTCTAAAAACACTCTCCCATGGCAGGGATTGATGGATCAAATGAAGACCAATGTCCAGAATTCCACAGTGATAGACACTATTTTGTTTTAAACTTTGGATTTTATTCTCATTTTTTAATAATACAAACAGGTTCAATGCAAAACTGAAGTGGATATAATAACCCTTAACCCCGCCTCCCCCCATCCCCGCACCCCAACACTGACCCTCCCCCCTTTCCCCGTGTCCAGACCAGAGCTTTCATCTAGGGAGACTCTGAATGTTCTTTCCGTATCTTGTACTTAGGAGATGATGCGATTGGTGACCATATCTCCGGCTGACTTGAGGCCGCCATTCCCCAGGTCGTGGGTCCCCAGGTCAATTACTACACATCTCAGGGCTAGTCCCGCCCCACACAGGCCGGGGCCTTGTCTCAGAGTCAGTGTACGTCCCATCCCCAGGACTGTTGCACTCCATACCAGTTCGCAAGGAATGAACCAGTATCATTGTTCACCATAGCAGTCAGTTTGTCCAACAAAAACATGTTCTTCACCTTTTTCAGCAAATCTTCCTTGGAAGGGGTTTCGGGCTCTTCCATTTCTGCGCGAGGGCTACTCTGCCCGCCCTCAACATTGTATCCCACATCCTTGGGTATCGGTATAATTCAGTTTCCTCCGGGGGGATCCCCAGCAGCATTGTTAGAGGATTTAGTGGGAGAAGTTTGTCTGATACTTCTGCAATCCAGCCCCTCACTTTCCCCGAAAAGACCTGGACTTTCGAGCAGTGCTACCACATGTAGCTCCTGGAGCCTGCTTGACCACATCCCCTCGGGCATCTTGGGGACACCCCTGGGAACATCTTCGACAATTTTACTGGGTCCCTATGCCACCCCTGCAGAATCTTGACGTTATGCTCCATGTCCGCCGTGAATAAGTTCCCATGGAATGCTATTTTGAATATTCTTGACCAGGCATCCTCTGAAATCTCCTCTCCTGCCAGGTCGTTCCAGAATGCACGGAAACTCCTCCTTCCCTGAAGGTCGTAGGTGTTTAGAATTTTCTACATTCTAGATACCACTCCCTTCCTCAAAGTGGCCATGTCTAGGAACTTCTCGAAGGGGTCAATTGTCTTTGCAGGTTTTGACCCCATGACTGGTCGCAGAGGATACCCTTAAGGCAGAGGCATTCGAAGATGGAAAGAGACCCTTATCTGAGAGCATCCCTCAGTTCCTCGTACGTTAGGAATTCACCCTCCCTGAACATCTGCCCTGCTCATTCCATTCCCATGTCTGACCAGGTCTGGGAGTGCCAGAACCTCTTAGTGCCCAGTTTGAGAGGGTGGCCCCAGAGAGAGGTCATCGGGACAGCCATGAAGTGAGGTATTCAGTCTGGGGGCCTTCTTTCCAGATTTCCCAGAGAACACCCAAGGTTGGGTGAGTTTTCAAGTTTCTCGGGATCGTCTTGCGCAGGGCCCATAAGAGGTCACAGACCTTTGCAGGGTGGGCGTCCATGTCTTCTAAATATGACCAATACGTCCCCATTCCTTCTTTCATTTGTTCCAGGAGGACGCGCAGCTGGGCAGCGCGGAAATAAAGGTGAAAATCCAGTAATCCAAACCCTCCCTCCTCCCTTGGTAGAGTCAGGGTGGCCCTCCCGGTCCTCAGGGTTTTCCCTTGCCATACAAAGTCTCGTACTGCATTCTGTAGGTCTCTAAAAGTCTGTTCGAGGACGCTGGTTGGGAGCGCCGTGAAGAGGTACAGAAGCGGTGGTAATACGTTCATCTTTACTGCTGTCATCCAGCCATACCAAGAAAGAATTATCTTACCCCGTTTCCTCAAATCAGATGTGATCCCTGCCATTATGGGGTCATAGTTAGTGGTGACAAGTTTCGATAGGTCCCTGGTAAGAAGAACGCCCAGGTATCGTATAGCGTCCTTCCCCACTGCAATCCCATGAAACCTGTCTAGGGGGTCCAGCTCCGAGTCTCATGTTCTCATTGGGAGCAAGACTGATTTTGTCGTGTTAATTTTCAGGCCTGAGAAATGCCCGAACGCGGTCACCAGGGACAAGAAGGGGGGGAGCGAGGTAGGCTAAAATGTCATCTGCAAACAGGGAAAGCTTGAATTCAACCTCACCTCTTCTTATCCCCCTGATGTCCGGTTGTGCTCTGATCGCTATGGCTAATGGTTCCATCGTAAGGACATAAATCAGGGGGGAGAGTGGGCAACCCTGCCTCGTCCCTCGGGAGAGGGGGAATTGTTCGGACAGCTTCCCGTTCACTTGAACCCTTGCTGTGGGGGCTCTATAGAGCACGGTTACCCAGCTCATAATGTGGGCCCCAAAGCCCATTTTTTGGATGAGATGAAACAGATCTCTTGTTTTGCAGATGTTATCTGAACCCTACCTTCCCCTAATGAAGCCCACCTGGTCCCCACAGACTAGCTTTGGCATTATCCCCTCCATCCGCCTCCCCACCACCTTAGCCAGGATCTTTACATCTATGTTTAACAGCGATATAGGGCGGTAGGAGGAACATTCTGTGGGGTCCTTACCTTCCTTGGGCAGCACTGCTATTATAGCCCCCATCATGGAGTCAGGAAGAATGCCCCCTCAGCACGGAGTTGAAAACCCTCACTAGATGTGGTGCTACGGAAGAGCAGACTCTTTTGTAAAAGTATACTGTAAAGCCGTCTTCCCCGGGGGAAGTTCCCACCTTCATCCCACTAATCACCTTATCTACCTCCTCTTCGGTCACCGGGCCCTCCAACCCCTCTGCCATCTCCCTCGACAGGGACGGGACTTGGATGGAGTTCAGGAAGTCTTCTATCTGAGCGTCGCCCCGTCATATTCTGACGAATATAGTTTCTCATAATATTGGCGAAAAGCCTCTCCAATATGGGGAGAGTCATAGCCAAGTGACCCCTGGGCATTCCTGACCTCCTTCACCATTCTACTTCTCTGGACCTCCCTCAACTTCCAGGGCTAGGATCCTGTCTGCTTTGTTCCCTTTATCGTAGTATTTTTGCTTGACCATCTGGAGACTCCTCTCTGTTTTGTGAAGGAGTAGGTCCTTTAACTGGAGCCTGTAGTCCTCCAGTACGGCCACCCGGTCGCGTTTGAGGCCCTGATCCGGGGGGCTCCCCGGCTGGAGATGGGCTATTTTCTCTCACAGGGTCTTCTCCTGGGCCTCCCTCACCCTCTTTTTCTGAGCTCCTATTTTGATGAGGACTCCTCGTAAGGTTGCCTTGAAGGCGTCCCACAGTGTGTGTGTGCCCACCTCCCCGTTATCATTTAGCTCAAAGAATTCTGTTATGGCATCTAAGACTTCCTGGGCGTGGACCTCGTCCTTCAATAGGGCATCATTACATTACCAGCGTCCTCTGCATTCTTTATGCCATCCCTCCGCTATGGTGACTCAGACCATGTCATGGTCTGACCAGGGGACAGGGTCTACCCTATGGCCTGTGACACATGGACAGAGGGTCTCGTCCACCAGAATATAATCAATCCTAGAGAACGAGGTGTGGATGGCTGAATAGTACGTAAACGTGGGGTCATCTGTCCTGGGGGTCGGGATAGTGTCCACCAGGCCCAGTTCCGTGTTCTCCCTCTGGAAGTTTCGCACCATGGCTTCATCCGCGGGCCTAGTGCTTTGGGGGCCCACCAGCTTTCTGTCCGTGGATGGGTCCAGAACCATGTTGAAATCCCCCCACCACCAACGTGCCTTGTACAAATAGCTTGAGTTTCTCCCTCACTTCCTCCCAGAATTGGGCCTGACCTTCAGTCGGGCTGTATACTACTGCAAGGGTTAGGGAGGAGCCTTGTAGGGAGCCCCTTACCAACAGGTAGTGGCCCTCGGGGTCCTTCAAAATGGCCTCTTTATCGAAGCCTGCGTCCCTTGCTATCAAAATGGCCACCCCCCTTTTCTTTACCTTATGGGATGCGCAGAGAACCTCTCCAATTCCTCCCCCTCGCATTTTGGGTTCCTTCCCCCGTGCTCAGTGTGTCTCTTGCAAGAAAATCAGGTCAAGTTTCGCCCTCTGGAATTCTCTACAAACCAGAGACCTCTTAGTGGGGGTGTTCAGTCCTCGCATGTTTACGGTACCCACACCCAGGGCCGGCAAGCTATCAGCCATAATCTAGGATTCCCTCTCTTTTGGTCAACTGCATCACATTGTTGCTCCCTTCCCGCTCACTTTGTCTCGCCTCTTGGACACTTTTGTTCCCCTTACCATCCCCCCGGGTGGGTTTTAAACTTTTCCCCAACTGTCCCCCAAACCACATCCCTAACGGAACAACCCCAACTAACTCGTGAACCCCCACCCCCCTATCCGGCGTCCAGCCAGTTAGTTCCACCATTGCTGGCATTTGGCCGGACCACCAGCCTACCCTCCTCGGCCAAGCATTCAGTGAAAAGCTCATTGTTATGAGCCCCCCGTCTGCTTCATCCCTTCGGTAGCCCCTGCTTTACTTGCTGTTCCAGGGGATTCTGCTTTCGGCATAACCTCCAGTACTTCCATTCCCGATCTGCCCTCCAAGTCGCCAAGCTCTCCTTCCCTTGCGGCCGGCGGGGTGTTCAATTTTCTATACTTCCTCGAACTGGTTTTCCTTCTCCTGGCACCTGACAGGCCAGGAACGCCCTCACCAATCGCCACTGGGCCAACTGGGCCCCTCCGGGGGGGTCAGCTCCGTCACATAATCCTGAATGGCCCCCCCATATATCATCTTCCGTAATCAGCATTGTCTGTTGGCCCATATATTCGAATGCCAGGGAGAAGGGGTACCCCCACCTGTAGCGCACGCCCTTATCCTTTAGTAGTTGCGTCAGAGGGCTGCACATTCTGCGTTTCGCTAACATGTAGACGGAGAGGTCTTGAAAGATTGAGATCTCGGTGTTGTTGTAGGTGATCACACCCACCTTCCTCGTTTCTTCCAGCACCTTTGCCTTTTCCGTCTAGTAGTAGAACCGGGCCAGGACTGACCGAGGGCTCCCAGCCTTTCCACTAGCCCTGTGCACCCAGTCAAATGTTAGTTCTGAAGTCATCTCTTCAGCGAACAGGACGGTGATGCTGTCTGTCACCACTCGGGTTAAGTCTCTCTCCGTTTCTCCCTCGCTTCAGGGATCCCAAAAAATCTAAGATTGTTCCTCCTTTCCCTGTTTTCATAGTCATCCATCTGCCTGGCCCTCTCCTCGTTCCTCTTCTCCAGGGCCGCCAGCCGCATACCCATTTGCACTTCCTGGGTTGCCGAGGTCGACTGGTTGGTTTCTACTTGCAGAAGCCTGTCCTCGACCTAGTCCACCCTGTGGTCCATTTTCTCAAATTTCTGCACAATGTCTTGATCGCATGTCCCTAATTTCCTGTAGGATAGAGGCGAAGCCCCTTTCCATTACTCTTGTGGACTGCATCGGGACTTCCGGCTGGGCCATGTTCCCAGTATTGTTAGGGTCTTTGAAATCGCACCCGGTCTCCTTATAGCGATAAGCCTGCAGGGCCTCCAGCCAGTTCATTCGGTCATCCGGTGTGCCCACTGTGGGGACTGCCGCAGTTGGGGTGTTGGGGGTCTCCTCCAGGACCCGCTCAGCAGTGTCTAGAATGGGGTGTCTCGAGTGAGCCCATAGGGGGGTGCAATCCCTCTGTGGGAAGGTTTCCTCCAGGCGGGCACATGCCCCACTGGATCCGGGTGGGGGCCACGCACCTGTGTCCCTCCCCGAGGTTGGCGATGTGTTCCTTATTGTTGGCAAATCTCTGGGGCACCCACCCCAGGTGAGGGGGCCGCCAACACCATTCCTCCTCTCGATTCTGTCACTCCCTCTCCCCTCCTGGGTGGTAGTAGGTGGGCACACGCCCTGTGAGAGAGCCCGGGGGCCACCACCTACTGTAGTCTGGAGCTCTTGACCCCCGTCTCTCCCCCTGTCTCCTCTGGAGCAGCGGGGCAGGAACGCTCTTAGGTCTTTCGGGGGAGGGGGGCTGCACTCCTTCCGTGGGGGCTGATGTGCCGCGGGTCTGGCCGCGTTATGGAGGCCCGCGGCCGGCTTGCGAGTTTTTCGTTGGGCCCACTTGGGGAGGTGGGGCCGCGACCTCGTGTGGTCTCCTGCTGCCGGCCCGACTCCCCCGGACGCGCTCTCTGATTCGGGGGGAGGGCGGCAGTGAAAGCCCGTACCCACTCTGGTGCCTCAGTCCCACGTCCGTGTGCTTCACCCACGAGGGCAGGGAGCGGGACGGTGAAGGGGTCTGAGCTCTCCGGTGAGGTTCTCCCGCTACGCTGGGCAACGCCTCCTTTGCTTGTTCCGCGGCCCCTGGATCTCCCTGCTGCTCTGCCTTCGTGGGCCACGAGGCCTGTACTCCGTCCCTGCGGGGTCCCCGAGGATCGCTCTTTTGCGTGGGCGAGGCCCGGGGTGGTCACAAAGTGGAGCCGGCCTTGTGAGTCCACCTGGGAGCTCCGGGGGGGCTCAATCCCTTCAAACGGCCCAGCTTCGGCAGGAGCACGGCATTCAGGCAGCCATTACCTGTGCGCTCCCTGGTGGCCTCTCCCGTGATAGACACTATTACTGCTGCAGATACACAAAACAATATTACCTTTTCGTCTCTGCCCACAATTACATGTCTGTCAGCAACCCACCTGTGCTTCCTTGCTCCCCTGCAAGTACTTGAAATGGAGTGTTGTCAAGAAAATTGGTTGTATTCAATCTCCGCCAGTTGTGTCAATTAATAAAGTCAAGAAACATAATTATTGATAAAGAAATGTATATCGCCCGTCCATCAAGGTTATGAAATCAGGAAGTTGGAAATCCATTGTAGGAGCTATTTCTTTGCAGCCCCACCGTAGGTCATTTGTTTTGGTAAGTGAGAGCCAACAAATATCCAGAAACACTGGGACAATGGGAGCTGTGTCCTTGTGAGATCCCCATACAGGCAGCAGGCTATCAACAGGGGATGCATGTATAAGCACCAGAGCAATAAACAATATCGCAGAGACCCACAGTTCCCAAAAGCTCCAACCCCTCGTCTCTACCCATCGTAGGTCAGACTGACCTTAAGGAAACATTTCAAAGAGAGTTAGAGTTAACTGCCTTCTCTTTTCATGTGTTGTCAGCTCCTCCTGGAAGTAGTAGAGTGCCACACCTGTATCGGAGGACCTGGGAGTGAAACCTTCTGATGAAAGAGGTTTATGCCTATTCCTGGCCCTTTTTAGGATGCTCTGACGTGGCAAAAAATGCAACCTCAAACTGATGACTTACAGACATTGAACCTTATATTTGGCATGCAGATTCCAACCCAAAAATACTTTTTATGTTCTCTTCCTCTTTCACCATCCTGCAATTTTGTTTGTCCACTTCAGTGCAGCATAAAGTGCAGGTTATTCCAGTAAACTGACTTTTTTACCCAGGTTATCTTAATTCACATCACCTTTTAACCTAACTTGGTAACTACAGCTCAGGGACCTCTGTGGGCTTGCTAGCACGGTCCAATGACTGCAGCCTCAGGGCTATATCTCAAAAGGGCCCCTACATGCTAACGTTCACTGTTACCTAGAAGTGCATTAAGGGTCACCTGCATATCCTGGCTGGAGAGCTAGCCTATCATGGCTCTGGAATGCTCCAGTGCTGATCGTCTGGTGCACTGGCATTCACATTGATTGCCTGCAGTGTCAAAGACACCCTACCTGCTTCTACACTGTGGCATAAAACACTATACACAAAGCAAAATTAACTTAGCCGTATGTGGCAACAATGAAGTGACAGAGGCTGATCCATGTGGAACACTGAGCTGAGCAGGAACTGCACTCTCAAAAATATATTGCATTACATTATGAAAATATTACATGTTCTCTCCCACTGTACCCGTCCCATGGCCATGTAAAGTACAGCACTCCGAGGGGCAGCTCTCATACCTGATTTCACTGTCGCCGTGTTCCGTTCAAATTCACCTCACACACAGTCAACTCTGAGCTGGGATCTTTCAAATTGAAAACGGTGTTCAGTGATAAATAAGCCCCCACATTTCACGGGTGCGTTTGAGCGCGTCTCACGCGGAGATTAGCACAGGGGCCACGCACTTGTCTTGGAAGAAAGACCACGCAGAGCAACAGAGGTTTCAATCCCGGATCTGCGCTTAGAAACCGAACTCAGGTACGTATTAGGCGTGTTATAAAAAAACAATTAAATAAAAATTAAATAAGCCAATCATGCAACCACATTCTAGGTCTGACTACTTCCCGGTAAAGTACTAGAAACTTTCCACAAGGGAACAAGCTCATTTTCATGAGCAATAAGCATGTTCCCTTTTCTGATCAGTGCTATGCCTTGATCCTTCTACACTGACTATATATACAGGCATGCAAAAGATTGCAAACTCTCTTTGTACCCTAACTCGCTTTCTTATAGCGGCAAATATCTCATGCTCACTTAACCCTTTTCTCCGTGTCCTCTTCCCTGCTGCCCTTTTGTATTTTCATGCAGTCTAAGGTCAGCCTACCCGTGCCAGGGGTAAAATGCTGCACTCTGTGGGGTACAAAAAAAACTTCTTGAAAAATAGTGGGCCTCTATGGGATGCTGGCACAATTATGCTGTTATGCTATAACATAATTATTTTTCATAACGCGCTTAACACAAAGATTCGAACCTATGTTGCTCTGCGACGTACGTGCCAATGAGCTATACTAGTAAACATCAAGATATTATACCTATTGGCCTGCGGTTTGATGTGGGGGGCAGGACGAGTAAACGGGTTTATGCTGCCACATGGGATAATGTGCCATTTCGATGCCCCTCTCCCTAGCAATCCAGCAATACTTAGGGCCTCATTACGACCCTGGCGGTAAGGGGTTAGCGCCATCGTTAGCTGCGCCGACCCCTTACCGCCAATCACGAGTTCCCTTTCCGCCATGGCGGATTTTACACCTGCTTCTAGCGGGTGTAAAAATCCATGGCGGTAAGGGAACTTGGTGTTAATTACGCCACCGTAATTTACGGTGGCGTAATTAACGCCTTCCCCACTCCCATTATGCCCTATGGGGCAAAAATGGGAATGGGGAAGGGTAAATGGGGATTGGGGATTTACCGCCCCGCCAAGGTCGGAATGGGGCGGTAAATCCCCTTACCGCCATGGTGTTAACGTAGTTAGCACCATGGCGGTAAAGTCACGGCCCTGGCGGTAACTTTCCGCCAGGGTCGTAATGAGGCCCTTAGTGTGTTAGTGGCAATACAGCACCTTCTGGACCCCCCATGCAGGTGAGAGCAAAGGGAGCATCTTGAATCGACGTATTATAGAAGCGGTCCTGTTAGTGCAGTATCAGATGCAGGAAAGTTGGCAAAATCCATGGAAGACATTTGCACTTCAGGTGCTTAGAAGGTGGTCACAGAAACATGGACCCAACTTACACTGGCATATGGTCTCAGTTTCAGTTAAATGGCAATGTTACATTGTTTGTGGTATAAAGCAGGCATGCGAAAGTTAATCATCCATAAAACAGTGGTCATCTCTAAGCACCTCAAAACATACTTAACCGGGTTATTTAGGCAGATAGGTTTTAGGTTTAGACTGGCATATGGTGCAAGATGTATATCGAATTGTGGATTGCCAATTCTCAAGTACATGTTCCCTTTTCATTGGCAATTGAATGGAATGATGGGATGTTAGTCACTTGTGCAGGTAGGCTTCTCAACAAATGAATGCATCTTTTATAACGCGCTGAATACCTGTTCTATGACAAGACTGGAGGCGAGCATTATGCTTCATCTTCATTTATTTCTACTCTTCAGCAGTTCAACAAACACGTAGGGCCTCATTACGAGTAGCCCGGTAAAAGCGGGTTCATTACCGGAATGCCGGAATGAGCGGGTCCGTGCTCGTATGAACCCGCTAATAGCGGGTGATTACGAGTGCGCGAGCACGCACATTCCCCCATGCCGGTAGTGGCAATACCGCCATGCCGCTAAAGGGCCTCCAACTCCCCTATACCGGCTTCGCGGGACCCGCCCATAGTGGTACCGCTTCATAACAACCCGTAAATACCAGCACGGTAATACCGGCATGGTAATAATGTGTTCGCAAAAAACGGACCCGGAAATTACGTCATCGCGCATGAACGGGAAATGGGCCGGCGGCCATCTTTAAAAACACAATCCATTGCCATCCTCCCCAACCACCAGTCCTTTTGTGTTGTGCAGTGGCAGAAAAGAACCAGGATGTCCAAGGCTACCAGGAAGGCGACCCCCAGGAAGCGCAAACAGCGTTTTTCAGATGCTGAGCTAAGTATGCTCGCTGACACCCTGGCCCAGCATGTGGACGCCATCAGGAGCACCGACATGAAGCATGCGGCCCAGACCAAAAAGAAGGAAGTCTGGCAGGAGGTCGCACAGAGGGTGTCGGCAGTGGGAACCACCCCAAGGAGTGTGCGCGACTGTCGCAAGCGGTGGGATGACCTCCGGCTCAGGGTGAGGAAGATCCTTGCAGAGAACAGGAGGGCCGCCATGGCGACAGGCAGGGGCCCACACTCCCCAATGAAGTTGTTGCCATGGAAGGAGACAGCCAGTACCTTTATAGATCCTGAGTCCATAGAGGGAATTGGAGACCAGGAGGTGGGCGCCGCATCATCCACAGAAGAAGGTGAGTGACCTATCACATCCCTGTAGGCTAAACCATGATGTGGCACAAGTGACGTTGTAGTGAGACTAGGCAAGGCAATGCATGTCCCAGGCCCACATCAACATATCCAGTCAAGAATGTGTGCCACACCCTGCTACACACAAATGCGTGCTGAGTGCCAATCCCAATCCCAACACAAGTGCAACATGACTCAACCGTGCCCATGTAACTCACCACACAGACACCATACCAATGCCATGCCACCAGCCATGCATTGATTGCCCACATATCCCCTCAGAACACCAAATGCCACACCCCTGTAATAATCTGATGCATGAATGTATGAACATATCACAGTGCAAAAGATGATCGCTGCCATGTGACACCATCACTGATGACCTGCATCTCTTCTATCCCCCCAGGCACCGATGAGGAAGATGGCAGGCAGGACAGGGGTGCAAGTGCATCCACTTCACGGCAAAGGACTAGGGCCACCGCCAACCCCCAGCCACAGAAACTGCCCAGAGCAACAAGCAGTGTGCCACACTGGGCAGTAACCCAGCAGGAAACACCTGCAGCCACAGTCCAGCAGCAGCCACCCACAACAGTGGGAGGCATTTCCATTCCAGCTACGCAAACCACAGCAGGCGTTATGGATGCTGAGGTGGAGAATGAGAGTGACACGGTCATGTCTGCCACACCCACCCCAAGCCCCATTACCAGCCCCCCCACGACTCGGACCTTGGAGAGTCAGACATATGCCACTTTGAGGAGGACTGTGCCCTAGACGTGGACCCCACGCAAGTGCCATCCACCACCCTGCCTACCACAACCCTGCCTACCACCACCCTGCCTAACACCACCCCGGCCACCAGCACTTCTGCAGCCAACGACTCCTTCGAGGCTCGCCTGTCAAGGGTTGAGGCACGACAGGAGTTGATGCTTGAACTAATGAGACAACAAATAGCCAATGGTAATGACTCCATGAGGACCATTGCCACAGCCATCGCTGCCAACACTGCTGCTGTTGAGGCATCCACAAGTGCAATGAGGGAGAGTCTGGGGGCACTTACGCAAGCCCTGCTTGCAAACCTGCCTCAAATGCAGCGCCCACACCTTGGGGCAGGCATGGGAACGGCCACCGACACCTCCACTGCCACAACCCCTTCAACCTCAGCCCAATCGAGCCCCATGCGGATGACGCAGAGGAGTGCACGGCACTTGGACATGGCACCCCCGATCCAAAAATACCAAAGAAGTAGAGTGGGCAGACAATGCCATTGGACAAATGGACGTTGGCCAAGGGAACAGTGTTTTTTGTACTTATGGGGACATTTGGGGTTTGTAGGGTGGGTGAGGGAGTTCACTGGGGTATTGTTGGGGTTTGTAGGGTGGGTGAGGGAGTTCACTGGGGTATTGTTGGGGTTTGTAGGGTAGGTGAGGGAGTTCACTGGGGTATTTTTGGGGTTTGTAGGGCGGGTGAGGGAGTTCACTGGGGTATTTTTGGGGCTTGTAGGGTGGGTGAGGGAGTTCACTGGGGGTTGTGAGGGGAATATGTTTACATTTTCACGTGTCTGGAAAATACACCCGTTGTGTGCAAGAAAATCATTGGCTGGACATACTTCTTTTTGTACATGTACATTTAATGTGTGATGGTGAACAGTGGGGAACTTCTAACAAAACAAGTGTGCATGTCCACATGCAGCCAGTGTGTCACTGGCACATTACTTTCATGGTCCCTGCATTTCAAAAATATTCGTCAATTAGTGCTTGGCGTACAGCATGGCCATCCGGTGCCTCATGTACTGGCAGGGGGGCTCCTTCGCCTCCGTCTCCACCTCCTTCATCCTCACCCAGCCCATGCATGTCAATGTCAGGTGGCAGTGGTACATTCCTCCGGACGCACATGTTGTGCAGCATGACACAGGCCATGGTGATCTTTGCCACCTTCTCAGGCCTATATAGGAGTGCCCCACCAGACCTGCTTAGGCAGCGGAACCGCGCCTTCAATAGGCCAAAGGTCTGCTCAATCACAACACGGGTACGAGTGTGCACATGATTGTACTCCTCTTCATGGCTGTTCTGCGGGTTCTGCACAGGGGTAAGTAGCCACGGCCTCAAGGGATATTCTCCATCACCTGCAAGCAGATACAAATAGGTGTGTGTCACTCTGGACTGCCACCTTCAGGGAGCACAGTCATGGCAGCAGCTATTTGGTGTGGGCATGCACATGTCCCTGTACGTGTACAAAATAGTCACCTAGATGCAATGTATACTGTGATGAGGTGTGGGACACTGGATGGGGTCCAATAGATGATGCAGGGTGTAATCATGCATGCTGAGGCAGATGTGCTGTGGTAGTGGGACAATGTTTAGCCTCCAATTAATGCTGTATATTCTTTACTATGCATGGTCACACTAGCCGCACTGCCACAGTTGCCATCCTATTCAGTCATGCATTCCTTGCCATCACCATGGTGGCCTGGTTGTGCCTCTTACGTGTTGTCATCCATATGCATTATTTGTGAAATGTGGCCCAGTGATGTGTCATGTTCCGTTTGGCTGGTTCAGGAGAGGTGTGTTTAGCTCTGCATGCATTCTCCGCTCACTGGCTATTGCCACCCAGGTGCACTATCCCCCCCTTTCCCACCCTGGTGAACTATCCCCCCCACTTTCCCACCCAGGTGCAGTAGGCCCCCCCTTTTGCATCCGCACACATCAGTACCCCACAGCACGGCCATGGGAGAGTTGTGCAACTCACCAAGCAGCCAGGCACGTGGTCCAGCATGTCGCTCCATGTGACGGGGTAGCGTGGAGTTGCGCAGTACCATGGCATCATGTGTGGATACAGGAAATCAGGCGCAGCAATGGGTGATGATCTTGCTGGAGTCACATACCATTTGCACATTGATGGAGTGGTATTGCTTGCGATTGCGGTACACCCCCTCAATGGCATAGGGGACTACCAATTCCACATGGGTGCAGTCGATGGTACCAACACAATTGGGCATGCCTGCCAGTGCATGGAAGCCTACTTTGGTTTCGGCTATCTCCTGGGCAGTCCGTGGGAGGGATATGTGGGTGCTTGTGTGCTTCAGGAGGGCATCCAGCACTTGGTTCAGCATGCATGAAAATAGTGGTTGTGAAATGCCATGCAGCTGACCCACTGTGTGTTGGTAGGTGCCTGTGGCCATGAAGTGTAGCACAGACACCACCTTTAGTAGTGGGGGGATGGCAGTGCGTATTTCTATGTGGCTGGCAATGTCGTTCTGTATCATGTCCACTATGGTGATGGTGTCACGGTCCAACCTTTACAGGGTGTGGATCTGCTCAGGGGTTAGGTTGAATGGGCTGGGTCTGGTGCGAGGGATCGGTGGCTGCCTATGAGACACTGGTGGCTGCGCTGGTGGTAATTGCTGGGCCTGTCTCACCCTCCTTCTCCTCCTGCGTCTCCTCTGTGCTGCCTGTTGTTGCTGCTGTAGTTGTTGTTGTTGTTTCTGTTGTTGTAGCAGTAAAGGCATGTCTTCCAGCGCCATGATTGCAACTGCTAGTGGTAGCATTTTGGTGTAGGAAGGGGTGTGGTGTGTAGGTGTGCTCCTTTTGTACTGGGCAAGTCTACATTGCCTCCACCTATGTGGTGTGTGGTGGTGTGTGGGTGTGCTCAGTTTATACTCGCACAGCCTCCATTGACTCCACATGTGGGGATTGTGTGCACCTGTGGCAGCTGCCTTGTATCCTGATTGCTGTTTGCAGGTGGTCCGCGATGCCTGTATGGCCGGCATCGTGCAGCCCATGATTACCGGCTTCGCGATGCCGGTATTTGCATGTCTGCGTAGGTTTGGATTTCCCCCTATTAACGGCATGCTGGTATTTGCTCCCTGATGGGGCGCGTTAACGCGCCTATGCCGCTATTAGCAGCACCGTTATTTAGGGTGCCGCTAATACCGGCTTTGTGGGTCGGAATGCAACGGGATGGTAAACGATGCTGGTATTACCATACCAGCATCGTTTTTGCCTTACCGGCAAACCTCGTAATGAGGCCCATATAAAACTTTGAAAAGCGAACAACAAAACTTTTCCTTTTTTCAAAACTACAAAATCCATGAGTCTCTGTAGTCCATATCATTTCCACCAGTCACAACCCACTACCTGTGCTTGGACTCCTCCTCTTCTGTTACTGCTCTTCAAGCAGATAAGTACATTTTCTTCCCTCTCCGCATTTCTGTGTGTGAATTGTATGGAAATGAGTGGAAGAAGATGAGTACAACTGGCATTAATAGCATAATTAATGTAATTGATTTAATGTGCAGATAAGCGCAGGGAATGCGTGTGAGGAGTTTGTGTGATATGCTTTAGCATTCCGTGTATAGTCACGCGAGCGCACGCATAGGCAGGCAGCCATTTAGGCAGTATCATAAGGCGAAGTGAACGCCGAAGTGTCCGACGTTTTATTCTGAGCCTTTTTACAGGTAAGTCAGGAATTTTACCCGCGAGGCTGGCGGCCCCGTGTCGCATGCTTGGCACCTCAGGGTTGCAGCCAGCCACGCAGGCTTTTAACAGAGCGCCGCTCGGGAGGACCGGCCCCCACCCTCAGATAGGAGGAGCCAGCACCTGCGAGCGCAGAGGCACGCCTCACGGCAGCGCGGAGGCCCCCACCCTCAGGTAGACAGGCCGCACTAGAAGGGAGCAGTGAACAGCGCTCCAGTTTTTTAGCCCCCACTCGTGGGTAGGAGGAGCTAAGCGCGATGGGTCGCGCATATCACAGCGGACGTCGTTCTTAAGCGACACTATTCAATAACGCATGTTCAGCATACTGAAGGCTCACGCGAACGAACTGTGAAGAATCATATAAAGAGATTAAGTGGTCTTAACGATCGCCCACGCACGTGGAGAGTCAGCTGGCCAGACAAAGCTGAGGGAACAGCAGCCACAGGGGAGTTCCCTAGTACTCCACACTGCTAAGCAGCATAAGATTAGCGCATAAGAAACGAGTCCCTCGCAGCAGCCAGAAGGCAAGAGGCAATAAAGTTGGTGCAGCCACAAAAAAAAAAAGAATAATAAATAAATTCATAAAAACAACATCTCTGAGGAGCAGTGGTCGTGCTAAGACACCTGTTTCAGGTATATTTGGCACACAGCACAGCAGCAATGTCGGAGTTTGAGTGGAGCGAGGAGGAGCAGACGCAGGACCTCGCTGCCAGTTTTAAACAAGTGCTGGGAAGCTCCCTCATTGATGCAGTGGCAGAAGGGGTTAGACCCCTGCAGGAGAGGCTAGAGACATTGGAATCTATGCTTTCACAGCCTAGTTGTAGCACCAAAGACGTTAAGCGCACGCCCACAGAACCCTTGAAAGAGGGACATAAGGGCAGTAGAAAAGGCCCCAGAGGTGCCTGACGCTTTTGCAAAACTGAAAGAGGCTTATCTGCAATGTCAGGATGTGCCGGACCTCATGACCGACCTCCTCTCCAGGAGAAGACATCACAGGAGAAGACCCAGGCTCGGAAGAAGAGCAGATAGAGGATCAGACCTTGCAAGGAGAAGAAGCAGCCGAGGAAGATGACTGAGCGAGGCCCAGTGGGGTAAGAGAGCACGGAAGGAGAAGCACCTCCTGGAAGCTTAGGATGAGATGTTTGACCCGGGTAGCATCCGGAATCCGAGGTCCACCGAGTGGCAACCATCCTCCCGGGTAGCGCAGTACATGACAGCGAGACTGCGCAAACCACTAGATAAGGAGGTGAGGCAGTGCCTGCGAGCGGAGTGCCCGTGACCAGACCTCCCAGGAAAGGTAGCGGAAGCCCCCGAGCTCGATCCAAAGATGCAGACCTTTGTGTCAAAGATGAGCAAAGACCCTTGCAAGGGTATTTTTAGGTCCTGGAGAAGCTGCCAGTAAAAAGTATTGGATTTAGCAGGACCACTGGCCAAGATTATGGACCTCGCAGAGAGGGCTAAGGACACAGGAGAAGAGGTTGACCCTGATGCTCTCGCTGGGTGGGCTCAGAGGGCAGTCTGTATTCTCGGGAATGCAAATTGTGCCATCGCTCAGAAAGGAGAAAAGGTCTTTTACTCAAGATAGACTCAAAGCTTAGCGATCTGTCATCGTATGAATCGGGAGAAGGAGCCCAGGGCCTCCTGTTTGGAGAGACCTTTGGGATGGAGATGGGCCGATTTGTTGGTACATATACTTCGCTGGAAAAGGCACAAGCATCTATCCACAAAATATTTCCAAGTAGATTTTTGGAGGGACCGGCCGCTTTAGGGGTCGTGCAGCCGGTCGCAATCAAGGAGGGAGAAGACCCCAGAACCCCAGAGCACAATACTGGGAGAACAAGAGCCAAGACACATTCTTCCCGTCCAGAGGGAGATTCCCAAGAGGCCGCAGGTCCAGAGGATCAGGATGAGGTCAAGGATTTACACGAGGTGAGAGCGACTCAGTATCCTCCTGTAGGGGGGAGGACGTGCATGTTTTTAGAGAATTGGCGCAAGCTTTCAAGCTATTCCTGATATTGCAGACCATCAGAGGTCTGCAGTTAGATTTCATAGAGACCCCAGTCCAGCTGAGCAAACCGCAGGCACAGAAAGTAGCGCAAGCGGAACAAGCATGTTTAGACAGTGAAATAGCACAGCTAGCCCACAAGCAGGCAATAGAGAAATGAGAGACAGCCCCGATGTTTGTCAGAAATATGTTCCTTGTGCACAGGAAAGAGAAGGCATGCTCAGTTATAAATCTCAAAGAGCTGAACGGTTGGAACATATATCGGCATTTCAAAATGGAAGGCCTCCATCAGCTCAGAGACTCCCTAAGAGAAGGAGACTGGCTGACGCGTTTGGATCTGAAGGACGTTTACCTTACAGTTCCGGTACTCAAGGATTACAGACCCTTTCTAGCTTTTCGCTGGCAAAGACAATTCTGGCAATTCAAGACAATGCCATTCGGAGTTGCCTCAGCACCCTGGGCATTCACGAAGCTGATGAAACCAGTAGCAGCAGCGATCAGGGAGAAAGGCGTCAGGTTGATAATTTACCTGGACGATCTCCTCCTAGCAGAAGATCGGGAGGTACTAGTGTACCAAACGAAATGGGTACAGGACCTTTTGGGATCGCTAGGGTTTCTAGTGAATACAGAGAAGTCAGATGCCACACCAGCGCAGAGATTAGACTTCCTAGGGTTTGTTCTAGATACCAAGAAGGCGACACTGGAGCTTCCAGCTCGGAAGATAAATGACATCAAGAGAGAGATCAGAACATGCTTAGAAAAACAGCAAGTATATCTCAGGACCTTGGTGAGATTAGTGGGGCTATTAGCAGCATCCATTCAAGCCATATTTCCAGGCACCCTGCACTACCGAGCACTGCAGAGGTTGAAAATAAAGCATCTACAACAGGGTCTGGAGTACCATCAACATGTACCCCTAGATCAGGACTCCATTACAGAACTAGAGTGGTGGTTGAAGAATATGGACGCTTGGAATGGGCGAGCCATATTCGGAGACAAGCCGGATCTGATAATAGAATCAGACGCCAGCCGCAAGGGCTGCGGAGCCAGATGTGGGACTCTACAGACCGGAGGCAAGTGGAGCGAAGAGGAGCTTTGCCTTCACATAAACTGTCTGGAGCTTCTAGCAGGATCGTTCGTGATCAAAGCTTTCACAAGAGGAAGAGTGAAATCTTGTGTTCTGCTGAAGATGGACAACATTTCAGCAGTGAGGTACATCAACCACTTAGGCGGCACAAGGTCCAAGATGCTACAGAACTAGCGAAAGATTTGTGGCGCTTCTGCCTACGGTCGGAGACATCAGTGACAGCAGAGTACCTGCCAGGCACACCGAAAGTAGTAGCAGATTGGAACTCTCGGTATCTGACAGACTCCAGCGATTGGAGACTGGATCCAGCAGTGTTTCAAAGCCGAACACAAGATGAGGACCATTACATATGGACCTTTTCGCCTCTCGGCTCAACGCACAGATGAGCATCTACTACAGCTGGAGGCTGAATCCGGGAGCGCAAGGAACAGATGCCTTCCTGCAAGAGTGAGCAGGAGGCCCACACTACACTTTTCCCCCTTTCGTGATGTTGAGCAGAGTTCTAGCGAAATGTCGGAGGGAGAAAGCGGAGCTGGTATTAGTAGTGCCTTTGTGGAAGTCACAAGTGTGGTTTCCAATGCTTATGGAACTAGTAGCGGACATACCCAGAGTCCTTCCCGAAGGAAAGCGACTGCTCACGGACCCAGCTGGGTTCTGTCATCCTCCGAGAGGGACACTCCCGCTAGTCGCATGCAGGATATCAGGAGACGTTGGGCTCTGCCAGGAATTTCGGCGCAGGCTGCTCAGCTCATCGCTGAATCCTGGCCTCCATCCACTAGGAGGAGCTATGAGGCAGCTTGGGCAAAATGGACAAGCTGGTACAAGAACAGAAGTGTTCATCCCGTTTCAGCACCTGTAGTGCATATACTGAATTTCCTAGCAAACTTATTGCAGAACGGGAGAGGTTTCCGTACAATAGGAGTGTACAGATTGGCTATATCAGCAGGGCACATGCCAATAGAAGGTGTCCCGGCAGGAGAACATCCGGCAGTAGTGAGGCTCATCAGAGGAGTGAGATTCAGAGTTCCGCCAGAGCCCAGATATAGTGCAACATGGGACGAGGCGACAGTGTCACGATTGCTATCAGATTGGCCAACAGATAAATACCTTTCTCTTAAACAGTTATCAGGTAAACTAGCTATGTTATTATGTCTAATCTCATGCAAACGAGTATCAGACGTTAGACCCCTAGAGATTAACAGGCGGTCATTTGGACCAGACCGAGTGACTTTTTCTATAGTCAGGAGGACCAAGAGAGGGACTACTTCAGTCCATTACCCATATTTTCCGAGCAATACCAAATGGTACATAGCACGATGCATTAAAGAATATGAGAACAGGACCGCTTAGAATAGGGCAATAAGTACTAATCAGATTCTAATAGCGCGCAGGAAGCCCTATCATGCAGTTACATCAGCTACTATCGCAAGATGGGTCAAAGAGATTATGCAAGCAGCAGGTGTGAATGTGGGCACGTATGGAGCTCATTCAGTGAGGGGAGCGATGGCTTCAACAGCAGTGAGAGCTGGTGTACCATTAAGTGAGATAATGCTAGCAGCAGACTGGTCGAGTGATCGCACATTTAAAGAGTTTTATTTTAAGCCAGCGGAGAGTCTAGCTGGAACGGTGCTGGGGAAGCATTGAACAAGCATAATGCTCGCCTCCTGTCTTGTCATAGAATAAAGATTACCCTTGCTAACTGCGCTGGGAGTATTAATTCTATTAAAGACTAGGTGGCGAGCATTAAATTCCCACCCGAGTATTGTAATGTCTACAATAAGTATTGCATTATGTTAGCGAGTACACTACATAGGCACCACCCTAAAATTCTTCTATTGTATTGTTTCATAGGGGAAGATCAGAAGAATAGCTGAATGCAGAGATAGCAAAAGACTTCAGGAGGCTGGAGGTTCACCGGCAGTTGAGTTCCAAAGTTCAGGAGAGTCTTTGCATCGTTGACGAGGACTACTTATAAAGATGAGAAGCTGTCAGAGCGAGTAAAAGCAGAGGAGGAGTCCAAACACAGGAAGTGGGATGTGACTGGTGTAAAAGATATGGGGCCTCATTACACGGAAGGCGGTAAGGGTTAACAGTCACCGGTAATGGTACCGGTGACCGTTAACCCTTACCGCCTTACTACGAGGTCCCTTTGCAGGTTGGTACTTTAACGCCTGCTTTTTAGCAGGCGTTAAAAACCAACCCGCAAAGGGACCAGTTTGCTAATTACGGTACCGCAATTTGCGGTACCGTAATTAGCACCTTCCCCATTCCCATTATGCCATATAGGGCAAAAATGGGAATGGGGAAGGGCAATGGGGGAAGGGGGAATTGGTATAGGGCGGTAATTCCCCTTTCCTCCAAGGCGGTGCCGGTATTTTACCGGCATGGACCAAGGTGCTAATGGCACCTTGGTCCACCGCCTACCATGTAATGAGGCCCATGGACTACAGAGACTCATGGATTTTGTAGTTTTGAAAAAAAGAAAAGTTTTGTTGTTCACTTTTCAAAGTTTTATATGTGTTTGTTGAACTGCTGAAGAGTAGAAATAAATGAAGATGAAGCATAATGCGTGCCTCCTAGTCTTTAATAGAATTAATACTCCCTGCGCAGTTAGCAGGGGTAATCTTTATTGCTCTACGTTGTCTTGCTTCCAAGACAAGCGCGTTGCCCCTGACCTAGCCTGCTGGCCACATGATGCATTGTTTGACACAACATTAAGTGACTTATATTTACTTCGTAAATGCAAGACTTGTGATGGCTGATTTTTCATTGAAAGTGATAAAAGCAGTACATTTTGGCATGCATTTCTAGGTTTTCACTAAAGGGTATGTTCAGCACATGTACATAAATTCCATTCTCATCCGGAAAACTGCATTGGCAGTGAGTGTTCTTTTAAATGCTGGATGCACGCCACAAGTTTACAGTTTAGACCCTGTTCATGGAATTATTTGCGTGTAAAACGGGGATTTGCGGAAAGAGGGCACGCAAATCCCCGTTTTACACGCACAAAATTCCATCAATCAGGGCCTTAGAGTGGATTCTTGGACAAAATCAATTTATTTCAATTGTTTAATTTCCCCATGACTTAATGGTACTTACCTGGTAAAAATACCACCAAAGCACTATCATTTGGCTTGTGCAGGAATTATAACAAGGTACAGAAGAATGCTTGGAAACAGCTTCAAGAATCGGATTCTATCCTGACAGGTCTGCTCTTAATTACAAGCGAAAGCTCAGGTTTTAACACTATTTAAATCATTTTAAACGACTCTCCTGAAAAATTCATTTTTCATTAAAGATTGCACACAAAAAAAATCATGATATCATCTCTGCAGCTGCGATTTAGTAATAATTCCATCTATTATTACCACTGTCAGTTAAAGAAAAGAAATACGGCCTCCCGCAGTGCTGACTCCAGCGCGGGCCATATATAGACATTTTTAACTATCGCTTATAATCGCCTTGATGAGCGTAAACCTTCTCTCAATTAACACCCTAAATGACACTGAGACATCTTAATGGAGGATGAAAGTAAGGAAAAAGGGCTTTAATCAAAGAAGGCAAAGTGAAATGCCAAGTGTAACTGTAGTCCCTGGCGCCACTCAGGGCCCAATCAAATGCAGGCCTTTTATCATGCTTCGAACTTTCTGTCATGCTAATATGTTCCGAATAACTTTGCAGCAATAGACATTAAATGAATAAGGCTCGGGTTTTAGAGGGCATCCAGAAAGTCACAGGGATCTGATTGTATTCAATTTGAAGAATTACAGTAAATGCCTAGGGAATGACGTCATAGGCGCTATACAAATAAACTATCATATCATATTATACTCAATCATCAAACCAGGCGCAAATAGTTTTGCCAATGTTTGCATCATCAACAATGACTCAAAATGTGCCTTGGCGAATGTGCCTTTTTTGATGAAGTATAGTTGTTATCGGAACCTACGGAGACATCTTTTACTAAATAGCTTCTTTAAAGGGGCCTACCAAGAAGAGAAGGGAATTTAAACAGAACATTTTGCACATCTGACTCTGAAACGGAAACAGAAGCTCGTAAAATCCACACCAGTGTATAAGAAGGGGATCTTGTGACAAAAAGGGAATCTACAAATGTGAATCGGGCATCACTCTGAACGAAATCTTCGGATTTACGATGAGGTGGGAAAGCCCGCGCAATTCAATTTGGTTTGAAATCGACATACACATTGGTAGAAGACTTAGACATGTCTTTGTCCAACAAAACGGATTAAATAAAGGCTACAGCAAGTTTCTGCAAAATAAGTGTGTGCACTCTTTTTCACCCAGGGATGTTGTGCCAAGTTTATAACTAAAGTTGCAATGTTTCTCATTTCTTTTTCCGACTGCACCAACAGTGAAATTTTTTGGCTGCACTATACATTGAGCAGATCAAATTTCCTGCCAGCTCCCTTTGTGGCTAAAATGAATTGCTACAACCAATGGTGTAGACCACTTACGCCACACCCTAAATTTTATTTGTTACAAATTACAGTGAAAGCTACTAAAGTCCGAAATTGGTATAAACTATTGTTTATTTGACTGTTAGCCTAGTGGTTTGTTGACAACACGTGTTTCGACCTCCTACCAAGGTCCTCTTCAGGGCGTTCTCTCTAGTGAATGTTGAATCCAAATCTTTGCTCAATTCAATGGTTACTTAATACCATATCTTCTCTAACAATTGTGTCAATTGGCCTTGATTTATGATTTATTGCGTTAATATTTAAATATGTGGATTTAGATTACCACATAATCCAATTTTTGAGCATTTTCATGATGCCCCCGAAAAACTTCATGAAGATTTGGAAGTTTTGCAGTAAACATTGTGAAACATGCAAACCAATCCTGCACAATTATCAGGAGAGAATACAGTGTGGCCTTCTCAACCTTTGTCCGATGACAGTGAGCAGTTAACAGAATTGGTAGCAGGAAGAACACTTAATTTCTTCGACCTTAGAGCCTAATTCATGGAATATTTTGAGCACTGAATAGTGACTTTGCAAGCTTTTCAGTGCACAAAAACCCCTTTGTCAACACGAAATCGACTTTGCGGGCTATTTCGGGACATTGCGGGGACTTTGCGCTTGCCCAGCACATCTCTGCGTGCAGTCCAGCACTTTGTGCAAGACTCCACACAGACAGGCCGATTCATGGAAATAATGTGCGCGGAAAAACCAGCGCACGCGTGTGAAAACGTGCGATTCGCAGTGGCACAGAAAAAATCGCACAGAAAACAGCGCACATCCATTCATGGAAGCACGGGCACGCGCCAAATGTGGGATGTGCGCTGAGAAAGTGCGCGGCGAAAAGCTGGCGCACGCTGGCGCACAGGTCAACGAACGCCATGCGATAAAGCCACAGCGAATTCGCACATAGCGCGGCGCACAGAACAAAAGTAGGCATAACACGGGGCGTCACACGCAGAATGGGGAACAACTCGTGAAAATGTGGGCGTCACAGGGGAGGTCCAGGAGGCAAGTGCGCGGAACGCCCAGACGCTCGCCTACAACAGGCATTCATGGAATCGAATCGGGTAAAACAGCGCACAGCCAAAGACGCGCACAGGCCCATACCCGTACGCCACAGAAAGCAGGCGGTAGCGTCCCAATACATGTGCGCCAAAATGTGCGCTTACCGTATACACAGCTCAGCGATTGTGCCTGGGGGAGCGTGTGCGTGCATTTCAGGGGTGCGCGCGAAGTCATACACGCGTTTTGGCTGGGTGTGTCTATATCAGGGGTGCGCAAGAAGTTTCACACGCGTTTTGGCTGGGTGCGTGTATATCAGGGGTGCGCAAGAAGTTTCACACGCGTTTTGGCTGGGTGCGTGTATATCAGGGGTGCGCGAGAAGTTTCACACGCGTTTTGGCTGGGTGCGTGCATATCAGGGGTGCGCAAGAAGTATCACACGCGATGGGGCCTGGGGGAGTGGGGTGCGTGTATTTCAGGGGCCTGCGGGTGGTTTCACACGCGATGGGGCCTGGAGGAGCGGGGTGCGTGTATTTCAGGGGCCTGCGGGTGTTTCTACACGCGATCGGGCCTTGGGGAGCGGGGTGCGTGTATTTCAGGGTCCTGCGGGTGTTTCTACACGCGATCGGGCCTGGGGGGGAGCGGGGTACCACTCACCGTCTGCCTTGCATGTAGAAGAAAGCGTAGCCAACACCCGCTGCGAAGTAATAGCGAGTGAACCCCAACGGATGGAAAACACACGCACCGCACAAAAAGCACGTACAGAGAAGCCCTGCCAGGGCAACGCCTGTGCGCGAAACTGCACAGACGCGCTTACGCTGTAAGGGCCTTTGGTCCAATGAAATCGCGTACGCGTGCTGACGCGCTTACGCGCTAGGGCCCTTTCCTCGAATTTCACGCTGACGTGCAGGATTTTCACATGCCAAATCACTCCGTATCAAGCTGGCCACGCGAAAACACACGGAAGACCACGCTCCTGCCCAGAAGGCCGAATCACTGCCCCCCAGTGCCCCGAGCAGCCTCCCACGTGCCATCTGCTGCTGCCTGCCTGCCTGCTGCCACCGTGCCCTGCCATTTGGTGCCTGCACATCAGCCATCTGCAGGGGTCCAGTTGCTGTGTCCACCCCTGCTGGAACAGAAGACTTCCGACTCAGATAACATCGCTCCACAGCCCAGCCCCAGGACCCAGTTGCCCACCCACTCCTGCCCCTGGGGTTGCCATGTCGGGCACATCAACATCTGACACCAGTGGCAACCCCCGGCCAGAGGGGCAGAGGGGCACCAGCTTCACTGCCACCGAAGTTGGTGTCCTGGTGGAGCAAGTCCTGGGGCAGTATGATGCCCTCTTCGGATCGTCCCGCGCCAACAGGGAAGGACGGGAAAGGATCTGGGCCGACTGTGTGGTTGCCATCAATGCGGAGGGGGTGGCAACCCGCACCATCCAGAAGGTCAAGAAGCGCTGGGAGGACTTGAGGTCCAGGAACCTCATCAAGGCCCGGCGCCTCGTGGAGGGGGGCCGGGGCCGCATGAGTTCCATCCAGATGGGGGTCCTGGAACGCGTACACCCAGCGCTCCAAGCCCAGGTCCTTGAGAGGGAGACCCGTCTGGAGTTGAGCGGTAAGTGGCCAAGCATTGCTGTGTGAGACAGGGCATGTTGCAGTGTGCTGGTTGCCTGATACTTGCCTGCATGTGTGACATAGGCCATGTAAGCATGTATGTGTGCAGGGACATCATGGTAATGCATGTGCGACCAGTAATGTGTGAACCGCACGGTTGTTGCATGTGTCCAAATGCGACATGGGGAGCCCTGTGCAGATTGCACACATGAGAGCATGAGAGTCTCTGTTCCTGGACATGGGTGGGGGTGAGGGATGGGTGCTGATGCCAGGTACATATATGGTATCCATGTCTGTGTGCCTGACCGGCGTATCTATGACTTGTGAATGCCATGGATGCATGACACATGTCCGTGACAATTTACAGATTCACTGATGCAGCCTAGTCATCCTTGTATGCACTGTGATTGGGGTGTACGCGGCCAGATGGATGTGACTGAGGTGAAGTGTGTGCATGTGATAGGCATGACCCATGATGCATGTGAGTACCATTACATTGTCTGATTCGAGAGTCCATTGGACATGTATGGAAATGTCCATGGCATGCACCATGCCTGTCACTGTTTGTGTTTTGCCTGGACTGACACATGCGTTGTGGAGGGACATGATGGAAGTGTACTTTGACAGTGGTACTCATCTGCTATTGCTTCCTGTCTAGGGGACCATTGTACAGTACCCTGATGCTTGTGTTTCATGTCTCCCTCTACGCAGCGGCTAGTGAAGAAGAGGGCGGAGACAGCGCTGTGGAGCAAGGCGGCGGGGATGCCCCCATGGCTGCAGCGGAAGGGGTGGGTGAGCCCATACAGGGGCCTGCTACGGCGGTAGACGGCGAGGAGCCATCCAGGTTGGTGGTTTCCACAGAGGAGGAGGAGGCCGCCACTGAGGCGCACATGGGGCCTGGTGGGGGCATCCCTGCTGGTGCAAGTGGTGCAGTCCAGGGACAGGGGCAGGAGGCAGCACAGGTCACCGTGGAGGGGCCTGTGCATGTCGCTGTCCCTGAACCTGTGGGTGCACCACCTTGCACCAGCAGGGATGCCCCATCCCAGGCCCGTCCGCAGGTAGAGGGGATGTCCATGTCATCTGACTCCCCTCCATCTGCGGACGAGGGGACCCCTGGCCGTGTGGAGAAGGTCCTGATTGGGGTCGCGATGCGCACGGCTGTGATTCGTGATGCCGTGCGTGCTTCCCAGGAGGAGCACGCACGTCATCACGAAGTGCACCGTGCCGACGTGGCCCAATTGGGATCGGCCAAGTTCGGGGATTTCCTGCATGTGTCGGCCAATCTGGCGGCCCTCTCCTCCTCTGTGGAGACTATACGCCAGTCGTTCTCCTTGCCGTCTTCCGGCCCAGATGCCACCAGGGCCCCCTGTGGACCTGCCCTGACCAATGCAGCCAGCTCGGTGGGGATCCCATCCCTGCCACAGTCGGGAGTCAGAGGTCCAGCAGGGGTGGACACCACAGCAACTGGACCCCAGCAGATGGAGGATGTGACGGCATCATCGGGCAGGGCATGTGCACGACGGCGTCGGTGGTTTCCATCAGCCTGGATGCCGTCGTGCTGGCACAGGCAGTTGCGTCGGAGGCAGCAGCAGGCTCAACGTGGGAGGCATCATGGCTCGGGGCCATCAACATCAGGGGTGCAGGCATCGGCCGGAGGGCAGGAGAACCCTGGAATGGGAGTGGCTTCCGTGTGGGAGCGGTTGTGCCAGCGGATAGGTGCGGAGCGGCAGCGGGCAGAGGAGGAACGGCTCACGATGGTCAGGGCGGAGGACTCCATGCGGAGGGCGCTGAGGCGGGCTGAGTGCCTCGAGGGTCTTCGCAGGGAGTTTGAGCTTGACACTGCGTTATCCCTGCGGGACCTCGGGGCCAGGGAACATGCCCGCCTCCAAGCCATTGACCAGGAGTTCGATGATGCCCTGGCCCATGACAACAACCAGTGAGCCATCCGAATAGCCCGCTGCCTTTGTATATAGTTGTATAGTTAGGGTTAGGTTTCCTTTGTTTTTTTGATTTATTTTTGGTTGCGATTGGACAATGCACCACTTTTTTGTATATAGTTCAGTTTTTAGTTAGTAGTCATAGTTAGGTTTGATTTGGTTGGGCTCATGGACCCGGGGTGATCTTCTTCGTGGTTCTTCATTGGCTTTTTCTAATTTTTCTGATTATTTTCTTGGACATTCATCTTGTTTTGTTTGATTTGCTTTGTGTTGTTTCTTATTTCATTTCCATTCTACTTGCTGTTCAATACATATTTATTTTTCATTCTTCAATGTGTTGTATCATCTCATTGCTTTCAGGCATGTCATGTTGGGTGTTTTGTCATTCACTTGCAGCCATTGTGTGTGACAGACATGTGTTCATTTGCATTATTTAAATTGGGGGTGTAACATGTAATTGCCTTTGATATGTGGGTGGGTGTGATAGTTGGTTGGGCCTTTTGGCAGGGGTGGATGGGCATTACGGACATGATTGGGGATTGTTGGGACCCAGGTGCAGGGGGACATGGATTGGACATGGGTGGGGGCCTGCTGGCAGGTGCCCCACAGTGCTGGGGGGTGGGGGTGGTGGGAGACATGGGTGGGGGCCTGGTGGAGGCTGCCCCGGGTGACTGGGGGGGTGGGGGTGCTGGGAGACATGGGTGGGGGCCTGGTGGTGGGTGCCCCTGCACTGCTGGGGGGTGGGGTGGTGGGGAACATGAGTTGGTGATTATTTGTGCAAGGAGACATGTGCCTTTGCTGGGGGGCATGCCCATGTTGGGTGGGCTGCCTGCGGGACATGACCAGGGATGCAGGGTAGTCCCCTGTGGTGTGGGCTGCCTGCAGGGGCCGTGAAGGGTGTACAAGGAACACCTGGGAGGACCCACACTGGCAAATCACATGTAGGACTCCCCGGCACCCCTGCAATACACGTACCCTGCTGAAATCGCGTGTAAAACTTTCTGCGCACCCCTGGTATACACGCACACGCTCCCCCAGGCCAGATCGCGTGTAGAACCACCCACGCACCCCTGAAATACACGCACGCAGCCCAATCGCGTGTGAAACCACCCACGAGCCCCTGAAATACACGCGCCCAGGCCAATCGCGTGTGGAACTTCTCGCGCACACCTGAAATACACGCACACGCTCCCCCAGGCCCGATCGCGTGTGAAACCACCCGCGACCCCCTGAAATACACGCACGCAGCCCAATCGCGTGTGGATCTTCCCGCGCACCCCTGAAATACACGCACACAGCCCAATCGCGTGTGAAACCACCCGCGAGCCCCTGAAATACACGCGCCCAGGCCAATCGCGTGTGGAACTTCTCGCGCACACCTGAAATACACGCACACGCTCCCCCAGGCCCGATCGCGTGTGAAACCACCCGTGACCCCCTGAAATACACCCACGCAGCCCAATCGCGTGTGGATCTTCCCACGCACCCCTGAAATACACGCACGCAGCCCAATCGTGTGTGAAACCACCCGCGAGCCCCTGAAATACACGCACCCAGGCCAATCGCGTGTGGAACTTCCCGCGCACCCCTGAAATACACGCATGCAGCCCAATCGTGTGTAGATCTTCCCGCGCACCCCTGAAATACACGCACGCAGCCCAATCGCGTGTGGAACTTCTCGCGCACACCTGAAATACACGCACACGCTCCCCCAGGCCCGATCGCGTGTGAAACCACCCGCGACCCCCTGAAATACACGCACGCAGCCCAATCGCGTGTGGATCTTCCCGCGCACCCCTGAAATACACGCACGCAGCCCAATCGCGTGTGGAACTTCTCGCGCACACATGAAATACACGCACACGCTCTCCCAGGCCCATTCGCGTGTGAAACCACCCGCGACCCCCTGAAATACATGCGCCCAGCCCAATCGCGTGTGGAACTTCTCGCGCACCCCTGAATTACACGCACACGCTCCCCCAGGTCGCGTGTGTTACTTCTCGCACTGGTACAGGGTTGGCGCAGCCCTTTGCGATGGTTTTGCGATCTTGATGGCTTTTCCTTGCGCGAGGGCGTTCTTGGGGGCGTAACTGGCGCTGCTGCAGGGTCGCTGCGATACTCTGCGCCACGGCTTGTTTTGGAGGATTATTCCATGAATACGATGTGCGCTGAAATGGATTTTATCGCACGCGGCTGGCGCAGACATTCGCACGGGAACACTCTGCGCCAGCCGCGTGCGATACTTTTGACTGTATTTCCATGAATCGGCCTGAGAGTGTGGATCGGGCCTACACAGAGATTTAAATAGGGGGGGGACGTGCTTATTCCCCATTCTACACGCCGAATGAGGAAGAACAAGAAACAACATGGGCGTGGCGAGGGACGGCCTGCCAGAGAGAGAAAATCGCACACCCAGCACCATGCAAAACCAAGCGTTTTCATGGATCTGACCGTGCAACCTCACGTCAGGGAAATCAGCACACAAAGCTTCCGATCATAACTGCCAAGTCAACGTAGGCGCAAGGCCCCAATCGCATACGACTCACAGCGCAAAGGTAAGGTTCAAATGGGAATTTAGGGTGTGTGTGCACACAGTTGGGGTGCCGATCGCAGTTAGGGGTGCATGTATGCAGAGTAGTGGGGTGCAGCCATGGTTTACGGGGGTTCACACGCAGATTTACCGAGTACTAACTACAGTTACGAAAAATGGCACGTAGTGCTGTAAATAGTTACGGGGGACTGAATCCAGTGTCGCAGGGGTGCTGCCTTGGTTGTGGGGGGTTTGCATGCAGTATTGCCGGGGTGCATTGCTTCACGGACGAGGAGGGCATAAAAGTTAGTATGGCTGGGTTTGCTTTGCGTGGGGGCATGTCGTGGGCATTCCGGCCGCTACTTGTGCATAGGGTTACTTTTCAGTCTGAATTCCATGAATACGCACAAAGTCATTTTCGGCGTGAGGGCCTTTGCACGATTTATGCGTGTTTTCCATCAATAAGGCCCTTGGATTGGACACTTTGGATCCTTATTTCCCATGCATCTAAAAGAAGTCCAGGTCAACAACAAGTCACCTGAATAAACTGAACCCTGACCCAAACAATGAACATATTTTACAGCAGATCTCAGAATTATCTGTATGCCACACTATGCCAGAAAGGAAGGAGTAGCACTATAGGGTGCTAGCCCCGTTTCTAACGAAATTATGTGATATATGATACTCTCTGATAGGCGAAATACGTTGCCAGGTAACAGCTGGGAGTTTTAATTTTGGAAAGGTACATTTATTAATAGGATTATTACAAGACTGTAAATCCTAATTTACAGAATTGGTGTTCTGTTCTTTAATGCTAGACAGTCAAGTAAATGTAGCACCGGGCCTGTAATATACATATATAATTATGAATCTCAAAGCGGTGCATTCATGTCCCTAGTATGTTAGATATGAGAATATACCCTGCCTGACTCTTCTTGTGTAAGGGGAAGTGACCAGGCGATGCAGACCTGTGGGTGGTGTGGGGCTGATCTCCTGGCCATCCCCAAAATACCAGGGGATGTGGACAGTGGCTTGTCACATACGTGGCATAAATACCTATAGTCCTTTTAGAGCCAAATTAAACAATTGTTAGCTCTGAACTTCACTTCACAGGTGCTGTAACAGAGACTTAAAGGCCAGATGGAATGACAATATTCCTTATCCCCATCAGAGGACGTGTAGGTTTCTTCAAGTGCAGAATCCATGGTTTAGTTGGAAGAAAGAAACACTGCCCATCAGGGAAGCCACTGCAGTGGAAACACCAAATCCACAGGACCACAACGTGTAGTGCAGTTGCTCCTGCTCCATAACATACGCAAGACAATACAGAAAACCAATATGGTAGATGGGCTTCTTAAAGCTGTGTACCCCTCCACTAAAGATACCTATGTGGCAACAGATTTTCAAACCTAACCAATCTATCAATAATTTTGTAAATCATACACACCTGCAAGCTTGCATCAAAAATCCCACCCAGGCGAGCATGAGGTGCATACATAAGGAGTTCTCACAGCAGTGCAGTATTGTAAGATTTGGTGAATGCTGGAGTAAGGGGAGACTAGAACACCAGAAGAGGCTGCAGGGCAGAGGATGTAGAGTGAAGTGGCGGGGCTAGTGAAGAGAGGGGTAAAGGAGCGGCGAGAGAGTAATATTGTAGGAGATGGTGAAGAAAGGCGCAGAGGATGTGCAGTAGAATGTAAAATCAGTTTAGCATGTCCTGAAGAGAAGAGCAGAGGAGTGGGGTGAGATAATAAAATCAGAGATGGTGGCAGTGTTTAGGTGAAAAGCTAAGGCGTTGGAAAAAGTGGAAAAAGGGGCGTCGGAAGAGGTAGTGAAAAATGAGCGGGAGTTGAAAGCAAGTCCTGAAAAGGAGGAGAAGACCAGAGTTGGGTATGAAGAAGAGCAGAGAGTCACTATTGTTATATCTTATCTTCGGATACAGAGAATATTTCAGTGGCAATGGTGCTGCAGGATAGAAATCTGTGCTGGTTTAGACACATAGATAGGCGAGGCATACTGCTGTGAGGGCGAGTTCCAGACAAACACAGCCATCAGAAGGAGGGCTGTACAAGTATGAGAAGCGGTTGCATTGACGAGGTAAGATTATGGGGTTTGCGAGATGCAGTGATCTGGGGACTACCTCCCACACTACCGACTCCGCAGGTGGTATAAGGAGGATATTCCAGGGCTTCCATCCCACCCTTACCCTCATTAGGGGGTTCTGTCATGAAACATGCAAGGATCAGCCATGAGGCAGGCATGGGATATGCTTCTCAACAGGTGTTCATTATGGAGGTACACATGTTTGAGCATTTCTCTTAAAAACCACGAATGTGCTTACAGGTAACTCAATTTTTGTCAGAATAGTCATGTCCAGTACATACTTGCATTCCCCTCAGGAAGGTTGAAGAAACATCTTAAAAACGATTTCAGTTCTCTTCAGGTCTGGGTCATTTTCCTTTCAGGCAGTCCATCTTAACAAAAAACATTTGTCTAAATAGGCACACAATGTCCCAAATAAAGCAGGAAGGGTAAAGAAATGACCCCCCCCCCTTCAATCCTAATGAAGGGTGCTGGTGGGTGGCCTAACCAGCAATGGCAGAGTGAGGCCCTCTAAAGAGAGACTAGCAAATGCCTTGCTGCAAAGCCATGGAACCCTCTTGCGCCTACTTGACCTTTTGGGCATCACCCTTCATTGTAGTGGATCTTCTCCACTTCCCTGCATCCGCTTCAGCCGTTTGCATGCTAATCCGCTTACAAATGATTTTCTTTGACTCCCTAATTCCTCTTGGACCTTCTTTACACCTCTGGACACAATTCCCTTCTCAATGATCTCCTTTGACTTCCTGCTGCCTCTTTTCTCTTCTTCACTCATCTGGGTTCCACCCCTCTCCTCAGCTGTTTTCTCTCACTCACTACTGCCTCTCATGTTTTTTTACACCCCTCTGCACACCACCCCTCTCATAAATGATCATCTCCAACCACATTTTCACTCTTTCATCACACCGCCATGCACCACACTCACTCAAGTCATCTTTACTAATTGTGGCCACCACCCCCTTGCTCCCTAGGGACATCCCCAGTTCTTTTGTCTTCTCATTTCTGTTTCCCATGTCTCTCCTGCAACTTCCAGGCTCCAATGTGACCCAGCATTTTGGACCTTTCTTCTAGCTTACTGGGCTCTTCTCCCCCCTGAAGGCCCTCCTTGTGTTCCTTCATCCTACTCCAAAAGGGTTTATATCTTCTGTTTCTAGTCTCCAGCTCCTATGCCAACCACCTACCCTGATCTGACTGAAACTCTGTGTTTTCATAGAGCATTAGTCCCTCTCTCAGCTTTTCTATGGTGGAAGGATGCTCAGGTGTGTCAGCTGGGATGACGATTGGCTTTTGAGCTCTTCTCCTTCAGAGGGCTTGAAGCCCTGTCGTGGGATTTAAGATTGGCCCGTCCGTTCCCTCAAATGGTCCTTACAAACACTGGCCTTGCCTTTCAGCTTCTCTCAACAGAAAGGCAATACAGTGCTTCTGTTAAGGCAACTGGTGAAGAGCTTTACTGATGGTATCCACTTGTGCCCACTGTGAGAAACTTGAAGGTGTCTCCCTAGCTAGTCCCTTGGGATCTGTCATCCAGGTGGCAATGACACAGTCATCACTATTGGATCCAGTTCCTGGGGGTCGACCAGTGAGTGAGGATCACCTGGATGGGGGGTCCTCGGGGAGTGGAAGTGAGACACCGATGGGTGAGTGGCGGTATACCCCTACATCCAACACCGTTTCCCCATCCTACCACGTAGGATGTTCAGAAACACTGCCCCCCCCTTTCCAATATGAACACTTTCACACAACACAGCAAACAAGACTAACACCAGAGCTGTTTATCTCACATGTCCCAATAAAAGGGTCAGGCAAAGTCAGGCAATTTACCAGAATCACACACACCTGGCAGCCCTTTCCCTTCCTCACAGGGATAAAAGGTGGAGCACGAGAGCACAGGATGAGCAAGGCAGACCACACAACACAACAGCTACCCAGGCACGGCAGTTAAAGAGGAGGAAACAGGCGGCAAATATTGAGAGTCTGACAAGGAGAGACGCAACCTTGCCCTCTTCAAGCTAGACGCGCGAAACCTCAGCAGAAGGAAGCGTAAGACTGCTGAAAATAGCTCAAGTGTATTGCAGCAGATTTTAATGGTACATGGAGCGTGCCTACGCTGATAAGTAGGACCGAGGGAAACACCTGCTACCATGGTACCAGCCTTGACTCCAGACACAAGAAAGAGAAGCGGTTCATCACAGCCGGTGAGTCGAAGGAAGAACCGATAACAAACCGAGCTGTATAGAATGACAGTCGCATATTGAGAAAAGTTCAAAGAACTGTAAAATTGTTAAGGGAAGACCAGCTGCAGAGGGAAGCAGTACCACGTGGGTGCTGTCTCGAGAAACTCTGGTTGATCACATGTTGAATGAAACTACTGATACCAGAAGGCCATTGGAGAGCCGCCAAGACAGGCCAAAGTGGTCATAAAGGAGGTCTAGCAAAATCCCCATACATCCGAAAGTCTTTGAGCAACAAACTGTTAAGAAAGAAACGGAAGCGAATCCTGCATCAAGAGAAAGCAAAAGGAAGTATGAAGTGGCAAGAATGAACCTGGCGGAGGGATGCCAATATAGAGGGGCAAAGTCTAAAGTCCCAAGAAAGTGTGTTGACAAATGTGAACCTGTCAGAGGATGTCCGCAGAGACCTGTTTACAAAGGCATTAACAATTGTGAACGCTACAAAAGCCATAGTGAACTCATGGAGGGAGGCTGGAATTTGAGAGGGCTCTGTGGCCGGAAGAGGGGGGGCCAGGGGGAATCATCACCCTAAAGTTGTGTGGAAAAGCCATAGTGAACCCAACCGAGGTAGACTGAGATATGAGAGGGGCCTTTGCCCGGAAGAGGGAGACCCATGGTGGAGAATCAATACCCCAAGTACAATGAGAAACACACTTTTATTTATTATTTTGAGTACATCAGGTCCTCGAAGGCAAGAGATTTTCAAGAGAAACGAGACTTGGCTATCGACGGCCTAATAGCTGAGAACGGAACTGTCATTTCATGCTGGGAAAGCTCAAGAGTGTGCTGTGCTCAAGGATTCCAATTTGTCCTGTGCTCAAAATGTGGGAAATGGAGAACCAGGCCACCACATCCTGACATATTATTTCAGAACACTCCTTTCTTTCTCCTGAATACGATCCCACACTCTTTTTGTATTAGTCTAAGATTTAGCAATAGTCTTTTTTTAGTAAAGGCAGTTTTTTTGATTTGACAAGATGCCACAAGGACTGCCTTATTTTTATTTGGTGGTCGAAGCTTGCTCCCATCTTAAATTTAGGTTCAAATTAGGCATTTTTCCAACCTGCAGACAGTTTAATAAACACCCTTGAACTGTGATCACTTGTGTCTGTCTTTACTGTTGCTACCATGAGCTCCCTGCACCACTTAGTCAATCCCCAGAGTGAGGCAGTTGTCTCAGTTGCACAGCATGAAAAGCACCAAACTAGTAGGTGAGTGTTCTAAGAAGAAGGGTTGTATTTGTTACATATGTAATGGATTTTAAGGCACAGCACACTCCTGCCAGAGAATTCTACCACTAACACTGAAGGGGGCGCATAATAAAACACACACTTTTATTTCTATTTAAACACTGGATCCTTTTTTGAGAAGGCACCTAACCCGTCTCACACCCTCCTTGACAAATACCCTGTGTCGCAATGGACCATGAACCACGGCAGTGTGTAACAATGACATTTTTATTTATTTTATAAATTCAAATGGAAAAATCAGAGTAAACAAATGTTTATGGCAGCAATCACCAGTGTGGTGATACTATACAGCAACATTTTATAATACAATTAATTTAACTTTCTGATATCAGATACATACATTTAAAATATGAATGGAAGCAGGATCACTTTTTGTCACACTCATAGATGGCACTTATGTTATGCACTCCCCCTGCAACACTTCCCCCAAACACCTGCTAACTAAATTCTGTGTGGATGTAAAGCAGTGGCAAGGAGTCAGAAATAGAGGGAAAATTGTTTTTTAAATTCAACTTACCACCCCAGAATGTGAGGCCAAAAATGAAAACTCTAAAAAGAAGCAAAATGGCATACTTGGAGTTCACTGGATACTTAGAGGTCAGTTTACATTTGCGGAAGAATAGATAGGACAGGAATTTGTTTGGCTTTACTACAGAGACAAGAAAGCTTACAGGCTACTAAGCAGGGTACTAAAGCAATGTGAACACAGCTCAGAAAATCGACTTTGAGAAGGAAAACAATACAGCAAAAATCACACGTAGCAGAATTGCAATTTCTTATTTCACATGGGCTTTAAATTGAGAAACAGCTTAAATAATGGGCTAAACAGTCAACATCGACACATAGTCACATAGCAGATAGGATAATGAAGTGAAAAGATGACTTTTTAGGGGGTGACAGTATGGGTTTCTCTATATGAAATGAAAATCAGTTTTGTTAAGGAAAGCAATTACATGGGCACACTCGGTTTTGATTGTAAAATGACAGGTTCTACTGAGACTATATTTTAATAGCTAGATTATTAAAGAAAGACACTGTACGCAAGGGTGTTAATTTGCAATTTTAACCAGCTCACGCTGCGTACCTCCTTATAGGGGAATTAATTAATTTATCTCAAAAATGGTACAAAGGATTTACACAGATAACTGAAATGATTAGAAAAGAATTACGTTAACATATATAGACTAACAGAGATTCTTCCAAGGACAGATTAAACAGAGGATACTGACAATTTGAGAAGTGACTAGGGTTCTTATGAGATTGTTATGCAAGGTAACAGAGCGGGATATGCAGTTTTTGGGTACCGGGGGAAGGTGATACTTACAAAATGTACTTGAGTTGGGTAATTTGGCCAGCCATCTGGGTCTCTGGGCAACGGGCAAGGATCTAGTCACTGGGCAGCGGCTGGGCTCTCCTTTATGGAAACAGCTGGGCAAAAGGAGTCTGGTCCCAAATTTCTCCAAAAGGGGATCAGCGGCCTCTCCGTTTTTCTCCCTGGATTAGTGGGTCTGAATGGATCTATATGGGTGGATTTGCCTGGATCTGGATGGTTCTGCCTGGATCTGGATATGGGGGTTTGTCTCTGGATCTGGATTTGAGTTTGAGTCAGCAGGTCAGGAGATCAGTCAGTCAGTCAGTCAGGAAATTCAGTCGGTTCAGTCATTGTTAGTCCCTTATGTTTCCCTGCTTCCTACTTATATAGGCAAGATGACATCAGAGACTTTTACAATATGGGCGGAAGTAATCTGAACATGACCGTTGAATAGGATAGGCCAGGCTTTTAGTGTCACCTCCATCCTCTGAGCCGATTGGTTTGAAGGAAGTGACCTCCCTTAGGTGTATGCATTGTATTACTCCTTTTGTCCCACAAGCCTAATTTTTCACAACAAGGAGTTATGGAATACAACTTTATATTTACAATAGTTGCCATCATAAAAATCAGATTCCATATTTCACAAGGAATATGCCGATTCCAACGCCACCTCTATGTGGTGCTGCTTTGCCCTCAGGCACAATTACGCTGTTTTTAGGAGAAACAAAACAACTCAAATTCTGCAAATGGTTACATATATGCATACTGGCATTTGGCATATTTTCCTCAAGTTTCATGTCTGCGCCATTTATGATTCACACCGATATACATTTTTTCCGTCATTCCAGTTCACCATGGGCTAAAACGACGCACCTAGTCTCATTCTGTTTGTCTAAAAATCCCACAAAAACTGTCATAATATCACATTGCTGCTTATTCAGGGTATTTGAAAGAAATGTATTAATGTAAAAAAGTTATCTAAAGTATCTGGAGGGCATTTGTCACTGTGTGGGCGGTCCTACAAATCTCCCCAGCCAACCTGCCCCCTCTGTGTCTGTCTGAACAACAGGGTTTCCATGGTGCCCTTTGATACCAGGCAGTTAAAGCTAAGGAAGGGTGTCAAAGGAAATCACACCTCATTGTGACAGTGCTAGTTCCCCTTGGGTCCATTGTCACTTGCTATAGAAATGCCAGCAAGTCTGACAAGGTCACAAATTTCCTCACTTTGGCCCCTTCATATTTGTGTCGAGGATTCCTTTCCCATGGGAGCTGATACCTTTGAAGTGCCTGCCTAGGCAAAACCTGTTCTGCTGCTCTCAAACGTTTTTTCTTTGTCTTTCTTTCAACAGAAACCAAGTCTTTTTGGGAATAAGTATAATATACATTTAAACTAAACCCCATCCCCACACATATAACACTGTTTCTGTGCAAGTAATGGTATTATTTCACATTTAGTTTCAGAATGTCATTTCCCTGCTTTGCAAAAGTGGGTTTACACATGTTCTTTTTATCTCCTGTTCTTTTCTAAAAATGTGGTTTCTTTGGCATTCATGTTCTTCTGAAAGGCTTTTAAAGATCAGGTCAGTTTCTGGGCAATGAAATATGCTTGCAAATAGTTTATTTTTAACGGACACAAGGCCAGAGAGAAAGCCAAGCCATAGCGTTCCTTTTAAGTACTTTGCACGATCATTAAACATACTTTTATTCAACATTTTAACCTTTAAGTTATAATATACAATTTTAAAAATATTCACAGTTGATAAAAGAAAGAGATCCATACAATGACACTATTTACAACATAACGGGCAAATAGGATCAGAAATTACAATACAAGGTAGTATAGATACTGGACTTCGCAATAAAAACTTCCTGCTGTTGTTTGTCAATGTTTGGCTATGATCCTGCCAGGATATAGGTGCAGTGACTATCATGGAGAGCAAAGCTCTCAGCCACCGAATCTCACTCACCCATTTCTAAGTTGGCAGGGCCATACTTAATAATCCTGCCTCTCAACAGCCATGCCCTATGGATGAAACGTGCATTGCCAGAAACCACATAAGGAAGGAGGCATTCTCTTTGCAATCGGAGAGCTGGCACTGGTTGGCGAATTCCTTTGTTGTACAGAATACGTCACAGGTACATGCATCTCAAACACTCTGTTTTTTTACATAGTAATAGGAAATGCAGCATATTTTCCGATCCAGAGCCACACATTGGACACAGCTCTGATTTGGTTCCCTGACACCTCCTAGTTAGACAAGCCACTGGAAGGGATCCAAACCTAAAGTGGACATAAAGAGATTTCTCGAAGGGCACAAGAGTGGAGTTGAGGTAAGTCTTAAATCCCAGTTCTACTGCGGTATTAAGGTATTCCCCACCAAACTTCAGCTTTGTGGCATCAGATCTAATTTTATCGTACATTTGCTTTTTAACTTTATTTCTTAGATCAATCAAATTTCATACCGATGGTAACTGGGGTTCATTCCAGAGCTCAGGCACACCTAATTCTAGTAGACAGTCCTTCACGTGTAGTAACCACTTTAGGCTTTTCCCCCCTTCGTGGCTCATTACATGTGACAACTTCTTCCTATGTACTTCCAACCCTTCAACATTCAAAATCCTGGCCCAGAACATAAGTGGTCTATTCAAAATCTGATCTGTGACCCTATTATTATCTTGTTCAAGGTGGACCAGGGCTGGCGGTGCTGACACTGGTAGGAGTAATCATTTCTTTAGAAATTTGTTTTCACATATACAGTGAACATGGGAAATAGTATGTCCCCATAGATCCGAGCCTCACATGACTGCTGGGACAGCTTGTTTGTTATAAAGTTCCAGGGCAGGTGAAATTGATCCCCTTCCATGTTCAATAAAGAAGTACGAAATTCAACCACAGTATTTGTTGAGATATAATAATGATTTTTAACTTGTGTTTCCCAACTACCAGATTCCTCAAACCACACTCCAAGGTATTCATGATGTGAAACTTGTTCTATAATGTCACCACAGGCTCGTAGTTTTGCGGCCTATAAACCATCACCTTACATTTTGCCGTATTTAGTGAGAAGTGTAGTTCAGAGCATTTGTTTTCAAAGATGGTCAAGGCACACTTCAGGCCGTGGGGTGTTGTAGGCAGGAGGACTGTGTCATCCGCATAGAAAAGAGTAGGATATTTGTCTGTATCCAACTTAGGGATGTCCTGACACCCACTCTTCAATTCATCAATAATTTCCTGGATATAACTAATTAATAGGAATGGGGCCAGGGTACAGCCTTGCCTTAGTCCTATATTAACCCCAAAGTCCTGTGTCTGTTCACCTCTTGTCCCCACTTCAGACAGTGCTCCTCGCCTCTGCAGAATATTCCACAGTTTCTCCCTTGAGACAGTGTCGAAAGCCGTTTTTAGGTCTAGGAAAACAGCATAAACATACATTTTCTTCATTGAAATATATTTTGCAATCCTCAGAAACAAGATAAAACAATGGTCTACTGTACCTGGCCTGAAACCCACCTGTAAATGAGTGATTATATTTTCACGGTCAGCCCACTCCTGGAATGGTTTCAATAATAATTTATCAAAGAGTTTACCGACTCCATCCAAAAGCGAGATGGGACGATAATTACCTGGGGAATCTCTGCCCCTTTTCTTATAAATAGGTACTATTATAGCCCTACGCCAGGTGGCTGGAATCTTACGACTGCTCAGAATGGCATTAAACAATTTACGCAGAACTGGAGACCACATCCCAACCTCATCCTTAAAAAGGTCTACTGAGATTAAATCAGGGCTGGTTGCTTTATTGTTTTTTCAGATTATTAATAACAACCTCCACATCCCCTGTAGAAAATGTAAGGGTGGCTGCGGTAAGTGGCTCATATACTATCAAACTAGGGGCCAATTGAATTTCATTTTGATAAAGATTAGAAAAATTGACAAGCCAATCACTCTCGCGGATGTTACTTGGCGGCTCTCTATCCCCCATTATGTTCTTCTAACTCACCAGTTTCCAAAGAGAGCAGGCGTCCCTAGTCTGCATGGCGCCATATAATCTGTCCCATTGTTCATGTGCAAATTCTTTTTTTTTCACCCAATTAGCTCTTTATATTTTGTCCTTAATGCTCTTTGTAGGACTCTGTCGCAGACCTGTGGGTTGTTAAAACAAACCGCAATCTCTTTTTTGCACTCTGACCGGCAGCATCATACCAACCCACTTTCTGCACAGAATCACCCTTTGTAATACGAGCAGGCTGGCAGGCTGGAATACCAGGGGAGCTAAGTTCCTTGTAAGATCTTCAAATTCATTCATTATCAAATTTCACTGGTATTTTCCCTGCAAATCGCAATAATGTTATCCATATTGGAGGCATACGTAGATGGTTTCTGGTCCCTTTCCATCAAATTGACCCATCTGACCCTTTTTCGTACTTGGCTGGTTGAACCCGACAACTGGACAACTAAATGTGCTTTGATCCCATCGTCCCCCCGGTATCTCATTATTTTTATCACTAAGGGGCTATGGTCCCTCTCAGTCCTTTTACAGATCATGAAATCCATAATCCTCTTCCAATCCTTCCCTGATATTAAAATATAAGCAATTAGTAAACTACCATTTACCCATTAAATGTTTTCCCCGCAGGCTGATCGTTCATAAAACGTCTGTTACAGGACCTCAGATTCAGTCTGTGCAAAATGCATGCTGAATCCAGAGACAGATGGTGCACCCGACGGGGTACATTCACAACTAGCAGTGGGATATTCCAGGCATAATCCTGGTCATCCCAGAGGCCTGTAAGGTCATCGTGTGGTTCCAGCTGTAGATTAAAATTACCAACTACAATAGTACAATGGTGGACGTGAGGAGACAGGCTCAACCCTTCTACAGAAATCTGGCCTTGGGTCAATGTCTTCAGTCCTTGTGAGGGTCTATTATACAGGTTGCATAGGCAAATCACATTGTCCTTGCCCCTCAATAATTTCAATATTTGTAGGTTCTGAGAACCAGAATCACCAACCTCCACCTTCCAACCCAAAGCCATATCCACCCAGATCAAGAGCCCAACACTTGGTCTACCTCGGGCCCCTTAGAGACTGCCACACAAAATGACTGATATCCTTGAATATTAACAGGGCAGTAGCCCAGGTTTCCTGTAGAGCCACAATTTGGTGCTCACTTACAAAGCACAACAGTCAGGGTCAGCCAGCAATCGATTCACCCTGCCACATTCCACAATAGAAATATGCATCACCTGATCTCACCTCGGGGGTTTACACCCCAAACTTCAGTCAGTCCTGGTCATCGAGGCCTGATCTCAGACACCCATTTCTGATGTTCATACTACATTGGGTTGCTGCTGATCTGTCACGTCTTGGCTAAATTGGAAACTGCCCTGGCGGTTGTCTGAGCGCTATCCGGCACGTAAAACCCTTTGAAACTACAACTCCCACAACTCTTGCTATTATAGCCACGTGACATACATGCATGACGTTGCTGTGTTTTCCTTTGTTTGTGAACTGCATTTAACTCCCGTCTATCCGGAGATCGAGTGCTCCTAAACTGTTGTTAGGTGTGAGCTCTATTACCGGACTTCTGTTTTGTTATTGAATACTTGGCATTTGAATCTAGACCTTGCTTCTGTCTTGCCCCTTTTCTGTCTCCCGACGCTTGCCTCCCCGGACTGCCTCCCCTGGAAAACTCGAACCCGGCTTCTCCACCTCGACCTCCCATTTCTGAATCCTTACACTTTGGCGACCTGATAAACCTGAACAATTCTGCAATGGAACTAGCGTGAGGCGAACGCTCGTTCCCCTGGATATTTCTTTTACTATTTTTTTGTTGTTTTGTTCAACATTTTTTCACACGTGTGTTTATTCCTTGGTACTTTTTTGGGACGCTTTGCTGTTTTGAACATTGGATTGCTTTGGTACACTTTTGGACGCTTTGCTGCCTCAACCCTGGATTGCTTTACACACTTTTGGGACGCTTTGCTGTTTTGAACATTGGATTGCTTTGGTACACTTTTGGACGCTTTGCTGCCTCAACCCTGGATTGCTTTACACACTTTTGGGACGCTTTGCTGTTTTGAACATTGGATTGCTTTGGTACACTTTTGGATGCTTTGCTGCCTCAACCCTGGATTGCTTTACACACTTTTGGGACGCTTTGCTGTTTTGAACATTGGATTGCTTAGGTACACCTTGGGACGCCTTGCTGTTTCCACATCGGTGTTCCTAAAATATTGGCACACCCCTCCTTCACTTTACAATCTCCTTGTTTCTGCACTCGATACTAGTAGGTTACTGGTATATTGTCTCTACGGAGCAGGTAAGAGCGGGTACTTATGGGCGGTGTTGGCTGTCTGTATTTTGGCACTACATGGCTGTATTTCTTGAACAATTGTTTTGTTCTTTTTCCCTCTAGCTCTGACGATTCTGCTCCTGCCTTTTCACTCAAGCCCCCGGCCTACCAGGTGTGTTGATCCCTGTAGGCTGAGCTCTTGGGGGGGAAGTCTTTGGCACATCAGCATAAAGACTTCATATTCGGGAGGAAAGGTAACCTCCCCAAAAGACTGGGAGACATTATCTGCAAAAACTAGGATACCAGCCCTGAGTTGTGACAGATTTAGGAGCCGTATTTAAACGCCTATCGGTAATGGAGGCTGCATCTGATCCAATGACAGCTCTCATGCAGGTTTTCTCTACTTTACGTACCGATATGGCATCCGCCCATGCGGCTTTAAATCAGCGCATGGATGTACTGCAGAGCTTCATGCAGCCATTGCCCCATGACGAGGAGTTTGGTGATGCCGCTGCGGCGGCACCTCCTCCTGTACCCCCTTCGGCTCCAGCTCCAGCCCCAGTTGTCCTTCCTGGGCCCTTTGCTTTGGCTCCACCCGAGCGTTTTTTGGGGGATCCTAAGACTTACCAGACTTTTGTGAACCAATGTCGCCTTCATTTTCTTTGTCGTCCCTTGGCGTTCCAAGACGCTACTACTAAGGCGGCATTCGTTCTCTCCCACCTAGGTGGCACTGCCGCGGCATGGGCTAATCCATTGCTGGAAGCCGATGACCTGGCTCTGTACGACTTTGATAGGTTAATCCAAGCCATGAATTGTGTTTTTGACATGCGATACAAAGCACAGACTTCGGATTTGGAGTTCTTGGCTATTAGGCAAGGCAAGACAGATCTTTTGACTTATCTAGCCTGTTTCAACCAGTTGGCGGCTGAGACTACGTGGCCAGAACAGAAAAAAGCGGCCGTTTTCTATAAAGGTTTGTCGGATGACCTAAAAGATGCCCTATCAGTGGTGCCCGCCCTTCCACCTGGTTTTCCTGAATTGCTCGACCTGGTTCTTCAAGTCGATGCTCGGCTTCGGCAAAGATGTGGCGAACGTCAGTATCCTGATATTCGTACCTCTTCCCGACCAGATGGCACTACTCCTGTTTCTCAGAGTGAAGCCGAACCCATGCAAATTGGGGCCATCAGGGGTCCATTATCCAAGGCCGAACGAGAGAAACGGGTACTGAATAACCTATGTTTCTATTGTGGCCAGTCAGGTCATTATATTTGTTTGTGTCCTAAAAGAACCACCAAGCCGGTGGGAAACGCCAGGACTCGTCCGTAAACCGGGCCTTTAGGATGAGTCAAATGTACCCGGGCTCGGATGAGTGTTTTCCGTCTTCACATGTTTATCTTACTATGTGCTTCAAGGCCCCTGGCATCAAATCTTTTTCCAACCCTGTAATGATAGACTCAGGGGCTAGTGGGAATTATATGGATTCCAGGTTGGCCGAACATTACGGACTACCCATAATTCCCAAAATACGACCTGAGGACATACATGCCGTAGACGGTTCCCGTTTGGTATCCGGACAGGTTACGTAGCAAACGGCTTCACTGAAAAATGTCCACCCTACAAGGTCATTCGGAATCCATCACCTTTGACCTTATTACGGCCCTCCAATTCGGCATGATTCTGGGTCTTTCTTGGCTGCAAACACATAATCCTGTAATTGGTTGGGTTGAACAAACCGTGCAGTTCTCTTCCTCTTTTTGCATACAGAAATGCCTTGGATCTCATGAGGTAGCAGCCTTTTCTCCCTGCCTGGCCCTGGTGACTAGTGTTCCTTCCATCAGTGCCATGTCCTCTATCCCGGTCCCTGTACTTCCATTGGAATACCGGGAGTTCTCGGATGTGTTCGATAAAGGCCTGTCAGAAAAACTGCCCCCACACAGAGATTATGACTGCCCCATTGATCTCATACCTGGGGCAGTCATTCCACATGGCCATATTTACTCACTCACTCAGAAGGAAGAGGAACACCTGCGAGACTATGTGGACAATGCTTTGCGCTTGGGACACATACGTCCGTCCCGTTCACCAGCGGCCTCCCCGATATTCTTTGTACCTAAGAAGGAAGGGGACTTACGCCCCTGTGTGGATTATCGTGCCCTCAATAAAGTCACGATCAAAAACCAATATCCGTTGCCGCTCATCAAGGAACTCCTTGATAAAATGACCTCCTCTACTATCTTCACCAAGTTGGACTTACGGGGAGCATACAACTTGGTGAGGATGCGTAAGGGGGATGAATGGAAAACTGCATTCAAGATGAAATTCGGGCTTTATGAATATTGTGTAATGCCCTTTGGGTTTTGCAATACCCCAGCGACGTTCCAACCCTTTGTAAACAATGTTTTCAGAGACTTGTTGGATTGTTACGTCGTAATATATTTGGAGGGCATCCTGATATATTCAGAATCCTTGTCTCAACACATACAACATGTACGCTCTGTCCTACTTCGTCTAAGAGAGCACTCCCTCTTTGCAAAACTGGAGAAGTGTGTGTTCCATGCATCGTCTGTGGAGTTCAAGGGGTTTCAAATTTCCCAAAAGGGAGTGCTTATATGCACATCCAAGGTCCGGGCAATACTGGATTGGCCTGTCCCGACTTCAGTAAAAGCCCTTCAATCATTCTTGGGTTTTTCTAACTTTTACAGACGTTTCATCGCCTCCTTTTCCGAAATAGTTGTGCCACTAACTCGGTTGACCAGTCCGAACGTCCCTTTCCTTTGGGATGACAAAGCGCAGTCTGCATTTCAGAAATTGAAGGAGGCTTTTACCACCGCTCCCGTCTTGCAGCACCCTAATCCATTGCTTCCATTTATCGTGGAAGCCAATGCCTCTGCAATTGCAGTGGGGGCCATCCTGTCGCAGATTTGCCCCGCTACTCATCGACTACATCCAGTGGCTTTCCATTCTCGGAAACTTACGTCAGCCGAACGTAATTATATGATCATGGAGAGGGAATTACTGGCGATTAAGGTGGCGTTTAAAGAGTGGAGACACCATCTATTAGGTGCTAGGCACCCCATTACTGTGTATAAGGACCATCGGAATCTTCAAGCATTGTCCCATGTGAAATGACCAATGCTAGGCAAATACGTTGGCATTTGTTTTTTACCATGTTTGATTTCACGGTGACATATCGCCCCGGTCCATTACATGGAAAGGCAGACGCGTTATCTTGTATTGGTACAGATATGGAAACTACGAAGCAGTCAACCCATGTATTACCCTCAGGGACTGTTGTGTGTGTTTGTTCGGTCTCTCCGTCCATCATAGACGGATTAAGGAGATGGGCTAAGGACCATGCTTCTATTCTTAAGGAAATGGACGCCAAACTCATCACCGGCCTTCCATATGTTAAGGGTCTACTATACCTGCCTGACAATCAAACTCGGCGAAAGGCTCTCGAATGGTCCCATGATCTCCCGTTGGCAGCTCACCCTGGCCGGGCCAAAACCTATGATCTTCTCCACCGATGGTGCTGGTGGCCTGGTATGAAGAAGGACACCGAACAATATGTCCCCAAGTGTGCCGTATGTACACAGTGCAAAAGACAACCGGGCAAACCCGTAGGTCTTCTAATGAGCATGCCATTACCCCCGTATCGGTGGCATACGGTCACCCTTGATTTTGAGGTGGAACTCCCCTTGTATTGGGGGCATGTCCACCATTCTTGTGGTTGTGGATGTTTTTACCAAGATGGCACAATTTATACCGTGCTCAGGAATACCTACTGCTTCTATGTTAGCGAGTTTGTTTTTTGACCATGTGGTACGCTTTTTTGGACTACCTACGGTTCTGATTTCTGACCGAGGGTCTCAATTTACCTCGCGTTTTTGGCGCTCTCTCACTTCCTCCTTGGGTATCGATGCCCGCTTGTCCTCGGCCTACCATCCTCAGACGGATGGCCAGACCGAACGTACCAATGGCACTATGGAACAGTTTCTTCGCTGTCTGTGTCTGCAACATCAATCTAACTGGTTCTCGCTACTAGTTGCAGCAGAATTTGCCTATAACAATGCCATACACTCATCAATTGGCTGCTCTCCATTTTATGCTTTATATGGTCTGCACCCAAGGACTCTGCCGCCTGTCTTGCCTTCTTTAAAGCAGTTTCCCGCAGCTAATGCCGTGAGGGATTCCCTGCTTGCCATCCGTAAATCAGTGTTAACACATTTCAAAGCTGCGCAACGTCGTACCAAAATGCAGGCTGACAAGCGACGCGCACCGGCTCCTTCGTATTGTTGTGGTGACCGTGTATGGCTCTCTACAAAACATCTGGCCATTAGGGGTAAAAGGAAACTGTTGCCATGTTACCTGGGTCCTTATACGATTCTACGGTGCCTTAACCCTGTCACTGTTTGTCTAGACATTCCATCTCATTGGCGGGTGCACCCGGTATTCCATGTCTCCTTGCTTCGCCCTTTTGTACCCGGCACGCGGTTACCTGCTGTCCCTACCCCAGTGTAACGTCCGTGGAGAGGGCGAGTATGAGGTGCGTGCAATTATGGACACTCGCCTATGTCGTGGGGTTCGGTCTTACCTGATTGACTGGAAGGGGTATGGTCCAGAGGACAGGTCCTGGGAACCAGCCTCTAATTTGAATGCACCCTGTTTGTTGCGTGCCTTTTGGTCTCAACGCTTGCGAAGGCAAAGGAGAAGGCGCTCTTTGTGGAGGGGTACTGTCACGTCTCGGCTAAATTGGAAACTGCCCTGGCGGTTGTCTGAGCGCTATCCGGCATTTAAAACCCTTTGAAACTACAACTCCCACAACTCTTGCTATTATAACCACATGACATACACGCATGACGTTGCTGTGTTTTCCTTCGTTTGTGAACTGCATTTAACTCCCGTCTATCCGGAGATCGAGTGCTCCTAAACTGTTGTTAGGTGTGAGCTTCTATTACCGGACTTCTGTTTTGTTATTGAATACTTGGCATTTGAATCTAGACCTTGCTTCTGTCTTGCCCTTTTTCTGTCTCCCGACGCTTGTCTCCCCGGACTGCCTCCCCTGGAAAACTCGAACCCGGCTTCTCCACCTCGACCTCCCATTTCTGAATCCTTACACTTTGGCGACCTGATAAACCTGAACAATTCTGCAATGGAACTAGCGTGAGGCGAACGCTCATTCCCCTGGATATTTCTTTTACTATTTTTTTGTTGTTTTGTTCAACATTTTTTGACACGTGTGTTTATTCCTTGGTACACTTTTGGGACGCTTTGCTGTTTTGAACATTGGATTGCTTTGGTACACTTTTGGACGCTTTACTGCCTCAACCCTGGATTGCTTTACACACTTTTGGGACGCTTTGCTGATTTGAACATTGGATTGCTTTGGTACACTTTTGGACACTTTGCTGCCTCAACCCTGGATTGCTTTACACACTCTTGGGACGCTTTGCTGTTTTGAACATTGGATTGCTTTGGTACACCTTTGGACGCCTTGCTGTTTCCACATCGGTGTTCCTAAAATATTGGCACACCCTTCCTTCACTTTACAATCTCCTTGTTTCTGCACTCGATACTAGTAGGTTACTGGTATATTGTCTCTACGGAGCAGGTAAGAGCGGGTACTTGTGGGCGGTGTTGGCTGTCTGTATTTTGGCACTACATGGCTGTATTTCTTGAACAATTGTTTTGTTCTTTGTCCCTCTTACTCTGACGATTCTGCTCCTGCCTTTTCACTCAAGCCCCCGGCCTACCAGGTGTGTTGATCCCTGTAGGCTGAGCTCTTGGGGGGGAAGTCTTTGGCACATCAGCATAAAGACTTCATATTCCCGGAGGAAAGGTAACCTCCCCAAAAGACTGGGAGACATTATCTGCAACAACTGGGATACCAGCCCTGAGTTGTGACACGATCTTACCCGATTAATAGTTACCCCACTTCTTCCCAAGGATGGTTGTTCTGGGGCGTTTAACAAAGTGTTCAGAAATTTGCCAGATATTAAACCAATCAGAGTGCCCTCAGGCGATAAATTCTAAGGTCGATTGACAAAAGACTGTCTACCAATTCTTGAGATACCAGAGACACTTTGATAAAATTGTGACCCGAATTTGGCACTGCTCCCCTGGTGCACTGCACAATGTCACTACTTATAATTGAGAGGCAACCCTTTGTATGGTGGATCCAAAAGTTGCATTTATTTTTTAATGCCTCTCGAATGAGTTTGTGGCAAGTTTGGGGACATTAACCATCACAAAGTAAGAACCTCTTATCCCTCCCCTTCTCATGAATTAAAACCCTTGATGGTCCTGACATTCTACCCACTTTAATAAGGCTTAGCCCTGATAAAGGGGGGCACAGAGGAGGTCTATGTGGATAACCTAGTGTTTCGATGGCTCTCAATAAGAGACTGGGTTTAACCAATCGTATTTCCTCCCACCATCGTCTTTTACTCAATCGTCGATCACCTAGTGCACTTGGTTGCATCTCTTTACCAACAGCTGTCTCAGAGCAATATCGTACACCCATCGGCTCTAGGTTAGAGGTAGCCGGGAGCAGGAGCTTGTCCTGGTCGATGTTTTTGATTGTAGAGGTAATTAACCCCTTTAATTCCTTAGGTTCTCCCAATATGCCCCTTAACTGAGTCACCACAGTATTAATAATGATTTCATTGAGTTGACTAAGGATGTTTTCTAATAGACGTAAAACCTTACTATTCTCTGTGTCTCCACTACCGCGGCACAAATCATTCAGGTATGTCTATGTGCCAATTTCACAGTATTTAGGGACCTGTCCCATAATAGTGGCAGCCTGTTTCCTTTTCCCTGTGCGGAACTCCCCTACATATTTCTGCGTCCTCGCATGTGTGACTATCTTCCACGCAGATTCAGAAAATCAGATCATCCTTTTCCATTACCACACAATTTGAGGCCGAATTCGACAAAGGCATCCCTTCGTTATGGCCCAGTATTGGCAAAATCCTGTCAGCTTAAAGGATATTAGCCCTGCAGACCACAGGGTTCGCCAAATTTACAGGGCCATCAATATCAAGTAGGAAATCTTTGATTTCCATAATGAATAGGTTGACCTCATTTATTGCTTTGAATATTCTGGAGATTTTACTCTGCCCTCTCCCCACAATTAGATTCTCCAATTTCCTTTTCACCATTTTTTAAAAACACTTAATAAAAGTAAATAAAACAAGAAAATAGGAACAATAAAAGCTAAAATCCTCAGAAACCCACAAAGGTACTACTAAAAATCCCAAAAGGTATACTCACGACCTTTAAAAATGAGTACACTAGTTAATACACTGGTATTATATTCTCAAAACATAAAATACCACTGAAAGGATTAAACCAATTCAAAACCAATGTCCTGTACAATGTCCAGTATCAAAGCTCATAGAAGTATGCAAAGATACACATTCACCTTCAAGCGCAAACTGGAACAAAATGCTCCAAAGTCAATTTCCCAGTTTCTTCAAATATCGGAAAGGCGCACCTGAGTGGTGAGAGGCGCATCCGTAGTCTGACTGCCCCCCCTCGCCCTCAAGGTAGTATAGAAAAGAAAACTGTTGAGGCTCAGCCGCACTTTCAATGGGAATAATCTGCTCCAGCCGGAAGCTAGCCGCAACAATCACAGTATGTCGTCCCACGGTGCATCCCACCGTGCATCCACTTTAGGACATTCACATCTACTTGGTCACCATAGATCATGTGGTCAGTCAATAGTCAGTCTGTGACGGGTAAAAAAATGCCAAAGTTCCTCAAAATAGCAGAGTAGCAGAGGAAACAAAAAACTGCAGAGATTGCGAGGAAGGGGCACAGGCCACAGCCTGCTCGAGCCAGCTACCAACAGCCTTTGACAGCCACCTCCTACAGCCTGCGTGCAATACAGGGTGCAGGAATGCACTCTTCTGCGGGCTGTACAAAAAATGTGAGTGAACTGCACAATTTGAGTGAACTGCAAAATTGATTTGTGGCAAGACAGTGGCCTGTTACATCAAGCATTGACTGAGTTTTACATGACTCCAAATATTAAAGAGGAGCAGCTTCAAATGGTCTGACTCACTGCCTACATATTCCTCCACATGGTGAATATGGAGGAAAAATACAAAGAAAGTATAACCCTTGCACAAAACCAGTCTGAGCTCTTAAACCAAATCCAGAGTGAGTTGAAACAGGTAGGATAGAAATTGCAAAAGAGCCAGAATTCTTTTTCAAGGTAGAATTTGAAAATCAAATCAAGCATGTCATAGAAGAGTTGGCTGTACAACAACAAATAATTCAGAGCAAGAGGCCCAATTAGATAAATTAAAAGAGGAGTGTCAGGAAGAGGTTGATTCCCTTAAAGAGAACCAATTAAAATTAAAACAACAAGTGACATACATTAAAGCCTGCTCAGGGCAGATAAGCACTTTACAAAATCAGATTAAGCAACTTGAAGAGGAAAATAATAAATTAATCATTAAATAACTCCACTCTCAAACAGAATTTGACCAAGAACGCCATAAATTAAGTCGTATTAAACAACAAAGGGATGACCTGGCTGACCAGAGGGGCACCCTGCATCAGGAAAGAGATGCCCTATGTCACAAAGTGTACAAATTAAAAACAGAAATACAGAAAAGAGAGTCAGACCTTCTGGAACTGACTGACTTAAAAACTGAATATGAAAATGTATTGGGGGAGCATGAGACAAGTAGGAGGTGCTCTAGAAAAGACCACCTAAGCCAAAAATGTGCAGAGTGAGGAAATGTTGTCTCCTGCAACAAAAATGTTCTCAGTGTTCCCAAGCAATACAAACAGCACACAAAGACAATGAGGCCCTCTGTGATGTGAACAAGAGACTCCAGATCTAGGTAGCAGCCCAAGAGAAGGTAATAGCAGTCAGTCAAGCCCTGAAAGCTGAGCAAAAGTGTCAGGCCTTTGTCTACCATCAGGAGATAGGGGCTGAGAGGGAGAAACTTGAGCTGTTGAAAAATTGTGTGCTAGGCTGAATCAAAACTTGAGGGGCCCCAAACACGTATAGAGTGGCAGGGCAACCCCTGATCACAGCATGATGCCCTCTGTACCAAGGGACTCAAACCCATTTACCACTCTATAGACAACAGGCACTGCGCACTTCATGCCCACAGGTTCACATGAAACCGAAACGATGAGGCAGCCATACTTAAATAGGCCCAGCATGATTGAGCTGACAGGTCAGCGTCCAACAGAGACTGATGGATAGGCGTCCCTGTTCAGATACAAACATTTTATGGCTGAGGGATCTGACCACGATAGCTCCTATGACGAGAATATTAGGGAGCTAGACCTTGGTTCGCCTTGCAGAAAAAAAGAGAATTAATTGAGGCCCTAAAGGATATTCTAAAAATCTCCACCCAATCAGGTTAGTGGGGGGGATCCTCCACCAAGCATGGAAGCAGGGCAGAGTCGTCAGAAGACTACTCTCCTGTGCGAAAGAGGGAGTCCAAGGGGAGTGACTCGGAGAACCCCAGGTACAACAAGGGAGAGGAAACTAGGCCCCACCATTCTGAGAGAGACTCCCAAGCTCAAAGAATTAGGCAGTTCATAGAGAATAACGCGGGGACCTCAAATAGCAGCAGCTCTGAGTCTGAGGGTGAATGGACTCAGGTGAAGCGGCATAAGAAGGCTAATAAACAAAAGAGAGCTATTTGGAAAGACCCCATTAAACAGATTAAAGCTATTAGGAGTTTCATGACCTTATACCACACGAATGCCAAATATTCTGTCTGGGAGCATCTGGAACAATATGAACAGATGATGACCACTTTTAACATTAAAAATAATCAGAATTGCATAGAATTTGCCAAATGGACGTTCTGTCCAGAGTACCCCAGCTTCTTTGCGGGGCTGGAAGACAAGACCATTCAAGGTGGTTCACCTACAAGGCGTGCATCTTGAAACACTTCTCCACACACAGAAACCCCCAGGAGGCCTGTAAGGCGGCCTTCAATGCAGTGTGGAGAGGATCAGGCCCCAAGAGAATGTGTGCAGGAGCTAAAACTGGCATTTGCGCAAACTACTAGGCTGGTGCGCATGAATAGTAGGGAATTTATAAATACCTATTTTCATGCACTCACAAAATATATTATGACACAGCTGATAAGAGATTACTACGATGACAGGACACTGCACTGGGTAATAGAGCAGGCTAACCAGATCTATGAGGTCCAAAAACCTGTAGAAAACAAAATTCCAACCAAAACCCCAAACCAACAAACACTCCTGCTGCTGCCAAGGTGGTGGAGCTGAAGGTTGCCCCCATTTTGGAACAAGAAGTGCAGGGGCCTAAAAATGCACCTTCCCAAAATCAACCAAATCAAAGGCAAAGAGACCCTCTGAGCAATTACAAGCAGGTGGTAGTCAGGTAGGGTACCCCACAAATGTGCCTCCTAACTCTGCCAATTACATCAGCCCTAGATGCAAGGGCAACAGACCCATCTTGGTGTACATGTGGACTCCCCTGGCCCGGGGGGGGATGCAACCAGGTGAGTACTGCCCCAAGAAACTTCCCTCCTGACTTCCCTCAGGAGGGCACTGACCTTCCAAATTCTGGGTTTAGTTTTTCCCTCGGTACCCTCCAAACCCCAACATCCAGGACAACCCTCCTTAATCTCCCCATTTTCAGGAGTCCAGACCACCAAATACAGGAGAGGAGAGGCCAACGGTGGAGGGCTACCAGGGAAACCCACAGTACCCAGGTTACTCCAGGAGAAGGGATAGTTACCCTTCCTGGGAACAAGCCAGATTCGACACAAGACCCCCGTACCAGCCAGAGCGGGTGTACCAACTGGAGCACAAGGCCCAGAACCTAACTCAGGATCTGAGTCACATGTTGAGGGCTCAGCAGAACCCTCAGATGAACATGGCGACTCAGAATACCGCAAACCAAAGGTCGGGCACTCTGGAACAATGACAGGGAGAGAACCCTGATAACCCATCGGTTCCAGAGGAGGAGGCACAGGAGGAAAGGTGTTGTCAAGCACTAGAGGAAGCTTCCTTCCTCACCCGTGAAAAGCCCCTAGATACCCCAGAACCGGAAGTAAAATCTCCTGCCCTCGAAAATCTGCAACCCAGGGAACAGAGGGTGGGTAGGAGAACCAAAGAGACCAAAAAGGCCCATTTTGTGGAGGAAGTCAGTGTCCTCCAGTTTGAAGGGGAAGAGTCCTTTAAGGTTTCTGGGAAGAAAGTCTTCTCCTTCAGGGATGGGGGAATCCTTCCAAAGAAAAATGGGTCCCAAAAGACCAGAACCGAGACCGGGTAGGTGTGGGGACTGATTCAGAATCAGCCATCCCTGAACCCCAGAAATGTTATCCAGAGAACATAATGATCACGGAGGGATCATCCCCACAAACTGATTCTGGTGACTGTCCCCAAGAAGGGGGAACAGCACAGAATCAAGAGAGAAAGGGGAGCCTGAAACTCCCTAAATATCAGAAAGCCCATTTTATTTTTGTTCAGATTCCCAAACTCTGACACAGAATACTGTCCAAAATCCCACCATGTCAGAGTCCAAAATAAAGAAAATGACTGCCCAGCTTGCCCAAAATGCCCATTTCCTTTGCCCATCAGAGGAGAAAGAAGGTAGATTATACGCCCCCGTCTGAGTGCAAGGGCAATGTTTTAGCACTGGTGGACACTGGATCCCAAGCCACTCATCTGTCCAAAAGGGCCTTTGAGCAGCTAAATCAAGGAAGGGGGGATAGACACCAAATCCCTCTCACCCCTCTTCCTGGACAACTCCAGAATTTGAGGGGACTGCAGATCTGGAAATTAAAATTGGGCGACACAGGATGAAGCACCCGGTAATATTTGTGACTCCAGCGGGAACCCCATGTCTATTAGGAAATGACATCCTTCGGAGGTTGTTTCCCCTAATAGACTGTGGGCCTCATTCTGAGGTTGGAGGTAGCCATGGTGCTACTAGCACCATGGCTAACCCATTAATGCATACCGGTCTGGGTTCCCTGAATGGGGAACTACCGGGCTATTCCAACCTTGGAGGGCCAGTAATTCCTCATTCAAGGAACCTGGACCCAGTATTTCCCCATTCCCATTTGAGCCCCCATAGGGCTCAATGGGAATGGGGACCATGCTAATAACGGACCCGTTATTAATGGACCCGTTATTAGCATGCTGGTCCTTTAGTGGCTCCCACTAAGGGCGCCTGGAAAAACCAGCCGCCCTTAGCGGGACCCGCTTAAGGACCTCGTAATGCGGAGGTAAGGGGTTAACAGCACCAGCACCAATACTGGCGCCGCTAACCCCTGCCCGCCAAGCTCAGAATGAGGCCTTGTGTGAACATGGTCCTCTGGACTAAGGCTAACCGGCCAATACAATATTAAAAAAAGCATCAACTATGTCAGTTTAAATAGCACATGCCACATGGTTGAACAAAAATCTGACCAAATCGAGTTCCATCGCCAAAACAATCAAACACCTGACATTACAGTAATTGCTGTAGGACAACAAACTGGTGATGGGAACCCCTCTCCATTCCTGAAAATCATCCTTCCGTCCAGTTTCAAGTTTCATTCCACACTGGAAGGAAATACCTTGAAATTTTATACAGATCCCTAATCTGAAAATCCAAGCACTGTAGTCAAAAGTGATGAAAAAACAGCTCAAAACCTGGCTGATATTAAGAAGAAGGGCGAACAGATGTTCCTCCCCATTCATTTGAATGAGGAGAGGGAACCTGTTCTCGCTAGAGTTGGTCTGAATAGTGAAGAAAGCTTAATCCGCGAAGTGTTATTCAGGAAACTCCCAAAAGACCAGACCCTTCCCACTGTTGAGTCAGTTTATCAGGGGGTATGGGGTCTGGAAATTCCCCGTTCCAAACATCTTTTGCTTAGCAGTTTTATGCTAAAAATGTCAATCTCTGGTAAAAGCATAGAGCATAATTGTTGGGTTGTGCAAGCTGGTCCCTCTGCCTTTTACTTAGGTAGTAACATCCTCAACCGACTAAAAATTAATTTGGATCCCAGTAATTGCCAAGACTGGTCCCAACTGGAGGGTAACCCCCAGGGCCCTGGCAATCCTAAAGAAATCCTTGCAGTCAGCCCTATTGCTACCGTAGCCAGTTGAATTTCAAAAGTGGAGAGGAGGTCACCATCTCAGGCCTGGCCCTAGAGGGTCTGCATCCCCAAAGGAGAGCTGTCAGAAGACAAATGGGTCCACATCAATCAATTAAAAAGCTGTCACCCAAGACATGCTTTGCAGCTGATTGATGAGCCAAAGAAAAATCAAACAGAGGAGACATCTGAAGAATGAGAAGAAAGAAAAAGAAAAAAACAGAAGGAAATATGTAGGTCCATAGGTATATCTATATAACAGGGAGTACTTTTCTTTATTGTTATTGCAGAAATGTATAAAAGAAACCACAGTGTAAAAGTCAAATTATGTCGTTGCCTTGCTGAGTAATTTGTTTGATGTTATTATTCAAATACCACAGAAAATTAAAACTGTATGCATTGTTCCACTGTTGTAACTCTTCCGGGAAGATTGCCAGTTAAATATCCTAAAACCTGTTTTTATCTATCTCCTATTAGATAATTAACTCCATTACCTCCTAGCCTAGTGAAGACCTCTGCGGGAACCTGGAAGGAAAGGAGAGAAAGGGGGTGCCACTCCATACCCTCCAACTGAAAGACAGAAGGAGATCTTGGTGTGCCACTCCCTGATGAAAGAAGAACACCAGATGAACCCCACTCTGCCCTACTCTCCATGAACAAGAAGTCACAGGAGAGCAGGGGGGGATCATGTGGGGTATATTTACCAGCCCCAACAGAAATTCCCTGCATCACCAATCCCCCTCCTACAACAAAAACTGCATTTTAGCATCATGTTGGATAGCCAGGCTTCCTGTTCCTGTTCCGCCCATTCCCCTCTAATTAATAGTTTGTCCAGAAGGTGCTGCCTAGCTATATTGATCTCAACAGTGCTCATTATGAAAAGTGTTCTTCCTTTAGTAAATTATTTATATAAGGACAAATCTGTACTCTGCTTTTGTCTAGTTCAGAATTAATTTGACTTTATTTTTACACACAGGCCTGATACTTAGGGTCTACGTTTTGGGATGGTGCTTTTACAGTGTAACACAGTTTACCAACCACAAAAAGTATCACTACCTTTTCTGGGTTAGCCTTCTGTGTTAAGCTGTCACGGGTGGAAACACTTATCTCAATCCTGGCAAACGAGCCCCCACTGTGTAATGGATTTTAAGGCACAGCACACTCCAGCCAGATAATTGTACCACTGATACTGAAGGTGGTGTACAATAAAACATGCACTTTTATTTCTTTTTGAACCCTGGATCTTTTTTTGAGAAAGCACCGGTTAGGGAGAATTCTCAATTTATGGCTAATTTCCCTCACCTAGTGAGTCCCCCAGAAGCTTTGCAGGACTTCTGGAGTTTATTTCTTTCACTTGGTAAGAGTGTGAGCTTTTCCGCCACTCTTACCCATGTTTTGCCATATATTTTTGACGTCTTTTCATGATTGTGGACTCTAAAGCACACCACATCAGTAGTTCCCTTCTTTTGTGTGTTAAACAGCACCCTCAGTGCAGTGACACAGGGTTGTCTTTTAGACTTCCCACCGACTCAATTTCTGGGGCTGACTACCATCCTCCAGAAAAGGGTAAAGTTGCCATTAACTTTACTTAGTCAATTTACCACAGATCCAGTACACCCCATCTTCCATGGAGTACTGGAAAGGGTTACTTCGCATCCCTTTGTATCTGTTCCTCCTAGAGCATTGTTTCACTCTTTTAACATTTAGGGCCTCATTACACGTTGTGCGCTAAAAACCGCAAATTAGCGGCATGGCGCTATTAACGTGTCCGCCTTCGCAAGAGGGCGCTAATGGCGTACCATTACGAGTACGCGGACACGAGCATAGCGCCATGCCGTTAATGACCCTACCGCCATGCCGCTTAAGTCCCCAAAAAGTCATTTACCGCCTTCCGCGAAAGTGCAGATAGCACCTCCGCCCTCGCGCCATTAGCGGTCACCGCTATTAGCGGTGACTGTTAAATTGCGGAACCGGAAATAGCGTCATCGCACAGGAACGGGAAAGAGCACGGCGGCCATCTTTAAAAACACAATCCATTGCCATCCTCTGCACCCTGGACCTGTTTTGAGTTGTGAGCTGTGCAAATTCATCTGGGACACCTGCATCATGCCCAAGGCGTTGAAGAAAACCAGTGACAGGCAGCGCAAGGAAAAATATACCAATGAGGAATTGGTCATGTTAACACAGACCCTTGCAGAGCATGCAGAGGTAGTCTTTGCAAATGGCATGCGCCGGCCAACCTTGCTGAAGAAAAAAGCCATCTGGGGGGAGGTAGCTCTCAAAGTCAGTGCTCTGGGCACCAGCACGCGCACTGTGCGCGAATGCAAGAAGAGGTTGGACGACCTCAGGCTGCGGGTGAGGGGCATCCTGGCTGAGAACCACCGCATTGCCAGTGCCGGTGGAGATGGCTCACCAATCCGGATGAAGGAATGGGAGGAGACATGCGCAAACATGATTGCCGTTGATTCCATTGAGGGAGTGGGCAACATGGAGATCGGCATGGCTACCACTTCAGATGGAGGTGAGTGTAAACATGACAGGATGCGGTGTGAAGGTACTGTTACCCCCATATGTGAGCACAGACTCCTCTCATGCATGGACACACATCCACACATGCATCCATCCCTCACCATGTCAGTGTCAGACCCAAACACACACACATGCACATATCACCAGAGACAAGTCCCAAACACAACCATGCATGGATGAGGCACTGAACTGGCACATCACCTGCATCCACAACCACTGAGTCACAATGGCCACAACTGCATCATTCATGTAATCTTCATTAAGTAAATTGAATCGCAACCAATGACATCCCCCTTCTCGTCCCTGACAGGCTCACATACAGATGGGAGGATGCTGCTGATGCATCAAAGGCACCAGCTACATGCAAGAGGCCAAGGGCACAGGAGCCGGAGGATACCCCAACAACATCCAGGGGCAAGGGGGGAAGGCCACACCTGACGAGTAGGAAACATCGTCATAGTGCCACTGCCAGGGCAGTAGTAGCTGCACCACCAACTGCGGCCCCACCACCTGAGGTGAACCCACTGGCACCAATGCCAGCCACCGAGGGCCCACCATCAGCTGCGGCTAGCGCCGCTGGTGAGGCAGCCGCCACTGCCCCCCTATCCGATCCGGAGGACACCCTAGGCCAGCACATGGAGATGCACACCCCAAGCCCCCCTGGAACCCCAGCGCCTGTGCCATTCCAGACCCCTGGGTCTGATGGGACTGTTTAGGACACCAACCCTGCAATCATGTCTCCCATGTTACCATCACCTGCTGCAGTGGATGCATCGGAGGGCACAGCATCCAGTGCACGGTCACCCAGCACTGCCCCCCAACTCACCACCATCCTGCAGCGCCAAAACAAGCTGACTGTGCTGGTTGGCCAGCATGTTGAGGAGGCTACCAATCTCAGAGAGAACATTGTCGAGACGGCGAGGCACTGCACTGAGCGGATGGACGCCAACACCGACAGGCTATGCAATGAGATAGCGAGGCTCAGGGAGGTCCTTGTCCGCATGGCTGACACTATGGACCGCCACTTTTCCCAACAAGACCAGTCTGCCCGGTCCTCATCTTCCGGCTCGAGACAAACAAGCCCCCTCCGGCGCTCATCGCGTACAACCAGGCGCACGTCTGGCAACCCTCAAGATACTTTCAAGGACAATTGAAAATAGGGGGTTGATGGAGATTCCTCTGTATGCATTGTCCAGGGAAAACATGGCACACACATGAGGGACTGTTGTGGGGGGTGGTGGGAAGGGTGTTATGGGTCTGTTGTGGGGGGTGGTGGGAAGGGTGTTATGGGTCAGTTGTGGGGGGTGGTGGGAAGGGTGTTATGCGTCTGTTGTGGGCGGTGGTGGGAAGGGTGTTATGGGTCTGTTGTGGGGGTGGTGGGAAGGGTGTTATGGGTCTGTTGTGGGGGGTGGTGCGAAGGGTGGTGGGATGTTTTGGGGCTTGCACTTCTACACCTTTATGTCACTCAATACACTGGTTTCTGATCAAAACACAGGCTTGGACATCTTCATTGTGTGTGTGTACTTTATTGGCGACAGGGTCCATTGTGTGCTTCAAAACATACACCATTGCATTACCCCCCATATCCATGTGACAGTACGAAAACATGTTCCTCAGAATATTTGGTTGATCAGATGCTGTCTCACAGCACGTCCCTCCTGGCCATCCCCTCTTGCAACACCTGCATCCCCTTCACCTCCGTCCTCATCACCATCATCATCCTCATCAGGTGCTTCTATTTCAACGTCAGGGGCAGTGGCACATTCCGTCTGATACACATATTGTGCAGCATGACACATGCCATGGTGATCTTGCCCACCTTCTCATGTCCATACAGGAGAGCACCACCAAACCTGCTAATGCACCTAAAACATGACTTCAAAAGTCCAAATGTCTGCTCGATCACGATGTGGGTACGGGTATGTGCACGATTGTATTCCTCCTCGTGCCTGTTCTGTGGGTTCCGTACAGGTGTGAGGAGCCACGTCTTCAGGGGATAGCCCGCATCACCTGTATGGGGGAATGAACGGGGTCCTGCTACTGTTCACCTCAAGATCGGCCTGTTCACATCACACAAATTGACATTGCATTGTGATTCAAGTACTAAATTGACAGCATACATGCAGAGGGTCTGTGTGACAGCAACGTGCAAGGGGGAGGTCGACCCTGCAAGTAGAAATGCCACATTAATGCCTCCAACAGTAATTGACATGTCCTGGGTGAGGCCAGGTCTTAGGTGTCCCTGGCCCAGCCAAATTTGGTACCACACTGCTAGTGTACTGACATCCTGACACCGATGTTGCCATGCTGTGAAGCATCACTTCATTGGTGCCATAGGTGTGTGGTTCAGTGCTATGTCTAGGGGTGATCCCTTTGCATACATTCAAGGGCGCATTGCTGGATTGATGTTGTGCTGCACTGATTCTGTATTACTGTCTTGACGCCATGTTGCTGATTTGTGTAATATGTGGCGTGGCATGATGTGCAATGTGGATAGATGTGTAATATTTTGCAACCTGCATTGTTCTCAATGTTGTGCACCTTCGAATTGCATGTGGGTTCTTCTCAAGTACATCGTGGCCTTCCCTGAAGGACATTGGCGTACATCTGTATGTCCATTTTCCCTACGGACGCCAGTCAACACCCAGTTGGAGTATGTATCTCTCCCCCCCATTCACACCCAGTTGGAGTATGTATCTCTCCGCCCCCATTCGCACCCAGTTGGAGTATGTATCCCCCCCCCATTCACACCCAGTTGGAGTAGGTATCTCTCCCCCCCATTCACACCCAGTTGGAGTATGTATCTCTCCCCCCCATTCACACCCAGTTGGAGTATGTATCTCTCCCCCCCATTCACACCCAGTTGGAGTATGTATCTCCCCCCCCAAAATCACGTTGCCATGTGCTTGCCCTGCTACTCACCAAGTAGCCACGAACGTTGTCCGATGTGCCGCTCCATGTAGCGTGGGATAGTTGAGTTCCGCAGAACCATGGAATCATGTGTTGATCCTGGGAATCTGGCACAGCAATGTCTGATTATCTTGTTGGCGTCACATACCATTTGGACATTGATAGAGTGGAATTGCTTCCTGTTTCGGTACACTACTTCATTGTGATGTGGGACCACCAATTCCACATGGGTACAGTCGATGGCCCTGATGCAACTTGGAATGCCTGCCAGTGAATAGAAGCCAACTTTTGTGTTTGCAATCTCCTGGGCAGTCTGTGGCATGGATATGTGTTCAGGTGCATGCTTCAGGAGTGCATCGAGTACCTGGTTCAGCGTGCGTGAGAATACTGGTTGTGAGATGCCATGCATCTGTCCCACTGTATGCTGATAGGTGCCTGTGGCCAGGAAGTGGAGCACACTCACCACCTTCAGTAGCGGGGGGATGGCAGTTCTGATGTCTATGAGGCTCACAATGTCGTTGTGGATCAAGTCCACGATGCTGGTGATGGTAACCCTGTCCAGACGGTACAGGGTGTGTATCTGCTCAGGGGTCAGGTTGAATGGACTGGCTCTGATCCTGGGTATTGGTGGGTGCCTCTGAGGTATGATTAGGTGCCGTTGTGGTGCTTGCTGTGCCTGTCTTGCCCTCCTCCTCCTCCTCCTCCTGCGTCTCCTTTGTGCTGCCTGTTGTTGTAGCAGCTGCGCTGCAATGAGGTCCTCCAGGCCATGTAATGCTGCCAGTATTGGAACCATCTTGGTGTGGGAAGGGGTGTGAGAAGGGGTGTGGTGTGCTCCTTTTGAGCTGCCACAGTCTCCATTGCCTCCACCTGTGCTGATTTTGTCCACCTGTGGCAGGTGGGAACACTGCTCATTTCCCTTGACGGGTGGTCCGCGATGCCGGTATTAGCACCATGGCGGTAAGGGGTTTGGGGGGATTTACCATGCCGCTATTAGCATGTGCACTGGCCTTGTGATGCTGTGCTAATAGCGGCATAGCGTAATTAACGGGATGGAGGGATGCGCGCACGCGGCCTGCCCGCTATTAGTGGCACCGTAATTAGCGGTGCCGCTAATAGCGGTGTGCCGGATCGTGATCCACATGGGGATTTAACGTTACCGGTAATACATTACCGGTAACGTTAAATCCCTACCGCCATCCGTGTAATGAGGCCCTTAGACTTGGCAGGTGGCAATGGTATCTACCCTATATTTTCTACCGTGATTATATTAGATAAATGTGGTATTGTTGTAGGCTATTCTATTAGTCTCGAACTTAAACCCGCTTGACCAAATACTTTTTCTTTTGGCTCCGGTTAGGTTTATTCGCCATTTCTTTTTGTTAAAGTCCTTCTTGTATTTTACTTTGTGCAGCAAACCAGGTTTGCCTTCTTTGTTCAACGTCGTTTGGCGGGCTTCTGCTCAAAAGCCCTTCTCCAGGCGCCTGGGTGTCTAGGTGGGCTGAATGTGAGGGAGGGGTGTAGTCGGCCCCTGCACAGGGTATCCTAGGAAACCCAAGTCGCACTTTGCCATGATTGGCTGATTGGCTGAGGTGGTTGTCCAAACCGGACAACCCCCCTGCTGCGTGATTGACAGCCAGGCTCTGTGAATGGGGGATTTTCGCATAAAAGGCAGGTCTCTTGGGCTAGAAGTCAGAGAGTCGCCACTGGAACTGAGAGGAACCGAAGAGAAGCGGAAAAGAAGACAGCTGCTACAAGTACCCCGTCCCGGTGAAGCCCTGCTGCAGGTCCGAGCTATCTACCCTTTGACGACCAGAGAAGATCCAGTCCAGAGTCTTCTTCCCTTGAGCTTGGTGGGGATAACCAGCTCATCTTCCACAGCCAGAGGATCCTCTTCTTGGTTGAAATCGCTGCACACTGCTGTAGTGGTCTGGATAGCCATCTGAAGAGCCTCCTGTTTTTAAGGAGTGCACCTTTTATTCATCGTCGCTGCTGCCGGCTTCATCCCTGTGTGGTGCAGACCCCTCCAGACATCCTCTTACACATCGAAGCTCCAGGAACCGTGGGTCTGCGGGAAACCAACAGGAACAAGTGCCAGGGCACCAGCTTCTCCATTGAATAAGGTACTGTGTTCTGCTTGATGAATTAGGGTGAATCCCTTTTCTTCATCTCCAAGGCTTGCCCTTGTCTTCCCTCCTTCTTATAACTTTTGCTTCCTCTGTTGACAATATCTATGTACTCCTGGCAACGTTGAATCTCAAACTATCCGACTGTGTGATCCTCAACAACAGGAACCCGGTTCCACTTGACACTGGCTCCAGCCTATTGACTCTTGAATTTCTGTCTATGAGTGTTCTCTGATTCTGTCTGCCTTGACAAAAGTATTGCCTGTGATTTTTGCCCCCAACTCTCTCTGGTTAACCCAGGTGCTAAGTGTTGTTTTGCCCAGGTAACAATTCTTGCCGCGGATACGCGTTTCTTTAGTAAAACCGAACTGTCATTACTGTCAAAAAGTGATTGCAAGTGTATCCCCGGTAACGTCTTTTGTTTCGTAACACCGGTCCGTTGAAACAGAGTGTACCAAAGTGAATTGGTTGGTTGTAGTATATTTCTCGTGTGGTTTTGAATTAATTAATAGAAGTGTTGTGTTTATAACGAATGGTTTAAAAATAAATGTACTTATATTTTTCTACCTGAAACCTTGAGTCAGTGTTTGCTTGAGTCACAGTAATTGTGGTCCCTTTGTGTAATCTCTGCTACTGCTCATATACTCTTGAGATAAGCCTGGCTGCTCCGCTACTGCTACCACTTTAACATAGTAGTACAGGCTTGTACCAAAGGTAAAACTTGTATTGCCACTTGTGGTCTTAATTGTGTGTAGTGGTCCCTAAGGGCACTGCACAGGATTCTTCCTAACAGCACCCAACCTGTCTCACACCCACCTTGGCAAATACCCTGTGTCACAATGGACCATGAGCCAGGCCGGTGTGTAACAATGAAATATTTATTTATTTTTAAAATTCAAATGAAAAAATCAGAGCAAAACATTTTTTAGTGCAGCAATCACCAGTGTGGTGATAATATACAGCAAACTAGTATAATACAATTAATTTATCTTTTGGACATCAGATACATACATTTTAAATATGAATGGAAGCAGGATAACTTTTTGCCACACTCATAGATGGCACTTACGTTATGCACTGCCCCTGCAACACTTCCCCCAAACACCTGCTAACTAAATGCTGTGTAGATAGAAAGTAGTTGCAAGCAGTCCAAAATAAAAGGGAACATCGTTTTTTTAATTTGACTTACCACCCCAGAATGGGAGGCCAAAACAGAAAATGAAAACACTAAAAAGGAGCAAAATGGCATACTCAGAGTTCACTGGATACTTAGAGGTCAGTTTACATTTGTGGTAGGATAGATAGGACAGGAATTTGTGAGGCTGTACTAAAGAGACAAGAAAGCTTGGGAAGGAAAACAATGCAGCAAAAATCACACTTGGCAGAATTGCAATTTCTTATTTCACACAGGCTTTAAATTGGGAAACAGCTAAAATAATGGGCTAAACAATCAAAAATCGAAAATCGGTTCTTATGATGGGGAAAAAGGCACATAGAAGATAGGATAATGAAGTGAAAGGGTGACTCTTTATGGGGTGACAGTATGGGTTTCTCTATATGAAGTGAAAATCAGATTTTTTAAGGAGAGCAATTACACGGGCAAAATCAGTTTTGATTGTACAATGACTATATTTTAATGGCTAGATTATTAAAGAAAGACACTGTAAGCAAGTGGGTTAATTTGCAATTTTGACAAGCTCATGCTGCATACCTCGTTATAGGGGAATTAATTAATTTATCTCAAAAAGGGTACTAAGGACTTACACAGATAACTGAAATGATTAGAAAATAATAATGCTAACAAATATAGACTAACACAGATTCTTCTAAGGAGAGGATAAACGGAGGATACTGACAATTTGAGAAATGACTAGGGTTCTTATGGGTTTTTTATAGGTTTTGAACAGAATGCAAGGTAACAGAGCAGGGTATGCAGTTTTTGAGTACTGGGGGAAAGTGATACTTACAAAATGCACTTGAGTTGGGTAATTTGGCCAGCCATCCGGGTCTCTAGACACCGGTCAAGTATCTGGTCACTGAGCAGTGGCTGGGCTCTCCTTTATGGGAACAGCAGGGCAAAAGGGGTCTGGTCCCTGGATTCTCCTAAAGGGGATCAGCGGCCTCTCCTCTTTTCTCCCTGGATTAGTGGGTCTGACTGGATCTAGATGGTGGTTCTGCCTGGATCTTGATCAGGAGTTTGTCTCTTGATCTGGATTTGGGTCTGAGTCAGCAGGTCAGGAGATCAGGCAGTCATTTCAGTCAGTGTTAGTTCCTTATGTTTCCCTGCTTCCTACTTATATAGGCAAGATGACATCAGAGACTTTTACAATATGAGCGGAAGTAATCTGGACATGACCCTTGAATAGGATAGGCCTGGCTATTAGTGTCACCTCCTCCCTCCGAGCCAATTGGTATGAAGGAAGTGAAGGAAGTGACCTCCCTTAGGTGTATGCATTGTCATGACCACTGTGAGGGGGTACAAGTTGTGCCACAAGCAGGCTCCCACCAGAACCCTGAGGGTCTTAAAACCACTGCAAAAGGGCTCCTGGAGACAGTCCTGGTAAAGCCATGCAGTCTAGTGTTTTGGGTGTGGCAGGCCTGGAACTACTTTCCCTGGTACTATTTTACCTGGGCTATAAAAGCCATACCCTGACTTCGGAACACACTGTGTTATTCTGCAAGCAGTAGTGTGACGCTCACCGTGCCCAGCTCCTGGTGTTCGCATCTTCCTGTAATCCTGCAAGAACAAGAACAATACTATTCTGTTTTACCTGAGAAAATACCATCCAGCACATCTCAACTGGGCTGCAATCTGTGGAAACCGAGAGAAGAAGAAACATCACTCACCTGTGAGTACTAGTTTAAGGACTTTCGGCGAACCGCTACCACAGCTGCTGTTCTAACATTGCGACTTGCAATAACGAGAAAGGGAAAAACAATATTAGAACGCGCGCTTCCAAAATATCGAATTCCATCACGCTATGCCACGCTTCCATCCGGAGCACAACAGCAACATCTGCAAAGGAAAAGAGACATATTCAGGTTTGCTTTCAATATTAAACAACCGCACAGCACTGTACTTACCTTAACAGATTCCAAGGGCCTGTTTTTCATCACGCTCTCATCCACTCGCAGCACCACAGCGGCCTGTGATCAGAAGAAGAAGAAAACACAGGTTAGCATTAAAAGACAATAAAGCCGCTGCGCCTCACCCTTTCTCTTAACTAGAAAATGTGTCTCTCCATCCGGCACACCAGCATCAAGACCTTTGCACCTGTAAAGAAGAAGATGAAGACATTAACAAATTCCCACCATAAACAGAACAAAGACTTACAATTAACAAACTTACATGCCTACCAGCAGATTTGGGGTCACAGCAGGCCTGGGCCCAAGGAAGGCGTACTGCACCAGTGAAGCAACTGGGGCAGCTCACCAACAAACGTCAAGCGCCCCTGCACAAGAAACGCAGGATGGATAGCTCACCCGACAAATAACTAAGGTGAGAAAAGAACCCAGTGGGAAGGGATGTCATGCTCACCTGGTCTCCACGGGGGAATAGCACGTAGCGGTATGACCGATATCTGTACTGGCATAGTTTTGATGGTATGATGGTGTCCTCTCCCCTGTTATCTGCCCAGGAGGGGTTAGCCTGCAATGTTGAAACAAGATGTTAGCTAATGAGTGGGTTGGATTGGTCCCACTTCCTGCAACCTCCTGATGCCTGACTCCTCTCCTGCTCAACTTTGAGTTTGGTGAGGTTGGCTCTCCGTCCTGCTTGACCTTCAGCATGGGCGCAGTAGGCTCAGTCTTTCTCTGGGCACAGTTACTTCACTGTTCCTGAGTGTCTGTTGCTGTGTTTTGGGAAAGCTTGGATTAATCAGGTAAGTCTCTATCCCAATGACAGCATGGTGTAGATGCTCAAAGTCTTATTGTTCCAAGGTTTAAACGTGTTTTGTCTTTCTTGCAGACGCTGTTTCGTACGGAAGGTTAGGAGAAGAATTGACTCTCCTAGGATGCTGAACTGGTTGCCTCCAGGTGAGTATTAGTGCGGATGAGTGGCGTTGGATGGCTGAACAATTGTTCGTTTGTGTATTGTGCGCGACTAACCGACTGTTTTCTGTTCCCTTTTTGCAGGCGCGGCCCCAAGATGAAGAATGGAAGAACCGCTCCGAAGTAACCCGGAGGAATGCAGAATCACAGATCAGTATTGGATGCCTACGCAGAAGTCATTTCCCAACAGGGGCGGCGGTCAGAAGACAGCTGGAGACGAGACCGATAGACAGAATAGCAGGTAAGGCCTTTGTCGCTGTAGTAACACCTGTTCTTCTCCTTTTCTTCTTTTCTTCTTCCAGGCACTGATGGATGGAAATCTCAGACGGGCGTGGCTGTAGAAACTCAATGACAGAGCAAACACGGTGAGCGTTACGCTGCAGGAGTGCAGAATAACGCAAAGCGTGTTCTGCCTGCAGGGTGTGGCTTAAATAGCCTTGCAAGTAGTTCCAGGTAAAGTAGTCCCTTTACCACACCCTGTCTCTAAGGAAAAGTAGTCCCTCTGCCACACCCTGGATATACCGAAGGCTCAGCCTCACTAGGCAGATCAAGTAGTTCCATAAGTTCAGCCCATTTCATGAGCCTGGTGGCAACGGCACCAGCACTGAGTCCATGAGGCTCTGGGGCACTTCCTTGGGGCCTGACAAGTCCTTCTGGGTGACAGGGACTGGGGTGGGCCCAACAGTTCCAGGTGTTCTGGAGCACGCACCATGACAGCACTCCCCCCCAAGGCCTCCCTAATGGCGGGATCTCCCCTTGGTCCTGGTTTGTTTGGGTGACTCTGATGAAACTTTTTCAACAACCGTGGTGCATGAATGTGTTCACTAGGTTCCCATGATCTTTAATGTGGTTCATATCCTTTCCAGTCTATTAGATAAAACAGTTTTGATTTGACGATTTTCGAGTCCAGGATATCCTTGACTTCAAATTCAGGTTCCCCGTCGACCATGATCCGTTTTGGTGGTTTCAGTACTCGGGTTCCTGGTTGCACTGGTTTCAGAAGTGAGACATGAAACACAGGATGAATTTTCATGTGCAAAGGTAAATTCAACTTCACAGCTACCGGATTGATGATGGCCTTTATCGTGTATGGACCTATGTATCTGGGGTTGAAGGTTCGGGTTCCTTTCATTGGTATGTGCTTCGGTGCCAGCCAGACTTCATCTCCGACTTGATACTTTGGAGCTTCACTCCTATGGATGTCTGCTGACTTCTTGTATCTTTCCTTGGCTTGTTTCAGCTGATCCGTTGCTTGTTTGAAAGCTTGAGTAATAGTAGTGTGCAAACTTCTTACTGCTGGCATTTCCAAAGGTTGAGGCGAGTCAAGATTGGAGGTTTGTGGATGCAACCCGTAAATGGTCTAGAAGTGAGTCTGTCTGATGCTGGAGTGCAGGGAATTGTTGTAGGCGTACTCGGCTATCCATAACATGTCTTTCCAACTGCTTTCAGTTTGGTGTAACATACATCTGAAGTATTGTTCTAGAGTCTGGTTGGTCCTCTCAGTCTGACGATCAGTCTGGGGATGGTGGCTTGTGGAAAGTCTTACATCGATTTGCACTAATTCGCAACATTTCTTCCAAAATCGTGAGATAAATTGACTGCCACGATCCGAAATTAGGATGGAAGGGAATCCATGTATTCGGACTATCTGCTCTAAGAATTCTTTAGCCACGATTGAAGCTGAGGCTAAGCCCTTCAGTGGAATGAAATGAGCCATGTTTGGAAACAAGTCCACCACCACCAAAATTGTATTGAACCCGTTACAAGGAGGAAGGTCAGTTATAAAATCAAGAGACAACGTATGCCAAGGCGTAGGCGGAATATCCAGTGATTGCAGTTTACCTGGTGATATTTTCTTCAAGGCCTTGTTTTGTGCGCAAATTCCACAGGATAATACAAATTACTTGATGTCTTTACGCCATGTTGGCCACCAATAGTATCGCTTCATCTTGGCTTCGGTCTTAGCTATCCCAGGATGACCTTCAACCAGTGATTCATGGTAATTCGAGATGACCCTCTCCTCAAGTTCTTTGCTGGGTAGGTAGAGACGTCCCTGAAAATATGGTAAGTGATTTGAGACAGAATGATGAACACTTTTGGTAGACCAGTCTCTCAGAGTGTCTGCATCCATAAGATGTGTGATTTCTTTGTGGATGTCATCCACGATTAGAGACGTTGTCACTCGTAAGATCTTCTGGGAATGATGGGCACTGGGTCTGGGTTGGTGGATTCCTCTTCTACCCCAATACGAGATAGAGCGTCTGCCTTGCCATTTCGACAACCAGGTCGGTAAGTAATCACAAAGTCAAATTCAGCAAAATATAATGCCCATCGGAGTTGGCGGGATGATTGGGCCTTTGCCACCTTCAAGTACTGTAGATGGCGGTGGTCAGTGATTACTGTAATTGTATGTCTTGCTCCCAGAAGGTAATGCCGCCAAGCCTTGAAGGCTGCCTTGATGACCAGAAGTTCCTTGTCGGTAATGGCATAATTCAATTCTGGTGCCGTGAATTTCCGTGACCAGAAGGTCACTGGATGTAGGTGACACATTTCAGGATCTTTTTGCGAGAGGACCGCTCCCATTGCCGAACTGGAAGCGTCGGTCTCAACCACGTACGGTAGGTCTGGACGTGGGTGTTTCAGGATCGGGGCTGAGATTAATTTTTGCTTTAAGTCCTAAAAGGCTTTCTCGGCTTCCTCTGACCATTGAAAACATTTGTTCTTTCGCAGTAGAGAGGTAATGGGATGTACTAGCTGCGAGAAGCCTGGAATGAAACGGCGATAGAAGTTCGCAAATCCAGGCATACTCTGAACTCCTTTAATCGAGGTTGGGGAAGGCCAGTTGAGAATGGCGTCAACCTTCCATGAATCCATGCTTACACCATGTGGGGTTAGGACAAACCCAAGGAATTCGATCTGCATAACATAGAAGAAGCATTTTTAGAGTTTTGCAAACAATTTGTGTTGTCGAAGTTTGTCCAAAACTGCACGGACGTGTTTCACATGTTCCTGTCCAGACGATGAATATACCAGAATGTCGTCTATGTATACTACGACACACACATCAATCAATTCACGCAGGATGTCGTTCATGGAATACTGGAACGCCGCTGGGGAGTTGCAAAGGCCAAGGGCATCACTTGCTTTTCAAATAATCCATATTTGGTGCGGAAGGTGGTCTTCATTCGTCCCCTTTTTTTATTCATACCAGATGATATGCCCCTCTAAGATCTAGCTTGGTATAGATTCGGGCATCTTTAACTTGGTCCAAAAGTTCAGGAATTAGTGGCACGGGGTAATGGTTTTTAACTGTGACTTGGTTTAATGCACAGTAATCGATGCAAGTCCTAAGATCTCCTTCTTTTTTAGGCACGAAGAATAAGGGTGAGGCTGCTGGGGACTTGGATGGGCGGATAAAGCCGTTAGCCAGGTATTGGTCCAGATACTGTTTTAAATGCAGATTTACAGGTTCTGTAAGTGCGTAGATTCGGCCACATGGAATCTGTGCGCCAGGTATAAGGTTGATCTGACAATCGTACGATATATGGGGAGGAAGAGTATTCGCTCGGTCCTTCTGGAAAACATCCTGATAGTCTTGGTATTCTGGAGGTAGCAGATTAGTCAGATTCATGATAGTTACGACTTCCTTAACCAAAGGTTCCTTTGTTTGGTAACAGGTACGAGCACATTCGACTGAGAGGATCAGCTTCTTAGCACGCCAGTCGATGCAAGGATTGTGTGATTCTAGCCATGGCATTCCCAGAATTATTTGAAATTGTGGAGCCTTGATTAGATCGAACATGATGTCTTCCCGATGTCCGTCTTGGCACAAAAGTGTCATTTCTGTTGTCAAGTGCGTCACCGGACCCAAAGCGATCTCAGTTCCATCGACAGTGGTGATTAAATCTGTAGTTGCCTTTTCGCACAGAGGAAGATTCATCCTTGTAGCCAAATCACGATCCATATAATTTCCAATGGCTCCGCTATCGATATATATGCTCTGACTGCATGCATTTGAGACGGCTGTTGGTGATTTATGAGGATCATTGGCAAGACGAGGTGTGAGGCTTGAGAGTCCTTCTTTTCACTTGACAAGCGGACTTCCACGCTTGTCGGGCGAGGAAGTTTTCCGACTCCGGCTCCGTTTCCACTTTGCTGGCAACTCCGACTGCCTTCTTGGGTGGTTTTACAGGGCAGTCTCAAAGGAAGTGGCCGGCTGAGCCGCAATACAAACATAGCTGTTGTTGTCTTCTACTATCTCTTTCAGCCTTGGTTAACAGCCCTCGCACTCCTCCAATCTGCATGGGTTCGCAAGTCGGAAGTCTTGGATGCATTCTGCTTTGGGCATACAAAACCCGAGTGCCCATTCTAGCTCAATCTGCCTTACGGTTCTGTAGTCTATGATCAAGCTGAACCACCAGATCTATGTATTCCGCACAATCACTAGTAGGGTTGACCACTTGAGCTAAAACATCCTTCAACTCCCCTCTTAAGCCCCAGTAAAACAGAGTTGTTCTTTTGTCGTCTGGCCAATCAGTTTCTACTATCAGTCTATTAAAGGTTGCGATGTAAGCCAACAGATCTTGATTGCCTTGGCGCAGGGACAAGAGTTCATTATCCAATGCCTGACCCTGAGAATGGCAGGCAAACAACTTCTCCATGTTCATTTGGAACCTCTGCAAGTCTCGCAAGATGGGATCATCCCGATTGACTAGAGGCACCGACCAGTCCGCAGAACTGCCACTTAGATAAGACAATACAAAGGCTACCCCTGATTGGTCGTTTGGAAAGGCCCCTGGCCTACATAGGAAATGTAGTCAGCACTGGTTCATGAAAACTGCATACCTTTTTGGGTCTCCTGCAAAGCGTTCTGGAGGTGCCAAAGGTACGGCTCCTCGAAGGACCACTTGAACTGGATTGCTGAGTGTAGTTGGAACCGTAGACCCCAATCCAAGTAGCGGTGTTTGCCCCGCCTGGGATTGAAGCAATTGTTTAGCAAGCTCATTGGTATGATCTTTGCCACAATCAATTCCCTCCTGAAAGCATTGGTCTCCTGCCGGGCCGAATGTACCTCGGCCCTGAGTTCCCCCAAAAGCTGGGCTAGTTGGTCTGTCTCTGAGGTTTCCATGATGCACAGGTAGAGAATTTGTTGAAGGCTTTGCGTTCTGTCACGCTCACCTGGTCTCCACGGGGGCATAGCATGTAGTCATATGACGGATATCTGTACTGGCATAGTTTTGATGGTATGATGGTGTCCTCTCCCCTGTTATCTCGCCAGGAAGTGTTAGCCTGCAATGTTGAAACAAGATGTTAGCTAATGAGTGGGTTGGATTGGTCCCACTTCCTGCAACCTCCTGATGCCCGACTCCTCTCCTGCTCACCTTTGAGTTTGGTGAGGTTGGCTCTCCATCCTGCTTGACCTTCAGCAGGTGCGCAGTAGGCTCAGTCTTTCTCTGGGCACAGTTACTTCACTGTTCCTGAGTGTCTGTTGCTGTGTTTTCGGGAATGCTTGGATTAATCAGGTAAGTCTCTATCCCAATGACAGCTTGGTGTAGATGCTCAAAGTCTCATTGTTCCAAGGTTTAAACGTGTTTTGTCTTTCTTGCATACGCTGTTTCGTACGGAAGGTTAGAAGAAGAATTGACTCTCCTAGGATGCTGAACTGGTTGCCTCCAGGTGAGTATTAGCGCGGATGAGTGGTGCTGGATGGCTGAACAATTGTTCATTTTTGTATTGTGCGCGACTAACCTGCTGTTTTCTGTTCCCTTTTTGCAGGCGTGGCGCGGCCCCAAGATGAAGAATGGAAGAACCGCTCCGAAGTAACCCGGAGGAATGCAGAATCCCGGGTGAGTATTGGATGCCTTCGCAGAAGTCCTTTCCCAACAGGGGCGGTGGTCAGAAGACCAGCTGGAGACGAGACCAATGGATGGAATTGCAGGTAAGGCCTTTGTCGCTGTAGTAACACCTGTTCTTCTCATTTTCTTCTTCCAGGCACTGATGGATGGAAATCTCAGACGGGCGTGGCTGTAGAAACTCAATGACAGAGCAGACACGGTGAGCGTTGCGCTGCAGGAGTGCAGAATCATGCAAAGCGTGTTCTGCCTGCAGGGTGTGGCTTAAATAGCCTTGCAAGTAGTTCCAGGTAAAGTAGTCCCTTTACCACACCCTGTCTCTCAGGAAAAGTAGTCACTCTGCCACACCCTGGATATACAGAAGGCTCAGCCTCACTAGGCAGATTAAGTAGTTCCATAAATTCAGCCCATTTCATGAGCCTGGCGCCAACAGCACCAGGACTAAGTCCATGAGGCTCTGGGGCACTTCCTTGGGGCCTGACAAGTCCTTCTGGGTGACAGGGACTGGGTTGGGCCCAACAGTTCCAGGGTTTCAGAGCATGCACCATGACAAGGGAATCGGTCAGAGGGAGGTGGGAGATTCACCCATTAGAGACAGTTATCACAAATCCTCCCTTCTGTAATTGCAGATTCATTATTCAGCACTGGGCAACTACGCATCGAGGGTTCCACATCTCAGAGCCTTCCAGACGCCCCAGGGGATATCAGGTGAGCGTAACATGCATATTATGACTCCTTTTGTCCCACAAGCCACATTTTTCACAAAAAGGAGTTATGGAATACAACTTTATATTTACAATAGTTGCCGTCATAAAAATCAGATAGGCAGATGCCATATTTCTCACGGAATATGCTCGTTCAAACGCCACCTGTGTGCAATGCTTCTTCGCCCATGGGCACAATTTCGATGTTTTTAGGAGAACAAAACACCTACAATTCTGCAAATGGCTTCATACAAATGCATGCTGGCATTTGGCATAGTTTCCTCAAGTTTCATGTCTGCGCCTTTTATAATTCACACCGAAAATAAATGTTTTCTGTCATTCTAGTTCACTATGGGCTAAAACGATGCATCTAGTATCATTCTGTGTGTCTAAAAATAAATCCCACAAAACTCTCATAATATCACATTACTGCCTCAATGTAAAAAGTTCTATAACGTCTATGGAGAGTATTTGCCACTGTGTGGGTGGTCCTTCAAATCTCCCCAGCCAACCTGCCCCTCTTTGTCAGTCTGAACAACAGGGTTTCCACGGTTCCCTTCGATACCAGGCAGTTAAAGCTAAGTGTTAGTTCCCGTTGGGTCCATTGTCTCTTACTGTAGAAATGCCGGCCAGTCTGAGGAGGTCGCAAATTTCCTCGCTTTGGCCCTTTCATATTTGTGGATGGGATTCCTTTCCCATGGGGGCTGGTACCTCTGTAGTGCCTGCCTAGGCAACACCTGTTCTGCTGTTCTCAATTGTTTTTATCTTTTTCTTTCTTTCAACAGAAACCAAGTCTTCTTGGGAATAAGTATAATATACATTTAAACAAGACCCCATCCCCACACACATAATACTATGTTTGTGTGAGTAATGGTTTTATTTCACATTTTGTTTCAGAATGTCATTTCCCTGTTTGCAAAAGCGGGTTTCCACGTGTTCTTTTTTATCTTCTGTTAATTTCACAAAATGCTGTTAATTTGCCATTAATGCTCTGATGGGCTTTTAAAGATCAGGTCAGTTTCTGGGCACAGAAATATGCTTGCAAATAGTTTCTTTGTAACTGACACAAGGCCAGAGAGAAAGCCACGCCATAGCTTTCCTTTGAGGTAATTTTCATGTGTTGATTTATTTCAAAAGGTAATCCTCGCCGTGTGGATTGTAACAAGATTCTCTGCTCTTCATGGACTTCATGGGATAAAAACAATGCCATTCTATAGGGCTTGTCTTATTTCATGGCATTCCAATGAAATACACAGGCAGGGCTGTGTTGAATAGAACAAATTAAGCTGTTTAAAATTAAAAGAGGCACCAGTGCAATGCCTTCTGGAATGCATGTCATTTTCTGGTGCAGCCTTGAGTTTTTAAATGACAGAAGAGAAATGCAGAGTATTTCTCCATTTAAGTGATTTTCAGCAGATTTATGTGAAGAAAACACAAAATGCAGCCATTCTTGGGGTGGCTGTGTTCATCTCTTGCCCCATATTGCTTAGTATGCATACGCACCACCATTTTCGGATAACTGCTAAAATGCAGTTTTTGCTGTAGTAGGGGGTTTTGTGATGCAGGGAATTTCTGTTGGGGCTGGTAAATGTACCTCACACATACAACTAGTGAATTATAAAAAGTGCAGTCTGGCATGACATGAATGGCATATCCCTTTCTGCATTAAATATACACTCAATCCAGTATGGTTACACCTCTCTAAACATATTTCAAAGGACTTGAAGACTTCTCTACTCCTGCCATTTGATGTGCAAGTTAAAGTTAGAGAAGAATATGCCAGTCAAAATGACCATCTAAATAACAGACATTTGTAAGCCCTCTGAGCCTGCCTCACCTCCAGGAGAAGTTGTTAGATACTTGGAATTTAGACACACACTTCTGAACTGAAATTAAGAAGCCAAATCTTAATCTGGAAAAAGCAACAATCTCCAAGGGGACAAACCCATCATTAAAGGAAGGGCCAGGACTGTAAGTGATTACTTTTTTTTTTATTGAGAGTATATTCCATTTACGTAGATAACCAATATGACATATTCTGTCTGACACATTGCTTTTGGTTTTGACCAAGTCCTGCTCATTTTGTGTATATCCCTGAATACAAACTGTTAGCAATCGTAATGTACGGCTTGATTTCTTGGTACAGACATCTCATTAAGAGAGCAGGAGGATTCCTGTTCATTCCCCAGTAGCCTTTCGCCTGACAGTCATACATGTTTGTGCCATCATTCAAGGATTAACCCAGATATCCATTATAATGAGGCAAACCTTTGGAGGCACTGCTGGATCGACAGAAAAGGATGATAATGTCCTGGTGAGTATTAGAAGTGCATTACTGAATATCAAATCTGAAGTATGTGTTAGGAATAACTGAAAACGTGTTATCTGTTAAAATGCTGTTTACTACTGTTGTTATTGTTACCTTGTTCAACATTATTAACATGACCAAGCTGTTCACAGCACTACAGTCAAAGGACTTTTTACACTTGAACATGCTTTATCATCAGGAAAGCACTGCCTTATGCACCCATAAATGAGATAATAGTGTTACTAGCCCCACTGGAGACCAGAGCAGGGTAAGTTAATCAAGCAGGCTGTATTCAAGATTTGGGTAAAACATATGTCATGTTGCCTTGGCTACTGTGAATCCGGCTGAGCATCCTGCCCAGAAGCTGCCCATTTTGTATCTATCCTTTTGGTATCTAGATGCATGTCCCTGAAATAAATTAATTTCCCCTACTCCAACACACACTAAAGCAACACCACACAAGCGGGAGGACAACCTATTATCACTATTGCAGCGGTGAAAGTAAAGGCCACCTTGTGAGGGAACATTAGTCCTCCTCCACTACAATCAGAAAATGGACACTATGCTCTGTAAGACCCTTATCAGGAGAACAAACTCTTCCAAAGTGGAGGATTTTCATTACTCTGGGGCTGATTGAAAAACTCAGATCTGCAAAGAGGGAGGGCTATCTTAAGATGAGTTAAACAAGAGCATAGGAGCTACTCTACTGAGAACCAACATAGGTTAAAGGTCTACAAACATGTTTTAGCTCACTGCATCGTTCCACAGAGAACAAATACCCATTTGCATATCAGTCTGGTCCCACTCACAGGGGCAGACCAGTTCCAAAATGCTAGGCAACTCTCCCCTGAATTTGAGTACCATTAGCAACCCAAGAAACTTGTTTCGGCCTACTCGGGCCTCTTCGGTGAGGTGAAGCTGAGCCTCTTTAAAGCATAGTGAGCAAGGTGAGCACAGTCAGCAATCCTATGATGAGGTGTGGGCCATCTACATGGAATTCTGGGTTACTGAACCTCAGCACAACCCAATCGAATCACTGACTCCTCCAGCTTGAGAAATAAAATTATCATCCACAGTGTTCTGGTTTTCCATTGTCAGGTGACAGAGGAGCAGAGATAGGGATGTGACATTAGAAGCAGCCAGAAAGAGTCACCAGGAAGAAGGCCTGTCAGACAAGGCGACAGATGAAGGTAATATCTGGCGTGTTGAGAGCGATGTGGGAGACCGAAGTTGAGGAGTATGGGGGGGATGGATACCCCCTGGGAGTTTTGCCTGGGGGAAGGAGAAACCTAAGCAAAAGATGAGGGGAAAAGCATCTTGTGGAACATTGAGGAGGCATGTAGGACAGAGCCTCCCATTAAGCAGGGAGAAAAAGAAGAAAAAAAAGCAGAATGAGGAAAAGCAGAATGTATTCAACAATTGTGGCTGCCTGCAGGAGAAGAAACAGTGTGCAGGATTCAGTGAGAGATGTTTGATGGGAGGGAACATGAAGAGTGGGGCATTTGGTAGCACTAGAACTAGGAATATAGTTAACAAGAAAGTACAATGTGCATTATGTGCTTACATATGTTGCATGCTTACATCAATATCTGAAATATGAGTTCAATATTACAATCTGTGACCATTTTTATGTTCCCAAAATAATCTTTCATTTAATGAAAAACAGCAGGAAACTATTGTGGAATTTCTCCCATCACACTTTCCCATAAGTGTTTATTTACAGAGAAAGGGGCACTTTATCACTAATTGAATTGCTTCAATACTGAGTGAGAGTATAATGTATTTATAAACAGTGATTTATTTACAAACTGAGCCAGAGATATGTATTTATATTATGCAGACTGGATGCAAACAAGACCACCAGAGAACATGTTCAGTGGCCCAAAATACATGTTTGCAGTGCCTTATGAATTATTGATTTATTGTGAGGGCGAGGTGTGCATGTGCTGAATCCAGACATATGTTTGGAGCATGGCGCTGAATCATACAAATGATTGATAGTGACACTGCTGGTTTATTTTGCTTGTGCAACATTATACATTGTGCTGTATTGGTAGCCCTTGTATAGGTTGTGGCTGCAGCTTCATGAATGTTATTTACAGTGACCATACTGGCATAGATTGTCATTGCAGTTTGATGCAAGTGATTTAAACTGACCATACTGGAATTATTTGTGACAGCTACTTCATGAAAACGATTTGCATTGACCGCACCGGTATACCCCACCCATGCCCCCCATACCTATCCCAGCTCCTCTGCTACTCCTGCATCTTAATTATAATCAAAGATGAGTTTCTTTTGAACAGAGCTCCTCTGCTTGCAACTAGGATTGCACTTTATACATTCCATACATACAAGCTTTGCTTTATAAAATGTAACATTTTTCACCTAGTGGAACCCAGCCTGCCCCTGCAGCAGCATGGCCATCACAGACATTATACAGGAATAGTGCCCTAAGCCTGCCTGGGATGCCGTGGGACAGTAAGGCTTCTTTGAGCACCTTGTGGGGGGAGCCCCCTCAACAGGGCTCACAGGGGGGTCCCTCATTTTGTGTAATGCTATTACTCATACCAGGAGAAAAACTGTCATACTATAATACCCTCATTAATTAGATTCTTTGCTTAGCCCATCAGTGAAAAGGAATGGAAACAGAAAACTGAACAAATGACACTTCAGCCAGATACACTGCCCAGTATATGCTGGTTCAGCTTCGAGTAAAGGAACATTTTACAAACATCTACTTAGCAGGAACTACTTAAAGACATCCAAACTTCTGTGGGAGAAATGCATGAAGGCTGCATCTACTACATTGAGTGCAAAAAGAGAAAGCCAGTTCTAAATTCACAAGGGTGCAATTATGACAGTTTGAAGAAATACTGCAGATGGTTCAATAAATACAGAATATAGTTACAATACAGGAATACAGAACTATGGAGAGACTTGGCATCACCTTCGATTGAAAGGGATAAGCCAGAGCAAGGGAGACTCCTGGTTCCGTGGTACCGGCCTTGACTCCAGTTAAGAGGAAAGGCAAGCGGTTACTCACAACCGATGAGTCGAAGGGGGATCCGATAAGAACCGGACTGTGGTGAATGAAAGTCACAAAGTGGCAGAGCAAGACAAGTTCAAAGAACTGTAAAATTGAAAAGGGGAGACCAGCTGCAGAAGGGTAACTCCGGCGGGGGACCTGCACCACATGGATGCTGCTCTGAGAAACTCTGGTCGATCCCGGTCTAAGTGAAACTAAAGATACCAGAAGGCCCAGCAGATCCATAAAGATAGGTCAATGTGGTCATACAGGAGGTCAAGTAAAATCCCTTTATAGTCGAAAGCCTTTGACCAACAAGCAGTTAAGAAAAGCAAGGGAAGTGAAACCTGCATTGAGAAAGCAAGCAGTTAAGAAACGCAAGGGAAGTGAATTCTGCATTGAGAAAGCAAGGGAAGTGAATCCCTCCAGCATTGAGAGATTCAAGAGGGGTCAGCACCCAGAATAGGGGGGACAGAGAGAGGGGCAAAGTCTAAATTTCCAAAAACAGTGTGTTGACAAATGTGAACCCGGTAGAGGGATGTCCATGGAGAACTGTTTCAAAATACATTAAGATTTGAGAATGCTGGAAATGCCATAGTGAACCTGGTGGAGAGAGGCTGGTAATTGAGAGGGGTCTGCGCCCAGAAGAAGGGGACCCAGGGTTGAGCCAGTATCACCCTGATCAAGTGAACCAGAGAAAGGGAGCTACACAGCGAACTGTTGAAAACACTTTGTACGAGATTGATAGAAAAGATTTTGTTTAAAGGCATAGTGAACCCGGTGGAGGGACGCCAACAGTCAAGAGGGATCTGAACCAGATCGAAGGAGATCCAGGGGAGAAGCCATCTCCCAAAGTCCATTAAGATAAGGAACTGTTATTGATTTATGGCATACGATTTGTGAAGGGTCAGCCCCAAAGAGGGAGACCGAGGCGTGAGGCCATCACCCAGTGCCAACTGTGGAAAGGAACTTTTGGTTTGTGTTTGTTTGTTGGATACATCAGGCTTTGAAGGCAAGAGACTTTTCGGTGAAAAGAGACTTTACCATCAAAGAACCTGAAAGCTGGAACAGAATTGTCAGCTCATGCTGAGAAAGCTTGTGCATGTTCTGTGCTAGCTGGACGAAGTGTCGGCTCATGCTGAGAAAGCTTGAGTGTGTGCTGTGCTCCAAGATCCCACCTTACCCCATGCTCAAAATGTGGGGAAGGGAGACCCAAGCTATTGCATCCTGACATATTATTTGAGAACACTTCTTTCTTTTTCTTGAAAACTATCTCACACATTCTTTGTATTAGTTGTAAGGTTTGGCAATAGGTTTCTTAGTGTAGGCCCTTATTTTTTGCCACAATGCCACTAGGACTGCCTTATTTTAATTTGATGGTCAACGCTTGCTCCCATCTTAGATTCAGGTTTAGATCAGGCATTTTTGATATGATATGATATGATAGGTTATTTATAACGCGCTTAATACCCAGAGGTTTCTAAGTGCAGACCTGGGGATCGAACCTGTTTTGCTCTGTGTCATCTTGCTTCCAAGGTGAGCATGTTGCCCTGAGCTATCCTCCCAACCTGCATACAATTTAATAAACACCCTTAAACTGTGATCCCTTGTGTCTGTCTTTACTGTTGCCACCATGAGCTGCCCATACTAACTGGACTAGAAAGGATGCCACAGACGAGGCAGCAAAGGAAGCAGCATATTTTAATTTCACAGGTTCACAGAAAATGGAAACCATGTCCTAACAGCTACAGTTACCATCCCCATACACCGCATACACCGCAGTCCTGGAGCTCCAGACAATAGAAATGCAAGGAAAAGCCTGTAGAAAAGAACAGGAGCTCTGGAAAAAGAGAGAATATGTTCTCTCACCCACAGATTTGCTCTGGAAACAGGAGGTGACGGGGAAGGTAATAATGCCTGTAGAACTACTTCTTTTGGCTCTTGAGAAACTGACCCTCATTACAACTCTGGCGGTAGCCGTGCTGTTAAAATCGGCATGGCTGCCGCCGGAGTTACACTTTTCCTGGCACCCGTGAATGGGCAAGAACCGGGTCATGCCGAGTTAGGCGGACCCGGTACTTGCCCATTTACGGGTGCCAGAATCAAGGGCTGTCTCATCCCCATTCTGCCCCATAGGGCTGAATGGGGATGGGGATGTTGGCTGCACTGGCACAACTCTGCATGTGCCGGTGCATCCGATGTGCTCTGCTCACGGGTGCCGTTACACCCGCCAGGAAAAACCTGGTGTGTGAAATGGTTCCCGCGAGCAGAGCCCGTTGTATGGCGGTCTGGGAAGTACGGTACCGGCATCCTTACTGGTACCGTACTTCCCAGACCGCCATGCTCGTAATGAGGGCCACTACATTATCCATCACACACTTCTCAATGACATGTCTCAGCAGAGCTTGAGAAGGACTGTTTTACTCCTAACTTACAGGAACAGGCAAGTAGATTTGTAGCAAATTGTGTAATGTGCAATGAGTTGAATCCCGAAATACCATACGGTCGGTGAGGGGGGGTTCTAGCCCAGGCCCTGTGATAAATTCAAGGAGCGCCACATCAATTTTTTGGACATGATAACGAGATGCAGAAAATTCAGATATCTAATTGCTGTGGCTTGTTCAATCTCCCAGTGGCTTGAGGTTGGTCCCTGAGTACATCCTGATGGTAAATCAGCAGTGAGATTTCTTGTGAGAGAGATATTTCCAAGATGGGGAATTTGCAAGGTCCTAAAATTTGACAACGGAACCCACTTCTTTAATGCCTTGTTTGCAGAAATCACTTTGCTACTCGGAATGAAGCATTGGTTGTGCTCGGTGTACCACCCACAGGCCAACAGAATTGTGCAGAGGCTCAATGGGGTCCTTAAAGACTGTTTAGCTAAAATATGTGCATAATTAAATAAATCATGGTTTACATGCCTCCCACTAGTCATGTATTTTTAATTAAATAAGCTTGGGAGGTACCACCACTTGAGACCTCACGAAATCATGACTGGGTGTAGGCTACATACACCTCTCTCACCTACATGTATTTCATCAGACACCCACAAGACTGCAGCAATCCTAGAAGAGGACTTTAGGGAATACCTTAAAGCATTAACAAAAAGTGTTAAGATTATGTCCTCACCGGTTGTGTCTTCTCACCAACAGACAACAGGGGAAAGCAGCGAGACTACTAAAGATCAGCACAAGACACAGCTTCTGCCCTGAGGCCACATCCATATGCGCACCTTTGTGCGTCGCTGGAATGAGCAGCGTTTACATGAGCCACGCACAGTGGTCTACATGACTCAGACTGCCGTGAAGATGGAGGGCAGCAAGAGTTGGATCCATCGAAGGGATACCGCAGTCCTTCACCTGCACAGGAGCAGGTTTAGAAGTTAAGTATGCCCTAAGGTTTCACTGCTCATTTCAGTGTAAATGCAGGTGCGAATAGAGATTTGGAATTTAAATAATTATTTGAATAGGGAAAAGAATGTCTAAGATTGTAAATTGTGTAAAAATGAATATTTGTGTGGTTTTCGTGGTCTTTGGTTCATCATATCTGAAGATGTATAAAAAGGGGACATTTAACATTATCTCATTTTATGAGGTCCAAGGAAAATATGTTAAGAGTGAAAAGAAATAATGATAATCTTTTTGATAATGACGATGATGAATTAGATCCTACAATGAATGCACATGTGTTTGCACTGGATAACATATCGGATAGCCATATGAGGAAGGTGGGGAGAGAGACAGCCATAGGATATTGCTATGTCCGCTCTCTTATGCCCCATGTTTCTGGCATTCTGAGGGTATTTATCTCAAGTGAGGTGGAGGTAGCAGATACGCTATGCCTAGTGCACCTAGCCCTGTTCAGGGTTTGAGGGCAGTTTAAAGGGCAGTCAATAACAGCATCAATCATACCAAGTGATGAGTGTTCAATTGACCAGCTTACAGACGACAACAATATTAGATGTTCAAAGAGTTCAATTGACCAAGGAAGGAGCTATTTTTTCTAAAGCAAGGGGAGAAGAGTAGCAGAGCTGGAGGAATGAGGGATTCTCAGAAGAAGGGGTGACATGAATAAATCAAAAATGCAAGACATTTGCAGTATCTGACATTGCTCAGGGAGCCAGATAAACCTGTTAAGATACAGAACCTTGGCACAAAGGGGAACTGCAGTTGCATGCTTCGCATCACAGATCTGGCTGGAAGTACGGCTGCTCTTTTGGATAATTTCTACACCTGTGGACAGAATACAAACAGGCAGTAGCCTCCAGTCTGTCAGGTGTGTGCAGTTTCTCTTCCCTTTATGTGCCCATCCTCATGGTCCCTGATGAGCACCTGACTTTGGTCTGTTCAATGCTTGGACTTACTTTTGTGCCTCCTTTGTCCCCTGTGCTCCTTGCATCCCTTTCACCACCTTATATGGATACATTAAAGACTATGGGCCTCATAACAAGCATGCCGGTCCCGAAACAACGGTGATGGTAAGCTTACCGGCACTGTTGTTTCCGGACCGGCACAATACGGGTTTTCCCGCCAGAGCCGATGGGCCCAACAGGGTTGACCCTGCTGGGAACCGCAGCCATGCTGGGCAAGCCATCACGGAAGCACCAGCACCATTTGGTGCTTCCGTGGTCTCCATTCCTATAGAGTCTCATTTGACTCTATGTGAATGGGGACTTACAAATTGCCGCCACCTGACTTTCCAGACCACCAGGGGTTGTAATTCTACAGTGTTACCGGGAGGTGCCGTAATTAATTCCGAGTCTGGCAGCAACTGCTGGTAGCACCGGCAGGGTTACTGCCAGACTCGGAATGAGGCCCTGTTTGATAGCGAAAAATCATAAAAATTGCAACATAGGAGACCATCAAGCTACCTTTTAGACAGCATCATCACAGGCTTTAGCAGACATTCTGATTGATGTTGGCTGGTTAGCCACACTGATACCTTCTTCACCTCCCTCCTGGCAGCAGGCGCACAAGCAGCGGCCAATACCAAATGGCTCCAAGTGACCAGGTATGAACTCCTACTCTTTATGAATACGTCCAAGTCAGCGTTCAGTGCCATTTTGGAAAAATGTAGGGCACCCATGATCTCCTAACAGAAATGGGTTGTGGGGTATGCCGGAAGATAGGGAGTACCTGTTTCAGGTTTGTGTCTCCCAATGATACAGAAAACGGGATGTATACCAGAACTATTGCTGCCCTGATTGAACTGAAAGTGATTATAGAAAAAGAGTTTTTGATCACCAACGACGCAGGCCTCAAATCTCTGTTCTCGTGGGTGCCTTCTCGGTTGAGCCTCTATGCAAAAATCATGTTACCGATTTTTGTCTTTCTTCTCATTCTTTTTTCTTCTTGTCAATTGATCCTATGTTGTTGTTCTGGTTTGATACCAACAGTTGCTGCCACGAGGACCGTAACCCTGTCCAAGTCTAGGGCCACGACCACTTCATCCCATATGGGTACGCAAACTGAAGGTGTCTTGTGGCCTCCACCAAATTGGCATGCTTATGTGAAGAAGCGGGTAGAATGTGGGAATGGTGGGGGGATGAATTGGGGTTTTTCTGTGGAAGAGTATGCCCATATTGAGACCGGTGTAAGAGATGTGGTCACGGGGTTGTTCCCCAAGAAGATGATTATGATTTGTTATTTAAAGTATTAACTAAAGTAGTGAATGTTGGGGTGGTCAAGAAAGGTCCCCGTGATTACGAGTGGCTGATGTTGTGCAGGCCATATGACTAACTGAGGTGGAGGCGAGCTGGGTTCCATGTTGCAATTCCATAGTTATCAAAGTGTAGTTAATTATGGATAGGATATGTTACTTTAGTATTCCTGTTGGTCTAGAAATTAATACATATTACCTTGCATGCACGCATAAAGATAAAATGTTAGACCCACCAAATGCAAAAAACATACATGTATAATAATATAAATACATGGGAAATTCATGCAGGAACACAATAGTTGGGACCCCTTTTGCAAAATGTACTTTGATTTTTAAACTGACCTTGCCAGGTTTTCAGAAGACAGGTGAATGAGTAACATCATCCTTTGTGGTTAGTACAGCTGTAGAAAATAGGCCTGAGCTTTTATGGTATGATACATCTTGTAGATCGTAGATGTCATCTCCTGTTGCCTGAGAGAATGACAGAAGGAGTTTCATTATTTATTTTGGTCGGTAATAAAACGTGGGGTAAGCCAGTGTCTAAAGCTATTCAGGAGTTTAAGTTGGGCGATGAAGTGGGAGTTTTTGTAGATTGGAAATTTTCAATGAAACAGTGACCTGAGGAATGAGCATCACTAAGAAAGAGAAATCATTCACCCAGCCTTCCTCAAATTGTGGGGAATCTTCATGCGAGTCATTTGCAAATCAAGAGTTAGGGTTTAAATTGCTTAGGCCAGTTATTGCTAGCAATGAATAATGTTTCAATACCAATGTTTAACCATGCGTTGACGTCATGACCAACTACAGATGAGTCATAAGAAGAGGTGTGTTATGAATATAATCTGAAGATAATTTTTAAGATTAAACTCGGCAATGAAAATATAGGAATTGGGAAAAGATGGGATTTCTTTGAAGAGGGTTTTGTCCAATCATGTCTGGGGGGTGGATTGCAATAAAGTATGTGGGAGTGTTTTAACTGTTGCAAAACTGTGTAAAAGATGTGAACTGACATGGTTTGCTGGGACTTGGGTTAGTTGGGTCCTGCAACATCATCTAACTGCTCCCCGGAAAATTGTACAATAAACCTGCATTTTGTACAACCATGTAATCACTTCTTAAGTGGTGGGCCTGTTTGGAATAAGGTGTTTAAAGGCCCACCTGCATAGCCATCAGTTGCACACAAAACAATTGTTAAAAAAAAGGAATAGCAATGCCATAGCAACATTTTACTGTATGACTTCATGCAGTGTGCAAAGTGTTTTGATAATAAGTATATTCTGAAGTTTTCTGGACGCCAATGGATACAGTGTGTAATTACTTTAATAATGGAAAAGGTTGCTCTTGATTTTGTCATTAGCCAAGATTATAGACAGTGTGGTGATGTGCAGTGATGTGCAGTGCTGCGACTCAATTTATATATGCTTCTATGGATCTGATAATCAGGGACTGCTACTCTATTGGTTTCAAAGCTTATGTCTGAAAAGGGAGCAGCCAATGACCTGAGTTCAAATACCTCTTCCACCAATGAGGTTTTCAATCTCGCTTAAAAAGATCACCAATTCTTCTTCATTATTTCATTTTGTTGATTTTTGCTTTTCAGCTTATATTCAATGGACAGTCCTGTTGCCTTAGGTATCATAGAATCTCACAATGCTGTGTCATGTTTGCATACTCCCTCACATCACTCAAATATGATCATGTGCCATAAAACGTGCTATCTCCAATTCTGTGATCAGGTACATGCTGGAATTAAGGTGCACTTAGTGATAGGTGCAAATCTATTATCTTTTCTTAGTTCTTCAGTAATAATTTGAAGACGACATGCCCAGTTGGCCCATCCCGTCATCCCATACTGTTATTTTTTTCCAGTCAAGTAAAATACAGAGCACCCTAGTACAAAACACAAATACTGATTTTGCCCCTTTTATAGATGATCCTTGGCCTTCTTACTTTGTTGCAGAATTATCATTGCTTATTATGTCTTGTACAGCATAATGTTACTTATTCAGCTACCAAAAAGGCACATGTAGTCCTGATGACTTCATAAGCAGTAATATTTCCATAAGCCATCCTCATTCTGATAACTGACACCCTAATTGTGCAACAGTCTCCAGAAATGGGGATCAAGAAAAGAGAAGGTGTGCAGTATGTATACTTACTTTATAGTCATTTTGAGGGAGCAGGGGCATGGTGCATTGGGCAGGGCCATAACTGCACAATAATGCCAATAAGACATGCAATTGTTTCCAAAAGTGGAAGAAATAGAAAAGAGACACACTGTAGAGCACATCAACTAGGTAAAGTACGTGATGAGTGCTTTGTTCTTCTTTGGAGGCACTGGATTGTGGCCTTTGGAGGGCATCCTTCATCAATTTGTGAGGCCCCATACCACCACTTGTCAAACAATGAAGCTGATCTGTTTGTGTTATTTCACTCTTTATCCAAGTTGCCAGAAGTTACTGTTAGATTTGCCAAGTGTGTCTTTTAGGAAAGTGCATTAGGCCTTTGTAAGGAAGAAATCTGTTACCTAAAGCAGATGTAGGAAGGCAACTCGATAATACATTTAAGAGATTCTCTTGTTAGTGCAGAGCAACCCAAACATTCTACACAAAGGGTACTTCGAAAACAGAGGGCAAACAGACATCTCTGTCTAAATTGCCAACATTGTTTAAGCATAATTAAAGGGGATTATATCAGACACCCCAAGACGGGTAAAAAAAATTAAACTGCATGACTTTGCAACATGGAATAGCAAAAATGTGATCTATGCATTACGGTGTCCTTGTGGAAAGTACTATGTGATACCGACAATACGGAAAGCAAAAGACAGATGGATGGCACACAAGTCCAATGTAAGAATGGCAAATGACAAATCACCTATTTATAGACACTTTTGTGACAACCATCACACTATCGCCGAAATGAGTAGTCCTTGAATTAGTGCACCCTCTACCTAGAGGAGGAGGCATGGCAAATAAACGTGCATAATGTGAACTGCATTGGATTTATCATCTAGATGCAATGGCCCCTCTGGGCATGAACAAAGATTTTTAGTTGGGTCCATACCTTTAGCCACCTATACATGAGGTTGAATACCCTACAGCAACAATAAACTACACTATTGCATATGCTTTGGCACCACTGAATGCACAGTTGAGTCTGGTACAGACTGATAGATTGTACACTCTTATTAGGTAGTTTGGCACCACTTGGTAGTACCATAATGATTGTCTTATGTATTACGAGACTGCTAGACACAGAATGGACACCCACACCCACCATAAGCGATGAGGACACCACCAATTACATTATTGAGATGATTATTACTAGTACAGACTACTAGATTGTACACCCTTAAGAGTAAGCTATATACCATTTTTATGTTGAAAGGATTTAAGTAATTAGGGAAGAGACCACACTTGTTTACATTTTCAATTTAACGTCAGCTTATTGATAACAGAGCTATATTGTATTCCCTGATACACAGGGCAGTATGATAATGTGGCAACTAACATCACATTAACAGGAAAATGTCAGGCTCTTGGTACAGAAAATAAAATAAGACCGTGTTGTGGATTATCAGCTACATCTCCTTGAGTTAACCTTACTTTTATACTCTGCTAGGACAACATTTCCATAGGAGAGCCCTGCAATATAATAACAGGCACTTTCTGTCACACATTGAGGGACTCATTAGGTGTCCTCATAATTGGACTTCTCATGGTTACTCATTGAGTTATTAGATTATTTTTGTGATATATCGCTCTTACATTGCATCAGCGGCATTAAACCTTAATTACCAGGACTTGCGGTGTATGCATTAAGCGGCCCAAGTTTTGTTTACATAATGACGTCTTCAGAAAGTGACTGAATAGTTACCATAAATTACGATCACAGCTCACATTTTGTCAATAATATAATGAAAGAACTTTTGACAGCCCTCAATGTACAGCACAATCTACAGTGTCCTCACCATCTACAGTCAGTAGGAGCAGTAGGAACAGTAAAGATGAGGAAAGGGTGATTAAAAAGAAGTTACCTGAACTATGTAGTGGAAGCACCAAAAGTAAGAAGACAAGGCTCAGTACGCATGAGGTGTTACATTGGCATGCTATTGCTACTAACTTGTTTCTTAATGAAAAAAATGTTTTTCTTGATTACATGTGGTCCTTAATTCTTCCTGTCCGTTCTAACAACACCCAGGTGAAGGCTGCCTTGACTGAAATGCTGACCAAATCCTGCCACTTCCTGCAGATCTAAGATTTTGTGATGCTTAGAGCCCATTAGCGAAAGTCAGCACTGGTTCCACATTGGCGTGGCCCCTTCTGATGATTGTGCTGATCAACTCTCAGACGAAAGTCAGGGAGTGGCCTAACTGGGTGCATGCTACCAATGTCAAGAATATTCTACCTCCTTCATAACATTAAAAATATGTCTGCGCAGGGTTGGGGATTTATTTTACTGTTTGCCTTATTGTTAACTTCTCTTGCTCTTGTGACACATAATGGAGGAACCCCTCCCTGTGAGGCTAGGCAGGTGGGGCTGCTAGCCTATAATCCCACTAGCCCAAAAGGGGAAAGGGTGCAGGTGTTTGAACCCATGGGGAATCAGTCCTCCACTGCTGCCGCCAGGCTCCAGGGGCTTTGCCCCTTCCAAACCAAATGCTGCAGCATCCCCCTGTGATGGTGAAGCCTGCAGGGGGAAAGGGTGCAGGTGTTTGCACCTGTGTATGTTCGCGCCTGAGGGTGGGCCGAAGGCTGCTTCCTATGGAAGGTCGTGGAAGGTCGCTAAGGCCCCCTTAACATTTTGGATACAGTACTACGTGGCACTGGGAGAAGTTAACCTGGTACAGACGTGGATTTGGAAGAGGAGCTGGACTTCAAGGGCCTTACAGTAAGCAGGTGAGACCCACCCATTTAGCTATCCTCAATGACACTGGGTGGATAGTGTGCACCAACTGACTTTGATATAACCGAGTGACACATGTTTTATGCATGAACCCAAGCGACCAAGGGAGTGAGAGAAAATACTAAATCAATGCTACAAAACCTACAATTGGAGAGTGGCCCCGTATTTTACACACCTCTCCACCGTCCTCCCCCATTCTAAATAGAAGGTCCAGCAAACTTAAAATGGACGTGTTAACACCTGACACCCCTGATGTGCGACCAATCCCTGCAAATCCAGCACCAGTGTTTGCAATACCAATGACAAGAGACCTTTTAGTGAAGCCCATTCTTTAATTACCACAATTAATAATTAACTGGGTTTGTTTGGCCCCCCAACTTCCCTTCCAACTAGTGTGGACCCATGGGGAAGGAGATCACTTGCCAAAGACACTTTTGACAATATTGATCGTACTGAACTAGGCAAAGCTGGAAATGGTGGAAGCCCGAGCCTACACCAAACAAATTAAGACATGGGTTTTGTGTCATTGTCAATATCTGTGGGTGTCCCGTCAAGAATGGAAGTAGGGTGTGTGAATACTTCTGATCCTGTCCCAGATAAGTTCAACCCTACCATCTGTATAATGCTTGTAATCCCTACAGTTCCAGACCTTGCACCTCCACAACCTCATAGCAATGTTTTGGCTACCCAAATTAGGTCAGCTGTGGGGAAAATATAACGCCCAAGAAGCTTGCCCCTGACCAATGCCCTGACTCTGCAAAACTCTCTAACATAGCCAAAAGTTGGTATGTATGTTCTAAAGGGCCAGCAGAGGCAAAAGAAGCACTTGGGCCCGTGCATAAAGGAATTGTAGGTATGGGGACACAGGTGAATATAGTGGGGACTATAGGAGATCTGTTATCAGCCAAAAGGCAGTGTGTTTCTTCCCCTCCCTGCGAGAGAGTGGTCAACAGTATACCAACCCATTTGGAAGAGAGGGGCCAAGTGCCTAACATTTGCCAGTACAGTATTGTTTGGTTTGATGTTTTCCAACTCAAGAAACTGATTCTCCATCTGATCGACCTTGTGGGCAGTGCTACAAGCAAGGAGGGGGGTCGGGAAAGGGTCCAAAAATACTCATGTGGAGAAGTGTTTGCATTCGGTCCGATAGCACAGCGAGTAGAGCGACCCTGCTGATGCAGGTTCGAATCCCAGCAGCGCCCAACTCAGCTTTTCATCTTTTCCGAGAGCACCACACACTGTGGGTAATAATAAGCAGTGCTCAGATACCTGAGGGTTTGTAGCGCTATATAAATGCTAAATTATTTATTATTTAAATTATTTATTTGCCTGTGCCCAGCATTGGCCCTGATAACACGGTTACCAAAAACAGAGATGGAGGATTTCCAAACAGGCTTAAAACAAATACCCTTTTCTCAACAAGCCCAATGCGAGTAGCGGCACTGCCCAAGCTGGATCATAATAACCAGTTCCACAATGAGACCAGCCATTGCCCCCTCCAGTCTTTATTGCTGTACCCTCCGGGCCTGAATGTAGCCAGGGTTCCCAGAGTAATTCATAAACCAGGAAGGACAATGCCCCAGCAGGGTCATGTTCTTGCAAGACTAACTGACAACAACAATATTCTATTGTTTCCATGGGCACAGAAGTCACTTTACCCACATAAGGTCCCTTAGCTTGCTTCGAATTACCATGAGCCCAGAGACGCACTTTTAAATAAATGTCTGCACTGAATCCGGGTGGTGAGGAGATACGCATTTGTCAGCCGGAATCACATTATAGGTTGGAATAGGGCTCGTTCTCAGGATCTAATATGCATGAAAGCATCAGTATTGATTGCATGGATGCCACCTAGTTGAGCCTATATTACACTACAATGAACCATGTGATCCTGCTTCAAAATCGGCAATAGTACCAAGTCACTTTTCCCGTGACAGCAATCCCTATTGGTCTGTGCTCACATGAGCAAATGCTTCCCCATTGGGGATTAGGCACTCAAGAGAAAATCGCCTGTTATGTTCATTAAGTTTCATGGTCCATTGACAATATCCAACAATTCAGCCCTAATGTAGATAGTTGGTTTGATCACAGATTGTATGTCAATGACAAGTGATAACAGGCCAATCTCTAATCTAACGCTGTTGTTACCTCTTCTGTACTCCAATGGGTAAATCATGTGTGATGTTTTTGTATTTGTCCACTGTTGAATTGCGTACGTGTCTATCTTTTATGGCTTCATAGCCGAAATAAAGTTCAATGGAAAAGGTGAAGAAAAAAATAAGATATTCCCTGTAGGGGTGGTAAAAAGCAGGAGGACCTCACAGGGAGGAATGGGGATGAGGACTCGGCTTCCATGGTGCAACTCCTTAACCCGTTTACCCTTAAGACATTGAGACCTTGAGATCTCCACAAACCCCGGGAAATCAACCTAAGAGTACTACAGTTATTTATTGTAGTACTCCCTCTTGTAGTCAGATACAGGCTGACCAAAACATGACTAGAAAAAGACAAGGGTATACCTTTTATCCAAATATGATATGATATGATGAGCCATTTAAACTGCGCCTATACACAAGTGTTTCTAGGTGTGGCAACACAAGATAGGGAAGACAGAAGGAGGACAAAACAAACGATCTTATTAGGCCTTGTGTCATTCAGATTGTGCATGGGGAGAGGGAGAGAAGTGCCAGGGGGAGGGAAGGGGCTGATGCAATCAAGACAGCATTACTCTAAGTAATTGCAGCCAGGCAGCACGGCTCTGGGCAAATGCAAGGAGGCAAGAGACTGTAGGGTTGTAGCTACAGCCCCTAAGTGTGAGGTAGGCCAGGAGGCATTGCAACGGCTACTGGTCCAGGAGGAGCCTAGAGCCCATTTAGATTAAGAGGGTAGCCAGGCAACCAGTCAGCCATGCAGAATAGATAAGTCAGCAGGGGTAAGAGAGAGCGAGATAGAGAGAGAGAAAGCAGAAGTGAAAAGGAAGGTCTTGAGCTGCATCCTGAGCCTCATGTGGTCCGGCTAAAGTTTGAGAGGGGCAGGGAGGCAATTCCAGATGGAGGCACCTGCAGAGGAGAGAAATCCACCACCCAATCTCTGCCTGGAGAAGTGTCTGACCCACAGAGTTGTAGGTGGCTGAGTGAAGGGCTCGAGAAGGAAAGTGTTTAGGAAGCGAGAGTTGGATGTAGTGTGCATCCCAGCCCTAGAAAGGCTTGGAAATGATTCAGAGGGCCTTGAACTTGATCCCTGCAGCCATCGGGAGCCAGTTGAGAGATTTCAATGCTGGAGAGATACGATCCCTGGGCTTGAGGCCAAGAAACAGTCTTGCAGTCCTGTCTGGATTAGTTGCAGAGGGCGGATTTAGAAGAAAGCTGTGGACTGTGGACGCTGCCAGACCAGTATCCCATCTCGCCGTTGGCAACACGCTCTGAACACCAATTGGACTTTTTCTCAACTCCCTCCCATGGCTGCGCCTCATCCTTCCCAGCTTTCCCTACATTTCACTCTCCCATGCGCACTGCGCACGTGCACCCAGAAGAGCTCCCCTATGTGCAAGACTGTTGGGCTGTGGTCGCTGCAAGACCAGGCTGCACCTCCTCCTTCCCAGCTTTCCCTACATATCTCTCTCCCACGCGCACCGCGCGCGTGCACCCGTAAGTGCCCCGTAAGTGCGAGGCTGTTGGGCTGTGGATGCTGCCAGACCAGTATCCCATCTCGCCGTCGGCAAGGAGAAGCTACTGCTCTGCCGCAACACGCTCTGAACACCAATTGGACTTTTTCTCAAGTTATTGTCAGGGGACTTTAGTTTGTAAGTGCTTTGCTTTATTTGCTTTGCGTGTGCTTCACTCACGCTTTTCTCTTTTCTTTTTTGTTTCCTGACTCTGCTTAGCTCCCTCCCATGGCTCCGCCTCCTTCTTCCCAGCTTTCCCTGCATATCTCTCTCCGACGCGCACCCGGAAGTGCCCCGGAAGTGCCCCATAAGTGCGAGGCTGTTGGGCTGTTCGGGTGTGCGGCAGGTGTGAGTGGGAGAAAGTCTGCAGGTATTCATGCCCTGATTTCAAGCATGGTGACTTGGCTTACATCATTGGCACTATAGAGGTGACTGAATACATTGATTCTATTTTTGTTGACTAAGCGGACTTAAGAGACAGGGAGTTAGATATTCTCTGTCCTTATTTGTCTACTAGTGGGCCAATTCACGCATTGTCATGACTACGAGCACATTAAGAAATGGCAAGTGTTTGACTAATCTATCTGCAAAACCACTACCTAATTCGGTCGTGATGGCCCAGATAACAACATCTACAGTCGAAAACATGCAATCATTTCATGACTCTGTTGATTCAGTTACACATAAGGCTCAGAGTCTTGATGACAATCCAACTAATACTGGACTAGATAAGGGGTCATTGGCTGTTTACAAATTGCGATCAAATGCGATCACGCATTCCCATTAGCGCTAGACTTTAATGCCATTCCAGTCGCGGACACCTCGCTAGTTGCAACCATCATTATGGCAGAGTTGCACAAGAGAGTCTGTCTGTCAAATGGTTCCTCAATGCCTGCTTCGAAAACTCAGGGCCTTCGTTAACAGGTCCACTTTCACCCAACTCCAGTAAGAAATCATCAACCCCCCAGCTCAAATGGGGAGGATGATGCCTACAAAGTATAAATCCATAACCAAAATAAAGGCCAGTTCTCCAACCTTGGAAGCTGCTTCACTTATTCTAGAGCCACTTCCCCCGCATTCCCCGGTTGATTTAACCAACTCTTCCTCACAGCAGCCCACGGGGGTCTCATCTCATCCCCGGCACTCCAATCTTGCATTTTATCCTTTGGAAGATTCGGTAATAGACCTGAATGAACACGAGTTGCAAAACTTCCCAGTCCTTACTCGTATACTAAATTTGTTGGACAGGGGCCACAAACACACACATTTAGCTATCAACTCTTTAAATGCTTCTACTTCTGATATTCTCATCAAATTGAGTAGAATTGAGGGCTTCATGCTTGCATAAGAAAACTTTCAGACGTTCTCAGCACATCCAACCTGCAAACACGTACAAGATAATCTTGGTGAGCATGCTCTACCTTTAACAAAGTATAGGACGCAAGAATCGTAAACCTGCAGCAAATTGGAATTTTTGGCCACAAAGCCTAAATTATATGCAGATGTAGTGAAACCAATAAAACCCAAACCCATGCATGATGAGACTCCACCATCTATCGATTACAAAACCATGGCAAAATTGCAGCATGACAGAATTACAGTCATCGAAAACATTCTGTTACGAGCCAGTCTAGTGCCAAGTGACCCAGGTCACCAAGTATTTATAACACATGACACCATTTCGCTGTAGAGCCAGTATCTTCTACACCCGATAGTCCATCAGCACTAACGGAAATTTAAAATGCTGATGAGTGTAACTCTGCTAACATCAGCATGCCTAATAATGATATAGATGATTACAAACAAAATCATCAAAATGGGAAATTTATGTCACGTAAGGTCAAAAAATTATACTTAAGAGCGATTAAAAGAAGAAAGACATCTAGAGCCAAATCTGAGGCAAATAATGAAAAAATTGTAGTTTGCAAATCCAAGAATCTCCCAGCAAAAAAAATAAAAGATCACAACTCAGCAGTTCAAAAGCTTGCAAACTTGGTTCATGAAGATGCTATCATTGACCATAATCAACTCGATATGGAAAGCAAACTGCATCTTGATCTAAAGAATCATGAAATAGCTTTGACATCTAAGGCGATGCCAAATACAACAACTGAGTCTATGGGCCTCATTACGAGTTTGGAGGTAGCCATACCTTTAATAAGGGAATGGCTACCCCCAAACTCGGGTCCTGGTTCCCTGAATGGGGCAATACCGGGCCATTCTGACCTAGGAGGGCCCAGTATTTTCCCATTCAAGGAACTCAGACCTGGTACATCCCCATTCCCATTTGAGCCCCCATAGGGCTCAATGGGAATGGGGAGCATGCTAACAACGGGCCCGTTAATGATGGGCCCGTTGTTAGCATGCTGGGCCGCTCGCGGGACCCGCTAAGGACGTCTGGTAAAACCAGGCGTCCTGAGTGGGTCCCGCGAGTGGACCTTGTAATGAGGCGCTATGAGGTTAACGGCGCCGTTAACCCCATACTGGCAGGGTCGTAATGAGGCCCTATGTCTTCTGACATAATGCTGACAAATGTTGACATCCCAGCGCCAATTCAGAAAAAGGACTCAGTACTTAGCAAAATCAGTGCAAATATTCCCTTAACCCAAATGCAGATGCTCAATTATTTTCTGGCAACTGAAAATAAGAAGTCATCGGGCACAAGTCAGGTTGCTCTTCTGTCCACTGCCAACATTAAATATCCAATTAAAAAGGACATACTAACTGAAATAAATAATGGACAGGTCCTAATCACAATGCAACCAGCATCTAATGACAATGCTTCATCAAATGTCCAAGCTCTGCCAGGCAATCACACACCTAACATGTTGCAATCCTTGAATGTGGATGGTCAAGTAGTCCATTTGTCCACAGGTCAGATTGCGACAATTAAGGAAGGAAGTGACCACTCTGGCATGCAATCTCTCACTAGACCAGAACTCCTACCCGCCAGCTTTGAAGATGCCTCCTCTGAAATGAAATTATTGCTGGGTTGGTATTCCAATCCTGATATAAATGGCCCCGCTAGCTTAAATTGCTCTGCACCAATGAAACTCTTTCATTTAATTCCTTCCCTATACAATTTGATTTCGGAAGACGTGGAATGGATTAAATTTCCCGTCCTCAAGAATAATCGTATTCTATGTAAACTACAAACACACACCATAGATAAACTAATATGGGATCATGAAGAGGATCTGATGGCCCTTGGTTATCAATTATTCATCTTTAAAGGTGTAGAAGAAACAGTTTCCTTCATCGAGTACCAACCACTCTTGGCTCTTGTGTTAATGCCGTCAAACGTCCTTGAACTTCAAGTTCATGAATTTAACAATGCCCTAAAAGACCAACTTGATTAATTTTCCAACATAATAAAGGGGCTTGCATGGCTTGAACCGCTAATTAAAACCCTAACCAATGCCAATCTACAAAACCCCAACACATAAAATGCAGATTTGTCCATCTGTTCTTGGAATTGTTGTGGATTCAACAACTATTATGCATGGTTTAAATCTTTAATTCTGGCTGCTCATCCTTCTATTATAATTTTACAGGAGACTATGGCTTTAAAAGACATTGCCTCAGATGACTACACGGCTTATTCCCAGCATGTCGAAAGGGGCCGATGTGGGAGACCGTTTGGTGGGCTTGCTGTCTTGATTTAAAATAATGTGCAAGTTTCTTCTAAACTGATCTCATACTCATCACACTTTCTTGTTATTGAACTTTCCTTGCTCACTAGCCCACCGCGAAATATTTTGATTATTTTGCTTTATTGGAACCCAGTTTCCTGCTCAATTGTGACCATAATCGACAACCTTAATGCTGTACTTAGTGATGCTATTTTCTGTAATCCGACTTCAGAAATCATTATTATCAGCCGGTGTTGCAACGAAACATATATTTCAAACTAGGCAAATCCCCAGCTCATGGTTACCATCTATCATCATCCCCCTGTACAAAAAAGGTCCAATGGATTTACCATCCAATTACAGACCTTTAGCAATGACAGAAGCCGCTGCAAAACTCTTTGCTTCACTAATACTCCAAGATCTAAATCATCATATTTTCACCCACAGAATCCTCTCACGTTACCAAACTGGATTCAGACAATTGATGGGTACTCAACTTAACACAACCATTCTTGCGCATTTGCTGGTATCTTCACAACAATCTATAAACTGACTCATATACATGGCATTCTTAGACCTATCCTCCGCTTTTGAAAGTGTGATTAGAAGTGTGATTTGGGCCAAAATGCAAACATATGGCATAGCTCATCATTGTATAGCCCTTATTGCCCTTTTACATCACAAACTATCAAATTTGAATCGACCAAACAGGCCTACTAACCGAGAAAATTCCTACTGGATTAGGAGTTAAACAAGGTTGTAACCTGGCGTCCGTCCTGTTTATTCTCTATTTGGCTGACGTCGATACCCTATGGCTCAATCTCCACATTTTCCCAGCAAAACTAGGCGAACTATGCTTAAACTGGCTCACGGTTGCAGATGATGTGATACTCCTAGACCCCACTCCATTTGGTCTCCAGAAAAAAATTGACATCTTTGCTGGATTCTGTATACAACATAATTTGCTTGTCAATACTGAGACAACTAACATTCTTGTATTCTCTACCAAAAAAATTGGTGTTGTCTATGGATGGGATTAGGCAGCGTACCCATTGAATGCAAGTCGGGCATAACATATTTGGATTACAACCTATCCACTACTAATTCCTTGATGAAATGGTACAACTTCATAAATATTAAAGCAGCTACTTTAATAGCACAAATGACAATCATCTATATCAAAGTTTGCACATTTTCCCTGATTCCTCTGATAAACTTTTACCTACTCAAAGTGGAATACATTATTTTGTATGGACTAGATCTTTGCATCTAGAATACAGGTAAACATCTAAACAAGATTCAGGGATCAATCTGGAAAATGGTATTACATCTCCCCAAATGTTTGCCTAATGGTTGCATAAATCATGAGCTGGGTATTTCATCACTTGCTATGAGGTTGCAATGGCGCAGACTTAGTAACTATCTTAAAATGATACAAGCCCCAACTAATTCCCTTTATGAAGACTTGGCAGACATGATGACTAAGGCGTCTCCAGTTTCAATGGCCAAATTTAAAGAACAAATGATAGCTACATTGACCACGTTGGGGGTCTCTGAATATGATTTGGCACTTCAGCCTGGAGTTATGAAGAAAACACTTTTTCAACTAGATTGGGTGTCCATTTCAGATCAACTAGCAAATTACTCTAAATTAGTGCAATATGTCAAATTTAGGCACAAGCACACTCCAAGGCTTTCTTATCTCAAATTTTGTTCCAGTGATCGAGTTAGACAAGTCTTTATGAGGTTCAGATAAATCTCTTTTGTACCAAGGAATGTACCAAGCACTGTTCAACTCCAGCTGCTACCTCACCGGATCTATCCTGCCACTTTTGCCATAGGTTGAATGAAAAAGAAACGTCAAAACATCTTACTCTTTATTGTGACACCTTTGAAAATCAACGTATGTGCCACTTGGGTCAATTTATGGGCAACCTCTTAACATTTTCCAGGGAATTGTTGTGGATCGCTTGTATTTGGAGAAACAGAAAAGCATTGCTTCTGGCTTTAACACATTTGTTAATGTATTTTTGTATTTGTATTTTATTTATTTATAAAGCGCAGCCAGGCCCGGGGGCATAAGGGCGCGTAAATGTGGAGCTGGTTACAAGGAACAGTTAAATGAGTTACGTTACAGTTACATTTGCAGGAAGGTTACAGTTACATAAGTGTGCAAAACCAACAATACAGACAACCAGGTTCCAAAAATGGTTACAGGTAGGAGCTGGCGTCGTGAACAAGTGCATATTCCGAGTGATTGGTCATGTTCAATAGGTTAAGGTTTAAGCTGTCATGAGTCCATGTTATGGAGCCAACACTTCGTGCTATATTTGAATCGGTAAAATGATGGTTCTGCACGTAGATGTGGGGGGATGGTGTTCCATAGTTTAGAAGCTTGTACCGGGAAGCTAGCTCCACCCGAAATGTGGAGTTTAAATCTAGGGGTGGTCAAGGTGTTAGTTTGGGCTGCTCTAAGAGGTCTCGAGGCAGAGTGTGGTGTAAAATGGTTAGTGAGGTATGCTGGAGCAAGGTTAGCTCTAACTTTGTGTGTGAGGGCAAGCGTTTTCAGGGATATTCTGTGCTTGACTGGGAGCCAATGCAGGTTACGTCTGGTCTCAGATATGTGTGCTTTTTTGGGGATGTTAAGGGCAGCTCTGATTGCATTATTTTGGACTACTTGTAATTTATTGATATTTTTGTGGCTGGTGCCCAAGTAAAGGGCGTTACAGTAGTCTATTTTGGAAAGGACTAAAGCTCTCGCGAGAGTGATACAGTTGGGAGCGGATAAGAATGGTCTACATGCTGTAATAAGCTTGCAAGTGTAGGCAGCTGAAGACGCTACTGCGTTAGTTTGTTTAGAGAAGGATAAGGTAGCATCGATGTAAATACCAAGAGTTTTAGTATTGTTAGAGACTGAAATGAGGTTGCCATCTATGGTAAAGGCTTTGAAAGAAGGATTGAGATTTTTAAGTTTGGCGGGAGTGCCCAGGATGATCAACTCAGTTTTATCGTCATTGAGACACAAGCCATGGTGTGCCATCCATGCTTGTATAACTGAGTAGATTTCATTGAGGGTTGTGCTGTCAGTTTCATAGTCACCCGTGATAGGAAAGAGTATCTGGGTGTCATCCGCATAGTTGGTATACGTAACACCCAGATAGTCTAGGATATCGAAGAGGGGTTTTGTGAATATATTATAAAGTGTCGGGGACACGCAGGAGCCTTGCGGGACACCACAGGGTACTGGGGCCGGCTCGGCGGAATCTGTGGGAGAGAAGACCCTCATGGTTCTGTTCGCCAGGAAGGAGCTGATCCATGCCGTGGCTGCATCTGAAAAGTGGGCTGCAGATTTCAGGTGTTGACAGAGTGTTTGATGGTTAACCAAATCAAACGCTGCTGACAGGTCAAGCAGCAGAAGGAGTGCTTGTTTGCCTTGGTCTTTCAAGGTTTGGATCTGGGTGGTGAGGTCAATAAGTGCGGTTTCCGTACCGTGTCTTGGTCGGATGCCTGATTGCCTGAGCCCTAGGAGATTATTAGCTTCTAGATAATCCTGTATTTGTAGATAGGCTGCTCTGTCCAGTATTTTTAATAGGAATGGTACTGTCGTTATTGGTCTGTAGTTAGACGGGTTGGCTGGGTCAAGCGTAGGTTTTTTGAGGAGTGGAATGACCCAGGCGTCTTTAAGATTGTCAGGGACTATTCCGGATGTGAAAGAGGCATTTATGAAGTTGGTGATGAATGGCGCCAGATCGTGTGCTGCTGCTTTAACAATCGGGGCAGGGCAGGCATCCCCTTGGCAGTTTGAAGGTTTTAGTTTCCTGATGATGTTTTCTACTTCCCATGTTGAGAGGGGTGAGAAGCTGAAAGGTTTACAAGTCGTCTGAGAGGTTGGAGGTATGTTGGGAGGTTGTTTGTAGTTGGGGTCAGCAGATAACAGGGATTTTCTAGCGGTAATTTTGGATTGTAGGCGAGCTATTTTATCTAATAAGGCTTTCTGGATGTTGCTACACCATAGTGCGTCAGTAATACCTTTGTCACTTGGGGCAATAGGTGATTCTAATTCTTTGAGTATTTTGAAAAGTTCTTTAGTGTTGGATTCAGCTTGAGTAATCCTTGTGTTATAGGAGTCTTTTTTGGCTACGAGTATGGCTGCTTTGTAGCTAGAGGATACTAGGGTTAGTTCAGCTTTGTTAGGAGCTGTGGGGTATTTTTTCCATAGTGCCTCAGCGGTTCTTTTGGCTTTACGTAATTCTCTTAACTGTGGCGAGAACCATGAGTTGAGGTGACGCTGTGGTTTCGGTTTCCGCAGTTTTAGAGGGGCAGTGGAGTCCAGGGCTTTAAGTATAGCCTGGTTATAAGTGTCCACTAGAGCTGTTGGGTCTGCATTTGAATCAATATTATTCAGAATAGGGAGTAGAATAGGTAGAAGTTTGTCAGGAGTAATGTCTTTCTTGTTTCGCGTGCGGATGGCAGGGGCGATGATAGGTGCAAGGTGAGTAGATTTAGCTTTAATAGCGAAGGTTAGTTTGTGGTGGTCCGACCAGATGCATGGGTCATTAGATAGGAGGTGGATAGAGCAGTTGCTGTGTGAGAGCCAGTCTAGGGTTCTACCTCTGATATGGGTGGGTTCGTGGATAATGTGTGTGTGACCCAGATCAGATAGGGAATTAGCTAAGTCAAGGGCGTTGATGTCTTTGGGATCGTTGAAACCGAGGTTAAAGTCCCCAAGTAAGATGGTTTGCGAGTTGGGTTTGGTATTTATAGATATAAGTGATGCAATGTCCTCAGTGAAAGAGGAGATGGGTCCTGGTGGTCGATAAATGAGGTGCACGGTGGCCGTGTGGTTGGGTGAGAGAGGTAACTTGATTGACAGGGATTCGGCAGATGGGATTTGCGCATCTTGGATGATTTTGATGTCGAATGTATTTCTATATATGAAGGCAAGTCCGCCTCCCTTTGTTTGAGTAGTGTTTCTGTCAGATCTTATAATGGCATAATCGTTAGGTATTGCGAGTGCCAGAGATGGTCCGGATGCGGCATTTAGCCAGGTTTCCGTGACTGCGAGGACTTCAAGGTTTTCAAAGGTTATAAAGTCAGCAATGTCGAGAGCATGGGCAGGAATGGACCTGGCATTCACAAGTGCTGCTTTGATGAGTTTATCTTTTTTGATATTTTTTTCAGATGTAGGCGGTGGGTTATGGGCTGGATTATTGGCGTCAGCGAGGGGAGCAGCGTGATTATGGGCAAGATGCAAGTGTTTCATGGTCCGGGCCCTTAGCCTAGTGTTCCTGCTTAAGATACTGGGGTGGTGAGAATATGGGGGGGTAGACGGACTGGTTCGGATGTTTAGACTAGTATTTCTCTTCAGTGTGTTAAGGTGGATCATACCTAGGTGAGTGCGTGGTATAGTTCTGGAGTTCAGTCTGGAATTTCTGATGGAGATAGTAAAAGGCTGGTTAGGTGTTGGTTTGGTGGCAAAGTGGTGTAACCAGAGTGCTGGATCGTCCAAGTATAAATTTGCGGGGGTCATGGTGCTAGGCCTCAGGGAGGATGTGGTGGGTGCCATACCTAGTCTGGTGAGGGTATGTTGTTTAGGGTGTATGGACTGACTAGCCCAATAACTACTATAAGTATACAGTAGATGGATGAGCGTTGATATGTACCAATACATGATGTTTAAGGTGATGCTGGTACACAGGGTGACGGGGATGACCAATGCACAGCAATTGTAGATGTGGTCTGAGAGGCGACCAGAAGGCACAACACACTAGTGAATGTAGTCAGATAGGCGACCTAAAGGCACAACACAGTAGTGAATGTAGTCAGATAGGCGACCAAAAGGCACAACACAGTAGTGAATGTAGTCAGATAGGCGACCAAAAGGCACAACACAGTAGTGAATGTAGTCAGATAGGCGACCTAAAGGCACAACACAGTGGTAAATGTGGTCAGATAGGCGACCAAAAGGCACAACACAGTAGTGAATGTAGTCAAATAGGCGACCTAAAGGCACAACACAGTGGTAAATGTGGTCAGATAGGCGACCAAAAAGGCACAACACAGTAGTGAATGTAGTCAAATAGGTGACCTAAAGGCACAACACAGTGGTAAATCTGGTCAGATAGGCGACCAAAAGGCACAACACAGTAGTGAATGTAGTCAAATAGGCGACCTAAAGGCACAACACAGTGGTAAATGTGGTCAGCTAGGCGACCAAAAAGGCACAACACAGTAGTGAATGTAGTCAAATAGGCGACCTAAAGGCACAACACAGTGGTAAATGTGGTCAGATAGGCGACCAAAAGGCATCTAACATTACTAGACGTGAGCTAGGACTGCCCTGGCAAAGAGTTTGCGTCTGGCTACGATCGACCAACATGTGATAGACGGATGTGCCATCCGCGTGTTATAAGCAGGGGACATAGACATAGACACAGGAGGGGCTTTGTAAGTGTGCAAGAGTAAGGGCACAAATCCTACCAGAGTGTTCACGAAGCTCTCGCCAGTCAAAGCCTGCTTTGCGGAGGGCAGCACGTACGCATTGTTCCGGAAGCAGCTAGGGTTCCTACGGGTCGCAATATGAGAAGCGAAGCAGTGTCCCGCGCCGTGCCGCTAGGTGCGGACAGGGGCAGACAGGAGGGGCCTTTGGCTCACGGGCCTTAGGCAGCTAGGGCCGGCTTCCGCCTCCGGTCGCCAGGCACTGTCGATATGCAGATGAGGGTTGCTAGGCAACCATAGGGAGCGTCGGGGAGACGAACTGTGCGGCGGCCATCTTGTGGCCAGGATCTCGTCGGTTTCGCGTTGCCTTGTCGGTGTTGAAGGCCAGGTCTATGGTCAGGGGTGCACCGTGCACTACGGGTGCAGGCAGTCAGATGCTGCAAGTGAGAGTGCGCTCGGGATGGTGGGAAATGGCAGCGGATCCGTGTCCCAGCTGTTCCTGCAGCATGGGCGAATCGATGTGCCTCTGAGCACGATCGAGTGTTCGCGATGCGAGCGGGGCTCCAGCAGGGCTCCTGCCCGAGTGTAGAGTGAGCTGAGGGGCAGACAGGAGGGGCCTTTGGCTCACGGGCCTTAGGCAGCTAGGGCCGGCTTCTGCCTCCGGTCGCCAGGCGCTGTCGATATGCAGATGAGGGTTGCTAGGCAACCATAGGGAGCGTCGGGGAGACGAACTGTGCGGCGGCCATCTTGTGGCCGGGATCTCATCGGTTTCGCGTTGCCTTGTCGGTGTTGAAGGCCAGGTCTATGGCCAGGGGTGCACCGTGCACTACGGGTGCAGGCAGTTAGATGCTGCAAGTGAGAGTGCGCTCGGGATGGTGGGAAATGGCAGCGGATCCGTGTCCCAGCTGCTCCTGCAGCATGGGCGAATCAATGTGCCTCCGAGCACGATCGAGTGTTCGCGATGCGAACGGTGCTCCAGCAGGGCTCCTGCCCGAGTGTAGAGTGAGCTGAGGTGCAGACAGGAGGGGCCTTTGGCTCACGGGCCTTAGGCAGCTAGGGCCGGCTTCCGCCTCCGGTCGCCAGGCGCTGTCGATATGCAGATGAGGGTTGCTAGGCAACCATAGGGAGCGTCGGGGAGACGAACTGTGCGGCGGCCATCTTGTGGCCGGGATCTCGTCGGTTTCGCGTTGCCTCGTCGGTGTTGAAGGCCAGGTCTATGGCCAGGGGTGCACCGTGCACTACGGGTGCAGGCAGTCAGATGCTGCAAGTGAGAGTGCGCTCGGGATGGTGGGAAATGGCAGCGGATCCGTGTCCCAGCTGCTCCTGCAGCATGGGCGAATCGATGTGCCTCCGAGCACGATCGAGTGTTCGCGATGCGAGCGGGGCTCCAGCAGGGCTCCTGCCCGAGTGTAGAGTGCAGACACAAATGTATATTCAGACACAATTAGATGAAGGGAATAATTAGCCTGGTAAATTGATTTGCAAAAACTAGCGATGTCAAGTTAAATGATTTAACATTCAGTTGTTTCACAAATTGCAATAACTCAACTAAGCGTACTGGTAGAAAAAATGATTTGTTCCTTGATATTAGAAGACTTTGTATTAATGACAAGTCTGGTCACATCCCTACCCTTCCTAGGACTATGCTCAATGTTTAGCATTGCTTCTAAATCCTGTGACAAACCTATTTGAGCTATGTGTGTAGATAATCATGTTACGATTCTTTTGGTAAAACTTCAAGCTTTACTTGTTGTTACAATATGTTTTTGGTATTATGATTAAGTTGAAAATGTATTAGATTCTTTGGGAATCTTATCGAAACATATGCATTGTTTTAAAAAGTGAAACTCATTAAACCTTTCTTTTAATTTATTGTAAAGGTGCTTGCACCAAACAATTTTTATTTTAAAAAAAAAAGCAGATTGAAAAAGAGACTGGTGCAGTAGTCTAGTCTAGAGAGAACCAGGGCTCTGGAGACAGTGAGCTTCTGGGGCAAAGTGAGAAAAGGAAGAATACCTCGGAGGAGGTGCAGGTGGTAGTGGGCCATCTTAGTGTGGTCCGTGATGTGAGGAGAGAAGGAGAGACTGGAGTCGAAGATGACACCAAAGTTTTTATTTTATTTTTTTTATTTTAATTAATATACCATCAGCCACACAGGGTTTGTATATACAAACATGCAACACAAACATATACACATAATAAGGATTACAAGGGTTTCTGTACATTATCGCAATTATTCTGAAACAAAGAGAATTACATTTAATCCCAGAGAAATTACAACCTTCAATTAATGGTACAAAACACTTGGAATAACAAACCTCTTAAAAGTACTTAGATACAACAATAAAACATTTTGTCAGATTAAAATGTTAAAAATGTCCACAATCTTCCAATAAAATAAAACCAACTAAAATATCAAGTTATTATCACAACCATTTAAAAACATTGCCCAAGTTAAATCTTCCATGTTCACATTATTATTGTATGCTTTCAGGTAGCGGGCTCGCAAGCTCCCTAGGCTTTCACACCATAATAGGAAGTGCTCAATAATTTCCATTTCATTTGTACCACATAGCCTCAATGCCACACTTATGTTAAACTTTAGTCTTATGAATTGTTTAACAATTGCACTATTGGGGTATGCCGTTATGTAGGTAGGTTTATTTTCTCTGTGAGAGATGTACCCACAAATATAGGAACTATGATTTCCAGAAAATAGGTTAACACAATTCTGTTCTTTACTAAGTTCTGACATTTTGGCTTTCAGCCGTGATTTAAACACATACACTAAGCCATTAGAGGAATAGCCACACAGCCTTCTTGCCATTTTAAACACAAGGTCAGCATGTTTCCCAAGGTGCCCATTTCATGAAGGTTATCAGTTGAGCAGAAGGCATCTACAAAGCTACCTATCATACTTCCAGGGTCAGATTTCAACAGTCTGTCACAAAATAAGATGGTTTTCACTGTTGTATCAAAGCTTATTCCAGCAATTTCAAATTCCAAGTACATGTATTCGACTGGGAGTGATCGTGGCAAGCTCAAGAGTCGCCTCAAGGTAATCGCCTCATATCGCCCGAGTAGGCTCCCAAGCTTACCCCCCATATTTCAATTCCATAAAACATGATCAAGCGCACTTTGGCATGGTACAACAGCATCATTGTTTCAATCGACATCCCACTCTGTTTGCCTATAAATTGTTTAATCGCTCTTACAGCTTTGTTGCACCTTACTTTTGTCTCTAACCATTGAGTATCCCACTTTAGGTTATGTTGGACACTTATACCTAAATACTTGTAGCAATCATCATGTTCCAATTCCAGACCATTTCATGAGCAAATGGGATTACACTTCGTCCTAACTGTTGAGGCAAAAGTCATGGTTTTGCTTTTATCAATGTTTATGAGTAGCCCATTTGTGTCTGCAAATTTGCCTAGCGCATTTATCAAGCTTTGCAGCCCTCAGGGAGTATGGCCCAGTAAGACCAGGTCGTCTGCATATGCTAACCAACTCGTGGAGTGGCGTCATAGTTTTACTGGGCAAAGTAAGGACTATTAAATTCACGTCCCAGGTGGGAAAGATAAAGATTAAGGAGGGTAGCAGCGACTAAACACCCCTGCTTGACTCCCTGACTAGTAGGTAGTGCAGCTGACAATCTGCCCTCAGCATCCAACCTTATCCTTACTGAGTTTCAGTGTGAATTAACATCAACATTCTAAGAAGGCCCAGAGGAATATTCTAGGACAACAATTTCCTTCATAATCTTCCTCTCATCACTGTGTCGAATGCGGTGGAGAAATCAATGAACGCTGCATACACTTTTAGATTTCACCTAGTCCATGCATACTCTAATGAGGTTACCAATATTAGGAGGTTATGGATGGTATTAGATTTCTGTATAAATCCCATCTGGTTTAGTGGTAAGATCTTAATAACACCAATCCAGTCATTTAGTTCCAACAACAACACCTTTGTGAGTATTTTTGAGGGCACACCCAACATAGCAAGGAGGCAGTAATTTGCCGTTAAATTCCAAAAGCCTTTTTTTGCACTGGCAGGATATGACTCTCCCTCCAAGACGTGGTAGTGATTCTGGTTTTACCCATGTGAGAAAATATCTGGAAAAGACATTCGGCCCATTTCTCTGGTTCTGCCTTGACTAGGGCATTACAGATGCCATCTGGCCCTGCAGCCCGTGATTTATTAAGGTGCCTGATGATATTTGCAATTTCATTGCTAGATGTCTGACATAACCATTCAACTTATGGAAGAGGTAAAGGTTCGTCGTCAGACTCATCTAGTCCCAACGTCTTTTCAATATGGTTTTTCCAATCTGGCTCTGTGACAGCAATAGAAAGCAATCCGCGAGGAGAGGAATCCCGCAGGACCGACCAAAAACGTATTGTATCCTTTTGGATTGCGAGCATGGCTATCTCTTTCCATTTTCCTAGGTTCACACTTACCCGATATTCACTAAGCCATTTGTGATATTTCTGTTTTGCGCTCTTGATATGACGGCTTACTTCACTATGAGAGAAATGGCAAATGTAATGGTAAAGTTCATTATGTATAGTTTTCCTCAATTCTCGTTTTGCTTTTGCAATTTTAGGATCATAGGTATGTCGGAATAAAAAGTATATCGTGCCTCCTATTGTAATAAATATATTAATATTGGCCTACGCCAAGCTGCTCGAAAGTCATTTGTGAGATCTGTGTTACAAGGTCCTGACCTTTAATATATGTAGGCCGCCATTTTAGGTCAAACCGCCATTTTAGGATTTATGTGGAAAAGTCACCCTCTGAGCTAAAATGGTGGACGATGTCATTGCAAAATACAACATGGCCATCTTGACCTCTGTACATCGCTAATGTGTAATCTGCCTGCAGGCTACTTGTTGAGGTCATGAACTGAGACCTCGTCCTACGTTGACCTATGTGTAAAAGGATTACCTGCGCAAGTAAACCAATCCACGAGTATGTATTATGATAATGTATTTACACATTGGACAAAGAACATCTGTTTTACTATATTGTACTAATGTTTAAGAAGACCTGCAATATGAAACTTAGAATACACAGTTAATGCATACGCTTATTGTTACATGTAATAAAGAACGAACCAGTTAGATGCGGTTATTTGAGACTCAGCAATGAACCCTAGAATTGGTGATGTATAAAGTAGAATATTAACCCGAAGAGGGGTTGGCCATAGCGCTCACAAAATGTATAAAAAGCGAATCCATTCTAATGTACAGTCTCTCACTGAACACACTGAACCACGCTGGAATTTGTTGTGTTGTACTGAGGGCTGATAGCTATCTGACTTTGCACTGTTTTTTAATTGTATTCGATAGAGAATAAAGTACTTTGTATATTCCTTTGAAACCTGTGTTTGGTGTATTTCCTTTTGGGGTACTCAGCCTTAATATTTTGTTTCTGTTTTCACAGTTGGCGCCCGAATAGGGACCATCAATATTGATGACGGATTGTTGAAGGTTGACACTTGCTATCAGACCGGGATCGGACGGTGTACAAAAGTAAGGGTCCCCTGGATGAGACGCGACACCTCAGCAGCACTGCACAATCTGATCCCTGGACATCTTGACGAGGGTCCACTTACCGAGGCGGGCAGATTTGCCGAAATTACCATACACGAGGTAAGATTAGTTAGGTAAGATTGTTAGAAGTACCGATCAGTCCTCCTTAGGTTTGTCCAGGTGAGTCATGACCCGATTCTTAATTTAACCCTGGCAATTTGAATTTTGGCGCATTGTATCTGCAGACACAATTATCGACCAGGTAACACCAAGAATTTGAGATATGCCTGGGAAATTGTCTACCTGCTTTAGGGCATTATTCCGCAGTGATAGACAATTTAGCCGTCCGGCACCACAGGAGGGGTCGCCGGCATGTACTATGTACTGTAAGCATGGCATTGGATGTATAGTATTTAATTATATTTGGCACAGACAAACCAGACATATCTCCGAACTTCAGTGGCAAATCAATGGTAGTTTTGAGATCCCTCGCATTGAATATTTGGAGTCAGTACTGTTAAAGAAAAAGGCTAGACCTGCAGCATTTGATGTTTTACAGAATTGGAAAAAAGAAGCGTTACAACAGCTTAAGAGTAGAGAAAAACATGCGTGCCGTCATAAGACGGTTGCTGAAAAAGCATTATTATATGATCAGGATAAACAGGCTGAATCGGCTAAAAATATGGAAAGGGCTTTTTCACTTGGTATTCAGAAAATCTATCCTTCCAAAGATCTCCATGATTCTGATGAGTCTTTTGAGAAAATATTAAATGAACGAAGGCCTAGTGCCTCTGTGCCACCTCCGTATGTTCCTCTTCCTGCTGCGGTACCTTTTCCTGCTGTTATTCCTACTCTTCCTGCTCAACCTGTTGTTCCTATTCCTTTGACTGTTGTTCCTCCACCTGCTCCTCTGCCTCTTCCTGCTGCACCAGTTATAGCTCCTCCATCGAATTTGCCTATCCCCTCTCTTCCAAGTGGTCTTGGGCCGCTTGTATTCGATCATGGTGCAGGCTCGAAGGTTGTCACTCGCAGTACTGTACCACCGGAGAAGAAATGTGAGTTAATTGCATGGGCTAAACATTGTATGGAGAAGGATGATCAGGCTAGTGTTTTTTTCCACACTTTCTAATACGGATAATTTTCCTGAGAAAAATATTTTTATTGAAGGTTTGGGGATTCAGTTATGTATAATGTGGGGAAGATTAAATAATACGGATGTTCCGCAAGGGTTAAGGAATCTAAATACTTTAGCACTTTCCAGAGATACTGTGGAGAAGGTAAATGAGCATGCCGAAAGGCTATTTGAATATAGAAAGGAGTTAGAAAGGATACGGAATGAGGATGATGAAGAGGAAAGTATGTATGTACAGAAACGGTACCTTCCGTGTCGTAAACCAATATCTGAGGAAATGCAAATTTGTAAGAAAGATGTGATTAGATGGATTTCAGACATATCGATAACTCCAGTTGAGGTCTATGACACATATAGTCAATATACGTTGGAAATGCAGAGAAAAGTGATACAGGTAATTATAGAGTACCTGCAAGATGAATGTGTAAAGAGGAAGATTAGTTGTCCCACAGAGCTATTGAATATTTATAAGAGAGCTATTTCGTTTGACACTTCTTCGACTGCTTTAGCGCTCGATTTGGCTCTGTTGCTTAGTAAGCGTTCGGTGTTGCCTACATCTTAGTTGCCTATGAGAGAGGTTCCTCCGACATTTGTCCCGAAGGTTGAGGTTGCGGCCGATGCTGCACGAGGTATAGTCGCTGTGGACATTCCCGCACATTATGTATCACAGTTTGTTCACGTCCCGTTTTCACGACAGGAAGTGAACACCATTAGACAGTCTATTCCTGATATTAGAAAAAATCCGACAGGGTTCTATAAAGAGATGGAATCCGTTTTGCAATCCTCAGTGTTCACCTTGGGTGACATTGATTTGTTGTTTCCAGTACTCCTGTCCGTAGATTTATGGAAACAAGTTAGAACTATTGACGATGTACCCGGTTTGGAAGATACATGGCCGAATTTAACTAGATTCGATGGGAAAAGGCCAGCTGGTGAAAGACCACAGCAGGTGATATTAACCTTGCCTGATAGAATCATTGCTAAATTAAAAACCATAATTCCCGAAAAAAGAATTATATGGGACAAGCTTACGGCCTTTGTCCAAGGAAAGTCTGAGGGTCCTACCGAGTTCTTTAATCGGTTCGAACAGGTATTTTCGGATTTCGGTGGACAAGACTTAGGCACAGAGTATGGGAAAAGGTAATTTGTGGACAAATTTGTACGTGGATTGCTGCCTGACATCCAGTCACAGATTATGTCCTCTGAGAGCGCTTGGCAAGCGAAATCGCAATCAGAAGTACTGCATATGGCTCAGTATTATGAAAATCGTGTCAACAATGAAAAAGATAGGATTGAAAAACGGAAAGGTGATTTAAAAACAAAGGTGCTATTTCAGCAAATTGTTAGAGGCCCCAGAGGGGGTAACTCTCAGGTTAGAGGTCAGTATGTCCCACAGGGGAATGTGCCTTGGGGCCTGTGAACATTAATCAATGTGCTTATTGTCGACGAGAGGGTCATTGGCGAGCACAATGCCCCGTCCTTCAACAGAGGTCAAATAATAACGTGGGTAGGCGATCTAGAGGTCACCCGGGCGTAGGGGGCCCTGGTAGAGGTCAGTTGACACAGGACCCTCAACAACCTTTTTCGCAGGACAATCAGACTCCGAGTGTGGATACTAGGAACATATTCGATCATCCTTCCGCTGCATATTTGTCTAAAGCGCTTCCTTTTGACGATAACCTGTTTCGTTAGGATTGCCCGAAGCAGGGTTTGGAACCTATACCTATTCCCGTCAATCAGAAAGGTCCCTACGTTGAAATGATAGTGGGAAATAGGAAACATCAGTTTTTGATAGACACTGGAGCGCAGAAGTGTTCCATTGATCGTTCACCTCTTCCAAACGTTCCACTGTCAGGGCAAACCAATGTTTCTGTAGGGTTTTCCAGTACTCCAGTTATTTGTCCGGTCTCTATGCCAGTACCTATTTCTTTGGGTCCTTTTACGGACCTGTGTCCTTTCCTATTGACCTCGGATTGTGGGGAAAACTTGCTGGGATTGAACTTGTTAAAAGAATTAAATGCAGTGATTTATTGTTCTTCTGATGGAGTACGCTTGACAATTTCACCGCAGCAATCTTCCACCTCGCATTTTCTGACTAGACCTTTGCCTCCAGAATTCATTGATGTACCAGCGAGCTTATGGGCTGTTGACGACAATGATGTCGGTGTTTTGCAGATTGAGCCTGTTAAGATAGTTTTGAAACATGGAATTGAGCTGCCACGCATTCCCCAGTGTAAGATTTCGGTTGAGTGCGAGCGAGCTTTGAAATGTATTGTTTCCGATTTTGTGCACCGTGGTGTGATTGAAGAAATCTCAGGAAGTTTGTGTAATAGTCCGATTTTACCTGTGTACAAGAAAGGTGATAATGTAATTCCATTCCGTTTTATAATTGATTTATGTGCCATTAATAAAGTTGTGGCACCGCAGTTTCCAATTGTGCCTGATGTGACAATGATCTTAACCATGATTCCAGCTACAGCTACTTACTTTAGTGTTGTGGACCTAAAGAATGCCTTCTTTAGTATTCCTTTACACAAGGATAGTAGATATTTGTTCGCCTTCAACTTAGGGGGACGCTCGTTTACATTTACTCGTGCACCTCAAGGGTACACAGAGAGTCCTAGTATTTATAGTAGGGCTTTGAAAGAGCAACTTGATACCCTTGAATTGACCTCTACTTGTACTTTGCTTCAGTACGTTGACGATGTGATTCTGGCTGCAGACTCTGAGAGTGCCTGTAAGGAGGGCACCATGTTACTACTTATTCATCTAGCTAAGCATGGTCACAAAGCTTCGCTTAAGAAATTTCAATATTGTTGCCAGGAGGTCGCCTATTTAGGCTATCTCCTGTCAAAGGAGGGAAGAAGATTGACACCTGGAAGAATAAAACATATTTCTGGTATGTCTGTCCCAAATACGCAGAAGGAAGTTAGGGCCTTGATAGGTATGGCTTCTTACTGTAGGTTGTGGATCCCATATTTTTCACAAGTGATATAACCGATGTTGGCCTTGACGAAGAAGGGCATTTCCTCGCTGTTGCCATGGACTTCGGAACACCAGCAATTGTTTGACTTGCTTAAGACTGCATTATGCTCTGCACCAGTTTTGGGCACACCAAACTATGAAAAGGCCTTCGTATTGTTTGTGCATGAACGTGATAGATGTGCTTTGGCTGTATTAACGCAGGAGCATTGAGGGAAGAATAGGCTGCGCGGTTACTATTCCTCCGCCCTTGATCCTGTAGCATGCGCTTTGCCAAGATGTTTGCGCGCTGTCGCTGCTGCTGCATCTGTAAAACAGAGTGAGGGAATGGTCCTAGGCCATGATTTGACCCTGATGGTGCCTCACTCTGTAGATGTTCTATTGAACCGAACTCAAACGCACCACCTCATTTCCGCACGGTTGACGAGGTCCGAATTGTTCTTGTTTGCCCCTCACATTCAAATTAGAAGGTGTGTGTTCTTAATCCGACTGAACTCCTACCTTTCCTGCAAGATATTACTTGAGGCGATGAAGATTCACATAATTGTTTGTACACGATCGAGCAAGAAACAAAGGGCAGGATTGATTTGAAAGATACCCCTTTGGATAATCCGCAAGGAGAGCTGCTTTGTGACGGCTCCTGCTTTAAACTTCCGGACGGTACATCCACAGCCGCTTATGCAAGCACTACCTTAAGCACGGTTGTGGAAACTAAGAGAATTACACATAATTCTGCACAGGCCGCAGAGATTATAGCCTTAACCCGAGCTTGTGAACTTTCCGAAGGGCTTGCGGTGAATATATATACTGATAGTCAGTATGCTTTTGGGGTGGTTCATAACTTTGGGATACTTTGTTCGGAAAGAGGATTCCTAACCTCGCATGGCACCAAGATCCAACATGGCACCCTAATAGTGCAACTTCTCTCAGCACTTGCGCTCCCTACCCAGTTAGTAGTTGTGAAATGTGCAGCACATCGCAAGATTGTAAATAACATTGGAAAAGGGAATGCTTTTGCTGATCAAATAGCCAAACAAACTGCCAATGATCTCTGTATGGAGATATATGTTTCTAGGGAGACTGAAAATGCTGATGTGATGGATGAGGGAGTGGGGTCTATACGGGATATCCAAGCCGATGCCACAGTAGAAGAAGCCAAGAGGTGGGCTGAGGGCTTGGGAGAACTTGATGACGATGGGTGTTGGGTGGACACGGTGGATGGGAAATAGTTACTCCCCGATGCATATGTGCTAATGATGGTTGTAATGGCACACGGTCCTACGCATGTATGTGCTCAACAGATGACGAAAATGTTAGGAAGAGTGTGGGCAAACAACAAAATTTCAAAAATTGCTCAGAACTATGTCCAGAATTGTATGATTTGCCTACAACATAATATGGGAAAGGGGACAGCAACCCCAAGGGGAAGTTTCGGGCCACCCTTTGTCCCATTTGAAGTAATTCACTTTGATTTCATTGAAATGGAGCGATGCAATAATTTAAAATATGTATTGGTAGTCATTTGTGCTTTTAGTAAGTGGGTCGAGGCTTTCCTTGTTAAAGATGCCTCAGCTATGACCACTGCAAAAACTATGTTAAAAGAATACTTTCCCCGGTTCGGTTTGCCGAGAGTTATCTGGTCGGACAATGGTCCACACTTTGTCGCCGCTGTAATCCGACAGATATGTACAGCGTTACAAATTGACAAACGGTTCCATTCGGCCAGACATCCTCAGAGCGCCGGACTAGTAGAAAGACATAACGGTATCATCAAGAACAAACTCGCTAAAACGTGTGCCGGCACCAAACTAAAATGGCCGGACGCCTTACCGATTGTGTTATTAGCGATGCGTACAACCCCTCAAACAAAGACTGGGCTCTCTCCATTTGAGGTGGTAATGGGGAGACCTGCCAATATCTGGAATTTGCCAAAATGTTGAAAGTTAAGAGATATTGAAAATGTATTACTTTCAGGTTATTGTAGCCAATTGACTAAAAACCTGTATTTGATTTACCATCCGGTACGAGATGTTGTAAATCTCCCCCCGTCTCACCTGTGATCGGGATCTCCCTTGTTCGGTCGCAGGACTCTTCCTGTGGATGGTTCGGGTCTTGAATAGGCTCGCCCGAGCCTCGTCAGGTTGCAGGATGCGTTCAGAGTTCCGGGAAGTTCGTGGTTCCAGGGTATCCAGGATTTAGCGATGAACGAGTAAGTAGGGGGGGAAATCCAGGAACAGGATAAAAGGCAAGGAAGGAAGTAAGAGGATCAAAGGAACCAATGTAGAAGGTAAGCACACGTCGGGTCACTACCGAAGATAGCGTTGAGACGCGCAGACCCGCAGGGGCGTGACCAATTTATAGTGCGTGCCACGACGTGAAAAGCTAGTGCGTAGCACGGAGCTTGGTACGGCCATGTTGGGAGGAACAAGGCGAACAAGCCCTTCGTGACAATGACCATGAGGTCCAGAAGGGGCAATTTCGCCGGGTCATGACACAAGAGGCCTTACCTGTGCGGTACGAAGACCCGGGCCACGGCATACGACCCGGAAGCTGGGTGCTCACTAAGTCATTTGAGCGCATCTCTTGCCTCGCGCCTCGCTGGCGTCGGCCGTTCCAGGTCTTGCTGGTCACCCAAACAGCGGTGCAGGTAGCTGGCTGAAAGAATTGGATCCACGCGTCACACATCAAGAAACCTCCTCACCCTGTGCCACCTGTTACAGAAGAAGCAGAACCCCTTGCTGATACTGCAACCAATGATCCCAAAGCAGTAAAAAGCACCGAGAGAGTGTTTTGTTTCCACACTCTCCACCAATTTTGCACCCGGGAGCCGCTGTTTCAAACGCAGCCCCTTCGTTTGTCCCAGATACGTTGCTTCCAACGGGAAGTGACGACACATTGCTTCCGGATCAATCAGTACCAGGAAAAACCAGATAACACTTGAGTCCAAGAAAATAGAGATACGGCACAGTTCGACTGTGGATTCAAGGAAGGAAAAGAATCATCGAGGGCTTGCTTTTGCCGAAATTTGAGAAAGGGGATTCTGTTGGCTAGGGTTTTGGAAGGACACAGAAATCGCGCAACCGGGGGGTCGACAGCAACGAACATTGGGGTTTCCGTCTGAAGACTGCAATGCCTGCTACCGCCGCCGCTCGTATTGGACTTGTAAATAAGGGGGTGACCAACCGGAACAAAGGACAAAATGCCTGGGCCCCAAAAACGTACTGCTGTGTTTTTGTAATAATATTTGGTTTTATAATAGGCACTGTTGTAGGCCTTTGGTATTTAGAAGACGCTTATCCTTTCGAATTTTCGCAACCAACTGTAAATGTACCCACTGTTCATACACCTTTTGTGCATTCACATACTTTGTCCCCTAGAGATTCCCAGCACAGACAAATGTATCATAATAATACTTTGTTACTTATAATGAACGCTACACATGCCATTTTTAATAGATATTGCTGGGTCTGTTCACATTTACCGCAACACGGGGATAAGGGGCTAGGTTGGCATATTCATCCTTTACCATTGACAACTGCTTGCTATGCTTCTCTTAGAGCACTGTTCTTTGGCCGATGGAATGATAGCGTCTCAGGGAACTTTGATGGCACCAATTTGAATAGTTTTGAGAAATGTGTTTTGACTCCCCTGGGATGCTCTCATTTTTCGAATAGGAGTAGACCGAATGTTGCTTCTATTAGGCCTTCTGATAGACTGTCTCGTCCTTTTCAATCTTTGATTTCCTTCAAAATGGCTCTGATAGGCAATAAGGATGCCATGCCTCCTTCTTACACTGTTAACCATAGCCCCGATTCAGTTTCTTTCAGCATACAGAGGAATGGCACTCGGTCAATGGGAGATTTTAAAGGATGTTCCAATGTTGCAAATTTGATTGGGGAAGACAGACCTTTGTATGTAGGCGAACCTGTCTATTTTGTTTGCAGTAATATAGCGTTTCCATGGTTGCCCAGGGATTGGCAAGGAACCTGTTATTTAGGGATCCTGTTACCTGGGGTGTTTATAGCGAGTACTAAAGAAGTTTCGAAGGCTCGTCCACGACGGGATGAGAATGGTGATACCCCGGCACAAGTATTGGGAGATATAGCAAAATCAGTTGTGCCATTTTGGGGGCAGATAGCGAATTCAGAAGATATTAGAAAACTAGCGAGAGTACTGGAGAGAACCATCAACTGGACCACAGATATACTCTACAATATGACATTAGAGCAGAAAGCAATAAGATTAGTAGCACTCCAAAATCGAATGACATTAGATGTCATTCTAGCTGAGCGTGGTGGAGTATGTAAATTAGTAGGGTCCGCTTGCTGTGTTTTCGTACCAGATTCCTCCCCAACTATCTTTAAGGCAGTACAAAATCTGCACATCCTTAGTTCCAGAGTGCATGTTCCCGAGGGAAACTGGGATCTAAGCACTTGGATTTACTTTCGGTTTTATTAACTATTTTAGGAGTTCTGTTGTTCCTTTGTTGCTGTATTCAGTGTCTGCCTGGTATGTGTTCGTTGCTAGGGGAGTGTTGTGCACAAGCGATAAATTCGATAGGACATGAGGTGTATGCCTCGGATAAAACTTCCAAAGAATATGTGTTAAAAGATATATTAGTAAAAGACCTAATGGCAATAGATATTTCAGATAGTGATTCAGGGTACATGGATACTGATGTATGGAGTTATTCATAAGGAGACCCAAAATAGTTTTTAGCACTTGGCATAGGCCAAAAGGAGGGTTTGTCGGAATAAAAAGTATATCGTGCCTCCTATTGTAATAAATATATTAATATTGGCCTACGCCAAGCTGCTCGAAAGTCATTTGCGAGATCTGTGTTACAAGGTCCTGACCTTTAATCTATGTAGGCCGCCATTTTAGGTCAAACCGCCATTTTAGGATTTATGTGGAAAAGTCACCCTGTGAGCTAAAATGGTGGACGATGTCATTGCAAAATACAACATGGCCGTCTTGACCTCTGTACATCGCTAATGTGTAATCTTCCTGCAGGCTACTTGTTGAGGTCATGAACTGAGACCTCATCCTACGTTGACCTATGTCTAAAAGGATTACTCACGCAAGTAAACCAATCCACGAGTATGTATTATGATAATGTATTTACACATTGGACAAAGAACATCTGTTTTACTATATTGTATTAATGTTTAAGAAGACCTGCAATACGAAACTTAGAACACACAGTTAATGCATACACTTATTGTTACATGTAATAAAGAACGAACCAGTTAGATGCGGTTATTTGAGAATCGGCAACGAACCCTAGAATCGCTGATGTATAAAGTAGAATATTAACCCGAAGAGTGGTTGGCCATAGCGCTCACAAAATGTATAAAAATCGAATGCATTCTAATGTACAGTCTCTCACTGAACACACTGAATCACGCTGGAGTTTGTTGTGTTGTACTGAGGGCTGATAGCTATCTGACCTTGCACTGTTTTGTAATTGTATTCGATAGAGAATAAAGTACTTTGTATATTCCATTGAAACCTGTGTTTGGTGTATTTCCTTTTGGGGTACTCAGCCTCAATATTTTGTTTCTGTTTTCACAGGTAATCCGTTTATCTATTCACTTATTTGCCCATTCAGCAATGCTTTTATAAGTACGCTGCAGATTCCTTTATCTGAAGAGCCATCTTAGTAAATGCAGAAAGGATTGTTTTGCTGTCGCCATTCAATGTGGTTGCAAATCTATCATTAAAGTTAGTAATAAGCTTCCGTGTCACTATAATGGCATTTTCGATCTTAGCATCATTCTCACGGATTCTATTCCCATGTGCACTAGTTGTAATGTCCCCATTTATAGCTATGCAAGATTCCAAATGACAGTTAGCGATGGGTTTCAACAATAAGCATAGGGGAAGATGGTCGCTTTCATCTCGTGAGTTTATTGCCATGTCTTTGACCATTTTTAAGGCCAAAACGTTTACACATATGAAATCGATAGTGGAGGCTGATTTACCACTTACCCGCTTATATGCTATGTGTGCTTCTCCGGGGCAGTAACCATTCAATCGCGTGATTGCATATTCATCGAGTAAAGCCACCCACTCCTTTCCTCTTCGGTAGGCTGCACTCTTAGAGGTACTTAGCTGTGACACAGGATTCTCCATATTTGTTAGCATCGAGAGTTCAGTATGTGCAATGAAATCACCAACCAGTATTAATGGTACTATTTGGTTGTGCGAGTGGATTATAAATCTAACCACTGCTACATTCTCTCTAGTTGTTCTGTTGTTAGGCGGATCATATACATTTATCAGCACTAGGCGACTAGTGCCGCGGCTCAGCTCAGCTGCCAATATGTTTGGTGCAGGACTAGCAATGTCCTTCATAGTCCAAGGAGAGGCTACAGAAATAAGCAACCCTCCTTTTGGCCTACCCTTCAAACCTTTAGTTGCTACTTTAGTGATGGTTGCACGGCCATCGAAATCAACAGGTTCGCACTATCATGTCTCCTGTAATGCAATGATCAAAAACATCTTAAGAATGGTTAGGAGTCAACCATCACTGAAAATATGCGTGAGACCACGCGTATTCCAAGACATCACAATCTGAATGTCATTGCGACATCTGGGAGAAATGAGATTTGAAGATCACTGGGAGCCATTACCAATATCCTGTATCATCATCCTCATTAACAATGTTTGATTTCGGGGGTTGAGTTCCTTTTCCACTTCCAAAGGCCTTAGCCTCTAGTGGCTTTGGCTTTGTTGCTAGTGCTGTATCTTGAGTGTGTGGTTGCCCAAGGACATCTCCTATTAGTTAGCTGTCGGTAGCATGGAGGATGTGTGGCACTCAGTTTTCCTACCGCCCTTATGTGGGAGTCCTAGTTGTACCAGCATTTGTGCTTTGTGGTTTGGATTCTGGGACCTTTCATCTAGTTGTCTAACTTTAATTAAGGGTATCTTGATGAGTGAACTCTGGTATCAAATTTTGGATATTTTCTCTTGAAAAGATAAGACATACTCTAACAGCGAATCATCTTTAAAACAAATATTAGAGATATTTATTAAACTATGGTCAACTTGGTTGACCAGTAGAATAGTGTCAGTTCTGATGACATGGAGGGGAGGGATGTTGTGAAGTAGGCCAAGTACCACTGCATGATTTAAGGCAGGGAGGCCATTCCAAATGGAGGCACCTGCAGAGGAGAGAGATCTAACACCCACTCTCTGCGTGGAGATGTGCCTGACCCTCAGAGAGTTGTAGGTGGCTGATTGAAGGGCTTGAGAAGGAAGGTATTTATGTAGAGAGAGTTGGATGTAGTGCAGGCCCCATCCCCAGAAAGCCTTGTGGATGATTCAGAGGGTCTTGAAATTGATCCCTGCAGCCACCGGGAGCCAGTTGAGAGATTTCAGTGCTGGAGAGATACGATCCTTGGGCTTGATGCCAAGAAACAGTCTTGTAGTCCTGTTCTGGATTAGTTGCAGAGGGCAGATGTAGAGGAAGGCAGAATTAAAAAGAGGCTGTAGTAGTCTACTCTAGAGAGAACCAGGGCTCTGGAGACAGTGAGCTTCAAGGAGAAAGTGAGAAAAGGAAGAATACCTCTGAGGAGGTGCAGCTGGTAGTGCGCCTTCTTAGCGTGGTCCGTAATGTGAGGAGAGAAGGAGAGAGTGGAGTCGAAGATGATGCCAAGGTTTTTTTAACTCCCAGGAAGGCGCAGGAAGAGGGCCCAAGGAGGGCGACCAGAGTGAAAGAGGGAAAGTGGGAGCAGGGGTCCAATGAGAAGGATCTCAGTAGAGAGAAGAAGATCAGAGGAGGGATTCTGTTTGCTCCCCCATTAAACCTAGATAGTACTGAGAAGAGGAGGCCTGGTATAGACAAGAAGATCACACCATGGAAATCAGAGAAAGACTTTAACAGTCCACTGAGAAGGGATCAGCTCGCTTCAGAATATAAAGAAAGAGAGAAAGGACTGTGCTAGAGCAGAAGCTGGATAGAATGCTGGATACACCAAGAAGTTCAAACCTGGGAGTGGAAAAGCACACTGCAGAGGTTGGTCCTCGATGAAGAGGACACCAAATTCAGGTTGGAGGGGCACTCTGGAGAACAATGGTCTGGAGGGTTGCCCAGAGCAATGACAGCAGTTAACATTAATTCTAAACCTTCCAGCCATCACCTCTTTGTTTTGGCATTGTCACCCCGAGTGGGACGTGTATGCCCAGCCGTGGGTCCCGTGCCTGCTGGGCCTAGAGACCCAAGCTACTCCTCACTGATGAGGCCCAACAATGCTGAAACATGTTTGGGGATGCTTGTGCTCTCATGCAGAAGGGATGTGACCTAGCAGTTCAGGCTGGACTGCACCTTCTGGGGTGATAGCATGCCTGATTTGCATATGGTCTTTCCCCTTCTGTAATGGCTTGACAGGTGAAGAACAATGGTCTGGAGGGTTGCCCAGAGCAATTCCAGCGGACAATATTAATTCTAATCCTTCCAGCCATCACCTCTTTGTCTTTGCTTTGTCACCCCGAGTGGGACAGATATGCCCAGACGTGGGTCCCTTGCCTGCTGGGCCTAGAGACCAAAGCTACTTCTCACTGATGAGGCCCAGCAAGGCTGAAACATGTTTGGGGATGCTTGTGGTCTCGTGCAGAAGGGATGTGACCTAGCAGATTGTGCTGGACTGCTCCTTTTGGGGTGGGACCAAGCCTGATTTGCATATGGTCTTTCCCCTTCTGTAATGGCGTGGCAGGCAAAGAACGATGGTCAGGAGTGTTGCCCAGAGCAACGCCAGCAGTTAAGATGAATTCTAATCCTTCCAGCCATCACCTCTTTGTTTTTGCTCTGTCACCCCGAGAGGGATGGGTTTGCCCAGACATGGGTCCCTTGCCTGCTGGGCCTAAAGACCCAAGCTACTCCTCACTAATGAGGCCCGACAAGGCTGAAACATGTTTGGGGATGCTTCTGGTCTCGTGCAGTAGGGATGTGACCTAGCAGTTTGTGCTAGACTGCCCCTTTTGGGGTGGAGCCAAACCTGATTTGCATATGGTCTTTCCCCTTCTGTAATGGCTGGGCACAAAGAACAATGGTCTGGAGGGTTGCCCAGAGCAATGCCAACGGTTAACATTCATTCTAAACCTTCCAGTCATCACCTCTTTGTTTTTGCTATGTCACCCGAGTCGGACGGGTATGCCCAGACGAGGGTCCCGTGCCTGCTGGACCTAGAGACGCAAGCTACTCCTCACTGATGATGCCCAACAAGGCTGAAACATGTTTGGGGATGCTTGTGGTCTCATGCAGTAGGGATGTGACCTAGCAGTTTGTGCTGGACTGCCTCTTTTGGGGTGGGACCAAACCGGATTTGCATATGGTCTTTCCCCTTATGTAATGGCTTGGCAGGCGAAGAACAATGGCCTGGAGGGTTGGCCAGAGCAATGCCAGTGCTTAAGATTCATTCTAAACCTTCCAGCCATCACCTCTTTGTTTTTGCTTTGTCACCCCGAGTGGGACGGGTATGCCCAGACGTGGGTCCCATGCCTGCTGGGCCTAGAGACGCAAGCTACTCCTCACTGATGATGCCCAACAAGGCTGAAACATGTTTGGGTATGCTTGTGGTCTCGTGCAGAAGGGATGTGACCTAGCAGTCGGACTGGACTGCCCCTTTTGGGGTGGGACCAAGCCTGATTTGCATATGGTCTTTCCCCTTCTGTAATGGCTTGGCAGGCAAAGAAAGATGGTCTGGGGGGTTGCCCAGAGCATTGCCAGCGGTTAAGATTCATTCTAAACCTTCCAGCAAAGGTTTTTGATAAGCGTGTGGATGCAACCAGCAGCTGGAAGTAGGTTGCTGTGTTGTGACCATGCTGTGATGAACTGTTCAGTCTGACAACTGCACCGAAACTGAAAGACCAAGGACCCCTCAGGAACAGTACGGACTAGAGAACAGCAGAGAAAGAACGGCCAAACAGAGAGGCCAAACCCAAGACCTCAGGAAGAGCCAGTGATGTGGTTGATCCACAAGAAGGTATCACTGGCCATGGTAGACCTGGTAGGGGCTTGGGGAGGATTGCAGATCACATCAGCAGTTATCTGCCTCGTCACAGTAGACGTCCTTCAGCTACTGACCCTGAAGCGTGCCTTAGGAGTCATCTCCTTCATCACAGTAGCCACCCTAAGTCTACTGACCCTGAAGAGTGGAGCGGGTGCTATTTCCTTCATAAATGTAGCCACCCTAGGTCTACTGGCCCTAAAGAGGGCAGCAGTACTTGAAGAGTGCATCAGGATTCATCTCCCTTGTCACAGTAGCCACCCTAATCTACTGACCCTGAAGAGTGCAGCAGGAGTCATCTAACTTGAGAAAGTAGCCACACAAATTCTACTGACCCTCATCACAGTAGCCACCCTAAGTCTAGTGACCCTGAAGAGTGCAGCAGGAGCCATCTCCCTCATCAAAGTAGCCACCCTAAGTCTACTGGACCTGAAGAGTGCAGCGGTAACTGAAGAGTGCTTCAGAAGTCATATCCCTTGTCACAGTACCCACCATAGGTCTATTGACCTTGAAGAGTGCCACAGGAGTCATGTCCTTCATGCAGTAGCCACCCTAAGTTTACTGAGCCTGAAGAGTGCATCAGGAGACATCTACCTCATCACAGCAGCTGCTATACAGCTACTTACCATGAACAGTGCACCAGGGATCATCTCCCTCATCACAGTAGCTACCATTAGGCTACTAATCCTGGAGACTGTAGCTGGAGTAATTTCCGTCATCACAGTAGTCATCTTAAATCTACTGACCCTGAAGAGTGCCTCAGGAGTTATCTCTCTCCATCACAGCATTTATAAGGAAGAGTGCATCAGGAGTGGTCTCCCTCATTTCAATGGTTACCAGAGAAGCAAGACTGATCAATAGGGAACTAAAGACAGAGTGGAAAGCCATGGGAGCAATCTCACTGGCTCTAGTGCCTCTAAAGGTTCCAATCTAAGTACCTGGGGAGAGCTTAGAAGACGATGGAGGAACTCTTAGGAAAAGTCACCAGAACAGTGAAAAAACGTTTATGACACCAGGAGAAGGGAGCCATTCTTCTGATTGATATATCAGACTCTATTTCATTAGACCGACGGGTTGAGCCCAAAAGGTACCCATGTGTTATTCTGCAACTGACAACACTGCTGAAGATGGTTATATGAGAAGAAAGGAGCCAATATTCTGGTTCGCTTTGAACTTATGCTTTTGAGTCACAAAGGCTGTGGCTGTGTCCTATAACTAACCAGGATGAGTGAGTCGTTGTCCTGGATAACATTAGTTGGTTATGTTTTAATGGTAGGGCTAGAGCAGAGGAGAATTACTGACAGAGGACGGTTATTTTGTGCTGGACAATCAACCTGACGATGAGCACCTGGGTTTCCTTAGTTAAGTAGGGAATACTCTTTTAAAATATGGAGGGTTAGGTTTCTTTCCTTATTATTTAATAAAAGTGTATAGCCAAAATTCCACCTCTGTGTCCGACTCCTTCCTCCAGCATGCCACACTCTCATCTTTTAGATAACTTATATGTCTTATCTTTCAGCAGACTTTCATTATGCAAAAACTCCTTTTCCCTGTTTGCAATGGACAGGTATTACCTTATATGAACTGTGCTGTGCATTTGGGCCAGAAATGCAAACTATGAGCCATTCCACCATCCCAGGCTACTGGGACAAGGCTGTTTGATTAAGGACAGTGGATCACACAGGTTGGATTGAAAAATTGGTCCTTCCGGTACGGAAGTGGTCAATGGGGCGGATACCCTATGTCCTTTGCTTGAGAAGACAATCCCACAGGCCCTTTGAAGCACCTATGATGTACCGGAAGTGTTGTTACCATACGTACCTTTTGACAATAGTGGTGTGGAAGGACAAGCCTTTTTTATGAATGAACCCTTTGTATAAGGTGGGAGGAAGGAAAAGTGTGCCAAAATGCCTAGCTTAAACCTTCTCAATCGTTTAATGGTCATGTGGTCAGTCAGCTATTAAAGATACTGGTCTGGAGGGCTGGCTTGGTTAGTCAGTTGGAAATGGGTCAACATGTGGGATGCTGTCTGTTTGTCTTGCAAGCAAACTAATAAATCAGCTTTTATTTTTACCATCACCAAAAATGTGTGAGAATCTGATTACTCTGTCACTTAGTCTTACTAACCTTGCTCACCATACACACACTCTCCCACCCAAGTACCACTTCCTCTCACCAACCAATACTACACCTTCAATACTCGTGCTGCTAGTCTGTTCCATGCTCCACTTCTCTACTTCTCTATCCTTCACCACCTGCTCGGCTGGTCTGCCTCCTCACCCCTTGACCCCAACCAATCAACCCACACTCACCTGTCTGACTCATCCCTTTATTTGTTATCCTCCCTCTTCCATTGGTCCTAGTGCTCACCTGATTCCCTGGGCCAATCTCTCACTTGCTCTCCCCAGTGGCCGGGTTGCACAGATGGGCATCCATTAAGAGCTCTTTAAGCCCTGCCCCTTGTCATAAACAATTCCATTGGTGGTTCACAGTGGTTGACCTGAACAGCAAAGGTTGTTTCAGAGTTCATCATCTGGCTGAATTGAGCATCCTGATTGCAGTCCACATTGAGCAATATTCCGCCGGCTCTGTGGTCGTAGTTCCATCTCTCACTGGTGGTTTGCATGTTCCTTCCTTTTCCACGAAGACTTTTGGCCTTGGTAGTTCTGAAATGGAAGAGAGAAAAAACTAGCCAGCAATTTGCACATCAGGCATGGAAAGATTTAAAGTCCACTTGCAACCATGCACATAAGGGGGAACAGAAACTGGGGACTTTACTATTTCATCACCCCACCATTGGGGCAGCACTGGCTCTGGCAAACACCCTGTTAGGTCTTTTGCCCAGGTTGAAAGGGATCCTCATCCCCCTGTTAAGGGTCTGGTCCATCGTCCTGTCACACATGATCAACCTAAAAGCAGAGCATCATGCACTATCCTGGTACAGGGACGTCATTTAGAGGTTGGCAGGGGGCGCAACTAAGTCCTCTGAGGTCTCCGTTATTACCCCTTTTCATGCAAAGTCCTGGCCTGTGGCCTGTGTCTCTTTGCTTTTGGAGTGGCTGGCTTTCGTGTTCAGGCCTCATAAAAAGAAAACAAAGAAAAAAAAATAACAGAGGTTCCACAAGTCTAACACTTTCACCAGTGTCCCTGAATAATAATAAGGAATACCAAACAATTTTTCTTTCTGGAATTCTATACAATAATTGCTAGACTCATTAAAAGGTTTATTTCAGTCAAACTTCAGGGGGTGAGTCACTGTTTTAGTCTGTTGTTAAACACCTCAACTGAACATTTAATCCTTCTGAGGTCGATAAATGAGTTCCAACACAGGTTGGAGGATTTTGTGTGCATATCTGTTCTATATAAAGCACTTAAGGCTAAATGCTATATAATAGCACATCATTATTTATTTATTTTATTTCTATGTATTTATTTATATCGCACTGGTCGCCCGCAGGCATCAGGGCGCAACACACAGACTCCACAAACAAAAAGAGATTAACATGGGGACGAGAGAATATACATGGGACAAAATTACTAAGATCTATGAGTGAAGTAGAGGCTGAGATTTATTTGAAGAGGTGGGTTTTCAGTTTTTTCCTGAATCTCTGGAGGTTAGTTTCTAGTTTCAAATCTACAAGCAGACTATTCCATTTGGCGGCTGCGGATATTTGGAAAGCCTTACCCATTCCGTTGGATCTCTTATGAGTGGCTACAGTGATTTGGCTCCTGTGTTTAGATCTTAATGAGCGGCCTGGAACTTATCTGGAAATGTTTTATTTGAGATATGCGGGTGCTTTCCCATAATGGCATTTATGGACCAGCGTCATGGCCTTGAACAGCCTTAGTGAATTTCCATAGTCCAGCCGCAATAGTATAATTGCTCTGGCTATCGTCGTGCAGTTCTCTTTGCTAAGGTAGGGTTTTATAGCACTTAATAGCTTAAGATAGTACAAGCAGTTCTTGGTCACGTACGCGGCTTGAGCATCAGCACTCATAGACGCTTTCAAGATCATACCCAGCATCTTAACCTTACCTACAACCTGTATTGGAAGTTCCTTAATAAGCAGCGACTCGCATTGAAGGGTTAATTTGGCTCGCGCTTGAAGGGAGCTAAAAAACATTAGCTCGGTTTTCTTGCTATTAAGGCAAAGCCAGTTATGGTCCATCCATGATTCGAAGTGGTTATACACGGTTGAAACAGAGTCGCTGTATTTTGAGTAGTTTCCACTCAGTTCCAATACCAGCTGAGTATCATCAGCATAAATGGCGAAGAAGACCTTGATGTTGTCCAGGACTTCACAGAGTAGTCTTAGGTAGAGAATAAACAGTAGGGGCGAGATGCTGGCTCCCTGTGGTACTCTGCAGAGAATGTCAATTACGTGGGAGAATTTATCACCCCAATGAACTTTGGATTTCGTTTTGGCAAGAAAGGATAAGAGTCATCCAATTGCATCCTCTAAGCAATTTGCAACTCTTTCCAGCGCATGTTGGATGAGGCTGTGATCGAAAAAGGTTGAAGGGCGCGCTCAGGTCGAGAAGTATAAGTAGTCCTGTCTTCCCTTTGTCGATGATATTCAGCATATGTGTCTGGAGGTCCAACATAGCTGTTTCCGTGCTGTGTGCAGCATGGAAGCCGGATTGTTGGTTGTGTAATATCTCGTTCGTCTCCACATAGGCTTGTAATTGGGCAGTGGCGACCTTGTCCAGCACCTTCAAGATAAAGTTACAGTTGATAATGGGTCTTAGGTTGGTAGGATCCCGTTGGTTGAGGTTGGGCTTCTTTATTAGAGGGGTGACGGTGACTGTCTTTATACTCATGGGCACTACCTTGTCAAGAAATTATGTGTTTACAATTCTCATAAGTAGTGAAGCAAATAATTCTGCATTCTCCAGCATTATTTTGGGCGGTAGAATGTTCTCTGCACATACTGTGGGCTTCATGGTGGCTAAGACTTTCAGCCTGTCTTCTAACTAAACATTTGGCCATGGACGTCTGCTTGCATTCACAGTAATTTGGTAATATGGGCCTATACACACCATTCTTAATGATAGATATGGTGATCCATTTTTGTATGAAATGTATATCACATTATAGTGATATCGTAATCACATTTTTCGTAGTGTACTTAGGAACAATGCTATTTGATGCCACTTCCTGTTGTGAAAGTCGTGCTCCATCGCTTCCCGTGATTTCACTTCGGGAAGGGGTCAAATTACATCACTTCCTTTATTGTCATCAGAGGTCAAGGGTTGTGTGATGTAACATCCACTAACCCTGGCCTTTTGGTGAAATGACAACCCTGCCCTGGTACTCCTGAACTGCACCCTTCAACAAAGCTATCTTGCTTTTACTTTTCCCCCACCATCCAAATCCAGACCCCTCTCTATTAAATCCGCCAGTAGATCAAGAAACTATGCACAAGTTCTTATAACCTAATCACTACTAAAAATAGAAATTGCATACTAATAATGTGATAATGTCACTAGAAAGATGCTATCATGCGTACATATTTGATTAAATAAATAACATGTACCTAAATCATTCATAGATGGATAGTATGACACATAACTTTGATAATGTGCACTTTTTCACATTTTTGAGAAAACCTTTGCAATATAAAAATGAAGTTAGTTTCCTTTACCGTAGTTTGAAGCATAGTTGTAGACGATGCACTTTCACATTAGTTACATCATATTTATATAACATGAATTAATGCATCCAATAAGCAGTGAGTACTTCTTAAGAAGACTAACAGAAATGTAATAAACACATGCAATAATTGCATTTTATAGAATGTGATGGATAGGATAGCCAGTAGTGAAGTTCGTTTGAAATACAAAAAATGTTTTTCCAGATTGCCTGAATTAATCTAATAAAAAATAGTGGAAATGCAAATGTCTTGAAAGGCAAGTTGCGGTTTTGTTGTGCTGTGCACATCTGCATTAAAATGTTTTTCATTTACTTTTCCTAATTGGCTGATTTATCCTGCAGTGCAGGTGTGCCAATAAATCCTTAACAGAGTATTGACAATGTTTTTCTAAACAGTACAGAACACTGCGTTTTCCGACATTTGAACTGATTAACGAGAATGAGTAGGTCAGATTGACCTTTGTAGTTGCCAAATTCAGAAAAATGCACAAAAGTACATATGCTTTGTATGTAGAGTACCACTAAGCACCTCCACTGCAATGGTGTGCCAACTTCCTTATTGAACCACTAACACCTTGGCACTGAGACAGCACACCAGACAACAATTAGATAATCTTAAGCACACACACACACACACACACACACATACAAACGCTAACACAAACACATAAAGAAGCAGCTGGCAATGTTCATTAGATGGCACCCGCCACTCCTCTGGCATGGATCTAGGAGGTTTAGGATAAACACGTTCTTGCACAGTTCCGCACAAGCACATTGCTATAAAGGTGGTGACTCTTTGCAGGGGGGAATCACCACGGGTCTCATTTTCCTCAGTTCTGTAATGTAACCACATGGCATAAAAGCGGTGCTTACATCTTTTGCGCCATGCGTACACGTCACGGCTCATTTTTGTCCATTTGTATGGTGGCGAGGAGGGGCGGCACACAACTTGCGTTTCCACCGTCTCCTTTCCTCTCCGCCATACAAGGGCCTCAGCCTTTGCGCCAGCATGCATTTTCATGCCAGTGCAATTGCTGGCATCCCTATGGAGCCAGTCATCTTCATGTGCCAGCATAAACCAGGCACACTCCATAGGGATCCAGGTAGCGTTTCCTTCATTTCCACGACGTAGTGCCAAATTGCAGCACTCCGCTCTGCCATGCAAATTTGGCAGCGGGAGTCGCCTACGTATATGTCTACACATAACTCCCTGACGCCAAATTACGAGGAACTTGAAAATTAGCACCTATGTGTCTGGGGCACTAAATTGTGTGTTACTACACAAACTTAGTATGCTGTCTTCTTCTCCAATTCACTTTCCCGAAATTGCAAAACACATTCATAACAAACATTTCTTCCTGAAATACATTATACCAACAGATAGGGCTAGGTTTACAAAGAGTGCTAGGGAAGTAGGTAGAAGAAGAAAAGTAAAAGAAATGGCAGCGGAAAAGTGAGCATACACAGAAAAAAGAGGGGAAAAAAAACAGTGTAGATTTAGGGCAAGGCAAATAGTATGTGGATATGGGATATTGTGCCAAACCCTCATAACAGAAGGAGGAAAATAAACAGAACAACATTTAAAATATACAAAAAAGCAAAAGGGATTTCTGCTTCTCCAAAATCGTGATCTTGATAAACAGACAAATGTTTGAGTATAAATTAAAAGATTAAAACAAAGTATTAACTTTAAAGATCGAATTCTAAATGTAGAGGAGGGGTGTCTGAGTTGTCATGGCAACTCAGGTGCCCGGACTTTGAGTACCAGTCATTGGCATTACCATCAAGCATGTGAACCAGTGTTGGCAAAGGCATAGTCGTCTTCTGAAGCTTCCGTGACTGCAGCACCACCTGATGGCAGGCAGGTACACAGCGCTGCAGCCCAAGCTCGGCCTTGCCTATAAGTACAAGTGGTACACCAGGATATTAGTTTCTGTGAACGGCGGCAATTAGCCGTTGATCGCACAGAGGCACATTTGCCAAAAACATATAGGCACACATATTAATGCACACACATAAATGCAAACCGAGATATCCAGTGTTTACCTATAGGGACAATTGCTATCTGACTAAAAACTGTCCGGATGACCAAAAGTATGATCCACGATCCACAATGTTTGCTTCACCCACAAAATGTCATTTCCAGAATGAAAAAGAAGAAGGCAGGGAAAGCACACCCTATCTTGTGTGTGTTCTATATAAAGTGCTTCAAGTGTTCCTTGTTTTTTCTAGTCCACTGACCCTTATACCAATCAGTTTTTTCTGGGTGCTGGGGAGAAAAGAATGACTCTGGTATCAATAAGTCAAGCAAAATATGAAAAAAATGTAGTTCTATAGGTAATATGAACTCCCGTCCCCTGCACACCATTCAAGAGTGGAAAGAAAACTTTCCAAACAAATCTCAGTATTTTTAGTAGTTTCAAATATTAGTTATATCAGTCTTTCAAAAATTATTTAGCCACAATCAACATAGGCAAACATTGAAAGTAAAGTTCAATCAACACATTTTCACCTTGAAAGTACACGTTTTTTTTACTAATGGTGTTTCTCAATATTGTACAAAATAATATTATTGTTTCTTTAAGTTCTAATCCCTCAATCACTCAATTACAACTTAACAAATCATCAAAAGCAGTTTCTTTCAACACATTCAACAAAATTCAAGAGAATTCAAACGAATTTCTAAAACGTTCAAGGAAATCAAGAAAGGCCAGAATGAAAGGATCCTCCTTTTAAAAAGAAGTCTTTTCTCCAACAACTTTTGCTCAGAGGGGCAAGGAGTTTACGAAGAATGGCCATAAGATGAAGCAGAGGCAGGCAAACACAATGAATAGGAGGTTGCATTGAAACAACTTGACGAATACCACGGCCCAAAAAGCAACGTGTCAGTAAACATGCACAATGTATACTCCCATGAACAGGGTGACGGGGACATGTGGAGGATTATGTCTTCACTCAATGTAAATTAGCAGATTCTTTTCAGTTTGGCACTGGCAAAGGCCCGATAGAACTGACACATGACCAGATTATAATGCACATTAGTAATAATAGTGTGATACACGAATTGCTAAAGTTGTGTGGGGTCTCCACTTTAGGAGAAAGTACAGCCCTAGCTAGTTGAATACATAGAAATGTGCACTAAATCTGAGAAACATGACGGCCTGAAGCAGAAGCTCCACCAACAGTCAATGTGGTAAAGAAATCAGAGACGCAAGAAGTGAAATACATCACAAAGAGGAAAGGGTCGCACTTGCTCTTGGGAAACTGTGCGTCAATTGAAGCATAAAAAAAAAACAATTCAACATCACATGAGGGAGCAAGAAAAAGTTCAACTGTGTCAGGACACCAATGAGTCAGAAACAGAGGTTATGTGTGCTACTGACTAAAGAAGAACACACCCCAACGATAAGATAAACATGTAGGGAATGGCAATGTACTACTAACAGACCACACAACATTGTGATAAAAAATATGTCAAAGTGGATCACTTACATGAGGTTGAAGAGCAAGGTACAGAAACCTGGCCGAGGTAAAGTTGTATGTGGCTGAGAAAGGAATCAATGTCCTGGGAGGCAAGGACCAAGGGAGCTTGAATATAATGCTTGACGCCAACAGCTGAGAGCAGGTTTTGCCTGTGGAGTCACAAGAAAAGAAGTTGAAAGAAAATTGCAAAACGTGTTTTCAAAGAAGATTGGTGAACTCAAGGGATACACACACATGAACAAACTTAAAGAGTGACGTCTGATGCACATAGAGCCAGGAATATCATGTTACAGTCACAGATGAAGTTGAAGGAGAATACAAAATGGTGTGTGAAAAAATAACAGGGCCCATATAGGTGGCCAAATGTTTGCCACCTATTGTCATAGCTTTTATGGCTTCCAGAAAAATGAGAATGGTCACCAACATCCCAAAAACTTGGGCCATTAGGAAAAACACAATATATGCAGCGTTTATTGACCTTAGTGCAGCATTTGATACCGTTGACAGAGGCAAGTTATGGACTAAGCTGACCAATTGGAATATTCCATCTGACCTATTAAAGATGATTATACAATTTAGGGTTAAGGTCCATCTGGAGTGTGAAGCATGGTAGTGCCTTTGCATATGCAACGTGCAAAACAAAATTGTCCCTTTGTACTCATTGTGCTCTAAACAAAACCCAGAAGCCTTGCCTATTCTTGTTTGGTGTGGCAACACGAATTTCCCATTGCTTTCCTCTCTCTCATATTGGATCTGTGATTCTAATCCCAAAACCAAGTTTCCCATTGTGTCCCCACTCTCTGCCACTGGCTTCAGTTCAGAGGGGCCAAGTCTAATGGATGTTTGGAGGTGGGGGTTGTTGGGAGAAAAGGATTCTGACCCGAATCACAATCACTGTGTGTGTTGAATTGTTCTTTTCCTGCATTGTTGGGTGATTTTAAAGGAAATAATTGTGACTGCATATTTCTGTGTTGGTGCTTTTTACGGAAGTCATTTTGTTCTTATGTTGCCACAGCATCGGTGGCTGATGTTAATCTATTTGTGATATTTGGTTGAACTAAACTAATAAATAAATATATTTTTAATGTACACCGGCCTGGTTCATAGTCCATTGTGGCACCGGGAACTAGTTGGGGTTGGGTGCGAAACAGATTGGAGGCCTTACCACAGTGAACATTAACAAAAACTAAAAGTGCTTTATTGTGTGCCACATTCATTGTGGCGAAAGGAACTCCCTGAGTTGAGTGTGATCATGTAATAATCCGCAACAAAACTGGGGGCTCATGCCGTGATTGCTAGAGAGTTTACACTTGTGACAGTGCAATTGTATTTCAGTAGATGTAAAGTTGTGTTGCGTTGTGAAGGCGCCATTTAGACCTGTCCCTGGGTTTCGGGGTGGCATGTAGATAATACCAGTATTTATGGATTGTCATTGTAAGTACAAACTAAGCAGGAACAGGGTTGAGAATTTCCCCTGCATAGAGACCCTATTAGGTGCAGAACACATTTCAGAATGAGCACCGTAGAAATAAATATGGCCAGGAAGCACCTTCTATCCAAATTGTTCATTAAAGGTGAATAGGTATAACAGGAGATTGACATGTGGCAATCTAGAATGATGCAGGAGGTTACCTCTGTAAATGTTGATATGTGGCAGGATAATTGGCTGTTACATCAGGCCCTGACAGATTTTTATATGACACAGACCACCAAAGATGAGCAAATTAAAATCGCTCAGCTCACGGCATATATGTACTTCCATATGATGATCATGGAAGAAAGATACCAGGAGAGTGTAGCCACTGTTCAAAACCAATCTGAGCTTTTGGATCAAGTACAGAGAGAATTGAAACACATGGAGGAAAAAGCACAAAAGAGCCAACATTCAGAGTTGAAATTAAAAGACAGTATTCAGCAGTTGAAAGAGGAGTTAGTGACACAGCAGCAAGCACATTTTGATCAAGAGGCTCAATTGTCTGCACTGAAAGAGAAGCATCAAGAAGGTGTTGAAAATCTGAGAGAGATTCAACAAAAATGAAGTGAGCAAGTGGTGCACAATTGAGCCTGTTTAGAGGACATTTATGCATTTAAAACACAGATTAAGCAATTGAAAGCTGAGGATAGCAAGCTGATCATTAGGGATGTCAATTCCCAGGTGGAATTCGATCAGGTGTGCCAAAATCTGAATGCTCTGAAACAACAGAGAGAACACCTCAGGGAAGAGATTTGCAAATTGTGTCTGGAGAAAAGTGCCCTGTGTCAGGAAGTGTATCAGTCAAGGATGGACATGGAGAAAAGAGAGTTATGTTCTCAGGAACTGACTGACATGAGGATAGAAAATGAAAAATTAAGGGAACATGTGAGGCAAACAGAGGTTGACATAGGGCAGGCAACACAGGCCAAAAGTGCACAAAGGGAGGCGATTAGTCTCCTGCAAAAGAAGAGGTCTGAATATGCCCAGGCAATACAAGCCTCACAGAAGGAAAATGGGTCCCTTTTTGAGGAGAACAAGGGACTCAGTGACCAAGTAGTGGCACAAAACAAAGTACTAAAAGCTATTCAAGCCCTGATATCAGAATTGAAAACTCAGGCCTCTATGTATCACCAAAAGATAGGGGCTGAGAAAAATAAATCTGAAGATTGAAAAAGGAGATGGCTAAATAAAAACAGGCTTTGATGAACCCCGACCAGTTAGAGTATGGAAAGGCACCCTCCGATCATGGAGTGATGACCTCTTTGCTAGGCCCCACAAGCCAATAGACCACATTATATGCAAAGGGTTCTGCTAACTTCATGCCTGCCAGTTTGCAAGAACAGGGAAACATGAGGCAGCTGGACGCAATTAGGCCTAGTACAACTGAGCCGGAAAGGCCAATACTTATCAGATATTGACGGATATTCATCTTTATTCAGATTTAAAAATACTTTAGCATGTACCTCTGACTAGGAGGGCTCCTTTGATGAAAAGATCAGGTAGTTAGACTGGCAGAAACACATGTTTCAAAGGGACCACCTGGTCCACTTTGCAGACAGAGAAGAACCAGAGTCCAGGCAACAAAAGAGTATTTTAAAAACCTTCACATATTCAGGGAGGTGGGGGGAATTCTCCACCATACCTGGAGGCAGGGATGAGGACAATGAGTGCTCCCTGTGCGAAAAGGGGAGCCCAGGGAAGTGACCCAGAGAACCCACAGCACCACAGGGGAGAAGAGACCAGACCCTGTCATTCTGTGAGGGATTCCCAGTCTGATAGATGTAGGGAGTGCCTAGAGGACAGGAAGTGGACCACCATAGTAGCATTTCTAGGGTGAGTGGACTCTGGTGCAGCGGTAAAGGAAGGCTGCCAAACAGAAGAGAGGTCTTTTGAAAGACCCAATTCGGCAAATAAAGGCCATAAAGAGCTTTATGACTCTCTACCACAAGAATGCCAAATACTCTCCCTGGAATACTCCAGCTTCTTTGCAGGGCTGGAGGATCAAGATCACCAAAGATGGTCCATCTGTAAGGCAGCTATATTAAAGCATTTCTCTGTGCACAGGAGCTTCTCAGGAGGCCCACAAGGTGGCCTACAACCTGCAGTGCAGAGAAGACCAAGCACCTAGAGTGTTTGTGCAAGAGCTGAAGCTGGCATTTGCCCACACCCCTAGGCTGGTGAACACAAATAGTCAGGAGTTCATTAATACTTATTTCCATGCACTCCCAAAATACATCATGACCCAACTAATAAAGGACTTCCATGAGCGTAGGACCCTGGATTGGGTGATAGATCAGGCCACTCGGATTTATGAAGTACAAAAGTCATCTGAGAACAAAAATAACCCCAAAAACCCTAAACCGTCAAAAACACCTGCTGCTGCAAAGGTGGCAGAGGTGAAACATACCCCCATTTTGGACTTGGAAATGGGGGGGCCTAAAAATACTCTTACCGCTAATAAGCAGAATGAGAGGCTGAGGCGACCCTCTGATCCAACACAATCGGGTGGGAGCCAGGCAGGGTGTCTGACCAACGCTTCATCTGACCCCGCCACCTATATTAGCCCTAGATACAAGGGTAACAGACCCATTGTGGGGTATGTATGGACTCCTTTGGCACAAGGGGGGGTCCAATCAGGTAAATACTGCCCTAGGAAACCTCCCCCAAAACTTCCCTCAGGAGGGAAGGAATACTCCACCCCCAACCTAAGTTTCTTTTCCAGATACCCTTCAAACCCCAATTTCCAGAACAATCCTCCTCTCTCTCCCTGCTTTCAGGACAATAGATTCCCAAATCAGGGAGAAGGGAGACCAAGGATAGATGGCTATCAGGGAAACTCCCAATTCCCAAGCTACTCTGGGAGAAGGTACAGCTACCATTTCCGGGAGCAGCAAAGGTATGAATATAGACCCCATACCAACCAGAAAGGATGTCCCAACTGGAGCTCCAGGTACAACATTTCGTACAAGACTTGGGTCGGATGTTGAGGGCTCAGAAGAGAACTCAAATGGGAATTACTGCCCAGAACAGCTCAACACCCGGGTCTGGTGCCCCGGAGCAATGATAAGAAGAAAACCCTGACAACCAACAGGTTCCAGAGAAGGGGCCCTGGGGGAAGAAGAGATGCAAATCCCTAGAGGAAGCTTACTTTCTTACCAGAGCAAACCCCCTGAAAACCTCTGAACCTGAACACAAATCTCCTACCCCCAAAAAGCTGGAACCTAGGGAACAGAGGGTAAGTAGGAGAAATCAAGAGCAAAACAAAACCCACTTTGTGGCGGATGCAGACTTCCTCCTGTTCGAAGGGGTAGAATCCCTGGTGGATTCATGGAAAGAAATCTTCGTTTTTAGGGATGGAAGGGTCCCTCCCAAGGACAAATGTGTCCCAGAAGACCCTGATTTAGAATGGGTAAGTATGGAGACAGACCCAGAGCAACCAATTTTTGTACCCCAACAATGTCACCCAGATGACTCAGAAAACAATGAGGGATCCTCCCCCCAAACAGGTTCGGGCAACTGTCTCCAGGAAAAGGGAGACAGCAAAGAATCAGGGGAAAAGGGGGACTTCCCCAGCCTATTTGTTGCTGGGTTCAATATTTTCTTTACAGATTCCTAACTCCGACACAGAAAACTGTCCAAGATCACAATGTCGGAATTCAAAATAAAAATAAAATAACTATCAAGCTGGCACAAAATGCACATTTTCTTTGCCCCCTTGAAGAGAGAGATGGGAGATTTTATGCCTTCATCAAGGTACAGGGTCAATGTGCATTCTCAGCGCTGGTGGATAATGGATCCCAAGCCACCCTTCTGTCCAAAAAGGAAATTGACCAAATCAATTCAGGAAGGGGGCGAGTCACTGAATTACCCTCACACCACTTCCTGGACAACTCCAAAACTTTGATGGAAATGATATTTCCATCGATTGGACGGCGGATCTGGAGACCAAAATTGGGTGAGATAGGGTGAAACACCAGGTGATAGTCGTCACTCCAGAGGTCACCCCTTGTCTAGTGGGGAATGACCTCCTTTGGAGATTATCGCACCTAATTGACTGTGTGAACAAGGTCCTCTGGACTCAGACTAACCGGCCAAATAAATTAAAGCAAAGTACAAATTTAAATGGCACATGCTACATGATTGCACAATGGTCTGACCAAACAGAATTTCACTCTAGGAACAGTCGAGTCCCAGACATCACTGTTATCTCTTTAGGAGAATAAACTGGCGATGGGAACTCTCCTCCATTTTTGATAATTAACCTTCCTCCCCTAGAGGTTTTTAACATTTTTTTTTAATTAAAATTGTACATTATCATACAATGGATCGATCTACTTTCTCTATTTGCTACACAAGAATTATTGCAACATTTAGCAAACACAGAGATACAAAACGAGTTGCTCAAGCAGGGATTTGAAACTTAAACTAAACCCCACACCAATGGCAAAGAAACATACATTTTTTCAGAAATCATAGTCTTCATGGAAGAGACCCCAATGAGTTGCATTGAAGGTTTTCCAGGCAGACTCATTTATTTAACAGAACGTCCTGATTGCCTACCTTACTCCAGTTTTAAGTGGCATTCCACACTGGTAGTAACACTCTGAAATATTTTACAAATACACAATCTGAAGAAAACCCAAATTCCATGATAAAAGATGATGAAAAACCAGCTCAAAGTTTGGCTGACATTCAGAAAAAGGGTTGTAAAGTACCCCCACCTCAACCGACCCGCCCCTTTTACCTGTATGCTTGAAACCAGAGTATGTGACATACATTGAACAGTTGAATTGACAAAGAGCAGAGTATGGACTCAGTCCAGTACCAGTGAAAGTGCCAGTACCTAAGAAAATATGGGAGCCAATGTACCCATTTGAAAGCCATATCTGTATACAAAGAAATATGATGGCCATTTGAATTAAATCCCTGAAGAAACAGAGCCAATAAGCGGCAAGGATGAATGGTAATGTCACTGACCATTGCCAGTAAATGTTACAAGGGGCTGAAGATGACGTACAGTAAAGAGGGGCAGTGACCAGAGAATGAAGATATTGTATAAGGCATTAAGAAAGTATCAAGGATAAGTGATATCTTGGGATCAAGGTGAAGAAGCTTATGCCACAAAAACAGATGAAGCTATCAAGCTATTTTACACGTGTACAGATGTACATGGTCACACCTATGCACGGAGGCACACTGTGCTTCTCACTCCCTAATTTTCTCAGAGCTAAGAACATTCTCAAGGACGAGCTTCAAAAGCCTAATTGACTGTAGACCACTGAGGTGATGATAGATTGATATGCTAATTGGCGGGAAGCTAAAGTTAAGGCGACCTCACCAGCACCTGAATGGCCAGCTTGCAGGCTGCTAGAGTAGGTGGAAAAGTATTGAAGGAGGCTACAGGGCCAACCAATTGTAGAGAACCTGCATATGTAGGGGTCCTATAATGTGTAAACCAATGGGATGTTGCGTATTCAGTGACGTTCATAGTGGTCATTTTTAGGGGAGGGCTTAGTTGCCCCACCTGATGTTAAGTAACCAATCACATAGTTACACTTTTTTAGACTAGTATTGATCATATACTTAGATGTTCACTTAGAGCCAATCACCCATGCTTAAAAGTTTTTGTAGTTTGCCACGTAGAATGACGTTAGCACACACGTAGGTTAATGTCTTTGATGACGAAAATTGCTTATAAATGTTCTGTTTTTTCTTAAATGCATTGAGTAAGAGGACCGCAGCGATTGCATTGATGTTCATTCTGCTCCCTGTTTTAGAAATGTGACATTAAAACAGTCTTCCTTTTGCCAACTTCCTGAGTCGGCTCTATTATTGATGTAAGAGTAAAGACTGGATCCCCATCCATCTCCAGGGCAATTGCTACTCATCAAAGGATCTGGGCTATCCAGTTCACTTGCTAGCAGAGAGAGGATGGTTAGAGTCATCGATCTGAGTAAACTTTAGAGTTTCGGCAATATCGGACTACCTTTGCCATTTGGCTGAAAGGACGTGAAGCTCTCCGTAGATAGTGTTTAGTGTAATTAAAAAATCTTGCAAGACCGGGTGTGACGGGTCCCCTAGTTTCCAAAGAATCCCCTCGCACTTCTACGTGAAGCGGAGCAATCAGAAGGTTGAAGAGGCATTAAAAAAGGCAGACGATCCCGAGAGTCGGAAGACAAAAATGATATTGGCGAATAAAACATTGAGTGAGTTGACAAAACCATGGGCGATGGGTGAAGAAGAAAGTGAGTAACGGAGGGTGGCAGGATAAAATATAACGCGAGAGTAAGAGTGTAATATATATTGGAAATGAGATATTTACTCGAGTATGGCCGAGCAATATATAATCGTGAGAGAGGCCACAATAAGAGAATACGCCCTGGCCTTTGTTTTTTACAAACATAACAGAAGACATTTGAACCCAGAGTCCCATAGCGGAACACGTAGAAGACAGATCTGATTAAAGGGGGATCTAAAGGGATAATTTACACTTCGCACTAAGTATTTTAGAGGGCAAGATGAGACTTAGAGAAAAGATAATAATAGATTTATGTAACCGGTTGAGTTTGTCTGTTTGTTTTATGTGGTTTTTGATGCGATGATGTCATAAGTGGAAACAATTAATTGATTGGTTAGAATTTAACCTGATGGTGGCTTTTTAGCAAGATTAAAGTAAACATTGTGGTTAGCGGGATTGGAGCTTGCGATGATTGGTGCTTGTTCATTTTGTATTATTTTTATGAAACATACTTTTTAAATCTGTGTTTAAAAATAAACGAGTGTCAAACAAGTTAAGGACAGACGAGTTGAGAATGGAGGATATTACTCCACTTGTGCATCTCTGCAAGCAGTTGACGAAACATGCACCCAAGCTTAGACAGTATAGTTTCGGAATGGGTTAAAGGAACCGTGGTTTAAATGTGTATGCCGTGGCCTCAAGGTGGGTAACTGTCAAAGGCAGTCCTGCAGCATATGACGACATATCTGCATGCAGCATACACGGGAAAGAAGCTGGACAAGCGATTAGCTAGTTTAGAGCTTTGGAAGATGTACCAAGTGGAGCGATATGAACCGCTTGCTATAGATTGGATAATTAATATATGCAAAGAAGGGGGTGAGAAGGAACAAGAAAGACGATGGGCTATACCCATTGAGGTCGCTTACAGCTGCAACAGGGTATAGCAAGCCAGCATATGAGTCACCTGTGCAAAGCAGTGACGAGGGCACAGAGAAAAATACTGAAAGAGATGTAGGGCCTGATTCATGCAAGTGTTTTATAATGGCGCAATCCCATAGGAAAACGGTCCATGAATCAGGCCCATTATCTCTAAGGTCCCGAGGGACAAGGAGAGACACTATAAGGAGAGAAGTGATAGAGCAAGCAAATCTGTATATATAGGAAGAGAAATAAAAAGATGGAAAGGAGAAAGAGTTTAAGCTGATGAGATATCGCTTTTACAGACCGTATGGATGGGCGGGCAGATCTTACTTAAACTCGATGGTAAAGGCATTGAGGATGTAAGACAACAGGAAGATCAAGACAAGCAAGATAAAAAAGATAAGAAAAGAGAAGAACGATTGAAAGATGAAGGAGCAAAAAGGAAGGATAGGCAAAGACGAGAGCAGTTATACCAAGAAGAGCAGTCAAGATAAAAAGAGAGAGCAGAAGAACAAGCAAAACGTGATAACAGACAGAGAGCGATTGATGAGTAGGAAAGATTAGAACAAAAAAGAATAGAAGCAGAGGAACAGAAGTTAAGGGATAAGAGAATGCAGAGACGAAAGGATGAGAAAATATGCAGGGCAAATGAGAGAAGGGATAAGCAGAAAAAAGAAGACACAGTTAGAGAGGAAGCAAGGAAACAAAGAGAATTTGACGATGATATGGAACGTAAAAGAAGGCAGAGAACACACAATCTTGTTATACAAAGGTAGCGGGCGCCCCTCTCTCGCAAGAACAGACATGATAACCTGTTCAGTGGTTATTAACCACTTGAGAGTTCGCAGCCACTGCTTTTACTCACTGTGCCTTTCACAGATGGGAAATATCCATTTGCATATCAGTCTTTGTCCTGCCCAGGGGCAGTCCAGCACCGAAATACAATGGCAACTCCAATCTGAACGAGAGTACCACCAGCAACCCCATACACGTGTTTCACCCTTGTTGGGGATCATCAGTGAGGTGAAGCTGATGCCTCTCTAAGCACAGTGAGAGGGAGACCACGTCTGGTTGCCCCCAGGAGACCTAGGGTTACCAATCCCAGGTTCCTTAAAAAATAGTTATACAAAGGTAGCGGGCGCCCCTCTCTCGCAAGAACAGACATGATAACCTGTTCAGTGGTTATTAACCACTTGAGAGTTCGCAGCCACTGCTTTTACTCACTGTGCCTTTCACAGATGGGAAATATCCATTTGCATATCAGTCTTTGTCCTGCCCAGGGGCAGTCCAGCACCGAAATACAATGGCAACTCCAATCTGAACGAGAGTACCACCAGCAACCCCATACACGTGTTTCACCCTTGTTGGGGATCATCAGTGAGGTGAAGCTGATGCCTCTCTAAGCACAGTGAGAGGGAGACCACGTCTGGTTGCCCCCAGGAGACCTAGGGTTACCAATCCCAGGTTCCTTAAAAAATAGTTATACAAAGGTAGCGGGCGCCCCTCTCTCGCAAGAACAGACATGATAACCTGTTCAGTGGTTATTAACCACTTGAGAGTTCGCAGCCACTGCTTTTACTCACTGTGCCTTTCACAGATGGGAAATATCCATTTGCATATCAGTCTTTGTCCTGCCCAGGGGCAGTCCAGCACCGAAATACAATGGCAACTCCAATCTGAACGAGAGTACCACCAGCAACCCCATACACGTGTTTCACCCTTGTTGGGGATCATCAGTGAGGTGAAGCTGATGCCTCTCTAAGCACAGTGAGAGGGAGACCACGTCTGGTTGCCCCCAGGAGACCTAGGGTTACCAATCCCAGGTTCCTTAAAAAATAGTTATACAAAGGTAGCGGGCGCCCCTCTCTCGCAAGAACAGACATGATAACCTGTTCAGTGGTTATTAACCACTTGAGAGTTCGCAGCCACTGCTTTTACTCACTGTGCCTTTCACAGATGGGAAATATCCATTTGCATATCAGTCTTTGTCCTGCCCGGGGGCAGTCCAGCACCGAAATACAATGGCAACTCCAATCTGAACGAGAGTACCACCAGCAACCCCATACACGTGTTTCACCCTTGTTGGGGATCATCAGTGAGGTGAAGCTGATGCCTCTCTAAGCACAGTGAGAGGGAGACCACGTCTGGTTGCCCCCAGGAGACCTAGGGTTACCAATCCCAGGTTCCTTAAAAAATAGTTATACAAAGGTAGCGGGCGCCCCTCTCTCGCAAGAACAGACATGATAACCTGTTCAGTGGTTATTAACCACTTGAGAGTTCGCAGCCACTGCTTTTACTCACTGTGCCTTTCACAGATGGGAAATATGCATTTGCATATCAGTCTTTGTCCTGCCCAGGGGCAGTCCAGCACCGAAATACAATGGCAACTCCAATCTGAACGAGAGTACCACCAGCAACCCCATACACGTGTTTCACCCTTGTTGGGGATCATCAGTGAGGTGAAGCTGATGCCTCTCTAAGCACAGTGAGAGGGAGACCACGTCTGGTTGCCCCCAGGAGACCTAGGGTTACCAATCCCAGGTTCCTTAAAAAATAGTTATACAAAGGTAGCGGGCGCCCCTCTCTCGCAAGAACAGACATGATAACCTGTTCAGTGGTTATTAACCACTTGAGAGTTCGCAGCCACTGCTTTTACTCACTGTGCCTTTCACAGATGGGAAATATCCATTTGCATATCAGTCTTTGTCCTGCCCAGGGGCAGTCCAGCACCGAAATACAATGGCAACTCCAATCTGAACGAGAGTACCACCAGCAACCCCATACACGTGTTTCACCCTTGTTGGGGATCATCAGTGAGGTGAAGCTGATGCCTCTCTAAGCACAGTGAGAGGGAGACCACGTCTGGTTGCCCCCAGGAGACCTAGGGTTACCAATCCCAGGTTCCTTAAAAAATAGTTATACAAAGGTAGCGGGCGCCCCTCTCTCGCAAGAACAGACATGATAACCTGTTCAGTGGTTATTAACCACTTGAGAGTTCGCAGCCACTGCTTTTACTCACTGTGCCTTTCACAGATGGGAAATATCCATTTGCATATCAGTCTTTGTCCTGCCCAGGGGCAGTCCAGCACCGAAATACAATGGCAACTCCAATCTGAACGAGAGTACCACCAGCAACCCCATACACGTGTTTCACCCTTGTTGGGGATCATCAGTGAGGTGAAGCTGATGCCTCTCTAAGCACAGTGAGAGGGAGACCACGTCTGGTTGCCCCCAGGAGACCTAGGGTTACCAATCCCAGGTTCCTTAAAAAATAGTTATACAAAGGTAGCGGGCGCCCCTCTCTCGCAAGAACAGACATGATAACCTGTTCAGTGGTTATTAACCACTTGAGAGTTCGCAGCCACTGCTTTTACTCACTGTGCCTTTCACAGATGGGAAATATCCATTTGCATATCAGTCTTTGTCCTGCCCAGGGGCAGTCCAGCACCGAAATACAATGGCAACTCCAATCTGAACGAGAGTACCACCAGCAACCCCATACACGTGTTTCACCCTTGTTGGGGATGATCAGTGAGGTGAAGCTGATGCCTCTCTAAGCACAGTGAGAGGGAGACCACGTCTGGTTGCCCCCAGGAGACCTAGGGTTACCAATCCCAGGTTCCTTAAAAAATAGTTATACAAAGGTAGTGGGCGCCCCTCTCTCGCAAGAACAGACATGATAACCTGTTCAGTGGTTATTAACCACTTGAGAGTTCGCAGCCACTGCTTTTACTCACTGTGCCTTTCACAGATGGGAAATATCCATTTGCATATCAGTCTTTGTCCTGCCCAGGGGCAGTCCAGCACCGAAATACAATGGCAACTCCAATCTGAACGAGAGTACCACCAGCAACCCCATACACGTGTTTCACCCTTGTTGGGGATCATCAGTGAGGTGAAGCTGATGCCTCTCTAAGCACAGTGAGAGGGAGACCACGTCTGGTTGCCCCCAGGAGACCTAGGGTTACCAATCCCAGGTTCCTTAAAAAATAGTTATACAAAGGTAGCGGGCGCCCCTCTCTCGCAAGAACAGACATGATAACCTGTTCAGTGGTTATTAACCACTTGAGAGTTCGCAGCCACTGCTTTTACTCACTGTGCCTTTCACAGATGGGAAATATCCATTTGCATATCAGTCTTTGTCCTGCCCAGGGGCAGTCCAGCACCGAAATACAATGGCAATTCCAATCTGAACGAGAGTACCACCAGCAACCCCATACACGTGTTTCACCCTTGTTGGGGATCATCAGTGAGGTGAAGCTGATGCCTCTCTAAGCACAGTGAGAGGGAGACCACGTCTGGTTGCCCCCAGGAGACCTAGGGTTACCAATCCCAGGTTCCTTAACAAATAGTTTTACAAAGGTAGCGGGCGCCCCTCTCTCGCAAGAACAGACATGATAACCTGTTCAGTGGTTATTAACCACTTGAGAGTTCGCAGTCACTGCTTTTACTCACTGTGCCTTTCACAGATGGGAAATATCCATTTGCATATCAGTCTTTGTCCTGCCCAGGGGCAGTCCAGCTTCACCTCACTGATGATCCCCAACAAGGGTGAAACATGTGTATGGGGTTGCTGGTGGTACTCTCGTTCAGATTGGAATTGCCATTGTATTTCGGTGCTGGACTGCCCCTGGGCAGGACAAAGACTGATATGCAAATGGATATTTCCCATCTGTGAAAGGGACAGTGAGTAAAAGCAGTGGCTGCGAACTCTCAAGTGGTTAATAACCACTGAACAGGTTATCATGTCTGTTCTTGCGAGAGAGGGGCGCCCGCTACCTTTGTAAAACTATTTGTTAAGGAACCTGGGATTGGTAACCCTAGGTCTCCTGGGGCAACCAGACGTGGTCTCCCTCTCACTGTGCTTAGAGAGGCATCAGCTTCACCTCACTGATGATCCCCAACAAGGGTGAAACACGTGTATGGGGTTGCTGGTGGTACTCTCGTTCATATTGGAATTGCCATTGTATTTCGGTGCTGGACTGCCCCTGGGCAGGACAAAGACTGATATGCAAATGGATATTTCCCATCTGTGAAAGGCACAGTGAGTAAAAGCAGTGGCTGCGAACTCTCAAGTGGTTAATAACCACTGAACAGGTTATCATGTCTGTTCTTGCGAGAGAGGGGCGCCCGCTACCTTTGTAATAACACACAATCTTGATCGCTTGGTAAAAGAGATAAGAAATCCTGAGCCAGAAGTAGTATGGGGGGATATAGAGGAATTCATCCCAGAATATGAGACATTACCAGGCCCGTCAAGAGTAAATCTAGAAGACGAGTTTGACTCTAGGAGCATTGGGGAAGCGATCGATAAGGTATATCATGACATGAAAGCTTAGAAAGAATTAAATGGGAAGGGAAAAAATGATCGACTCGAAAGCAGTCAGTTGTATGACATAGAGGGAGCCTCATGTAGTACGAGGCAAAAAGAGCTGTCTCTAGATAGATTGACTCTAGATAGAGATGACGAGTAGAGAGGTTGCATGAGTTGGGCACAGGAACTGTCGGACGAAGACACAGACACCTTCCATGGGGAAGAAAGAGGAAAATTATGCGGTCCTGAGGGATTTTTTTCAATGGAGAAAGAAGTCAGATGGTCATATTTACACACACCTGTAACTAGGGCCTCCGAACCATTGACACAATCAGACCAACCTAAAAGGCAACTCCATGGTGAGAGGGGGGAGTCACCACCTTATGTGAGCAGATTAAGATTGCTACCAGGAAGAAAGCGATTTTGTATTGTCCTTGAGGTGGACAGACAAAGGATGAGAGATGCGAATGGGTTTGGAGCATCACAATTTCCCTTGTAAAAGAAAGGGCGGTCAGACCACAGTATATACCGTAGCCCCATAAGAACAAGGATAATTTAAGGTGCCAACTTCTGAGTTTAACTTCTGGCGCTGGGAAGTGGATACATGAGTTAGAAAGAATGACGGGAGGAAACACATTGGCTATATGGGACATTAAGGGTCCCTTAATCGCCATACTTGGTGAGAGAGCTGATGATGTGTGGAAAAGGTAGGATATGCTGGTGTGACTACAGTTAACACTGCTCATGATGGAGCACCATTCAATAACTGTAGGGCAGCAGTCTGTAAATCGCTCAGAGTACTGTATTCGGACACGTCCGATATAGGAGCTATAATGATGAAAAAGATGCAGGACAGAGATGATTCGCTTGTTTACATTTAGAATTTTCAAGAGGCATGGAGCCTGGAGACACGCGAGGCTTGGGGAAAGTCTATGCCTGTGTTTTATCATATATTGTGCCAATGGCTATCAGACCCTGTGCAGAAGCCGCTCAAACAGTTAGTAGGTATAGAGGCAAAACTGTGGTTTTAGATTCAGCTGACCATTGAGCATTATTGCAGACTCTTGTAGGAAAAGAATCGCAAAAAAGACGATGCCCGAAAGAGCGAGGAGGCAAAATGAGTGCAGAAAAAACTGTCTAAGTATGCCATTGAAGGGGCGATGTTGAGCAGTGTAGATTGATCGAATTCACAGCAGATTGCAAATATGCCACAGGTGAATACCCAAAGGCAGTTTGATCGGAGTAATAATGGGTTTACTCAGTGTGGATTCAAGGAAGAGGTTTTCAGAATAATCAATAAAATTGGCAGAATAATCAGGGAAGCTTCCAGAACAATCAAGGTGGGTTTCAAAATATGCAAAATGATGGTCAAAACATACAGCATGGGCAGATTAGGAGGCCATCAATATGTTGTACATGCGGGATGACAGGGCATTTTGCTTGTATGTGTAGAAGTTAAGGGTTCGTGCAAAAGGATCAGTTTTTAAGAGGGGGGACTACAAACCCATCTGCATATTCGCAGCAGCGTGGTAATGGGCTTGCTCAGAATCAAACGATGCAGCAGCAGCAAGCACCGTGAATACAGCAAGGCTTGCAGACACAGCAGATAGCTCCAACACAAGGGACAGCACAGCACGCGCCAATGCAGATCAAGCAGAGCATGAGTACAGGGCAATTAACAACTCCTAGAATGAGGGGTGTCACTGTCGATGGAGGGAATCCATTCACAGGTAATAGAATGAGGCTGTTCCCACAATAGGACAGCTCACTGGGAGACTAGATGTGTTCAGTACTGTATCTGTGACGCTGAATCCTCACGAGAAACCGAGGGTAGACGTCAATATATGACGCAAGAGTTTTTTGTTTTTAGTAGACACGGGTGCAAAACGCTCATGTATACGAGAGGGAAGGTTTTTAATGTCTGGCACTGCCATGAATACTCAAGGCTTTTCAGGAGCTACAAGCAGAGTTCTTTTCACTGAAGAGAATGCGACATGAGGGTGCCTTCGCTATACTCGAGGCAGACACCTGTCAATATATTGGGTCGAGATTTAATGACGAAGTTGAATATGACAATCTCGTTCACCGATGAGGGCATAGTGTGCTCGACACCAGGAATTCATTATTTAAACGTGTGCAAAATGTTTAGGGCATTTACAGGACAAATAGCCATGAGAGCAATACCTTTAGAACCAGAAGTTTTTCATTATGGAGTACACATTTTATTGACATATCTGCCAGGCCTAGCGGGCAGAGAAATGTGAATACCTGACAAATTTTTGTTTAGGCCAAAAATACCTATGCGAGAAGAGGAAGGATACATTTTTCCCTTAATATTGCAAGCAGCCATAGTGCAAGGTGAAATGGCTTTGCTTGATGGGGATGATGACAAAGGCAGACAACCGTGTGCAGTAATTGCCATTGGGGAAGGTTATAGATTAACTAACATCACTGATGATGATCTATTTGGCGATCATCCATCTGATGACGTAGTGATATTTGACATGAATATTACTTATTGGGTAAAAGGAATTGAACGAGAAGTGCCTCTGAAAATGATGATAGCACAACAACGTCCTGAGTATTTTGATGAAGATATGGCAAAAGTGCCAGCTTCACTATGGACTACAGCTCCCTATGACGTAGGCCTTTTGAAGGGGGATGGAGAAGTAAAGATTAAATTGAAACCAGGGGCAATTTTACCTCGAGCATGACAGTATCCCATGTCTCGAGAGGCAGACAAAGTTAATTTTAAGATAATTTCCACCATGATGGACCAGGGTATCTTAGTGACGTCAGAGTTACCATGTAATATGGCAATTTATCCTGTGAAAAAAGGAAGGGAGGTCTTGCAGACTAATTCAAGGTTTAAGGCCATGAACCAGATTGTAGAAGCTGAGTTCCCTCTAGTTCCTAACCCGTCTACAATTCTATGTAATATACCTGTTGAAGCTCGATATTTCTCTGTGATTGATTTGAAAAATGCATTTTTCTCAATCCCGTTACACAAAGACTTGCAGGATCTGACGTCATTTACATTCAGACAAACACGGCTGAAAAGCACTTGTTTGCCTCAGGGGTATTGTGAGTCTCCATCGATTTTCAATAGAGTCCTGCAGATGGACTTAAGCAATATATATTTAGAAAGCATTGTCCTGCAATATGTAGACAACATTTTGGTTTACAGCACATCAGAAGAAGAGAGCAGATGCGATTCTGTTCAGCTGATGATTATACTTGCTGACAAAAGATATAAAGTTGACAAAGAGAAGTTACAGTATTGTCAACAAGAAGTGTTTTACTTTGGCCAATTGATTTCACATAACGGAAAGAAAGTTACTCCTGAGAGGGCTGAGGCTATTTTGAAAACTGCAAAACCACAAACAATAAAGCACATGCAGAGACTTTTGGGATTATGTAATTATGTCAGAGCAGGGGTCTTTGACTGCAGCTTGTAAATAAGGACTTTATGGTAGGAATTAAAGAAGGCACAGGCAATACAGGAAAAAATCGTGTGGACTGAGGAAATGGAAGAAGGGTTTCAAGAGATGAAAAAGGCAATTTGCACATCTCCAGTTTTAGGGATTCCTAATTATGCTGAGGAATTATTTTTATTCTTGATACAGAAGGCACTGTTATGACAGCAGTCCTTATGCAGAGAACGACTTTGGGGTACAAACCCCTTGCATATTACAGTGGGATTCTAGACCCAGTAATGAGGGTTCATATCCTGTGTGAATAATCGCTGGCAGCTGCCGCGTTCGCCATAGAGAAAGCTGCAAGCAGAGTAATGAGATGCTCCATGACATTATTTGTAGAGCACGCACTATTGGCCATTCTAGAGAAACCTAAAGGAACGTTGACTTCTCAAAGGGCTTCTGCCTTTGATGTAGTCATATCAAATCCAGCGATTAAAATAGTTTGATGCAGAGTAGTGAATCCTGCCATGTTTGTAGCTGAACCACTGGCAGAGGATGAGCATGCACATGATTGTTCGAACTATGAAGAGTTCTATGATGAAATTCCAAGGGTAAAAGAAAATGCCTTGTCAGGTGGAGAAATTGACTTTATTGATGGTTCCTCAAGAATCGATCAAAATGATGGACAGAGATATATGGGTGCCGCTGTGGTAAAGTGCACAGCCAATGGGGAGTTTCAGACATTGGTAAGTGCATGACTCCCATCTCACTATTCAGCAAAGGCTGCAGAATTAGTGGTGCTGATTGTCGTGCTCGAGAATCATGCAAACTAGGAAGTAACAGTGTACAGCGATTCCACCTATGTGACGTCAACGGTGCACGCAGGGTTAGCACATTGGAAAAGGAGGGGCTACCTCCGAGCGGATGGCTCACCAGTGCAGCACACCACCTTATTGGACAGGCTTATTGGGGCACTGCAACTCCCAGTGGCCATCACAGTCTTTAAATGCGCAGCTCACACTAAAAGGGCAGATTTTATCTCACGTGGAAACCAAGCAGCAGATGATGAGGCAAAACTCACTGCATGTTCAGAAAACGTAATGACTTTTGAAACACCTGATGTAAAAGAGAAAATAGTTGTGTTGATGAATGTGGTTGAAAAATATAGTGATTTGTCAAAACCGCAGCTTATGGAGGTTCAGGGGGAAGCACCTCAAGATGAGAAAGGTTTGTAGATTTGTGGACACGAAGTGGGGGTTCTTTAAACCCCTCTGAAGCATTGTGGTGACAAGACAGCACTGGTAAACCGGTGATGCCTGTAGCCTTATTGAGGGTGGAAATGGAACAGCAACACTAGCCTGCGCACACAATTAGGGAGAACCTTGCAGCAACGATTGCTGAAGATTGTGTTGTACCAAACCTGTTAGAGAATGTTGCATTTTTTTATGACAAATTGTATAGTCTGTCAAAAATTCATGGCTGGGCATACACTGCGCACAGTTAAGGGGGTTATTCCGCAACCCATTGGCACCTTTCAGCATTTACATATCGACTATGTTGATATGATACAAGTATGTAATGGATATAGATACATGATTGTTGTAGTATGTTCCTTTTCAAGGTGGATTGAAGCAGGTCCCGGTACACATCCAGATTTCACTTGTGTAGCTAAATATTTAGTGCAGGAAGTGTTTCCCAGATGGGGAGTATGTGAAGTAATGAGGTCGATAATGGCCCACATTTTGTGAATCAAACATTTGAGCAGATCAGCTTGTTGCTTGGTATAAAGCACAAGTTTTCCTTGGCTTATCATCGGCAAGGAAATGGAATCTTTGAGAGGCTGAACGGTCCTCTAAAAGAAAGAATAGCCAATTTGAAGCTTACACTGAAGAAAGGGTGGTTCTATTGCCTACCATTGGCATTATATGCTTTAAGGAACCAACCGGATTCTCACCACCATCTCACGCCCCATGAGATAGTGACTGGGAGGTGAATGAGAACCCCCCTAATGCCTCCATCAAGAGTTAAAAGTGATGCGCAGCCAACTGCAGATTTGTTAGGAATGGAAATGTGTGACTATTTCAACTGTATGACTTCCCGTATTTCTGTCATTTCAGGACAGCTGCACCAACAAGTTTGCAGGGCAGTACAGGACACAGAGGGAGATGCTTCAACAAGTGAATCTCAAGAATTTCGTGTGCCCCAACTATTCCCCGGAAATGCGGTCCTAATACGCAATCACACAAGGAAAAAGTGGGATGAACCGTGTTTCAGCAGTCCGTTCATTGTGGAAGACGTTACACCGTCTGCTGTCAAAGTGCAGGGCAGGCGTGCTTGGATGTTCCTAGGCGATATTAAAATCTTTGCTGGAAAAACCCCTCTGCGCGCACCCCTACCAGAAGCAAGAACAAGCATAGAAGAAGAACCACAGCACGTGCAGACAAGGTCTATGATGAGGAAGAAGGACGCAGAAGCTGATAAGTAGAAAGATATAGAGTTCATTGGACTGTGGCTTGGTTCGGGACACTCTTTCAGCCATCTCTGAAAATGTTAAGGGAAGCTGTGTCGAACTCTCTGTGCTGTCATTTCAGGGTGAAAAAAATGTTTGTTCTTAAAGCCACAGGAGATTGTTAAAAACTTTGGACTGAGGCATGTTTAAGAATTGGTAATAAGAGGAATATGCCAGATTCTGATTGTGGTTTCGACAATTAGAAGAGGGTGCAGTATTCCAACTCCTTTCACACTGAGTTTTTGTTCAAATTTGCCTGTGGTGTTATCCAATGACAACGTTTCAAGGATCGTATTTTAAGTACTTTTCAATGTTCTGTGCTCTTATCCGGCTATTGCGGGGAGAACTTCTAATATTCATAATTTCTTGCAAGATCCAAATAATGGTCCTATTGTACAGAGACTACTTGCAGCAATCATCGAGCAACCTTTGCATTTACTTGAGTTAGTGGAGATACTACAAATGCCCCTATCAACTGATGCTGCACACAGACTTGTCAGAAGGGTTTCTTTCGTCTAATTGAAGAGTACCCACATCTTGTTGGCAGACACAAGGCTGTGCTCACATTTCTTAGGGGATCCTAGAAACACTGCAAATTTGCATGCGATCTTGGAAGGTATTATAATCAAAGTGAGCCTATACTCTGACCGAACCCACAGGACGGTGGTGTGAAACTTTCCTTCAAGGTACAGATCGAGAGGTTGCTGATAAACAACAGACTCTTGGTTCATGCTGAAAGAAGTTCATCATGTCATCGGGCCTAAAGCAAATTCGAGGAGTTGAATGGGAGCTAGTGTATGTCATTGAACTCATCTAGACATGCTGAGAGCTGTTTTTCTTCTTTCTGGAAAGACATCTGCATTTTGTGTGGTTTAAAATTGGTTCCAGAAAGAGATCGAGAGTTTGTTCTTATCATCCAGTAAGCAGACAGTGGATCAAGGACGAAAAGGCCAAGACAAGACAGCAGCTTCCATAAGTAGTGCATAATGCCGATGTATTAAAGATAACTTTTTCCTTCCTTAGGCAATAAAGATGGGTAGCACCAACAGTAATTTAGTAATGCCTAATGCAGAGAGAAATCCATGTTGTCCACAAAGTAGATGCTGCGAATTAACATATCTTTTCATTATTTATGCTTGCATTTTGTTCATCATAGTGTTGCTTTCACTCACGGTTTGAACGTCATACTACATTGATTTACATGGAGCTAAGAATCCAGTGAATCTTCCTGAGCTGAAGGAAGGAACAATTGTGGCAACTACTAGACACCCAAGACCCTATGTAGTTATTCCTTTTCCAAAAAAAGATGTCCAATTACCTGAGTCTGAGATAATTGTCATTAGCAATCATTCACATGCTACAAAGATTGTAGACATTTTGTTTGGACACAAAAATCAGACTTAGAAAGACAAGCAAAACAAGATATTGTTAGATAATGAGCCTATACAAGTAATGCATGTAAACACAGTTGGTCCTATGATAACTAATCCAAAGGTAATCCCTAAAAGAAAGACACATGGAGATTTTGTGAGACATTTTCATGCCTAAGTGGTCTGCTGAGCAGATAAGACTTTGTGCACCTTCTCCTAATCAGACAGCATTATGATAGACCACTGATAGACGTGCCTATGATTTATCCAGAAAGAAGAAGTTATGCTGGTACACTTCATGACATCATTATGGAAGGTCATATGAGGGGAATGAGAACTAAAAGAAACACACAAGAAGATGATTTTGAACTGAATGATTAACTGGACAGTACTGCTCACCTAGGAAATAACATTTGGTATCAACATATGAAAGAAGTGGGAAGAAGAACCTTGAATGAGGAAATGTTTTGTGTGTGCACTCCTGCCATACAGTATGTGGACATCTAAAATATTCATGGCTATCGAAATAGATGTCCAGACAGCTCATTGTCACACATAGCACTCTGCAAAACCAGAGGCCAGCTCATGGGTCGAGATCCCTACCTCAAATGGGCAACTGAATGGACAGATCCAGATGAAGATGACTATGTGCAGGATACCAACACAAGAAACAGACCCTATACTAAGAAACATGTGATCAGATATGAGAAGCCTGAAGTAAAAGGATCTGGAATCAGATTGGAGGTGAACAAGAAATTGGACGTTGCAGGAAAATCTGCAGAGGACATTCGAACATGGAAGAACAGAGGACAAATGCAGATCTGGGGATCTGTGTTATCACCAGAAGGATGGGAAGAAGGAGTGGTGATCTGTAGAGCCTGGGTAATCATTGGATGTTATAAACCGGTCATTGTGGCCAAGACTTGCTAAGCTACTGACTTGGGTGAAGATAGAGGAGGGCCCTTGCAGATAGTACCTCTGGAAAGTTTAAAGCTGTGCTTCAGAAACAATGGCACAAGAAAAGTTGGAGAGAATAAGAATTGTGGCAGAATCTTTGATGTTCCAGGAATGGTACATGGTACAGGTGATCATGAATCATTGTTGGGCTTGTGGATCCAAGGCATACATGAAGTTGCCCAAAGACTGTGCAACTTGGTGAATGTCCATGTTTCAGCATTGGTGATTCCAAAAAGTGATTTGCTCCTTGATAATTTCCCAAAAGCAGATGCTTACCTGAGGCAGAGGAGATCTGTGGAACTGATAAAGAGGGTGAAGAGAGATAATTATTTCTCAGCTAAGTCAATAGAAGCTTTTGATGCAATACCATAGGAGCATAGGCTGTTCCGCCAGACCTCATCTGTGTTCACGTTGATCTTCATGCCGAGTATCCAGGTTGGAGCAAACACCAAGTGGCCCCAGATTACCAGATGGGAATTGCTGCAGTCAATTAACACTTCAATAAAGGGATTCAATGCGATCCGAGAAGAGATGAGAGCTATAAGACTGATGACTCTTCAGAACAGGTACGTCCTGGATATGATTACAGCAATGGATGGAGGTATTTGTGCAAATTTCAGAGAATCATGTTGCACATTTATACCTTCTCATGATGACAAGAATGGAACCTTGACAGAGGCCGTAGACATGCTTATGAAACTTCATGATCAGATGATAGATGAAGTGGATGACATTACTGAGAACAGATGGTTTGGATGACTCTTCCCTTGGGTTCCACAATGGATGGCAGACATTTTCAAGTTCCTTAGAGTTCTGATAGTGATGATATTGCTTAGATTTTGTGTGATCAAGATAATAATCTCACAATGCAAGAAGACAGCAAAGAAAGCCATAGGGAGGAAGATTATGATCAATGTTGAATCAGGATGGAAGCCCAAAGACCTGACAGATGAAGAAATCAGAGACTTTGTGAAGGCTAGTATCCATTGACATGAGGGGACAAAGTTCCTGTACCCAAAGAATCACAAGAAGTATGTGGGACGATGGATCTACTGTAGTCCAAGTGGACAATGTAGTCTCATGACATGGAACAAAGATGAGCATGTGAAAACATCAGGGTGCCTGAAGGGAGTCATAAAGATATGGGTCCGAAAGAAGCTTTTCTTCAGGCCATGCTGTCTGGATGGGAAGGATGATGTGGGAGTGGTCGATGAATTGCCCAGAGGGGGGAGTGTAGAGGAGGAACCAAGTACCTCCACCTCAACCGACCCGCCCCTTTTACCTGTATGCTGGAAACCAGAGTATGTGACATACACAGAGCAGTTGAATCGACAAAGAGCAGAGTATGGACTCAATCCAGTACCACTGAAAGTGCCAGTACCTAAGAGAATCTGGGAGCCAAGGTACCCGTTGAGAAAACCATATCTGTATACAAAAAAATGTGATGGCCATTTGAATGAAATCCCTGAAGAAACAGAGCCAAAAAGCAGCAAGGATGAATGGTAATATCACTAACCATTGCAAGTATATGTTACACGGAGCTGAAGGTGACGTACATAAAAAGAGATGCAGAGACCAGAGAATGCATATATTCTATAAGGCATCAAGAAGGTATCAAGCATAAGTGACATCTTGGGATCAAGGTAAAGAAGCATATGCCGCAGAAATAGATGAAGATATCAAGTTATTTTACACGTGTACAGATGCAAAAGAAACGCAAGCAGAAAAGTAATTGTGAAGCTAGCTTTAAACTTATACTGAATAGATTGCGGCAAGCGCCAACATATACATATATAGGAATGAGAGAACTATGGATGTTTCCACTAAACGTATTATAGCAGGTTTGACAGTAGCAAAAAAAGGACTAATTTCAGTGTGTCACAGTTGAAAAGCAAGTTAAATTACCAGTGTATTTCAGAAGGTGAGGCTGTACGAGCCAAGAAGCCAAGTTCTTATCAAACTGAAGTGAACTGACATTGGCTACAAAGTCGTGTGAAAGAACAAGACTCCTGTTCAGAAGGCACAAACATAACAAGGAAGACGTCAGAGGTTTATTAAAAAATAATATTAAATGCACGAAAATGCTCGATTCCATGGTCTCCAGTCACATGGAAACATGAAGTTGAATGAACAAGATGGTCACACCTATGCACAGAGACAGACTGTGCTTTTCACTCCCTAATTTTCTCAGAGCTAAGAACACTCTCAAGGATGAGCGTCAAAAGCCTAATTGACAGTAGACCACTGAGGCGATAATAGATTGATATGCTAATTGGTGAGAAGCTAAAGTTAAGGCGACCTCACCAGCACCTGGACGGCCAGCTTGCAGGCTGCTAACGTAGTAGGAAAAGTATTGAAGGAGGATAGAGTGCCAACCAATTGTAGAGGACCTGCATATTTAGGGGTCCTATAGTGTGTAAACCAATGGGACGTAGTGTATTTAGTGAGGTTCATAGTGGTCATTTTTAGGGGAGGGCTTAGTTGCCCCATCTGATGTTAAGTAACCAATCACATAGTTACACTTTTTTAGACTAGTATGGATCATATACTTAGATGTTCACTCAGAGCCAATCACCCATGTTTAAACGTTTTTGTAGTTTGCCACGTAGAATGACGTTAGCACACATGTCAGTTAACGTCATTGATGACGAATATTGCTTATAAATGTTCAGTTTTTTCTTAAATGCATTGAGTAAGAGGATTGAGTGATTGCATTGATGCTCATTATGCTCCCTGGTTTAGAAAATTGATATTAAAACAGTCTTCCTTTTTTCAACCTCCTGATTCGGCTCTATTATTGATGTATGAGTAAAGTCTGGATCCCCATCCATCTTCAGGGTAATTGCTACTCATCAAAGGGGCTGGATTATCCAGTTCAGGGTGAACAGCTGTTTTTCCCCATTCAGGGGGGGGGTACCTGTTCTCGCCAGAGTATGACTGAATAACGGAAGAAGCTTCATCAGCGAAGCATTATTGAGGAATCTCTCAAAAGATCAGACCATTCCCACATTGAAGTTGATTGATAACTGGGAAATGGGCCTGGAAACTCTGAATTCCAAACATGTCCTGCATAGCAGCTGCATGCTAAAAATGTCCCTTGGTGACAAAAGCATAGAACATAATTGTTGGGTTTGAGAGATGTCCCCTAAGCCTATTACTTAGGCAATGATATTCTCAATTGATTCTCAATTAATTTGGACCGAATTAATTACAGAGCCTGATCCTGACTGGGGGTAACCCCATGTGCTTTGACAACACTGAGAAAGCATTTCAGTCAGCTCAATTGCTGCCGTATGTAGTTATGTTCAAATGGGAGAAGAGGTCACCATCCCAGGACAGGTCCGACAATTTACAATTCCCCTAAAAATTAAGCGAGGAAAGAAACTCAAAAACAAGGAGGCTTATATAAATTTGAATTATCACCTCCAACAGCAAGGTTTGTATTTACATCCGACACCACTAGTTGACCTTGAGATGGCTCCCGTATTTGTGAAGCAATACTGGTTGCCTCTCGGGTCTATGGAGTCACTCACGAGAGATTTTAAAAAATGTAGAATCCAGTGGGATAATTTGTCTGGTCCCCAGTACCTTTAATTACCCAGAATTGGGGATGCTCAAACCCAATGACCAATGGAGACTTTACACAGACCTCAGGGAGTTAAATAAACAGGTCCACATGTCAAGCTGGCCCCTTCCCTACATCGATCAGGGACTTGCCCAGATCCAAGGGTCAAATGTTTATTCCACCATTGACCTGACCAATGGTTCTTGGACAGTACCCGTGAGTAGGGAAGACCAGTACAAGCTTGCCTTTACCTTTGAGGGGCAGCAATACACATGGACCCAAACCCTCATTGGATACATAAACTCTGGCAACAAATGTAACATCTTCTTACATAAGGCCATGCCCAACTTGGGCGAAAGGGGAAAGCACACCTATGTAGATGATGTCTTAATCAAGAGCTCAGCTGTGGAGCAAATAACTGAAATGCACTATGTTCTGACCCAGTTGCAGAAAGCCGAAGCAAAACTCTCCTTTCATAAGGCACAGTGGTGTAAGAGCCGCATGAACTTCTTAGGCCATGAAATCTCCTCTGAGGGTCTCAGTCCCAAGGTGAAAAAGGTGGAAGCATTGTTGAAATTAAAAGACTCTACTACTCTGCGAGAGCTACAAAGTCTTCTTGGACTCACTAATTATAGAAGAAAGTTCATAGAAGTCTACGCAGAGTTCACACAACCCTTTGTCCATTTAGTAAAGGCTGGGGTCAAGTGGGAGTGGGGTCCAGATTGAGCCAAGGCAGTAAAACAACTAAAGAGAAGCCTTTCCCAAGCACCTTGTTTGGCTTACCCCATAAAGAACAAGAAATTCTTCTTGGAGACGGGTTCTTGAAATACTTGCTTAACAGCAATATTATGCCAAAAGAATGACAAGCTAAACAAAGTAATCTTGTACGCGAGCAAGGCTTTGTCTTCTGTGGAGTAAAAATTCAACAAGTATGAAAATGCACTCCTGGCAACGGTGTGGGCATTGAAGAATTACTGCCCTTTCACGCAGGGGGAGCACATCATTGTCAAGACTCCTCACCTGCCCTTGCAGTATCTCCAAAGGGACCAACAGGGAATGTGAGTAGTCCCAGAATTACTTCCTGGATTCTGTCCATGCAAGGCTTTTCTGTGGAGGTCAGATATGGCGAAAAGAAGAAGAGTCCCCTAGCGCAAGGTTTGGCTGACTTGCATGACTGTGCTCAAGAGAACTGTCTTGGGGACGAAAGTCTAAAGACCCAAGACAACATGGAGACGTACCTTACTTCCCTGCACAAAGTCTATGAGGAAGACATGTGCCAGCGGATACCCACAGTTTATGTGGATGGGTGCTCCTAGCATGTTGATAATCACAGGGAAAATTAACTAGTGGGTGGCGTTGGGAATGCCTGGGTGAATGATGCCCCAGAGCCCTCTGCTGGGTACAAGATATGTCCCTGAAGAAGTCAGGTCGCAGAGTTGATGGCGGTACATCAAGCCATCCGCACTGACGTGCAACACTAATTCAAAGAACTTGTCCTGATCACTGATTTGGATTAAGTCAGGAATGGGATTGTGGAGCCCTTGAAAATTGGAATAATCGAGGCATGCTGTGTGCGAATAACAAACCGCTCAAGCAAGGGAAATTAATCCAAGCAATTGATGATCTGGTCACCTCGAATGAGATGATCATCTATTGGAAAAAGATCAGAGGTTACTCCAGGATAGAGGGACCAGACAAAACTGAAAATTACTTAACTGACCAGTTGGCCAAAACTGGAGCGATCCACAGGGATCTCATACAAACCAAAGCCCTGTTCAGGGAAATCCAGTTTGCTCCCAAACACATGCCCAAAATTAACTCTCAACTATCCAGTGGAGTAAAGAAACCCCAGATGCTGATTTGATTACGGCACAGAGAGAGGACACAATTATTGGGAAATGTTATCAACATATTGAAGACCCTGTGAATTTTCCTCTGACTGAATCCGATTACATCGGGAAAGAGGATCTCTGGGTGTTTATGAAGTTTTCCAAAATGTTTAGAATTCAAGATGATTTGTTGGTACGGAGATCCATATCTGGATGTGATCATTGCGTGGTACCTGCCTCATTCCAAATCCCGATGTTAAGTCACGCCCATGACGCAGCCACTGCCAGTAATAGGAGGTTTCATAGAATTTTAGAAATCTTGCAAGAGTTGCATACAGGCCACACATGGGTCAGCACCTTGATCTATACTTAAAGGGATGTCTTATGTGTGCTCAGTTTCAGCCAAGGTCTCTCACACACTTAGCTACCTTACAGAAATGGGGAATAACAGTGCCTTGGTCTGATGTGCAAGTCGATTTCATCAGGCCAGTGATTCGCTCCTCTAGAAGAAACAAGTACATATTGACCATGACATGCTTGTTTACCAAGCGGATGGAATGTCTTCCGGACCCAAATTGCAAGGCAGAAACAGCTGTCAACCTAATAATCAATCTCATCTTCTTGTGTTTCGGCCTTCCCCAAAGGTTTGAGTTGGAGCGAGGAAGTAATTTTACCAGATGTGATGACAAAGATGTGGGAGATACTCGGGGTAAAGAGAAAACTCCACATTGCCTACCGACCAGCATCGGGCGGGGGAGTTCAGAGGTACAATAAAACGATTGTGGGCATCTTGAAGAAGATTGAGGTGGACCCTGGACCTAGTTGGGACATCCAATTACTGCTTGGCCTGATGGTCTATGCCATCTTCTGCAACAAAAATGTCAAAATTCGAGCTCATAACTGGATACTCGGGAGATACTCGGGGTAAAGAGAAAACTCCACATTGCCTACCGACCAGCATCGAGCGGGGGAGTTCAGAGGTACAATAAAACCATTGTGGGCATCTTGAAGAAGATTGAGGTGGACTCTGGACCTAGTTGGGACATCCAATTACTGCTTGGCCTGATGGTCTATACCATCTTCTGCAACAAAAATGTCAACATTCGAGCTCATAACTGGACGAAAAATGGTGCTACCTCAGCCCTCACATTAAGCAACATATACACAAAGAACATGTAGGGCAATACAATATGACATAAACAACATTCATAGTTTCTAAATAGCCTTCTAATGTCCTGGGTAATTTCTCTTCCCCAGGAATCAAAGTCAATTTTGCTGATGTTCAAACAAAGAAAGAAATGTCTCAAATTAGTTATTGATCTTTCAAAGCCAAAGTCAGGGTTTGTTAACCAAAGTTCCGATGATAGCAAATCGTTTCTCCTTTGTGAAATATCCACTTTCTACTTCCACCAACTAGCACCAAGGGTAATCCCAGCCACAATGCTTTGTCACTTCTACACGAAGATTTGCCAAAGTTAAAAAGAAATGCAATATCCACAACTATCATTGATACACAGTTCTTGGTTAACAGCTACTTTTTCTTTAGTTAAAATTTTAGAATTCACAAGGGTATATTTGTCAGGATGACTTCTCAGCGCGGCTGTTTCCACTTCAACAACTTAACTTCTACTTGATTCACCATGAGAACAGTCACCTTTGTCTCACAGTACTTCACTCTGTTTAGACTATTTTACTTATTTATTGGGTATTTATAATGCCCCTATACACAATGTGTTTCGAGGCACAACAAGAAAAGAGGGTGGGGAACAGGGCGAACAAAACCAAAAAGGTTCTACTAGGCCTTGTGACATTCAGATCAAGTGCAGTAAAGAAATGTAGAGGGGGGACGTGCTGGTCAGTGCGGAAGGGCCGATGAGAAAATGTGAGTGCCAGGGGAGGCCAGGTGAACAGAGCCAGAGGAAGCAGAGAGTGCATGGGAAGGAAAGTCCACAAACTAAGTGCGAGGTAATGGACTGGAAGAGCAACAGGGGTGCAGGCACAGCCAGGCTAGTGCGTGGGGAGGGGCGTGGAAGGAAATGTTCAGGTTGAAGGGGGTTGGTGAGGCCAAGTGCAGAAGTAGACTGGACTAGGGAGCCTGGTGCCCAGTAAGATTTGGAATGAACTAGGACACCAGTCAATGAGGCAGAGGGAGGAGTTAGCAGGGGAGGGGGAAAGGGGAGGAAGAGAAGAAGAGGCAAGTCTTGAGGAGCTTCCAGAACTTAAGGAGATCTGGCTCAAGCCTGAGAGTGGCATGGAGACCATTCCAGAGGCAGCTTTCTGCAGGGAGACTAATCTACCCCCCACTATCTGCATAGAGAAGCACCTGATATGTAGAGAGTTGGAGCTAGCAGACCGAAGGGCTCTAGCAGGGAGGTATTTAGGGAGAGAGAGTTGGATGTAGAGGGTCCCAGACCCGAGCCAGCCTTGCGGATAATGCAGAGAGTCTTGAATCTGATCTTAGCAGCAACTGGGAGCCAGTGAAAGAAATCACAGCTGGAGAGATGCAGTCCCTGGGTTTGAGGCCAAGGATAAGTCTTGCAGTCCTGTTCTGGATTATTTGAAGGGGGTGAAGGGAGGATACAGGAATACTGAGGAAGAGGCTGTTGCAGTAGTCAAGCCTAGAGAGGACCAGAGCTCGGGAGACATGGAGTTTCTAGGGGGAAAGGGAGTATGCCTCTGAGGAGGTGGAGCTGATAGTGGGCCTTTTTGGCCAGGGTCACGATGTGAGGAGAGAAGGAGAGAGAGGAATCAAAGATGACACCAAGGTTTTCAGCCTCACAAGAGAGTGAGGGCAAGGACCCAAAGAGGGTGGCCAGAGGGTGGGAGTGAATTTGGGAGCTTGGGTCCCAATGAGCAGGATCTCAGTCTTACTGGCATTAAGGCAGAGATGATTGGCTGCACACCATGACTGAATAGCAGTCAGGCAGTCAGGGATGAGAGAGGAGAAAGAGGAGGCAGTTGAGGGAAGCTTGAAGGAGAGATTTGCGCATCATATGCATAAGACTGGCAGTGAGGAGAGATGTTGGAGATAAGGTGGGCCAAAGGGGCAAGGTAGATGTTGAAAAGCCAGGGCGAGAGGATATAGCCTTGAGGGACACCGCAGGAGGAATGAGTGATAGGAGAGAGGAAAGGGTTCAGTTGAACCTGGGAAAGATGGTCGGAGAGGAAGGAGGTCAACCAATCCAGCGCTAGGCCCGTGATGCCAAGGGTGTCATGGAGCCGATTTGTAAGCGTGGAATGATTGAGCATGTCAAAGACCGAGGAAAGATCCAGAAGGATAAGAACGGAAGGAGAGTTGGAATCAAGATTCGGGAACAGGTCTTCACCATACCTGCCTACATTTGAAAATCAAAATTCCTGAGATGTAGGCCCCGCCCACAGCCACACAAGACTCTGCCCATTTGCACGCAGCTACGCCCACTCGCCCCGCTCACCTGTCAAAAAGGTAAATTTGGTTGTTGTAGCCTTCAGTTTGCTTACTATAGCATTGAAAATAATTAATTCAATGCTATAGTAAGCAAAATGAAAGCAGCGCGGCTGCTGAAATAATAGTGCTTTCAATCCATGTCATTGGATTGAAAGCAGCATTATTTCTGCTGCGGCGCCCCCTTCATTTTTCTTACTATAGCATTGAATTAATGATTTTCAGTGCTATTGTAAGCAAAATGAAGGCGGCGGCGCAGTAGAAATAATGCTGCTTTCAATCCAATGACATGGATTGAAAGCACTATTATTAAAGTGGTGCAGGCAGTGGGCACAAACATTTTGCGCCGTTTCCGGGTCCCGTCATATTCTACACCTGATTGGCTATCGGCAGCAGCCAATCAGGTGGAGAATATGACAGGCCCCGGAAAGAATCTCAAAATTCCTGAGATTCAAAGGACTTTTGCGGAGACCCAGAGAAATGCTTGAAATTCCGGAGGTTAGGCAGGTATGGTCTTCACGAGTGTTCAGTAGAGCAGTTCCCATGCCTCTGGCTGCTCTGAAGCCAGACTGGTGGTTGTGGAGACAACCAACAGATTTAGTGTGTTGGATCAGTTCAGAGATGGCTAGCTTCTCCAGAGGTTTTCTCAGGAAGGGGGTAATGGAGATAGGGTGGTAGTTGGCCTGGCAAGTGGGGTCGACAAAAGACTTTTTGAGGAGAGGATGCAAAAGGGAGTGTTTGGCGGGTAGCGAAAAGGAGCCGATAGCCAAGGAGCGATTACAGAAATCGGCCTGAGTGGTGCAAGTGAGGCAATGTTGTCCTTTATAGTTCTGTAGGAGCATGGAATCATCTGTTTGAAGGAGACTTTCACTGAGAGGACTTGTATAGAGACCTCATCTGGTGCTATAGGTGGGAAAGAGGAGATTAGAAGGAAGGGGAGAGGGTTGCCAATGGAGGCCTGAGAGCTGGGGGGAAAGAAGGGGGAGTAGAGGAGAGTGAGGGCAGAATATCCTGTGTTTTGATTAAGAACTGGGAGGCCAGTGAAGAACAGAGGGACAGGAATGGCAGGGGAGATGTGGAAACTGCAGTAGGATTGGTGAGTTACTTGCAGATTTTAAACAGTTTGCCAGTGTGGTTAGTGGCACCAGAGATGCAGGCTTGGATATGTACACTCTTCTTCGAGCAGATGGAGAGTCTGCATCGCCTTTGTACAGGCATCAGGCCAGTCTGTCAAAGGATGTGCCTGATGCCTGCCACTTCCGTTCACCCACTCTGTACTTGTGTTTCAGACAGGCTAGTTTGGACTCATACTAAATGTTTTGCTTGAAGACAGGCTTTATTAGAATCATCATGAGAGGGGCAAGGATGTCCAGGGTGTTGGTGATAGAGAGGTGAAGATTATCATGGGCAGAGTCAGTGGAAGGAGTGGACGGGGGAATTAAAGGACCTAGGATATGACAGGAGAGCATGGTCAGAATGGGAAAGAGGTATAGCAAAAGGGTTGGAGATGGGGATGTCTGAAGAGATGAGAGCATCCAAGGTATGACCGGTAGAGTACATCGGACCGGAAGGGTGAGTGGTGATGGAAAGAACATCACAGAGGCTACAGAAGAGTCCAGTGGCAGAGTCAGGTGAGTCAAGGTAGATATTGAAGTCTCCGAGGAGAAGAAGCTTGGAGGTGGAGGCAAGAAGAGAAGAGGTGAGATCGGACACTCTGAGAGGAAGAGGAAGAGGAAGACTAGACCAGGGGTACTGTAGATGGTTGCAAGAGTCAACGAGAGAGTTGGAGGGACACCAAGCCTGCAGATGTGGTACATCGAAGGAAGAATAGGTCTGAGTGGGGATGAAAGTAGCAGGGATCCAATCAGGGAATATCAAGGCATCTCTGACTACAGACCAGTTAGACCTGGGCTTGTAGCAGATCTTATAGCCCTCAGGGAGGAGAGCGTCAAAAGCAATGACAGAGTTGGTAGTGAACCATGTCTCAGTGAGAGTGAGAATGTCAAGGACAAAGTCTTCAAGAGCTAGACAGAACAGCAGATCGAGTTGAGGGTAGCTAGCTGAAGCTGGTTGTCACCTTTGAAGGTCTTCCAACGAGGGGTACAGGGATGTGGTATGCCCGTCGATGGTGGGAAAGGGGCAAGAGGGGAGGCAGAAGGAGGAGTGGAGGGACCAGGGAGGAAGTTGGTGAGAGCCGGAAGACACTTTTCAAAAGGAGAAGGTTGGACTGAGATCCCTGTGCCATGACAATGCCATTCTGATAGACATTAATGTTGCACCTAGAGGATGAGAAGCCTGCCAAGAGTACTTCCCATCTGGTGCCACCATTAATGGGTGACAAAGAGAATGGGAGATGACAGAGAACATATGGGGGGTTCATAGGTCAAGCGAGGGAGACACAAAGAGGATGGCACCGACAGTCTACCTGGAAGAAGCACTGACATAGGTGTCGGCAATGGGCAAGCCTGGATTCCAGACCAGAGATCTTTTTTTTATGTTTTTTTAAGTGATAGAGTTGGAATAGATAGGAGAGATGGAGGGCACGATCGAGGGGAGAGGGCAGAGAGATGAAAAAAAGGGGGGGAGACAGAGAACTGCACAAAGCACAACAAACTCACCAGGTGGCCTACCAGCAGACAGTTGCAGACAAGTCAGGTGCAGATTCTGTCCTCTGGACTCTTCAGGGCCACCAATGGCCAGTAGGCACCCCCTCCAAGGGTCAGATGCACAGATGAAGTGGGTAATAGACCTTAAGTTAGAAGTCTATGGTGCCTTCAAAATAGGTAGATTTCCTTTCAGGTGCAGGGCAGCCAGAATCAAGTCAGAGTGCTTTGTCCATGAAGAAAGACTCACTACACAAAGAATGTAGTCCCTTGCTTAAATCATCATTAAAAGAAATCTGAAGTCCCAGCTCCCCCAACCACTAGGGAAGGGTAGGCACCCAGACACAATTGCAAGGCAATCCAACATGGCCCTCCAGCAGGCTCCGCTCTGTTTCACACTGGGCCTACAAGGAGCCAAGAGTCCATTTCCAAGGGTTTCAGAGGAGGTAGGCCCTCAGATGGAGGAGCCTGGCCATTCCTACAATGGCTCAATCCCTCAACATAGCAGGGAGACTACTGCAAGCCATGGCGATCATCAGCTCTCCAGCAAAAGCAGAACCATAGCAACTCAAAAAAAAAGTTCTGGGGAGCAATAAAAGGAGGGGCCGCACACAAGCATGGAAACCACGGGTGCCTCCCGTGGCCACAAGCCCCAGGAAAATAAGAATATTGGATGCAAAAGGAAAACCAGTGGGCCTCCTGTGGCTGCCAGCCCCTGAAGAATTAGATTAAATGAAGAAGGAGAACCTGTGGGGTTGGTGGCCACTCCTATGCCAAGAAAGTGATCTCCCCAAGGATCGGTCGGGGCCCACAGCAAGAGAAGCCGCAAGGCAGGGAGTCCCAACAACGGGATCCAAGCCACAGAGTTGGCAATAAGCCAGCAAATGGTCAGGACACAGAACCTACTCCTTGGAGCCACAAGGGACCACAGCACTATCTCTTACCTCTGTGGGTCAACCTCGGCTAAAATTCCCCAGGGACGGGAAATCATCTGGTGCAAGCAGGTGCAGGCTAGCATGCCCACACACCAACCACGCTCCTGGCCCAGCCTCAGGGCATATGGAGGGCAAGACCACTGAACATCGATGTTCCAGGCTGCAAACGGGCCAGGCATGAGATGATCACAGCAGGCTCTGATGCCTCAGTGACCGGCAACTGCCAGCATCATCTGACAAATGGCAAAAATGATCAGAGGCGGGAAAAGATCTCATCACAGTAGGGGCAGATGCAGTGAACCACCTACAACTCTGTCGCTCATACGCAGAACACCAAAACACTTCCCACAACCCGCACACTGTGCACCAGGTGGAGTCTTTGTCATCTTTTTGTAAACCTATTGTTCCTATTAATTGCCGATTTAGGTTAGAAGTGAGATGAAGTGCAATGTCTCCATTTTACAAGAGTTCGCCAATTTTCTTGTGTTCATTAGCATGGCACCAGCCATCCTGGATGTGTTTATATATTAGAGAAATACAAATTAATAATGAGCTGTTTACTAGAAGGTTATGGTACCACCATCTTGGAATGTAACAACCTTCTTTTTTACAGACATTATTTTAATCACGTGTCAATAATAGTTTTTCATTTGTAGCTTTGGAAGATGATTTATCTCTGAAGTTGTATAACTATGGCATAGCTTGGGCTTTACATATACGAGTATACCTTTTTTCTTTGTGCAATATCTGCACAGCATATATCTTAGATTAAGCTATTCACTATAAATGTATCTCTTTAAACAGTTCTTAGAGCACCACTTTTATTATCCACCCACATTTATGTTTAATTTTATGTATTGATCAACCATAGAGGAGCCTCAGCTTTTGGCATGTGCCAATACACATATTAGCACCGATATTTGCCTTAAACATTTTACCATTTTGGTTAGTGGTTACATTTCCAAAAGATTGCATGATTATGATCATTATCTAGAGCACTGGGATGTACTTATCTACATTAATCCAGGAAAATGAAACAATTCAAGACGATTTTCCCTTCTTGGAGAATACTTAATCCTTCTTTAATCACTCTCAGATTAAAACATTCTTTTGGATTCTCTTTATCTCCTGCTCTAGCATGATTTTTCAATTTTTATAGGCCCAAAAAGCAGATAGCATCTTTGTTTCCTGATTGGCGTTCTAATTCTATGTTACATCAATGGTTTCCTTTCATTGTTGCTTCCGATGGCATGGGGATGTCCTCTAATTCTACTTCTGACTTCATGCTTTGTACTACCCATGTAAAATGTCTTGCACATACAAACTAACATATAAATTACACAAGTGTTTCAACAGTTAATGCATTTAGTAATTTCAATTTCTCAATGTGTATATGTGGAACATTTCTTTACCCTATGCATGATCAGGATACAAATGTTACACATCCCATATTTAAAGAAACCTACCTATAAATTATGCTTAAGCCAACTTGTATTGGGGGATCATGCAGCTAAGACACACATAGCCTCTCCTAGTTGATTCTTTATGTTATACAATGTTAGGTTTTGAAACTAGGTATCCATTCAGATGATTGTCTAATGTTAGAATATGCCAATGTTTTTGCAATAGTTTTTAGATCATGCTGCTTTGAGAAGAGCATTCAGTAATAAAAAACACTGAATCTTTGGTTACTGGTATCCTGGTTTTATATTCTGGTATAAGTAAATCCTGCCTGATACGCACGGAAACATTTTTAAATTGATTATTCTATATGTTTCTTGTCACCACCACCCCCCTTGAGTCTAATTGCAATTATCTTTGTTTCTAATTCATGTTTCCTTTTCTCACTACAGTTATGCTTAACCCTAACTGTTTCCACTGGAGGTTTATTTTTATAGCGCTGTGTTTGGATTGCTAGTAGCAAGAAACATTGAGTTGACTCCTGACTCATTTCTCCGTTTCTTTGTTTCCAATGTGTTGTTCTTAAAATACTCGTAGAGCTCCAAAAAGGCAGTACTGTCTGAACTTGATGTGCAGGTAAGGTGCTATAATGAATTGATTCTGCTTTAATCTTCTAGTATATTGCTTCAATCCTGCTAAACAGCATGTCCCGATTTCAGAAATGTCATCAATGTTGTTTTCTCCATATTAGCACGTTCATTTCTAATTTGATAGATGTGCTTAAAGTGTGTGTGTGTGATGTCATACTGACGCATAAAGATATTTGCTGGTGCATATTCCACACCCATCGACATGCTTTTGGTTTTGGAATTAAATAAGCGTGTGTGTGATGTCATACTGACGCATAAAGATATTTGCTGGTGTTGGTGCATATTCCACACCCATCGACATGCTTTTGGTTTTGGAACTAAATATGCGCATCAAACAAAAATGCATTGGTATTAAGTGTGAACTCTCATTGCTGATCATTTTCTAGTGCATTAGGAAAAACTGGCTTCTCTGTAGAAAGCTCTCAGGTGTCCAAAGCCAATTTGTCCTCACTTGAGGTAAATAACGTTCCAGCATCATGCTTCACCAAAAGGTTGTTAGGTGTATGTTGTGAGATCTCAAACAAGTCCATTCATTATTGGGGTTCGATGTGATTTCGTCGAACAGAATTCATCGAATTCGATTTTGTTGATTTATTTTTCTCTTTTATACCATTTTGCTGCAAATATATTCAGGGGCAGGCCCTCCTTCAATTCCCCCACCTTAATTATTATCTTTACCCACTCCCCACGTATATATTTGTAGCCAAATTTGCTAACATAAATGTATTGCACTGTCCTGTGGGATACAGAGGTCCCAAACAGAAGTCCCTTTCACTTGAACAGCAGCATTTAAACACTGCAACCAAAAACAGCCCTGCTTTGCTTTCCCTGTCACATGAATGACAGAAAGTTAAACACTGCAACCAAAAATGTCCTGGCTTTTGCTTTTATTTCATATGAGTGGCAAGAATTGAAACACTGCAACCAAAAATGGCCTGGCTTTTGCTTTTATTTCACACGAGTGGCAAGAATTTAAACACTGCAACAGAAACGGCCTGGCTTTTTCTTTTTGTTCATGTAAAATTAAAGAACCATGGGGAAAGGGACCTACCTGTCATTATCAATGGACCAGCAGCAATATAATTCATCCAAGAAGGAGGAATCAACGAATCCTGTGACATGCAAAACAGGATTTTAAAACATTAAAAGCAATAACGGCCTGCACAGGTGTTTGCAAATAAAAAGTGGCTTTAGAAAGCCGCAATGGAAAAAGATATCACTGCCCGCAGGAAAATGTCAGGAAAGCAAAACCTGTCTAGGGGGTGACCAAAGCCAATGTATAGTATGTTTCACCCACAAAACTCCTGTAAACATGTGAAGAGACACTTACTTCAGGAAAAACATGTTTTGGATGAGTTCTAAACTTCACAATGAAATGCCCCACTTCCAGCTGGATGTTACACCTCCCATCTAATGACTCCCTGCAATAAAATCTGCTGCTGCAGGGGTTGAAAGCCCACTGTTCCCCAGACTGGCTGGCACTGAACGCAGTTAAAGCAAGGGACTTCAAGGAAAAATCATCCCTAGCTGAAGCATGACAAAAAAGGACGGTGTGAACCCTTGTTGCACCCACTTCAAAGGAGCCCACACCACTTCAAAGATACTTATAAAAAACTATGGTCATAGGCTGAACCCAGGGAGGGTTTTGGGGGAAATAAGCAGCCTCCCATTTGATGAACAGAAACACTCACAATTGATAGTAAAATACTGTTTTCGTTTCAGGCATTTTGCGCAGCCATCAGACTGAGAATTGATTTCAATTTTATGCCATTGTTCATATAATTTCCAGGCGGTTTTGGGGATATAAATTGCATTTAACTGGGACTCTGGAATATGTATTGGCCAGTTAGACTTGGTTTCTGGATGATCTGGACATGTGACAAATGTAAAAGTGGGTGAAAAAATGGAAAATGAAATTGGGAATATGCTTGATGACATAAATATTCATAACTGTTGTACATTTTATGAAAACAACAAAAATGTGACACATGGCCATATTACATCTTACAGATTTGGCAGTTGGCTTATCTAATTCGCCATGGTCAGCTCAAACAGAATATGTGTTATATATGGCAGTGGCTAGTACAATTCTGAAGTTATGATAAATAACTCATTTTTGCCAAAAAGTTGAAATGAAAACAAAGAATGGTAATAAAGGGGGAAAGACATATGGTACTCCAAAATCCCTAAACCAATCCTCACTGGGGGTGAGCAAGGATTATTGAAGAGTACTTCCCCTAGATTGTAAAAGTAGTGATGTCATGTCTGCTTTATAAAGGGACAGTACTGGGACTCAGGACACACACAACAACCAGGGAAGACAGAAAAAGGAGGATGGAGAGAAGGCTGCTGAGGCTTACCATCTTTGAGAGTGGAGTGACCAGACCCATGCTCTTTCCAAAGTGTCGAGAGATGCAGCTGGCTTTCCTGAATCTTAAACAAAGGCTTGCTATGTAAGTAGCAATAACCCTCGCTCTAAACATGCATAAACCCTTCATTATTGCAGCAGTGCATCCAATATTTCCACATTGAGAAACCCAATTGCCTGTGTAGTTCAGTCATCTCCCATAGAAGAATTTCTTGTTTGCCTGTGTATGTTAGCATATCTCCTTTGAAAAGCCCTGCATTTGTCTGTGTAAATCCCTAGTATTTTTGTAAGTAAATCAATTAATTCCCCCATTGACTTTCAAGGATCTGGATTGTTGAAATTCGAAACCAACCATCCTTGTCTAGTGTATTTATTTAATTGTTATAGTCATTAAGTGTTGCCTCAAAAGAATTATTCCCATTGTGAGTTGAAAACCGAATTTGTCCCTGTGTCTAAATTATACCTTGAAAAGCAAATTTCCATTTGCCAGTATCATTCCTATTTGCATCTGTCCTTTTAAACCCAAACCGTTGTTCCCATTGTGAGTAATCCCTTTTCCCAAAGCCTACCTGTTAGCTGCTCCTGTCATTTTAACTAAAGACCAATTTTTCTGTGTGCCTTTTTCTTTGTTGAAAGCATGTGTGTCATTTCAGCCCCTGCAAAGTTAATGTGATTTCAATTTTTGTTTTTCTAAAAATGTCTTTTCATCCTTTAAAAATCATTTTTCCTAAAGTATTCCCCTTCCTCTATCTGATTCTGAGTTGCATTTCCTTGATTTTTCATTGCTCAGAGCTTGTCTGTCACTTCACAACCCCAGCTAATTTAGTGTGATTTGTCTTTTGTTTTTTCTAAAAATGTCTTTTAACTTGGAAAACTTGTTGTCCTAAGTTTATATCTCTTCCCCTATTATACCCTTATCACAGATTCTGAATTGCATTCCCTTTATTTTTTTTTATTTTCTTTCTCATGTGCCTGTGTTCAAATTGAATTTCCTAAGTGTGTTAGATAGTCTGTTTTCAAGCCTGATTTGTCCTTTAGTGAAAGCAGCCCGAAGTATCCTTGTGTGCTGTCCCGTAGCAGTAATATTAAATCATTGAAAACCCATTTTTCCATTGATGCCGGGGGCAGTGCTTAACTGTTGGTGCTATCACTTTGTGGTAAATTTTTCTTTTTCTGTTCTGCCATTAAAAAAAAACGGAAGTAACTTTAGTGGCTGTGCAATTGATTGATTTGCCTTTTCATTGCATAATAAATAAATACATATCTTATTGATACACAGCGGCCTGGTTCCTAGTCCATTGTGTCACGGGGTGTTTGTGGAGGTTGGGTGTGAGACGGGTTGGAGGCCTACTCAAAAAGAATCCATAGTATATTAAAAATAAAAAGCATTTTATTGTGCACCACATCCATTGTAGTTCCCTAGCTGGCGTGTGCTTTGTAATAAACCATGACAGTCCTGCAACAAAACCTCCCTATCACCATTATTGGTTGGCATTGGTACCTTCAGATAAGGTCTAAGGATGTTGGGAAAAAACATATATAATAGGAATGCTGGTATACCTAGGACAAGGACATAATTTGCTTCTTTAGCTGGCTGGCCTAATTCAAACAAGGTAATCAAATGTTCGGTAGAAATCATAATATCCAGAACAGCATTGACCATTTTTTCATAACATTCTAGTCTGGTCAAATATGCTGTTTCTATTGTGATGCATCCTGATATGTTTAACATAAGTACATTCCCCCATGTGTCTGCCTGATTAATTACAATGTTAGTATGTCTTGATAAACTTGTGAATGCCTCTCTTTCCTGTCAGCTCATATTGTGTCTAAGCAAATCATGTCTTTCTTGTCTTGCAAGCTCTATAAATCATATGCCACAGCTTAAAAGAAAGCATCTATAAAATGTATTTCTGAAAGATAGGCAGTACATTTCCAGAATGTTACATTAAATTATAATCATACACTAATCCCAGTTTATCTAAAAGTGAATTGTTGCTCATCTCTCTGCCGACTTACAATGACATCAGTAATTGAGTATTTCTGAGATCATTCTTGTTTGTGAACAGTTCATACTCCATGGTTGATGCCCACAATTTGGAAATTTTATACTTCATTACCTCTTCAGTGCTTGCTATCTAGTGTTATTTTCTGCAGTCACCCCCAGAGAAGCTCACACATGCATGCCACATGCTTTGAGTTTATGGTCAAGGATGTCAGACATGAAGTGAGTCAGTGTTATGGTTTTGTGCTGATATGATATGTAGTGTTGGTTAGGTCAGGTGGCTGCAAGATTACTCAGTAGTTAGTATTATTTTGGAAGAAGTTATGCCACAGGATGCAGCCATACAGGCCTTCCATTTATGTGTCTGACAAGTGCATAATAATGACAGTGATTGGGTCCGTCAATCAGTATGCACCTTCTTCCACTCTTCCCCAAATCAGCCTCAGTCTTCTGAACAATGGAGTAATATTTTGCTATTCTTGGAATTGTTTTGCCTTTATTTTTTATCCCTTTGTTATGAAGATAATATGAAACTGATTTTCCAGCATTCCCCATTCACCTTATTTTCTTGGTGGTGGCCACCTCCGACACCGCCCCTTAAACCTCAGTCCTGGCTCGCAAGCCACCATGGAAATGGAAGAGAGGCTCTGCCATCTTCCACCTCCATGGTGACCATCATAGGTAAATATTTTGCTTTGATAAAAGGGACACTGAGAGGCGTCCTGTTCATTCAAACAAAATACATTGCTGTTAGCACTCCAGGTGTCCAGATTTCAAACATGGGTTGGTAATAGCAATAACACCCATTCCGGTATGCTGGATCAGGTGGTAATGGAGCAGGGCCCATCGTTTAGGACCTTACATAGTTTGGTTCCAGCAAAACAAATCCATGCCCACCTATCTTCAGGATGAACACCATCAAAGGAGGGCCATTGCTCTCTGAAAGGCATTGTGTGTCAAGTTAAATCGGTTGAAGAGCAGAGAAATTCATTTCAGGCTCTACGGCAAGCGTTTACTCTTGCAACAAAGTAACACAGGCAAAACTCTTCACAAGAAGCTCTCTATCTCTCTCCCTTTGCTTATGTCAGTTTCAAATAACCCTTTTCTTGAACAGATCCATGTGCATAAGAAATTGACCAGAGCTACGGAAATGTTCAGAATGAAGATGTGAGGAAAATCGCATTTGTAAATGACATGGGAAAGTAAAATGAACCCATGTTGCACTGCTCTGCAAAGCAGGGAGCTGATATTGTACAAGCTCAATGGAAACATACTGTAACATGCCCAGAAACAAAACTATATATGTTGGGAAGAAAAACTGCCAAAATATAGGTAAATTGTACTCTGTGTAGTTTTTTTATTTCCCCACAAAAAGAAATTCAACATCCTGGCTAGGCCCAGAAATTGCTGTCAAACCAGTTCTTGCAAGGCAGGCACTTCTAATGTACCAGACCCATGTCAAAGGAAGTTCCTTTACCACATGAAAGGCCCAGAGGTGTGGGAAGTGACAACTTTGTCAGACTGAGCGGCATTGCTGTAGCATGGGACAATGGACAGCCCTGCCACTGAAGTGTGAATTCCTCTGACACCTCTCCTCAGCTTCAACTGTTTAGGATTAAAGGGGAGTCATAGCAACCTCTGGGCAAATCTGACCAGAGCATGACATTTGGCTGAGGGGGGGGGGGTTAAGGACTGCCCACTTTTGGGAACAAAGCCTGCCAATGTGATTGAAAAGATGTTCATATAAGACATGTATGTCAGTCATCTAAAGAAGCAGTAATGTAAAACTTTGACAGCTTGAATGTAAATTTTGCGCCGTGAAAATAAGACGATGTGGATCTTCCTAGCATGTGGGGGATGCGAACAGCATTTAAATAAATGACATTTCTGGAGAAAGTGTACATGCTACAGTTATGAAATTTAAATACAAGTATGTCCGACATTGATGAGCTTCAGTGTACCTCGTTGTAGTTTTTTAGGAGAAATATTTGCCATACAAAATTGCAAAGGTTTGCTAGAAGGACTAAACAGCATCGTACTAACTTGGGGATTGGAATAGTATGATCCTTGTGAAACATGGTGTTTGCCTATCTAATTTTTATAAGGGTGACATTTATAAATATAAGTGTTTTGTTTCATAACTGATTTTGGCAAAAGTAACTGTGGTATAACAAAGCACCTCATAAAAACACACACACTAAAACTGAGTCACTTCCTTCAGCCTAATCTGCTATAGGGAGGCAGCAACATTTACAGCCTGACCTATCCCATTTTAGAGGTAGGTTAGGTTATTTCTGCCTACATAGTAAAAATCCTCTGATGTCATCCGGCCTATATAAGGAGGAGACAGTCAAAATTCAGGACATTCAAAATAATCCAGATTCAAAAATCCGATATTCATAAATCAACATCCAGACATTCCACATTCACCCTGCAAGATTCCAGACTCCAGTGGCACACCAGGGATAGCTGATCCAGATCCATGCAGTACCTCCTATCCAGGCAGAACCACCATCCAGAACTAAACCCTACAAACAAAAATCCCAATAATTCAGGGGGAAAGGGGAAAGGCTGCTGAACCCTTTCGGGATTATCCAGTAACCAGACCTGCTTTGCCCAGTTTATGCACCCCGCTGTCCACTGTGACCAGACCCTGGTTGCCTCGCTGTGTCCCTACAGGAGAGCCGCTGCTGCGCAGTGACCAGACCCCTGTCCCACTGTCCAGAGACCCCGCTGGCTGTCCAAGCTACCCTATTCAAGTGCTTTCTGTGAATATCACCCTTCCCCAGTAACCAAAACAATATGCATCTATTGCTCTGTAACCTTGTATTATGCCCAATCCCATAGAAATCCTATAAATACCCTAGTAAATTGTTCAATTGTCAGAATCCCCTGTGTATCCTGTCCTTAGGAAAATCTATGTTTATGTCCATGTGTTAGCGTCATTCTTTCCAAATAATTTCAGTCCCTTGTATAAGTCCTTAGTATTATTTGGAATACATTAATTAATTCCCATATAAAGAGGCACACGGCGTGAATGGGTTAACACTGCAAATTAAGGGGGGGGATGGCCCGCCGGCATGTGAAGCAGATGTGACTCACCAAGCTCTCCTGCCTGATCCGGAAAATCGATCCTGGAAACAGTGAAAAACGAGTGAGAGGGGGTCTATCAAGCTAAAAAATGACTGTCTTGTCTGAGAGGAGGAGCCCCAAATGGCGCAGAGAGACGACGAAGCAGCGAAGCAGTGCCATGCAACTCTCCGGAGACACTAGGACAGCGAACCGGCTTCAAGGACCAGCGAGACGCCAGCCGGCAAATTGCGGGCACTCTGGAGGACAAAAGGATGGTAAGGGTGCAACAAGGCACAGCACACCCCTGGCGGCACCTGTCACCAGTGCTGCAGCATACTACGTGGCGCCGGTGGCTTGGAGAACTGTGGGAGACGGCCGTGCAGCTCACCGGTCCCCCGCAAGACACTGCGCAGCAATTATCCACAGAACCCCTCTTGTCGGGCATCCGATGTGAGTGCCGCCGGCCTCATATTAATCTGAATACCTACTACGCGAGCTGGCTCCCCAACCCTGAAAGGAGCGGTCACTGACTAGCACCGCTCCTCCAAGCTAACACGCACATAATAAGGGAATCAAGACGTGAAAAGGCACAGGCCGGCCTGAAGAGGACACAGCTGCAAAGCTATGCGGCCCCAGCTAGAGGGAAGACATTTGGATACAAGACGCCACCCATGAGCATAGCAACGGCAGGAGCCCGAGCTCCCCCCAGCCCAGTCACTCCATCTACAAGCCCATTAGAATACAGTGGGAGGCAGCTGGACATGTTGATCAGGCAGACAGCTATATAAGCACATAAAGGGGGCAACTCCCTGTTATCTGTGCTAAGGAGCCAGTACATTTCTGCCTCTGGCTGCATGAAACTGACACGGACGACCACTGAGGACTATTGCCCGACTTCTAGCAACATGATACTGTCCATCTTGAATCCGAAAATACTTTCTACGTGGTCAGCACAAACAGCACTATAAGCAGAATTGGATAGCCAAACAAAGAGCAGTTGCAAATCCGTGCCAACAGCAACGTGCAGCAGAGACCAAGATGCCAAGATAACCCGAGAGGAAGCACTAGATTTGCAAGGTACATAAGCAATCCTGGCATCAACACCTCATTCGCTAAGAACTAATCTCACCTGGGGCCTAGCGCAGTATAACCCAGGACATCAGGGGATCCGGAAAGGGTGCGACTACACAGTTGAGATACGCCTCAGAGGAGACAGCCATCATTAAATCTCAAATGTCGGAAGGCAAGAAGAAAGCACCAACAACCCAGAAACAAGCAAAATCACAATCCAAGCAAGCAACAATGGACAGCTACGCAAAGCAGGCAGACCCCCAGCAGAGTGAGCAATCGGCAAGTGCCGCTTCTGAAAAGCAGGAAGGCGCATCAGAAAATAGGATACTGGAGGCAATCACTGCTATGGAAACGCATATAGGAGAAATAAAATGTGATATGAACCTCCTGCGCCAAGATCTTCGTAACCTAGTTGGCAGAGTGGGCATCACTGAGCAGAAGCTAGGACAGACTGCCTCCACAACTAAGGACCTCGAGAACATGATCCGTGATTTGTCCACTTAACTCAAAATGTTGCAAGACCGCGTGGAAGATGCGGAAGGAAGGGCACACAGAAGCAATATTCGAATACTGGGTCTTCCAGAGGATGCCGAAGGAAAAGACCTGACAGAATATGTAGAAAACCTACTACTCCAGAAATTAGGTCCCAGGAACCTATCACAGGGGTTGGCAGTCAAGAGAGCCCATCGAGCCCCCATGAAGAAACCTCCTCCTGGAGCCACACCACGGCTGATTTATTGCAAAAATATTAAATTACTGCGACAAAGAATGGATACTAGCTTTCTCCAGAACAGGGGGCATAAACCAGAGAGGATCAGCAACCTTGGCCTTATACCCTGATTATACAATACAAGTACAAAAGTGGTGAGCTCAATACGCGCCAACTAAAGAGAGACTATGCAACCAGGGTATTAAATACATGCTCCTTTATCCGGCAAGGATGAAAATTCTCCATAACGGAAAATCCTTATTCTTCGAGACCCCAGAAGCAGTACATTTCTGGATGGACGAACACAACTTAGGCCAGCTAGCGGAAAAGCCGCCCAAACACCTGTGGAGCCCGATGCCACCGACTTCCTAACATATGAGCCGGTAAAGCAGGAACTCAGCACTGCAATCCACTCTGCCCTGGAGCAGAAACCCACTGAGACCTATGGTGGCTGACAAAGCACTGCGATTACACCGCCCCAGGGCTCTCCAGAACAAACGGACCAAACCCCCGAATCCACTCTGAAATGAACTGAGAGTACCTTCAGTACTCACCCACCGATTTCCCCGAAGACAGGTGGAAAATGGTGGGGGTGCCTCTACGGAATCACGCCGATGGGCAACAATTTCAATGTTACGCAGTTTTAGTTTTAGTTTTGTTGGAGCACTCACAGGAAATAACCAACCCCTGGAAGAGAACACATAGACTCAAAAGGGAACCGCGAACTTACTGTTCGCGGACACATGCAAAAGCGAGAGATAGAATCAAGGCAAGGCTGGATCTAGTCGATACATGGGATGTAGGATGGAGATATCCAACCGATGAGAACAGCAGGGTGAATAGGAGCTACAAATGCGTGCACCCCAGCCGCATCAGGTGTGGACACCCGAGACGAAAACCCAAAACACAAGATCCCAGTCATGGGGAGTGGGAACCAAACCTTAAATGTCCAATGGCAGAACACTTGAAATTAGCTACGTGGAATGTACAGGGCCTAAACAGCTACGTTAAGAGAATGAGGTTAATGTCCTACCTCTATAGAAAGGCTATCCAGATTGCGCTACTACAAGAAACCCATTTGACGCCAGACAAACAAAAGCACATACTTGCTAAATGCAGAGGGAAAGGATATGGCTCAGCATACTCGAACTATGCGAGAGGGGTGATTATTTGGTTTGCTCCAGGTGTGGCACACTGTATCATACATAAATACTCAGATCGGGAGGGCAGGATCATATTGTTACATGGGTATATTGACAAAAAGTAGTTCTATATAATAAATACATATGCACCCAACCAAAATGTGGCTGCTTTCTACCACTCGCTCTACTCTATCCTGTCCCCATACAGAGGTGCATGCTGGATATGGGGAGGGGACTTCAACTGTGTGCTAGATCCCGCTCTGGACAGGTCAGACCAGACGGGCAAACCGCTCCCCCCTCATCCAGAGCTCTGCTGTCACTAACTCGAGACCTGCAACTACAGGAAGTGTGGAGATGGTTGACCCATAGTGGGCGAGAGTATTCGTTCTATTCATGTGTACATCAGATATACACCAGGATCGATTATATGTTTACGGGGAGGGAACATCCAGGGACTATAACAGGAGCATCATATGAAGGCCGGACCTTATCTGATCATTCCCCCCTCGTTATCCAATGGACAATTACAGACCTCCCGCGCCCATCACATGGTAGCTGCGCGCAGAGTTATTGTGAGACACCAATTTCAATGAGACTCTGTGTCTTCAGATGGAGCAATTCTGTGAACACAACCTGGGCAGTGTAGATAACATCACCACGGTGTGGGAGGCCTATAAAGTAGTCCTAAGAGGGGCAGCGATAGCCACCGCAGGCAGTGTCCAGAGGGTACTAGAAAACCAAATCTCAAAAGTGGAAGCCGAAATTACAAAATTGGAGAAAGTTAAGGCTCTAGGGATGACAAAGAAAATACCCTGATATCACTAAAATTACAATGCATGGAACATCGGGAGAGACTGGACGATTTCAGCTTCACGAGATATACTGACAAAATACACGGCCAGGGAGACAAGACGGGTAGGCTCTTGGCCTGGCTAGTTAAGGGTCTAGACAATAGAGAGCAAGTGACAGAAATAATGGACGAAGATGGGTATGTAAGGAGGTCGCAAGTAGAAATAAATCAGGCTTTTAAGGAATTTTGCTCTAAACTATATGACGATAGGACACACTCAAAGAGAGCAGAAATACTGGAAACCCTAGAAGATATAGGATTGCCACACTTAACAGTAGAGCAATGAGAACTGTTAGATAACCCACTCACATTAGAGGAGTCATAGCCTCACTACCCACTGGGAGAATGCCTGGCAGCAACAGGCTACCGTCTGAATTTTATGAAGAATATACAGATATATATATATATGTATAAGCCCCACAATTGTTAAAGGTCCTGCAAGAAGCATATGAAACCGGCACTCTCCCTGACATGATGGAGCAGGTCCCATTAATACCCATCCTGAAACCGGGCAAAGACAGCAGACTTTGTGAGTCCTATAGGCCAATAACATTAATAAATCAAGACACAAAGATTCTTACAGCAGTCCTGGCGGACCGACTTAAACGAGTGACAACCACATTGGTCCACCTGGACCAGACCGGCTATGTTCCTGGCCGAGATACCACAGCAATCCTAAGACGCCTCCAGGCGGTCATAGATAGAACACACACAAGGACAGAAGGCTGTCATAGAACATTATGGTATAGGACAAGGGTTTATGAGACGGATATGCATGCTCTATGCCACACCATCGGCTAGGGTACGTACAAGTAAACTCATCTCAGATGTCTTTCTGATTAATAGAGGTGCCAAGCAGGGCTGGCCGCTATTACCCCTCCTTTACATCCTAGCCCTGGAACCATTAGCGATCTACATGAGAGATTCATTTCAGGATGCAGGGCTGCACATAGATGGCACAACACACATTATTTCCCTGTATGCTGACGACATACTCTTATATACTCTTATATATACTGCACCCAGAAGACAACCTAGAAACACACTTAGATGTCCTAGACAACTTTGCACGCCTTTCAGGAATTACTATTAGCAAATCCTGCCTGTTTCCTCTGGCGGGCTGGGCCAGCAAGGCTGAAGACAAACTGCCCTGTCTAAAACTTAAGTGGAACACTCACACGTTCAGATATCTAGGTATAAATATACACCACTCCACCGAGGACACACATAAAACTAATACACTGAGAGCAAAACAAGGCATAGAAACTTCCATTAAGCTCTGGGAGAAGCTTCCCCTATCTGTAACGGGGTGAATATCCCTAGTAAAAATGATAGTTCTGACTAGACTCCTATACCACTTTATTAACGTGGCATACCTTATCCCAAGAAAATTCTTCACGGTCCTCAACACATTATTATGTAGCTTTGTATGGGGTAAAGGAAGGAGGAGGGTGGCTATGGAAAGACTACCCAGAAGAAGGATTGTGCTTACCATACTTCGAGTTGTATTATCTAGCAGATACGGAGACAGTAGAGCACACCCTCCTGAGTAATATCATATCACTGTTCCTTCTAAAGGAAGTGCTTTGTCTAAACAGGAATAGAGTCGCACGACCTCTGACGTTCCTACAACTGGGACAGCAAATATGGAACAGGACAAAAAAATGACTAAAGGTAGCGGAACCATACTCTCCCCAGATACCACTCGCTGCACTCAATGGAACCAGTAGAGATCATCTCAAACAGAGCAGAGATTATTGGGAGCTCCAGGGAATAATTACAACAGGTGATCTGGCCCCAGAAGGAGATAAATTAGACTTCCAAGATCTGGTTGAGTCCCACAGACTACACCCGGGCAATTCATCACTTACGCACAGGCTCATCAAACAACTGGACACAAAATGGCCAACCCCAGGTGGAGCTACAAACTGAGAACCCAACCTTGTGGATGGTCTACGGCGTTACGGAAGGGGGGAACATGGTATCCAGGATATACTAGACACTATTAGAAGAACTTCCTGGGAGATAAAGACAAAGACAGACAGATGTGGTAAAAAATAATAGATAGAAAACTCACGGACAAAGAATGGATGAAAGCGAAAATCCCATCCAAAGAAAATATCTAGAAATGCCAGGCTGGAGAATACCTGACCCCAGCGAAAATATCTCGATTCCCGGGCGCCACTGCGCAGAGCTGCCCAAAATGCGGAGATGAAAAGGCAGGCTTGGGCCACATGTTCTGGCACTGTCCAGTAATCTGAAACTACTGGCAAGAAATAGAGCAGCGCGTGAGGGATAGGGGAATAAGAGGCCAGGCATTTACCAGAGAAGCCTGTCTCTTGGGTTTTTACAGCTATCCAAACAAGAATAAAGCAAAATAAAATGAACAATATGGCATGGGTGCTTGCTAAGAGACGGATAGCAATGAAGTGGAAAGTAGAGGATAGACACAAGACAGACAGATGGTGGAAAGATCTGAAAAGATAGACTATAGCAGAGACAGAAGTCTGGCAGGAAGCCCTGCGAGCAGGAAAAAGAGAAGGCTCCACAGACATCACAACATGGAATGCAATAATGCACAAACTGTTCTCCTCCCGGATGACAAGCCCCTCTGAGGGCACTACATCGAATACATAAAAGGAGATATTATGATTATGCCATCCAGCAGATTGACGAGGCTACCAAGTATAAACCATCTCCTCAGCATAGACCCTGGACATTGTGGCCCCAGACGAAAAGACCCTGTGACCAAGTTCGGTTAACATTGGGGTTAGGGAGGTTTTGTTGGGGGGGGTAACGGTACGTAAATGGGCCGATATATGCTACAACATAATGCACTGTACTAAGTTCTGTTATAGAAAAACAACAAAACATATATTTTTTAAAAACATTGCAAATTAACCTTTTTGCAAATAGTGTGCTTCTTTAATAATCTAGCCACTAAAAAAAATTGTCTCAGTAGAACCTGTCCTTTTCCATTTAAAACAGATTTTGCCCATGTAACTGCTTTCCTTATAAAATCCGAGTTTTCCCATCCGTTTAAGAACCCCATACTGTCCCTATCAAGAGTCACCCTTCTACTTTAGTATCATACCTGTTATGTGCTTTTGTCCTTCATCAGCAAAACCGATTTTCGATTCTGTCTGTTTAGCTAATTTCTGAAGTTGTTTGCCTATTTTAAACCAGTGAAACAAAGCAATTGCAATTTTGCCACGTGTGATTCTTGCTGCAGTTTTTTCCTTCGAAAGTCGATTTTCTAAACTGTATGCCCGTTGTTAGTACCTTGCCTTGTAGCTTGTGAGTTTTCTTGCCTCTTTGATACAGCCACGCATATTCTTGCCTTATCCATTCCAGTGCACATGTAAAATCACCATTGAGTAATTCCGAGTGCCATTTGCTCATTTTTCAAGGAATCTTAATCCAATTTTGGCCTCCCATTCTGGGGTGGTAGGTCGGATGTTCCTGCTGATTGTTGCCTAGTATACCTGACTCCTTGCTACTCCTCTCCACCCACACAACATTTGGTTAACAGGGGTTTGAGGGAGTGTTGCAGGGGAAATGCCTAACTGTGGTGCCATTTAAAAGCACTACTCAAAAAGTAATCTTGCTTTCATTCAATTGTGCATTGTGTGTCTTATGGTAGAAGGTTAAACTAAGAGTATCCTATCATTTTACTGTGTAATTATCACCACACTGGTGATTGCTACCCTATATTGAATGTGTTTGGTTTTTATTCAAAATTTAAATAAATAAATATTTCATAATTACACATCAGCCTGGTTCATGGTCTATTGTGACACAGGGTGTACGTTAAGATGTGTGTGAGATAGGTTGGCTGTCTTCTCAAAAATGTAATCTGAAGGTAATAAACTTAAAAGCATGTTAATTGTGTGCTGCATCCCTGGCCAGTAGAAAGAGTCCTGGTCTCGAGTGTGCTGCATCTTTAAAATCATTAACACAGTGGGGGCTTGTTTGCTGGGATTGAGATAGTGTTTCCACCCGTGACAGTTTAACACAACAGATTAACCCAGAAAAGGTAGTGATACTTTTTATGGTTAGAAAGCTGTGTTACACTGTAAAAGCACCTCCCCAAAATTTCGACCCTAATTATCAGGCCTGCATATAAAAATAAAGTAAAATCAACCCTGAACTATACAAAAAGCAACAGAATACAGGTTTACCCTTGTATAAATAATTCAATAAAGGATGAACACTCTCCATAATGACCACAGTGGAGATAAACTTGGCTAGGCAGCACCTTCTGCAAAAATTATTTATCAGTGGGGAATGGGCAGAGCAAGATGAGGAGGCCTGCCTAGAAGAAATGATGCAAGAAGTCAATGCCATGAACATGGATGTGTGGCAAGATGATAACCTGTTACATCAAGCCTTGAGCGAAGTGTAAATGACTCCAAGTATTAAAAAGGAACAGATTAAAATGGTTTGACTCACAGCCTACATATATCTACACATGGGGATTATGGAGTAAAAATACGAAGCAAATTGAACTCTTGCACAAAACCAATCTGAGCTCTTAACTGAAATGCAGACTGAGCTGAAACTAGTAGAAGAGAAATTGCAAAAGAGACAAAATACTGAGGTAGAATTGGAAAAATACATCAAACAGCTAAAAGAGGTCTTGGCTCTACAACAGCAAAATAATTCAGAGCAAGGGGACCAATTAGATACATTAAAAGTGCAGTGTCAGGAAAAGGTTGACTCTCTGCAAGAGAGTCAACAGAAACTGAATCAACAGCTAACATATAACAGGGCCCGCACAGAACAAATATCCATGTTACTACATCAGATCAAAAAAGTTGGAAGGGGAGAATAATAAATTAATCAGTAAGAATAATAAATAAATCAGTGAAAAGAAATCCTCCTCCAGACAGAATTTTCCCAAGAACGCCAGACATTAAGTACATTCAAACAACAGCGGGAGGGTCGGGCTGAACAAAGGGGCGCCCTGTATTAAGAAACAGATGCCCTATGTCAGGAAGTGTGCAACTTAAAAACAGTACTATAGAAAAGAAAGTTATACCTGCAGAAACTGAACAAACTAAAGGTAGAACATGAAAAACTATTAGGGCACACAAGATGAGTGGAAGGTGCTCTAGAAGAGATCACCCAAGCTAAACATGTGCAAAATCAGGAGTTTAATCTCCTGCAACAAAAACTGTTTCAGTGTCCCCAGGCCATACGGGCAGCACAAAAAGACAATGAGGCCCTCTGTGATGAGAACAGTGGACTCCAGAACCAGGTGGAATATCAAGAGAAGGTAATAGAGGTAGGTCAAGCCCTGATAGCAGAGCAAAAGGCTCAGGCCTTAGCCTATTGTCAGGAAATAGGGACTGAGAGGGAGAAACTTGAGCTGTTAGAAGAAAAGTATGCTAGACTGAATCCCAACTTGAGGGACCCTTAACAAGTAGAGAGGGACAGGGCCATCCCTGATCACAGCGTGATGCCCTCTGCATTAGGGGCCTCCAAGCCATTTACCGCCTTGGATACACCAGGTACCGCTAACTTCATGTTCACCGGTTCGCAATAACCAGGAATCATGGGGCAGCCAGACTTTGGTAGGTCCAGCATGATTGAACAGGCAGACCGCCGCCCATCAGAGATTGATAGATGGGAATCCCTGCAGAGATTTCAAAATGTTATGGCCAATATATCTGGACAGGGAGACTCCTATGAGGAGAAACCCAGGGAGCTAGACCTGCAGAGGCATCATCTACAAAGAGACCATTTGCTTCACTATGCAGAACAAAAAGAGCGTGAATTGAAGCCCCAAAAGAGCATTCTAAAAAACTCCACCCAATCAGGGCAGGGGGGGGAATTCTCCACCAATCCTGGAAGCAGAGAGGAGCCAGAAGACCACTCTCCTGTGAGAAAGAGGGAGTCCAAGGGGTGTGACCCAGAGAGCCCAAGGTACAACAGGGGAGAAGGAACTACGCCCCACCATTCTGAGAGCAACTCACAAGCTCAAAGAATCAGGGAGCACCTAGAAGTTAACGAGGGGACCTCAAACAGTAGCAGCTCTGAGTTGGAAGGTGAATGGACTCAGGTGAAGCAGCAAAAGAAGGCCAATAAACAAAAGAGAGCTCTGGTGAAAGACCCCATTAGGCAGATTAAGGCTATTATGAATTTCATGACCCTATGTCAGAAAAATCCAAAATATTCTGTCTGGGAGCATCTGGAGCTATATGAACAGATGATGGACTCTTTTAACATCAACAATGTAAGGGATTGTAAGGGATTTTCACGACACCAGGACCCTGGACTGGGTAATAGAGCAGGCTACCCAGATCTATGAGGTCCAAAAACCTGCAGAAAGCAAATACCAAACAAAAAACCACAAACCAGCCACCATTCCCGCCTTGCTTAGGTGGCAGAGGTGAAGGTTGTCCCCATTTTGGGTCTAGAAATGGGGGGGCCTAAAAATACACCTTATCAAAACCAGCCAAATCAGAGGAAAATAAGGTCTTCTGATCAATCAGCAGCAGGGAGTAGTTAGGTAAGTAACCACACCAATGTGACCTCTAACTCTGCTAATTATATCAGTCCCAGGTATAAGGGCAATAGACCTATATTGGGGTATTTGTGGACTCCCCCAGCCCAAGGGGGGATCCATCCAGGTGAGTACTGCCCCAGGAAACTTCCCTCCAAACTTCCCTCCCAACTTCCCTCAGGAGGGCAGTAATCCTCAAAATCTTGGGTTAAGTTTCTTTCCCCGGTACCTTCCAAACCCCACCTGCAGGACAACCTTCCTTTCTCTCCCCACTTTCAGGAGTCCATACCACCCAATCCGGGAGAGGGAAGACCAAGGGTGGAGAATTACCAATGGAATCCCTAATACCCAGGGTACTCTGGGAGAGGGGATAGTTACCCTTCCTGAGAACAACCTAGGTTTGAGCAAAGACCCCGTACCAGCCGGAACGGGTGTCCCAACTGGAGTGTAAGGTCCAGTTCCTCACTCGGGACCTGAGTCACATGCTGAGGGCTCAGCAGAACCCTCAGATGAACATGGTGACACAGGACCCCGCAAACTAAGGGTCTGGCACCCCGGAGCAATGATGGGGAAAGAACCCCGACAACCCACCGGTTCTAGAGGAGGCGGCACGGATGAAGGGGGTTGTAAAGCCCTAGAGGAAGCTTCCTTTCTCACATGTGAAAAGCCGCTGGACATCCCGGAACCAGAACTAAAATCTCTTGCTCCCGAAAATCTGCAATACAGGGAACAGAGGGTGGGTAGGAGAAACAAAGAAATTTAAAAGACCCATTTTGTGGAGGAAGTCAGTGTCCTCCAGTTTGAAGGGGAAGAGTCCTTGGAGGATTCTGGGAAGAAAATCTTCTCCTTCAGGGACGGTGGAATTCCTCCCAAATAAAAATGGGTCCCAAGAGACCAGACTGGGCAGGGGTGGGGACTGATTCAGAATCACCCATCCCTGAACCCCCGAATGGTCATCCAGAGAACAACATATTGAATGAGGGATCCCCCTCACAAACCAATTATGGTGACAGCCTCCAAGAAGGGGGGGCAGCTCAGGATCAGAGGAAGAAGGGGGTTCCCAAGTTTCCCAAACCAACTCTGGTAACTGCCCCCAACAAGGGGGGCGGCAGCCCAGAATCAGAAAAAGGAGGGATCCCCCTCACCAACCAATTCTGGTGACTGTCTCCAAGAAGGGGGACTGCCCAGAATAAAAAGAGAGGATTCCCAAACTGCCCAAACCAATTCTGGTGAAATGCCTCAGAGAGGGGGGGGCAGCACAGAATCCAGAGAGAAAGAGGAGCCCGAATCACCCCACATATCAGAATGCAAATTTTGTTTTTAGGTTCCAAAGCTCCGACTCGGAATACTGTGCAAAAGACCACAGTGTCGGAGTCCAAAATATAGAAATTGATTGCCCAGCTTGCACAAAATGCCCAGTACCTTTGCCCTTGGAGGAGAAAGAAGGTAGATTCTACGTCCCCGTCCGAGTGCAACGGGAATGTGCATTTTTAGCACTGGTGGACACTGGATCCCAAGCCACTCTTCTTTCTAAAAAGACCTTTGATCAGCTACATTCAGGAAGGGGGGAGAGATATCAGATCCCCTCACCCCTCTTCCTGGAAAACTCGAGAACTTTGACAGGAATGAAATTCCAGTCAAGGGGGCTGCAGATCTGGAAATTAAAATTTGGCAACATAAGGTGAAGCACCCGGTTATAGTCGTGACTCCAGAGGGGACCTCCTGTCTATAAGGGAATGACATCCTTCGCAGGTTGTCTCCCCTAATAGAGTGTGTGAACAAGGTTTTCTGGACTCAGGCTAACCAACCAATAAAGTTAAAACAAAGCAGCAACTACGTCAGTTTAAATGGCACATGCCACATGGTTGAACAAAAATCTGATCAAATTGAGTTTAATTTCCAAAATAATCAAACACCTGACATTATAGTAATTTCTATAGAACAACACACTGGTGATGGGAACTCCTCTCCATTCTTGAACATCAACCTTCCTTCCAGTTTTAAGTGGCATTCCAAACTGGAAGGAAGTACTTTGAAATGTTATACCATGTCCCAATCTGGAAATCCAAATCCTGTAGTGAAATGTGATGAAAAACCAGCTAAAAAACAGCTGAGATTCAGAAGAAGGGCGAACAGCTCTTCCTCCCCATTCAGTTAAATGAGGGGAGGGAGTCTGTTCTCGCCAGAGTTGGCTTGAATAATGAAGAAAGCTTCATCAGCGAAACTCTCAAAAGACCAGACCCTTCCCGCTGTTGAGTCAGTTTATCAGTGGGTATGGGGTCTGGAAATTCCCTGTTTCAAACATCTTCTGGTTAGCATTTGTATGCTAAAAATGTCTATACCTGGAAAAAGCATAGAGCATAATTGTTGGGTCGTGCGAGGTGTTCCCTCTGCCTTTTACTTAGGCAGTAACATCCTCAACCGATTCAAAATTAATTTGGATCCCAGTAATTGCCAAGCCCGGTCTCAATTGGAGGGCATCCCCCAGGGCCCTGGCAATCCTAAAGGAAGCCTTCCGGTCAGCTCCATTGCTACCATAGACAGTTGAAGTTCAAAAGTGGAGAGGAGGTCACCATCCCAGGCCTGGCCCTACAAGACCTGCATCCGCAAAGGAGAGATGTCAGAAGAGAAATGGGTCCACGGTAATCAGTTAGAAAGTTGTCACCCCAGACACACTTTGCAGATGATTGAGGAGTCAAAGGAAAGTCAAATAGAGGAGACATCTGGAGAATGAAAGAAAAAGAAAAAGAAAAAGCAAAAAGGAATAGGTAGGTCCATAGGGAGTACTTTTCTTCAGTGTTATTGCAAATATATGTAATGAAACTATGGTGTAAAAGTTCAATCATGTCTTTGCATTGTAAGAAATTTGTTTTCTGATATTGTTCAAAGACCCCTGATAGTTATACATGTATGCCTTGTTCCACTGATGTCAACCTTCTGGGAAGACAGTCAGTGAAAGATTCTAAAACCTGTTTTTATCTATCTCCTAATAGAGTAGTAATTTCAATCCCTCTTAGACCGATGAGGACCTCCCTGGGGACCTGGAAAGGGAAGGAAGGAAAGGGGGTGTGGCTCCACACTCTCCAACGAAAGACGGAAGACGAAAGTAGGATCTTGGCGTACAGCTCCTTGATGAAAGAATAACTCCACCCGATGAACCCCACTTTGGCCTACTCTACCTCAACAAGGAGTCCTGGGATTCTATGGGGTACGGTGACCAGCCCAGCAGGAGTGCCCTGCACACCAAATTGCATTTTCAGCAGTTAAGAGAACAATGGCTGTGCTGGCTCTGCTGAGCACATATTTCCCTGCATCACCAAAACTGTGTTTTAGCAGTTGCAAAAGTAATGGCTGAGCTGGCTCTGCTGAGCACATATGGGGCGAGATGGAACATAGAATACCCTGAGAATGGCTGCAGTTATTTTCTTTGTGTGCACCAGAAAGAAGAATCCAAAATCAGCCTGGCTCAGCACTGCCATGCTGCCAGCTCATGACTTCCAACTGAAAAAGAAAATGTTCTGTGCTTTAAATGACTTTGCACTGGTGCTATTTCCATCTTTTCAACATTACACAGTTTGGTTCCAGTAAAACACATCCATGCCCATCTATCCTAAGGATGAACACTTCAAAGGAGGGCCATTCCTCCCTGAAAGACATTGTGTGTCAAGTAAAGTCTGTGAAAGAGCAGAGAAATTGGTATCAGGCCGTACGGCAAGCATTTACTCTTGCAACAAAGTAACACAGGCAAAACTCTTCACAAGAAGCTCTCTCTCTCCCTTTGCTTATGTCAGTTTCAAATAACACTTTTCTTGAAAAGATCCCTGTGCATAAGAAATTGGTTAGAGCTACGGAAATGTTCAGAATGAAGATACAAGGAAAATCGCATTTGTAAATGACCAGGGAAAGTAAAAGGAACCTGTGTTGCACTGCTCTGCAAAGCAGTGAGTTTATATTGTACAAGCTCAATGGAAATAATACTGTAACATGCCCAGAAACAAAACTATATATGTTGGGAAGAAAAGCTGCCAAAATATAGGTAAATTGTAGTTTATTTTTCCCCCACAAAAAGAACTTCAACATCCTGGCTAGGCACAGAAATTGCAGTCAAACCAGTTCTTCAAAGGCAGGCACTTCTATTGTACCAGCCCCATGGGAAAGGAAGTTCCTTTACCACATGAAAGGCCCAGAGGTGTGGGAAGTGGCGACTTTGTCAGACTGAGCGGCATTGCTGCAACATGAAACAATGGACCGCCCAGTCACTAAAGTGTGAATTCCTTTGACACCTCTCTTCAGCTTCAACTGTCTAGGATCAAAGGGGAGTCATAGCAACCTCTGGGCAAAGCTGACCAGAGCATGAAATTTGGCTGGGGGTTGAAAGGACTGCCCACCTTTGGGAACAAAGCCGGATCGTGTGATTGAAAAGAATTTTCATATAAAGACATTTATGTCAGTCATCTAAAGAAGCAGCAATGTAACATTTTGACAGCTTAAATGTAAATTTTGTGCCATGAAAATAAGACGATGTGGATCTTCCTAGCATGTGGGGGATGCAAACAGCATTTAAGTGACATTTCTGGGGAAAGCTTACATGCTACAGTTATGAACCTTAAATGCAAATATGCCCTATATTGATACGCTTTAGTGTACCCATTTGTAGATTTTTAGGGGAAATATTTGCCATAGAAATTGTGAAAGATTGCCAGAAGGACTGAGCAGCATCGTACAAACTTGGGGTTTGGAATAGTATGCTCCATGTGAAATATGGTATTTGCCTGTCTAATGTTTATGAGGGTGACGCTTATAAATATAAGTGTTTTGTTTCATAACTGATTTTGGCAAAAGTAAGTGTGGTATAACAAAGCACCTCATAAAAACACACACACACACTAAAACTGAGTCACTTCCTTCATTCCAATCTGCTTACAGGGAGGCGGCGACATTTACAGCCTGACTTTTCCCACCTTAGAGGTAGGTCTAGGTTATTTCCTCCTACATAATAAAAATCCTCTGATGTCATCCAGCCTATATAAGGAGGAGACAGTCAACATTCAGGACATTCAAAAAAATCCAGATTCAAAAATCCAACATTCATAAATCAACATCCAGAGATTCAGACATTCCACATTCACCCTGCAAGATTCCAGACTCCAGTGCCAGGCCAGGGGTCTGATCCAGATCCATGCAATACCTCCTATCCAGGCAGAAGTGCCATCCAGAACTAAACCATACAAAAGTCCCAATAATTCAGGGAGAAAGGGGGAAAGGTCACTGAACCCTTTTGGGATTATGCAGTGACCAGACCTGCTTTGCCCAGCTGATGCAACATGCTGTCCACTGTGACCAGACCCCTGTTGCCTTGCTGTGTTCCTATAGGAGAGCCGCCGCTGTGCAATGACCAGACCCCTGTGCCGCAGTCCAGAGACCCGGCTGGCTGTCAAAGCTACCCCATTCAAGTGCTTTCTGTGAATATCGCCCTTCTCCAGTAACCAATAAAAGCTTCATCCATTGCTCTGTAACCTTGTATTGTGTGCAATCCCATAGAAATGCTATAAATACCCTACTAAATTCTTAAATTGTCAGAATCCCCTGTGTATCCTGTCCTCATGAAAATTGTGGTAATCTCCATGTGTTAGCACCATTTTATCCAAATCATTTCAGTCTGTTGTATAAGTGCTAATATTGTTTGGAACAAATAAATTAATATAATGAGGCAAATTAATATAATGAGGCACACGGCGTGAATGGGTTAACATTGCAAATTAAACTTCTCACGGGCAGTGTCCTTCTTAAATAATCTAGCCACTAAAAAAAATAATCTTGGTAAAACCTGTCCTTTTCCTTTTAAATCCGATTTTGCCCATGTAACTGCTTTCATTATAAAATCTGAGTTTTCCCTTCCGTTTTTGAATCCCATACTGTCCCCATCAGTCACCCTTCCACTTTAGTAACATACCTGCTATGTGCCTTTTTCCTTCATCAGCAAAACCGATTTTCGATTCTGTCTGTTTAACTCATTTCTGAAGTTGTTTGCCTATTTTAAACCCTTGAAACTAAGCAATTGCAATTTTGTCACGTGTGATTCTTGCTGCAATTCCAAAATCAATTTTCTAAACTGTATGCCCGTTGTTAGTACCTTGCCTTGTAGCTTGCAAGTTTTCTTGCTTCTTTGATACAGCCACACACATTCTTGCCTTATCCGTTCAACCACACATGTAAAATTACCATTCAGTAATTCTGAGTGCCGTTTTGCTCATTTTTTAATGGAGCAAAGGCCTCCCATTCAGGGATGGTAGGTAGGATTTTCATGCTGATTGTTACCTACTATACCTGACTCCTTGCTAATTCTCTCCACTCACACAAAATTTAGTTAGCAGGGGCTTAAGGGAGTGTTGCAGGGGGAAGGTCTAACTGTGGTGCTATTTAAAAGAACTACTCAAAAAGTAATCTTGCTTTCATTCAATTATGCATTGCGTGTTTTAAGGTACAATGTTAAACTAAGTGTATCCTGTCATTTTACTGTGTAATTATCACCACACTGGTGATTGCTGCCCTATATTGGATGTGTTTGATTTTTATTCAAAAATAAAAATAAATAAATATTTCATTATTACACACCAGGCTGGTTCATGGTCCATTGCGACACAGTGTGTACGTTAAGAGGGGTGTGAGATGGGTTGGCTGCCTTCTCAAAAATGTAATCTGAAGGTGGTAAACTTAAAAGCATTTTAATTGTGTGCTGCATCCCTGGCCAGTAGAAAGATTAAATCCGATTTTGCCCGTGTAACTGCTTTCGTTATAAAATCTGAGTTTTCCCTTCCGTTTAAGAATCCCATACTTTCTCCATCAGAGTCACCCTTCCACTTTAGTATCATACCTGCTATGTGCCTTTTTCCTTCGTCACCAAAACCAATTTTCGATCCTGTCTGTTTAGTTCATTTCTGAAGTTGTTTGCCTATTTTAAACCCTTGAAACAAAGCAATTGCAATTTGCCACGTGTGATTCTTGCTGCACTGTTTTTTCCTTCCAAAGTCAATTTTCTAAACTTTATGCCCGTTGTTAGTACCTTGCCTTGTAGCTTGCAAGTATTTTTGCTTTTTTGAAACAGCCACACACATTCTTGCCTTATCCGTTCAACCGCACATGTAAAATTACCATTCAGTAATTCCGAGTGCCGTTTTGCTCATTTGTCAACGGAGCTTTGGCCTCCTATTCAGGGGTGGTAGTTCAGATTTTCATGCTGATTGTTACCTACTATACCTGACTCCTTGCTTCTTCTCTACACTCACACAAAATTTGGTTAGCAGGGGTGTAAGGGAGTGTTTCAGGGGGAAGGCCTAACTGTGGTGCCATTTAAAAGAACTACTCAAAAAGTAATCTTGCTTTCATTCAATTGTGCATTGCGTGGTTTATGGTAGAATGTTAAACTAAGTGTATCCTGTCATTTTACTGTGTAATTATCACCACACTGGTGATTGCTGCCCTATATTGGATGTGTTTGATTTTTATTAAAAAATAAAAAAATATTTCATTATTACACACCAGCCTGGTTCATGGTCCATTGCGACACGGTGTGTACATTAAGGGGGTGTGAGATGGGTTGGTTGCCTTCTCAAAAATTTAATCTGAAGGTAATAAACTTAAAAGCATTTTAATTGTGCGCTGCATGCCTGCCCAGTAGAAAGAGTCCTGGACTGGAGTGTGCCGCATCTTTAAAATCCTTAACAAAGGCTTGGCCAATGGTTCCACCCTTGTCACCTTTCATTCCTCTTACCTTCTCTACTTATTCATGCTCACCCATTGCACACAAAGGATAAGCCTCTGGCACGCAAATTATTCCATGAATCAGGCTTTTAATGTGTTCCCAGTTTTTGTGTATCTATGTATTGTGCAGCATTTACAATGAGAGTCCACAATGGATGCAATCACAGTTCATCTTTGGAGATATGAGGGTTTTACCAACTGGCGTGTCTGCTTGTTACTGATGAAGCCAAAGTGTACTGTGTCCAAAGCATCATTGTTTATTCTCCCCAAGCACTAACATCGATGTTCTGAATGGCCACTGCATTAGGGGTTGGTGGACAGATTGAGGGCTAACACCATTTTGAGCAAAGGGTGAATCTGATTATCTTCGGACCTGTCTCCTGATTAAACACACACATTGGCTACTGTTTGAAGAATGCCCTGAGGCGCTGGGCATGGAAGCTGTCATATTAGCATATAAGACATGGGAGTGGGAGGTGGTCAATGCCGCATGAGAGCTAGTTAGACCATTCTGTATTACTAATATATGAGGGTCTTCTTCCTGTCATCTTTTGCCTGCATGCGGGATGACCTCTAAAATCAGAAGCGTGAAATTCGACCTCTAAAATCAGAAGCGTGAAATTCGGCTGGAGTGGTCTTAAGAAAGACAGCGAAGGTGGCAGAAATGGCGATGCACACTTCATGTGACAATGCCAGGGGAAGCCATTGGGCAGCTGCACGAGGTTTTCTTTAGAACCAATGTTCTAGGCGCCAATTCTCCCCATCCCCTCCTTTTCAATGACGACTATGGTAGAACGATCTGTATTTTATGAATTTTAAATAGTAATAATGATTCTCATTAGTCGGTTTCATGATGGCAGGTGTGCATGTGCAAGGCCTTCTGCTTGCTACATGAATGCATGAAAAGTAGGGGATGTGTGCTCTTTGGTCCTTTTAGAAAATTAATCAGAAAAGTAGCATATTTTAGTTCTTGTCGTGTGGTCACTGGTAACAACACTATTTGGACATATTGCAAATATTGAACTCAAAGATGTAAGTCAGAGATTGATTGTTCGTGCATGCATGGCACAAACAATATTTTTTTAATGGAGATTTATGTGAAAAGTGCAGATAATTGTATCAGAGAGTTGTTCATACCCATGATGTATCTCTCTTCATCAATAGTAGAATCGGGCGGCGAAATGCTATGATTTATGCCATCTTATATTGTCTAGTTTTTATGTAGTGCTACTTCTGTATTTTCATGGTTTCTTGGTGCTTAGGCCCCTGTCAGGAATGAGGGAGTGTTGGCGTTGGTTGGGCAGTTAGTAGGCATAGAGGCAATGCCACCGGACGCTGCTACAGGCACCTTCCATCTATATGGTCCTCCGATGCATGATACATGGCATTAAGTAAGGAAGCACAGAAGGATAACTATTTGCACTGTTTATACTTTGCAAAGTGCAATTCACATAGCATTGCCTGGGCAACAGATTTAAAAATAGGCAGAACATAGCAGATTATGCACTAGGGGAACAGGTCAGCATGGGAAGGATGCAGACTTGATGCATTTGATACAATGCAAGGTGTGGTTGGCTATACCAATGGCTATGGCATGGAGCCTGTCTCAGCACATTTTATCATCACCCACATGTAAGGCAAGTGGTGTTGCTGCTGGAAAAAGTTCTCAGTACAAGTGAATAGACAGAATTGAGGCTATGGGCAACTAATTACAAATCGCAACTTTGAATTCACACTCTAGAATAGCAGAGCCTAATAGTGTGGCATAGCCTAAAATGTCCAAATGTATTCTAGTAAATCACAAACAGGTGATATAAGACATGAGAAGGCATAAATGGAACGACAAGGCAAAAAAGGCAGAACGTGGCATGAACAGGCACAAAGAGACCTCTTCTCCCACGTCACCCATCTTGCCTCTTTAGACTACTGTCATTTATATTTCATCATTCTAATAGTGGCAACATCTCTATTCCCCCGCCCCCTCTCTCTCAAATAGATACGTTATACAACGTTTGCATAAGAAGAGAAGACGTAGGGGCGTTAGGGATTTTGCTAGATATTAATCATTAGCTAGAACAAAAGAGTGTCCCAAGAAATATAATAAGCAGACTTCCCTTTCTCTTGTCTTACTATGCATGGAGGCAAGTTAAGAGTCATCACAGACACATCCTACCTGTATCTGTATTTTTATCGTACTTTATATAGCGCCTTTGTCCAAAGCGCTTTACATAAAAAAGGACACCGGTACAGAGTAATGGTCGGTAGTAGATGCCAGCATTCATACACTTTGGGAAACAGGCGATCAAGGACAATGAAGCAGTTGAGTTTTCAGGGAACAACGGAACAGAGGGTAAGTAGTAATATATTGTAGAGACGGATGGAGCAAGTTCCAATGAAGAGGAGCAAGGAGCTGAAAAGAATGAAAGCAGGATAGAGCACAAGGGGAGTGGGGACATTCAACCTGAAAAGATAGGAAGAGCGAAGAGAACGAGATGGAGTGTAGAAGGAAAGAAGAGAAGCAAGATAGTCAGGGGTGAGCCCGTAGAGAGATTTCAAAACTAAACAAAGAAAGTGAAATTTAAGTTGAGAATGGAAGGGTAACAAACCAAGCGAAACAAGAGACAGAGAAACTGAGTGCCAATAGGAGAGAAGACAAAGTAAGTGAATAGAAGAATAATAGATTGATTGGAGAGGAGCAAGACATGAACAAGGAAGATCAAAAAGTGTGACAGAACAATAGAATAAGCGAGAAAACATTAGTGAAGTGATGAGATGAGAAGTTTCATAGCATGAAAGGTGAGAAAGGGACGAACTCTAAGATTATTATAGAGATGAAAGCAACAGGAGCGAGATGTGAGAGAGATATGATAGGTAAAGGAAAGGTTAGAATCAAACTAAAGACCAAGGTTACGCGCAGTGGGAGCGATAGATAGAATAGACGGTGGAAAAGTAATAGACGGAGGAGGGGGATGTGGAGGAAGAGTGTTAGCAGGAAAGAATAAGACCTCAGTCTTTCTTGCATTTAAAGTAAGGAAGTGGGAGGCCATCCAAGATTTTATGTCAGAAAGACATGTTGAAACAGTGAGATGAATATCAGGAGTGAAGGACGAAAAAGAAAGAGCTGAGTGTCATTAGCATAGAAGTGATGCAATAATACAAAGGAAGAGATTATAGGAGCAAATAATGAGGTATATAATGAAAACAAAAAAGGACCAGGGCCGACCGTTGGGGAGTACCGTGATCAAGAGGAGAAGATGCAGTAGTGTTACCACCCCAAGAGACATAGAAAGTTTGATTACATAAGTAAGAAGTAAATCAAACCACAATAAAACAGAACCCCGGAGACCAAGAGAAGAGAGCGAGTCCAGAAGCAAAGAGTGATCCACAGTGTCAAAAGCTGCAGATAAGTAAAGAAGAATAAGTACAGAAGAGTGTCTAGAATAGTGATCTGTTTGGAGAGAATTAAGCACAGAAATTAAGGCTGTCTCAGTGGAGTGACAGGGCGAAAGCGAGACTGAGTGGGCAGAAGGAGAGATAGTCCAGAAACAAACGTAGAGATTTGTGAATAAACGAGGTGCTCCAGAAGCTTAAATTAAAAAGTTAAGAGGGATATGGGACGAAGGTTTGAGACAAGAAGAGAATTGGCTGTAGGTTTTTCTTTTTGAATAGGAATAATAACTGCATGTTTGAAAGCAGAAGTAAAAGTGGAGGTAGAAAGACAGATATTGAAAAAAAGAAATAAGAAATGGTAAAAAGAGGGGGTAGATTTTAGGCCTATGCAAAGAAGGAATAGAATCAATAGGGGTGGCAGTAGGGAGAGCTTTGGCCAACACTATTGCCACATCAGAGTCAGAGACAAGAACACAATCAGAGATTAAATTAGAAGGAGTATGAAAAAGTAGAGGAGAAGAGTTATAAGAGGGTGAGTACAGAATATCCTGGTGTAGGGAATGCACTTTACAAGAGGAAAAGTGTGCAAAATCAGATGCTGATAGAGATGAGTTAATAGAAGGATCAGACAAAAGGGGGGAGAAGCTGAGTTAAAGTTTGAAAAAACCTCTGTGGATGTGCAGATTGACTATGGAGAAGATCAGAGAAATAAGTGCTTTTGGCAGAGTTGATACAATCATGGCAAAGGACATGATAGGATAAATAAGTAGAGTGATTAGCAGGAAATCGGAATTTGCACCAGCGCCTTTCTAGACGCTGAAGAAGACGGCGCATAGAGCAAAGATGAGAAGAAAGCCAAGGTTGGACATGTTCGCGGATATGCTGAAAAGAGGAAAGAGGCTAGAGTTGATCAAGACTTGAAGCAAGAGATGAAGAAAGGTGGACGTAGCTTGGTCCGCTGTAAGAGTAGAAACATTTTTAACAGACGGAAGAAAATGTATGCAAGTATCATAGAAGAGTGAGGAATTAAAGTTGCGTAGATCTTAAAGTTATATGTCAAATGAGGGCTACTGGTCATTTTTCCCATCTGGCAAAGTATTGCATTCACTAGGCAATCATGAAAGGGTCCAGAATCCTTGGTCATATATCCCAGAAATCCACCCTAATGTTTCCTGCTGGTCTTAGCCCCTTCGTATATGACAAACAAAGAAATGAGACCCATCACCTGGTGTTGAAGCAGGTCCCTAAGTTTGGTTTCAAAAGTTGTTTAATATCTTGTTTTTCAAACATCAAGTCATTTATTACAATTTAACAAGATACAGACTTGGGAAGGGAGAGGAGAGGGTGGTTGCTTCATATGAAGGCAGGGCAAGGGTTGAATATTTCAATCCTGTTGACTCTTAATTTACTGTCTGATTTTCCAGATACACATTTGGGAATATTCTATTATGAAGGGGTAGTAATGGCTTAGGGCCAAGTCAAAAGTCCCGGCAAAGTGAGGGTCTTCAATGGGATCCATAAACCACTGACAGTCAGGACAGCCCAGCAGTGAGGGAAATATAGCTAGTAGGTTCCACTATATCACCCGAAGTGCTAATAGGGCTTTCTTCTTTTATATGTGAAAACTAGAATGTTCTCAGTGGTCATCCCTTTTTCGGGTGAAAAAATGAAATGGGCACCATGGATATGGAGAAATGGACTACATTGAGGCCTTTCTCCATTTTCATTGGTGACAGTCTGGAGGGGAGCTGCAAGGGAGAAGGGATTTGATGCAGCAGCAAAGAGGTACAAATGTATCATGGGGATGCAGAGGGTATTCAGTAGTGTATTGCTCTCCCCAAAAGTGCACGGAACAACCATAAATCATCAATGCAATTATAGAGCAAAATACTTTGAACATAGACAGACACAATAACTCACAGCCACGCACTCTTAGAAGATAATCAGCTCTTTACAGCTATTTATTCAAATCTTAAAAGTACATAGAAATAACTCACAACTCACAAAAATAATATGGACATAGATCACAGAAGAAGTAAAGAAGTCAAAAGGAAATACATCACCGTGAGTGTAACAGGATTCCTCATCTCGTCCAGAAGCGGCTGGATAACCCCGGGAACAGCCAGGCCGAGAGCACCACAGCTCACAGGAGGGCCGGACGTAAGCGTCCTTTCTCCGGCTGAAGTCTCACCTGACCACCTCCTGGCTTCCGCATATATACACACTCCATAAAGGGGAGTCAATTCTTGAACATTCTGGAAATTGCACTTGCGCAGTTGAGGAACAGCCATTGGTTGCCAGCTGGGTCAATCGAGAGCTCCCCCCAAGAAGTGCAGTGCCTCCCTTCTCTAAAAACACGCTCCATGGAGAACAGTAGCAAACCATAACAACGTTAGCTTTCCCAGCAGAAATGTCCTTGACCGCATACCAGGTTTGGAAAGCATGTTTTTCTCAGCACTGTGACTCTAACACTCAGCAAAATGTGTGCAGCGTTTCACTGCGGTATGAAGTAAATATCCATCATGGCTCCGAGCACTCCCAGAAGGCATTGCGCACCAGCGCCATTTTAGATCAAGCATAACAATTCCACTATTGGATATTTATCTTCCATATCCCGGTGGCACAGGAACCGGTCTCTGAAACCTACGAAATGTTAAGACTAAATTGGGAATACATTACAGTATAATAAAAATGCAAGCAAAAATGTAACATAGTGTACCCCCAATGTCAGGTATGCATGAAAATAACCAATCCCACCAATTTCTATTACGATCTTGAGACACTTGAGAAATGAGATCCCTCAAACCTCGAATATGACTTTCAATAGACGTGAGTGGTCACTTAAGTTGAAACAACACATACCTTCAAATGCATTACACCCTAAATTATGTTTTAGCAATAGGTAATCAACAGCAGCGCTGTTCTGCAAAGTTGCTTTTCTAATAACTTGACTATCAAGGAGTAATTCTTCTAAAGCCTGCGAAGTATGATTAAGACTTAACTACTAAACATGCTAATTTCATCAAAGATTTGTAACCTTCAGCAGCTAAATCCCAAACTCCCACTAATGAAAGGGTTAATGCTAGAACCTCAGCTTCTGATAACAAATGTACATGTGAATCACAGTCAGGCGATAGCCCTACAGATTCAAAGGTTGACCTTTTACCTCGAGTTATCGCTGGGTGTAAAGGAAACATCATTAGTCCTAATCGAGTTAAAGCACATGGACCTCCAGAAATGTTAGCTGGAATATAAGTATATGTGATGTTACCTCATGAAAAGAGCCATCCTGTTGGAAGTTTCACATGATTCAAATGACTAGCAATTATCACTGTATGATTGCAAGACATAGTGTTATTTACACTGGTGCATTTGCGTGACATTCGCGAACATAGTCGCCTCTCGAACATAGTATGATTGTGCTGATTAGTCAACTCTATTTGTCGGCATTTGCCAATTTCTTGTGCCTTGCAAGTCATAATGTAACATACATCACCTTGAGTTATTTTGTAAGTAATAACACGTGTCGAATTTCTCCATTTCCTGTCAGTCTCTTGGCAGAACCGACAGTACTCATAAACTGAAAAAGATTGTCTAATGTCTAAGTCTTGAACTAAAGAATCATTGTGTGTGACGCCGAAGATATGCTTTAAAACCGGAACAGGCGTTGGCACCGCTACTAAACACGTAGTCAATAAAGCTTCAGCATTGGGCACATCAGTAAGACAAAAGTGTGATATGTTCAGTACTTGCTGTGCCAGATATATCCACATATTCTCCTCTTGCGTAATCATAGGAGAGTGTTTCCGTCTTCCTACAAACAAATCTTGCACGACTGGCATCAAGGTTGTTTTCACTTGCTCTTGATGTGTTTGTCGCATTTCATGAATCCACGTCTTCGGTCTGGCGGGCTTTTCTGCACTGGCATAAGGCTGCTTGGGGACAACATTATTCATCACTATCAGTATCCCCTTTATCACTGGCACAGATGTGACATTTTTCGTTGGTAGCAGCAGACTCTTTAACTCACCCAAATGGAGTCCATTTAGTGCCATAGTTACACCAACCAGACCCAGGATCTACAAAGCAAACCCAGAAAAGAGATATCAGTGTTGCACATCACTCTCTCAGGTAACATTTGTCTGTGGGTACATATTGCCATTTCTTTCTACCAGGCTCCATAACTAAAACTACTTGATCTTTGCTTGATGCAATCACATCTGCGGGCACTGGTGGGCCACTTGGCTTCTCCACCCACACCTTTGCACCCAGTACCATACTGTCTGAAGAGCCAAAACCGCGATCCCCACGGGTAGTTAACACTGTAGGAGGCTCCCCTTTCTTAATCATGGACAACTTAATGGGAATGACTATCAACTGGGCCACTCGATCACTCTTGTGTATTGATAACAATTGATCCCCACTATTCATTAGGATGACTTTAATCTCGCCTTGGTAATCAGCATTAATTACCCCTCCCAACACTTAAACTCCCTTCAATGCTAGGCCAGATCTAGGGGCAATCCATCCCATATGCTCTGGGGGAATCTGTACTCCAATTCCTGTTTCAATTACAACTATTCCTCTTGGATCTAATCTGATTTCTTCATGGGAATGCAAGTCTACCCCTGCTGACTCTGGAGTTGCTCGATAGGGAGCTAAAGAAACTGGAGTAATTTCCCAGTACAATAGTGTTTCTCTGAATTGGGTTGAACCTGTAAAGTAGGAGTCATTAATCGCATCAAAGGCGTTTCATGTTCATACACAGGCCTATTGTTTAATACTTGCACCCCATCAAACACACAATCACACCAGCCTGCCAAACTGCCGTCTCCAGATTTGCGCAACTGTTCTTTTAGTAACCCATTCATTCATTCAATTAACCCTGTCGCAGCTGAATGGTAGGGCACGTGATATAACCACTCAATGCTCTTTTCCTGACAAAACTCCAGGATTAGTTTGCCTTTGAAATGTGACCCATTGTCACTTTGAATCTGCAAAGGCACTCCATAATGTAATATGATTTGATCTAACAATCTGATGGTGTTCAATTGGGTTGCACGTTTGCACGGCAAAACCATCAAATATCCCGAGTATGTATCCACAATAGTGCATGCATACTGACAACCTCTGCTGATTGGCATGGGACCGATATAATCAATCTGCCATATTTGACCTGGTAACTTTCCTCTTCTCAATGTGCCTCGAACAATTTGAGGTATAGGTCTATGTAATTGGTGTTGACACACGGGACATTGCAAAATGATTGTTTTCACTACTTCTAAAGGAAGACTGATGCCTCGAGCTTGTGCCCACCTGATAGTAGCGTTTTCTCCAAGGTGCCCACATTTCTGAGGGGCCCATTTGGCCAAACCCTCCAAATCGTCTTCCTGAGCATCTGCATCCATTGATGAAATCTTGGTGTGTTCATCTGCAACAGAATTAAACCAACGTTCTAATGAATCTGTGGCACAATGCGCGTCCACATGATATACAGTGACTTCACTTTGTAACAACATTTCTGCAATATCTTGCCACAGTTCCTTTCCCCACAACTCTTTTGAATGAATCTTCCATCCATTCTTTTGCCAAGTTGGCAACCACACTGCCAATCCATTCGCCACTGACCATGAATCTGTGTACACATAACATTGACCAGGGGTCTCTTGTTTCAATGCTTGGTAAACTGCATAAAGTTCTGCGAACTGACTTCTCTTCCCTTTCCCTGTCGTTGTCAACATCTTTTTTGTTTTGGGATTGTACGGCACTGCTTTCCAGTACCGCTCAGTTCCCACGTATCGGGCTGATCCATCCGTGAACCAAGCATGCTCTGTTTGCTCCACGGTAAAATTGCTGTAAGGTACTCCCCATTTCACGGGAGACTCATGTCTTTCAGGCACTTCCAGCAGTATATAATCTGAGGGCGGTATGTTGGCTACTTGCTCATGTAGTTTTGCCACTCCACCCTTTCCTGATTTGGCTCTGTCTTGAATATACCATTTCCACGTAATTATGCTGGCTTCTTGAGCATGTCCTATACGATGCGTTTTAGGAGAGCTCAGTACCCACTTCATGATTGGTATTTCAGGTCTCATGAATACATCATGGCCCACCGTCATCTGCTCGGTATCAACAAGAGCCCAATAAAATGCCAGCAATTGCTTCTCAAACGGAGTATATGAGTTACCAGCGTCGGGCAACTTACGACTGCAAAACCCTAATGGCACACGTTTCCTGTCTTGTTTCTGCCACACACTCGAGTTAGCATAATTGTCTTGTACAGACACATTTAATTCCACTTCACCTTCCTTCAAGGGCCATAAATCAAGCACCTGCTGCACCGTGTCTTTCGCCATCTCAAAGGCTTTCTGCTGCTCTTCCCCCCACTGAAACTCATATTTCTTTTGTTTTACCTTGTAGAGGGGGGCCAATATCTGCCCTAAATGAGGAATGTGCTGTCTCCAAAACCCAAACAGTCCTATAAACTGCTGAGCTTGCTTTTTGTTCATTGGAGTGGTGAATTCAAGTATTTTCTGTCGGGCTTTTGGCACCATTTCTCGATGCCCATGATGCCACTGAATCCCTAGGAATATCACTGTTTCAGCTGGACCTTGAATTTTACTCGGATTAATCTCCCACCCTTCCTTTTTCAATCCTTCCATAAGGACATCTAGCTGACTTTGCACACTGTGCTCATCCTTGCCCTGGATCAAAATATCATCAATGTAATGAGAGATTTGTATATCATGTTTACACAGTATCTTGTCTAAGTGCTCTGCCACCAGCCGGTGACAGATAGTCGGGCTGTGCATGTACCCCATAGGTAGTCTCGTGAAAGTGTACTGACGTCCACCCCACGAAAATGCAAACTGTTCTTGACACTCGTCAGCAATTGGCACGGAGAAAAATGCATTAGCTAAATTGATCACTGGTCCCCTTAAACTTTTGGACATTTTCAATCAAGGTAATAGCATCTGGGACTGCGGGCACTAAGGGAGGAGTGTGTTTATTCAACTCCCTGTAATCCACCGTCATCCTCCACGACCCATCTCCCTTTTTAATAGGCCAGAGAGGATTGTTCCATGAGGTGGTAATAGGGCGTAATACACCCGCCTCCACGTACTCTTTAATGGTGTCTGAAATGTCCTTGTGCCCCCCAGGAATGCGGTATTGTTTCATGGCTACCCGCTTGGTTGCCACTGGCACTTGCACTGGGGGCATCTTCAATTTGCCTACGGTAATGGGTGTACAGATTAATGCACTCACCCCAAACTGGTAAGTTTTACTGCCAAGTCCCAAGGTTAGCCCTTCCAAAATGTCAAAGCTAATTATATATTCAGGTATCGGGACAATCAACACTTGGTATTTCTGCCTCTTTAAATTGCCTATTTTCATATCCACTCTCGTTTGTACCGCGGGGGTCTCCTTTCCCCATAAACCTGTAATAGTAAACTGTTTGCCTTTATATCGTGTCGGATTACCATGAATCAAAGAGGCCTCCGCCCCGGTGTCTATCAATGCTCGCACCGCTCGTGTATTTCCTGGCCCCCAAAAAATCTTAACATCAACATGAGGCCGCCTATCCACTTTTATGCGGGCAGACGCTGCCGGAGCTTGGCCGAAGCCCTAGTCAAACTTCGAATGAGTGTTACTCGACTCCACCTCTAGCATTGCACTCACACCTTTCTCAAATCAGCGTATGTTGGCTGGTACGGGGAAGGTGTCCCCATAGACCCTTCATCTTGTTCTTCCGCAGGGGGAGCAGAAGGTGAGGTGTCCCCCTGTGGAGTGGTGACTACTTGTTTCTTAACCTGTTTATAGCGCTCTTTGGCTGAAAGTCCTTGTTTTTTGTATAATTCATACATTACTCTGGTTTCAAAGCCATCAATTTCCTTGTGTGGCACACCATCTTTTAACAAGACCAAAAACATGTCTTTTCGGGACACTCGGGAGTCTCTGCTATCTTGCCGCGTGCCTTCATTTCTTCTCTCACTACGCCCCTCTCTCTCTTGTGGCTTGTTATCGCTCTTATCCCACTCTCCCTAATCTGCGAGCTGCTGAATGGCATCTGCTACCTCATCAGTAGCCTTGCCCGTCATACCTACGAGCAAAGTCATAATGACACTTTTGTATGCGGGTGGCGCAGTTCTAATCACCATGTTTCGAGCTGAAACTGAGAGCTGCATGGCTCCCATGTGATCAGGAGCATCTATGTGAATCACCTCTTTCATAGCATGCTCTCTGACTTTTTGAATTGCTTCTCTCAATGTATACCACTTCGTTTCTTCACTGGGCCAATCTGTGGTAATAGGGTATTTACGGTTACATGCTTGGGCTACCAGGTGCAACAAAGACACCTGCGTATCTTGACCATTTGCGTCAGGGGGCGGTCCTGCTCTTAAGACCTCCTGTACATTGGTGTCAATTGACAGGGGTAAGAATCTACCAAGAACCCTGCTGTCATGATGCCCGCTCCCGGGGAGCAGGTTCAAGCCCGGTGTCCCTGAAAGCGGACATCCAGTCCCCAAGGAAGGACCCAGCAACCCCATATAGGGGCCCTTTGGACAGTGTCCTGGCGCCTATGGCGCCAGGCTCATAAAAGACATCTGTCCTGGCGCCATAGGCGCCAAGCTCATTATGGGAATGCTTGGGTGCACTTACCTGATGCAGACCATGCTGCAGGATCCCGGCCTCCTTGAGGCCTGAAAGGAACTACTTTATCTGTGGGACTAATTTGCCATCCGGGCATGGTCGGGGAAGGATACATACCTGATTGGAGGAAGGATACATACCTGGAACTTCTTCCGAACAGCCACACGTGCTTCGCGTTGTTCTGCATCTAGCAGCTGGATGCTCACCGTGTCTGCTCCTGCATCCTGACTTCTGCCACGCCTGCCAGCATCCTGGATCACCTGCAAAGGAAGAGAAGAAGAGAACAGAAGAAGGAAAAGTCCTTACCTGCTAAATCTGCATCCCGGAGACATCTCGGCGACAATCCTGAAAAGGAAGACTTTAATTTAAAAGCTCATCGCGTCGATCGCTGCAGCGCCGCATTCCACTCACCTTTACAGGGCGCCTCCATGTTCAGCAGCAATCATCCGATTCGCAGTCACGTCCCAGCGCCTAGGGAGAAAAACACCAGAACAAAAGGTGAGAGAGAGAAGGGAATAAGGAAAGCTAAATCTCCATGTTAAGACTTACCTGTTGATTCATTCCCTCTTCATTTCGGGTCCGCGCCGCATCCTGGCATTTCCGGACCCCGGCCCCTAAGGGGAAAAAGAGACATCAGCGTTAATGAGCGAATGAAAAGACATTACCAAAAAACGCTCATTAAAGACTAACCTGATTTCTACAAGGATTTCACTGCTCATCTCGGGTTGGTGCCTGTTCCCCGGCATTCCGTACCCCGGCCCCTATGGGGAAAAAGACACTAGCATTAGTACATTAATGCATGGACACAAGGGGAACCTCTTATCAAAAAACTTACCTGGAAGCCAAGCAAGTTTGGTTCTCACCAATCCGAAAATCCAGTGAAGTAACTGGATACCAACGCGCCCCTGCATCAGAAGCAGGATGGAGAGCTCGTCCTTCCAGACCCTAAGGTGAGAGGCTACGAGAAATCGCAGAAGGGTTTCAAGGAGGGTGAGAGGGGAAAGTGGGAGGCCGATTGCATTACCCCGCAGACAGTTAATCCCCTATTTTCGCCTACAGAAGGATACTTCTGCGAGCCAGACAAGCCAGATTTGGGGGCCCGGTCCAGTCCGTCTTCCGAACCCTGCGCATTACCTTAGAAGAGGTCACAGCAGCGCGAACCAGGCCAGCGCCTCCGTGGGAGTCAGGTGAGTGTAACAGAACGCGAAGCCTTCCTACAAATTCCCACCCAGGCGCTATGGAAAGTTCTGAGACTGATCAGTTGGCCCAATTACTGGGGGAATTACGGGCCGAAGTACATGCCGCTCGTCAAGAGACTAATGCCCTCAGGAGGGAATTAATAATATCAAAGGAAAGAATTGATGACCTGGCCAGACAGCTTTTGCAAGGTCAAGCTGGGCAAACTCCTCTACCCGGTTCCGGAGGGAACCCCGCTCCTGTGGTTTCCAGTAACCCTGTGCAGATTAATCTACCTGGAAACATGCCGCTGGCCCCACCCGAACGCTTTGCTGGGGACCCCAAACTATTCGCCGTATTCATGAATCAGTGTCGTTTGCACTTCCTATGCAGACCTGGGGCCTTCCCTAATGATCAGACCAAGGTAGCCTTTGCATTGTCATATCTCAGCGGCTGCGCTGCCGATTGGTCAGTTCCACTGGTTACTCAAGATGACCCGATTCTCCGTGATTTTCAAAGGTTTCAAGCAAGCATGGAAAGGTTATTTGCTCGACACTCTCAGGGGTAGGCTCTGGATGACGAAGTTCTATCCCTGCGACAGGGCAATCAGGACCTCCTATCCTATATTGCAACCTTTAATAGACGAATTGTGGAAACGGGATGGCCAGAGGATAAAAGAGTCACGTTGTTTTATCGAGGCCTTTGCGGAGAACTTAAAGATGTCTTGGCCCAAGTTGTAAATCCGCCCCAAGAATACACAGAGTATATAGACTTAGTGGTCCAATTGGATCACAGACTTCAAAACAGAAAAGCAGATCGGTCCAGGTTTGAGACCCGGGTGTTGGTCAAGACCCATGCTAATCCCAAGGGAGTTGATGTCTCTGAGCCTGTGCAAATTGGAGGGGTTAAAGGACCCTTAACTCAAAAGGAACGTGAAAGGAGGCGGCAGTTAAAATTATGTCTTTATTGTGGGAATTCTGGACACTTTCTACGAGATTGCCCGGCAAAACCGCCCCGAAAGGCGGTAGGAGCCGCAGAGAAAAACCATGAAGACTCTGTTTCGGGAAACGACTCCGCCCGACAAGTGTAGGGGTCCCCTTGCCGAGCTTGAAAACTAACTCTCAGACCTCGCATTTCATTGTGCCAATGGTTCTCGTAGATCCAGAACAGCCTAAGCGGTTGCATGCAATAAAGGCATACATCGATAGTGGGGCTATTGGAAACTATGTGGATCGTGAATTGGTCTCTAGGATTAACCTCCCTCTCCGTCCTAAAACCAGCAAAGATGTCATCACCACAGTCGATGGAACTGAAATTGCCCCTGGACCGGTAACACATTCCACTACTGAGGTGACTCTTATTGGTCCCGACGGCCATCGGGAGGGTGTTGTGTTTGATGTAATCAAGGCTCCACAGTTTCAGGTTATTCTTGGAATCCCTTGGTTAGAGACACATAATCCTCGAATTGATTGGCGAGCTAAGAGAATAACCTTCCCGGATTGTACACAAACCTGATACCCAGAAAACCTGAAGATTAATCTAGCATCTGTAACCTCTGCCTCCATGCAACTACCTCCGGAATACCAAGTCTTTCAGGATGTCTTCCAAAAGGAACAGGCCAACACGTTACCTACTCACAGATCGTACGATTGCCAAATCGATCTGGTGCCCGGTGCACAACCCCCTTGTAGCAGGATTTATGCCCTTACCGAACCTGAGAATCTGCATTTGAGACAATATTTGGATCAATACCTAGCTAATGGTTTTATTCGCCCGTCAAAGTCCCCGGCATCCTCGGCTTTGTTCTTCGTGCCCAAAAAAGAAGGCGACCTTAGAACTTGTATCGATTACCGCGCATTGAACCAGATAACGGTTAAAAACCGTTATCCTCTGCCTCTGATCCCTGAACTCCTTGACCAGGTGAAGGACGCTTGCATATACACCAAGTTAGATCTCCGGGGGGCTTATCATCTGGTACGAGTTAAAGAAGGCGACGAATGGAAAACTGCCTTCCGTACTAAATATGGATTATTCGAGTACCAGGTGATGCCTTTCGGATTGTGTAACGCGCCGGCTGCCTTCCAGTACTTCATGAATGATGTCCTTCGGGAACTCAACGATGTTTGTGTTGTCGTATATATCGATGACATTCTGGTGTACTCCTCTTCGGAATCTGATCACAGAAAACACGTCAGGGCAGTACTTGAAAAACTGCGCCAACACAAACTATTTGCTAAATTGGAGAAATGTGTTTTCCATACCACAGAAGTCGAGTTTCTAGGTTTCATCCTGACACCCAAAGGAGTCCGAATGGACTCAAGAAAAGTGGATGCCATCCTCAAATGGCCATCACCTAGCTCTGTAAAAGGAGTTCAAAGCATGCTCGGCTTTGCCAATTTCTATCGCAGGTTTATCCCAGAATTTTCACGCGTGGTACAACCCATTACTACACTCTTGAGGAAAAATAAACGTTTTGAATGGTCTGAAGAAGCCGAGCAGGCCTTTCAGGATTTAAAAGCTAAGTTTACCTCCGCACCTATATTGAAACACCCGCGTCCAGATCTCCCTTATGTCGTCGAGACTGACGCATCCAGCCTAGCCATGGGAGCTGTCCTGTCCCAAAGAGATCCCGAAATCAACCAACTGCATCCCGTAGCATTTTGGTCCAGATAATTCTCGGCACCCGAGATTAATTATGCAATCACGGACAAAGAACTGTTAGCCATTAAGTCCGCTTTTAAAGCCTGGCGGCATTATCTGCTTGGCGCTCGACATACCATCACAGTGATCACTGATCACCGGAATTTACAGTATTTGAAAACCGCCAAGGCTCAGTCATCACGGCAGCTCCGATGGGCTTTGTTTTTCACTGAATTTGATTTCGTGATTACCTATCGACCTGGCTGCAAGAATGGCAAAGCAGACGCCTTATCCCGAATTGGAATGGGAGAATCTGATACAAACTCAGAACCAGTACCAATAATTCCCGAACAGAGGATTCTAGGCAGGACTTCGTTACAGACGCTTGAAGACATTCAAGCCAGGGTGAAACAACTCCTGGACCCTACAACCTTGCAGGAATGGATAAAAAAGGGATCAGACTTTACCATAGATAATGGGTTACCTTATTTCCACGGACGCTTATTCCTGCCACATAAGGAATTACACGAACTAGTTATTTCCGGTTATCATGATACATTAATAGAGGGACACCCCGGTATTGCCAAGACAGAGGAAAAGGTGAAACGACAATTTTGGTGGCCCTCTTGGCGAAAAGATGTTAAATCTTTTGTGATGTCCTGTGGTGTTTGCGCCCAAAATAAAAGTCAAAAGAAAAGACCAGCCGGTCTCCTTCAACCTTTAGACATACCACCAGCACCCTGGCACATCCTATCAATGGATTTTATTACGGACCTGCCTCCTTGTTCGGGGTACAATACTATTCTGGTAATTGTGGATTTGTTTTCCAAAATGGCCCACTTTATTCCTTTGAAAGGTTTACCTTCAGCTTCTGTCCTAGCCAAAGAATTCCTCAAAAATATTGTTCGGCTACATGGATTCCCATCTATACTAATCTCGGACCGGGGAAGCCAATTCATTTCCCACTTCTGGTGCAAATGTTGTCAAATAGCGCAGATCGACGTAAGATTATCGACCAGTCACCACCCTCAGACCGATGGTCAGACCGAGAGGACAAATCAGACCCTTGAACAGTACTTACGGTGTATGTTACAGCAATCTGAAAGCAACTGGAAAGACATTCTTTGGATAGCCGAATACGCATATAATAATTTGGTACACTCTGGAACTGGCCACAGTCCTTTTTATACTTTGTTTGGGCATCACCCTCGAACCTCAAACCTTGACTCACCTCAGAACCTCGGAATGCCTGCAGTAGAACATCTGCATTCTACAATTACCCAAGCCTTCAAAGAGGCAACTACGCATTTACAACAAGCCAAGAGAAAATACAAGGAGAATGCTGATCTACATCGGAGTGAAGCACCTCCGTATCAGATTGGGGATCAAGTGAGGTTAGCTACCAGACATTTACCACTCAAAGGGCCTCGAACTTTTAACCCAAAATATCTGGGACCTTATTCTATTACGGCAATAATTAACCCAGTGGCTGTTAAACTTGATTTACTAGCTAGTATGCGAATTCACCCTGTTTTTCATGTGTCACTTCTGAAACCAGTGGTACCCGGAACCCGACTACTCAAACCTCCAGAACCTATTCTAATAGATGGGGAGCCCGAATTCGAAGTGAAGAACATTTTAGACTCAAAAATGTTTAGGTCAAAACTGTTCTACCTAATTGATTGGAAGGGGTACGGACCTCAGGAGAGGTCGTGGGAACCCAGCGACCATGTGCATGCACCTCGATTAGTCAGGAAATTCCACCGACTCTTCCCAGACAAACCAAAACCCCCGGAGGGAACAACCTTGGGAGGGGCCTTGGGGGGGAGTGCTGTCATGATGCCCGCTCCCGGGGAGCCGGTTCAAGCCCGGCGTCCCCGAAAGCGGACATCCAGTCCCCAAGGAAGGACCCAGCAACCCCATATAGGGGCCCTTTGGACAGTGTCCTGGCGCCTATGGAGCCAGGCTCATAAAAGACATCAGTCCTGGCGCCATAGGCGCCAGGCTCATTATGGGAATGCTTGGGTGCACTTACCTGATGCAGACCATGCTGCAGGATCCCGGCCTCTTTGAGGCCTGAAAGGAACTACTTTACCTGTGGGACTAATTTACCATCCGGGCGTGGTCGGGGAAGGATACATACCTGATTGGAGGAAGGATACATACCTGGAACTTCTTCCAAGGCTGTTTAAACCCCACCCGAACAGCCACACGTGCTTCGTGTTGTTCTGCATCTAGCAGCTGGACGCTCACCGTGTCTGCTCCTGCATCGTGACTTCTGCCACGCCTGCCAGCATCCTGGATCAACTGCAAAGGAAGAGAAGAAGAGAACAGAAGAAGTCCTTACCTGCTAAATCCGCATCCCGGAGACATCTCGCCGACAATCCTGAAAAGGAAGACTTTAATTTAAAAGCTCATCGTGTCGATCGCTGCAGCGCCGCATTCCACTCACCTTTACAGGGTGCCTCCATGTTCAGCAGCAATCATCCGGATTTGCAGTCACGTCCCAGCGCCTAGGGAGAAAAACACCAGAACAAAAGGTGAGAGAGAGAAGGGAATAAGGAAAGCTAAATCTCCATGTTAAGACTTACCTGTTGATTCATTCCCTCTTCATTTCGGGTCCACGCCGCATCCTGGCATTTCCGGACCCCGGCCCCTAAGGGGAAAAAGAGACATCAGCGTTAATGAGCGAATGAAAAGACATTACCAAAAAACGCTCATTAAAGACTTACCTAATTTCTACAAGGATTTCACCACTCATCTCGGGTCGGTGCCTGTTCCCCGGCATTCCGTACCCCGGCCCCTATGAGGAAAAAGACACTAGCATTAGTACATTAATGCATGGACACAAGGGGAACCTCTTATCAAAAAACTTACCTGGAAGCCAAGCAAGTTTGGTTCTCACCAATCCAAAAATCCAGTGAAGTAACTGGATACCAACGCGACCCTGCATCAGAAGCAGGATGGAGAGCTCGTCCTTCCAGACCCTAAGGTGAGAGGCTACGAGAAATCACAGAAGGGTTTCAAGGAGGGTGAGAGGGGAAAGTGGGAGGCCGATTGCATTACCCCGCAGACAGTTAATCCCCTATTTTTGCCTACAGAAGGATACTTCTGCGAGCCAGACAAGCCAGATTTGGGGGCCCGGTCCAGTCCATCTTCCGAACCCTGCGCATTACCTTAGAAGAGGTCACAGCAGCGCGAACCAGGCCAGCGCCTCTGTGGGAGTCAGGTGAGCGTAACACCTGCAGCACCCCCATCTAACAATCTCACCATCCATGTCAGTAAAGCTTCCCCTGATTTTTGCCTCAACCGGGTAATAATTTCCCCAACCTCATGTTGTGTGTAATCCTCAAAAGTTGTTAAATCCACCATACCACCAGCAGGATTCTGCGGGTGTGGTCCGACTCACCATCTTCTAACGGGCTTAGCCGCCACTGTTTTCTGTTTTGCCTCTGATTTGGGGTCAGACTCATCTGCGGAACTACTTTCTAGACTGGTCGAATCAAAAATATCACCAGCCCACGTATCCGGATCCCAGTCTACGCCAGCGGTAGCGATTACAGTTGCCACCTTTCTTTTGTTGACCCCTCCCCGTCTTTTCCTATACTTATACCGGGCTACTCTGACTGCTGCCCTCTCGCCTGATATGTGTCGGCCTTATCTTTAAACAGTTTCATTTGAATCTGCTGCATTAACGCAGTCTCCCGTTCTGCAGCTAGGTCTTTCTCTAATCGCAAAACCTCATTTTTCATGTCCACCTTCATTTGATATATTTTCCTATAAGCATGCAAAAGAACCCAACCTCGCCTACCTAATGCCACACATTCTTTGCCACGTTCTACTGGGACTTGTTGCAAGCATGCTATTACATCAGCCGGATCGGCATCTCCCAATCCTTGATCCCAAGTTTCACTTAAACCGGCACCACATTCCCACGCCTGAGGCAATTTATCATATGGACTCTTAGTCCAGCCTGGAATAACAACCTCAGAACAGTCACTGCCAGCGGTTACGTTCTTCTTGTTGAACAAACTACTCATTATCGCAAACAAAACAAAACCTCGTTGAATCTATATATTTTCTTCTCCACACTGCAATCACTCTCACAGGCACTCAAACACTTACAAAAGAGAGAAAAAAAAACTTCACTATTCAAAAACTTCACTTACACGACAACCAAATCCTATCTACGTTTCAACAGATTCTTGAATGCTCAGAACAACTCATCACAAGCATCCTGTTTGTGACGTCAAAAATGCATTGCTCTCCCCAAAAGTGCACGGAACAACCATAAATCATCAATGCAATTATAGAGCAAATACTTGGAACGTAGACAGACACAATAACTCACAGGCACGCACTCTTAGAAGATAATCAGCTCTTTACGGCTATTTATTCCAATCTTAAAAGTACATAGAAATAACTCACAAAAATAATATGGACATAGATCACAGAAGAAGTAAAGAAGTCAAAAGGAAATACATCACCGTCAGTGTAACAGGATTCCTCATCTCGTCCAGAAGCGGCTGGAAGACCCCGGGAACAGCCAGGCCGAGAGCACCACAGCTCACAGGAGGGCTGGACGTAAGTGTCCTTTCTCCGGCTGAAGTCTCACCTGACCACCTCTGGGCTTCCGCATATATACACACTCCACAAAGGGGAGTCAATTCTCGAACATTCTGGAAATGGCACTTGCGCAGTTGAGGAACAGCCATTGGTTGCCAGCTAGGTCAATCGAGAGCTCCCCCCAAGAAGCGCAGTGCCTCCCTTCTCTAAAAACACGCTCCATGGAGAACAGTAGCAAACCATAACAACGTTAGCTTTCCTAGCAGAAATGTCCTTGACCGCATACCAGGTTTGGAAAGCATGTTTTTCTCAGCACTGTGAATCTAACACCCAGCAAAATGTGTGCAGCGTTTCACTGCGGTATGAAGTAAATATCCATCATGGCTAGGAGCACTCCCAGAATGCATTGCGCACCAGCGCCATTTTAGATCAAGCATAACAAGTAGTTGGTCCAGCCTTGGAGTTTAGGAGGACGAGGGAAAATAAGGCAGGGGGCAACAATGCTAAGTTGATCCTTGGGTTCAGAATGAGTGTAATAACCTGGGGTCATGCTCACCTACCAAGTTTCCTGATTGACTGAGGTGGTCTCTCCAGGTACTAACAGCAGTTATGCATGTCGGAAGGCAATATTTGTCCCCTGTGATCTTCAATCTCTACATGCAACTGCTCTTTACCCTCCTCGCTCCACACAACATCCACACTCACCAATACCCAGATGACACGCAGCTCTACCTCAAAATATCCTTCATCGAAGACATCCACAGGCTTAAGGCCTGCCTCAAATTGATCCAGTCCTGGGTGTCGAGTACTTACCTGAAGCTCAACCCCTCCAAGACTGAATTCCTACTGCTGACCAACAACATCGAACACCCTGACATCCAGACCTGGCTCTCCGCTAGGAAACTTGAGGGAATCACACCCTGCTGGTTACCTGTGCCAAGTACCTTGGGTTCAACATCAACAGACACCTCATGTTCAAACAGCGCCTAGCAAGGAAGATACAAACTGCCTTGTACTAACTTTCTCTCCTGCAGAAAATCACGCTCTTCACACCAGAAAACAACTTCAGATCTGCTGCCCAAGCCTTGTTCACGTCTCACCTGGATGGTGGCTATGCCCTTTTGGAAGGCCGTCCGGCGACTACCATGCCAGTCCTAAAATGTGTCCTGCATGCCTCAGCAAGACTAATTAAAGGACTCCATAAATTCAACCAGATCAATGTGGTCCTCATTGAACTGCACCAGCTACCAATGCAAGCCTGTATCATCTTCAAATTATCTTGCATTATCTACAAGGCTGTGACCGTGAAGTCCCCAAGCTACCTCACTGAGAAACTCAGTATCTCCAGAGGTGTGCAATCCAACAGAAGGAAAAGTGCAGACTTGAATTACAATTGTGCAGGAAGGAAAGAACCAGAAGACAGAACGTCTCTGTCTACGCTCCAAAACTCTGGAACATCCTCCCCATTAACATCAGACTTGCCCCATCACTTGTACAGTTCAGGAAAGAGCTCAAGACCTTCCTCTTCAAGGAATGGCTCCTCCTTAACAACTATGTCCACACACCCTGCACTCCCCACCCTAACTGAGACTCAGGGATCTGATCCCCACTGTCTCCCCCCAGTTGCTTGTAAATCCCTTGCCACCATTGCCCACCTCACCCTCCCCTGTTGGCGCCCACTCCTTTTTTCTCTGCTTTCCTCCCTGCGATCTTCCCCCTGGGATTGTAAAGCGCTCATTTGCTTCCCGAAGCTAGGTCCATGTTAAATACCCTAGTAATAATAATAATAATAAGAAGAAGAAGAAGAAGAAGAAGAAGAAGAAGAAGAAGAAGAAGAAGAAGAAGAAGAAGAAGAATGATAATGATAATAATAACAATACTATTTCTGCTGTGAATTTCAGGTGATCAATATTTATGCAATGCTGTGGCATTTTCTTGTCTTTTAGGCATTTTCATTTGAACTGTCCTATAAATAGGGGCTACCTATTAAGCACTATCCTAAAAAGTCTCTGTACAATAAATGTACACGGAAAAAGGGCTTAAGAAGGCCCTGCGAAATTTGTGCAACAATAATTGCCAAGCATATTACATAGATTAGGCAAATTGCAATGTCAGTAAAGGAATACTTTCCAGAGGTCCTAAGGATGATTAAGACAAGGGAGTAAATATATTTAGCAAATTTGAAAAAGAGAAGAAAAAAAAACTGTCCATTAAATGTTGACAAGTCACAGCCAGCATCGAATATCTTAGTCATGGCAAGGGGACAACAAACCGAAAGAGAATATTTGAGAATGTTCTCAATTAGAAAGGAAGGTTGTTTAAATTTCTGTTTGGTGGGGCCTGAGGCCTACAGCTCTAGCGGGAATCCGCCCAGCCAGTGGCGTGATGCATGCCCTTAATGAGGTTGGACAACGTGGAATACATGCATAAAAGGATTTTAAATATTGATGTGATGTCATTGTGCGTCTGGAAACAGTGAAATGTTCATTTGCAGAGCCAGGCGGGTTGCATCTCATTTTGGGAGGCGCGCGGTTATTTACATTTTGAATACAGCGATTAGACAGAGAGATACACTGTAAGCAATAAAATAATTATTAGCTGCAATGAAAGATGGCGAAATAAACCGTCCTGCAGTGGAGGGGCATTTTGGAAGGTAAATTAGTCAAATACAGTAGCTGTAAACCATATAATGAGAATCCTCTTAGGTAACACAATAATGTATCCATCAACGTTGATGTGTTGATGTATTATTGTCTTCAAATGTTCTATTCTTTTAAGTGGGCCATTTGATGTGTACACATCCTGATCTTCCAATGAGGCTTGTCGACCCATCTATAGAAAGAGGACTTTAGGACTTCCTCCCTACAGCTCGAACACCACAAAAGAATGCCCTGAAGCAGTCAGCCCTAAATGAGTGCAGTTTATTAATGCATTAAACATGATACAAAAATAAATCCAGCTGCCATAACCCTGGGGACAGTAGAAGAAGCCGAGTGAACTGTGTAAGATTCCTTAACATAGGCGGGTATTTTTTTCGGGACAAAGCTTATTTCACATTTCTGTGACACCTTCTCCTTTTCCAAGCCGTTGCTGCTGGGAGGGTCTATTGCATGATATTAATACGTTACCGTCAGTTGCAATGTGATTGCATCCATTGAAAATGCCTCGAGGCAACTGTCTACCGTACACGTTCAATATAGCAGCGCCTAACAGAGGCAGATGTGCCGTACAGTTAGCCGACTCCCGGGTTTTAGCTTCAAGTCTCCAGTACCGCCAATCCAACTTCAATGGTAGAAGGAAAGTGGTAGCGGGACGTTCTTGGATTTCTTGAGGATCAGCTAAAGCACCTGTCAAAGTCAGTGAGCACATCATAGACCTAAAAAGAGAGGGGTATAGTTCTGTCTCTGTCCATTCAAGTCCATAATGCCTGCAGTAAATATGGAAAAAGGTTCCCTTGGCAGAGTGTGCGAATCGAGTCAATTTCAAGAGTGTCCTTGGGCCCAGTCATAAGGTCATTGCACATTTTCTGCAATACAGGTTGTTGCCTTGTTGTGCTGTTGCAGCCCAAAGATCTTAAACCTGTGCCAATTCAACCATCTATCATGTTAAATGGTTAGCAAAAGTATGGGCACCTTTGAAAAGAGTCCCATAGCACTCTACAAGATGAAAAATAAGTGAGCAGACAACCTAAAAAGAAATGTATAGAGCAAACATGGAGAACGTTGTCTCTAGGGGAAAACAGACGAACAGAGAGTTAAAAGTGATTAAAACATTCGAACGCATTTGGCACCCATTAATGAACATTTTATTACATGCACACGTGTGGGACCAGGATTCGAACCTTTGTTTCTCTGTGGTGTCTTGCTTCCAAGACATATGTTGCCCCTGACCTATCCTCCCGGCCAATGTCATCATTTAAAATATTGATGAGAGGCGCTGGTTAGACAACTGGGTAGGTCCACGGGTGAAGTTCTGTTTGGAAACTCCTCAAAGTTTAGAAGTGGGCGGTGAAGGGATTGACGTCTTCAACCATCTACCTTGATGAGGTAGATAGTTGAAGAAGAGTAGGGTCTGGGAAAGAGAAATAATTGGGAAGAAATCTCCTTGGCTGTATTATTACTGTGCCTATTCCACCTGCAAAATCTCTTCAGGCCCAACTATTCACATGGCCCTTCATGACCACCAAGACACAGAGGATGACATCTCTGAAACAGAATATGCTGCTAAGAAACTAAAGAGTGCATGTTGTATTTTAAGGTAATCACACATTTTGGGGGCGGTTTCATTTGTTTTGCTCTCTAAAAAATGTTTTAGATTAATTCTTCCACTCGAAAGAATCTACACATTCTTTGTCTCTCTATTTTCCACATTTCAAGGACAAAATATACAGACCAGATTAAAACAAAAGAGCTCCTAATTCTGGGTTGCCAGTTTTTAGACGTCAAGCCTAACCAGATCTAAAACTACCCATTAAATTCAGCTGAGCAGCAGCCAAGGGGAAAATTAAACCATGTGTGGTTGCGTCCTCATCATCTGCTGTTTATCGGCTCAATTTGAGTGAGCTCACGATTTACAAATAGCACACACACCCTAGCACATATTCTTAGAGACAAATAACCGATTGGCCATGCTAAATCATTGTTCAATCTCCATTGCCCCCTGAAAAAGACTGAAGGTTTCTGCAGCACAACAATAAGGATGTGATCATGCTGTCTGCATCTGTATGGGCATCCCTATGGGTGATAATTCAGTTCCCTGATGGTTCCTTAACCTCACCCCAGTCAAACTCACCTTACTTTCATCTGAGAGGAGGAACAATCAATTGCATTCTCTACCAGGGTCTAGATAAAAGAAAAGTATTTCTCGAATGAAGCAGGAGCTCTTAAACCATACGTAGACTTTCCCTGTATTCGGGCCAACAAGCCACATTCAATTGCCTACAATTGTTAATAATCAAGAGGCTTTTGAAGCATGTACAACAAACATGATCCCACTGTCCCACAAGCCGCCTTGGACCTCATGGGGCAATATGGAGATTTATTTAGAGTGTTTTGCTGAGGTATCAGAAGCATGACCTTGGTAATCCATGATAGGACAATTCCATGATTGGACACATCCATAATTGGACACACCTGTAGACTCTAAAATAGTTGGCAACACGTTTTTTTAATGTTTGAACAAGGAGGTAGTGTTGGTAATGAGATGTTCCTAGTTAAGCTGCTGATTACTATCATTGGTGTTTTAATAGAGATCAAAGTCATTCCAGGATTATATTCTACACAAGTAAACTCAAGAATGATCTATTGCAGTGTATGCGCCCTGATGAAGACTACAGGAATTTAAATGGCAGCTAAAACACTGCCGACAAACTGTTTCTTGTGTAATTGTTCTCAATTAAGGTTACATGTCAAATTGTTGTTGATGCCACATTTGGCCAAGGCACATGACCAAGGTGTAAAATGGAGTCCTCAGGTGAGCACAGTACTTGTTTCACACTATGATTGATATCCTGCAGCTCACACGGGAGCTTGCACCAGAGGGCATCAGGGGCTGCAACTCAGCAATGGATGGCTGTACAATCATTAACAATTCACCATGCTCAATGCATATTGCATCTCCTGCACACCCACACTGCCTGACCTCAGAACGCTTCCCAGAAGACACTGAGATTGCACTCGGTAATCTGACTGCTCCCGGCCACACCATGTGCCCTAGTCACTACCCATTCACTCTCTCCCTAAAGGTGTCCGGTACATTGGCCTGTCAGCGAAACTTGCGTTCCTCGCTCTTTACTAAAATAGCTGCCAGCAGTCCTCTCAGTCAATTCTGCTGCTGGCCAGCAAGGTAACCACATTATGCAATCAATTCCCTTATAAACCACTGAATGCGTACATTGTACGTTGGTCACTAGCGTCTGCACATTTGACTTTATTCGCTAGTGGCCATGTAAACTGTACTTTCCGTCAAAGGTCCACGCATCCTATCACACATTCTCCTATTATGCCACTCTACTTACACTTTTCAAAGAGTTCCCTGGGTTCCCCTGACAGAATTCACTCACTGCTCCCCATCCCCTTCTATCTACCCCCTGTATTCTAACCCTGTACTTTGTAGAACCCTCAAATAAGAATCGAGCTGACACCAATGATCCAATCATGTCTAGCTCACTTGCCTCCCCATAATGACTCTACTTATTCACCTGTTCTCTCCCCTCCCCATACGATCCTGATTATTGGGCTGCCAAATAGGACATTTCTGTGCACACCTCAAATCGACTACGCCCAGTTTGTTGTCATGGGACTCGTGTAAACATACATTAATCCCAGTGACACCTTTGTGCTTGTTTCTCTTCATACCAATTCTGCTACCTTCGTTCACACTCCATTTATTGGCAATACAGGGGTGCATGGGCTTGATAATGAACCAGACTTAGCTTTCTACTCCCTTCCACTTGTCACCCATCCTCGTTCAGAACATACTGCCACTCACTTTATTTAAGGTACTCCTCCTCAAGATCCACCTTAACTACTGGATGCTGGAGGCAAAGCCCACTCAACTCCTGCTGCCCCTCTCTGGACTATCTTCTGCATTTCCTTCCCAATAGGATCTCTATTGCTCTCATGGGAGACTTTACCCTGCCTACATTATTTTACTCTTATCAACGTGAAATTAACTCCCATCTGACCTCATTCTGCCTACTTCTTAACTGTCCTACTCATACTCAAGGGGACTTCCTTCACTTTGCCCATCTCTTTGTCACATTTGATTCATGTAGCCTTACTACTACCCTTCCCCATCTGACCACTCACTTCTTTACTTTATTATCTCTACTCTTCCTCTCCTCGACTTCCCCTTTTCTATTTCTAAGTGAAAGTTTTAATCTTACTCCCTGGCTCCCTATCTTGCCGAGTTCAGGTCTACACTAGTTCTCTTCATGTGACCATGCCTTTATTGCCTTTCACTTGGCCCTCAGCCCATCGGTTTAGAAGGACAACCCATCCTCCACCTTCACCCCTTCTAGTGCTTGCCTAGAGCCCTGGATCACCACAGAGATTTGCCAGCGCATGCCCAATATCTGCTTACATTTGCTCTCTTCAATGCTATCCTCAGAGCTCTCAACATGTCTCTGGGCAATGCCAGATCCAGATTAATAAGCACATTTATATCACCTCTTCTATTCTCACCCTGCAAACTCTCCTCCTTGCTCCAACCCATAACGTCCCCTGCCTCTAATCCTATTTGTCCACCCGCTCTGCCAATGACTGTGCCCTCTACCTCTGGTCTCAGAAATCTAAGGTCTATGACATTCCAGCTGTTCTGCCCCCCTCATCTTATCCCCTCCCCCTAACATGTCCTTAATACACATTTTAGCTGACAAGGTGGCTCTCATTTTTGGGTCAATCAATCGGTCCTGTGCTCCAGTGAACCTCTTAGTTTTGCCAGCCATCCAAGAGGTTGCCCATCTAACCTGCTTCTGTTTCTACCTCTGGTTGAGTCATTCCCTCACTAATGGTACACTAATCGTATAGCCCCTGATTGCATCACCAACATCTCTACACAACCCTTCACTAAGAAGCCCTCAGCATACACAACCAGTCCAGCTAACTCCCACCATCCCTCTCTTCTTCTTCCATGCTACTCGCAATCCATGAAAGTGTGGCCTTCAACGGGATTGCCAACTACTTGGAATCAAATATATTTAGTGAGTCCCTCAATCTGGCTACAATTTAGTATTGCATTATTAGAGAATGTGTGTGTGTGTGAAATTGCTAACCAATGTAATAATTAGTCTAAGCCCTGAATGTCTTTGACCATTAACTAATTGGTAGAGGTCCCACACATATTGCAATGTAGGTGCTAATGTAATATGCCTTTTGGCATGGTTGTATCTGCATTTATTTCAGTGCATGTGGGAAGGTGTCTTGTTTTGTGTATGCACTGGCTACTAAACATGCATCCACTGAAAGCCCTCTGCATGACCCACAATGACATCCAAGGTAAAAGAGCAGAAGAGTGATTCTGCAGAGTCCCTTTTTCCACTATGATGGCCAAACTTTAGAACGTGCTGCTAAAGCATATTTTAAATTATGTGTGGGGGTTCCCCTACAGCGTAGACACATGGGGAATAATCAGAATATGAACAACGAGCATGGTGTCTTACAGCAACAATGTTTCAAACAATCTCTTAAACTACAAGGGCTTAGACAAGGCACTCTGCAGTCGACTGTATTGTATTGATTTTCTGAGACAAGTGATCAGAAACCAAATGATAAATTGTATTTTTATGGTTAATTATTGTATGAAGTTTTAACATCTCTTGGTATCTGCAATTACAAAAGGATTGCTGGCAGGGCAGGTGATTTACTTTGAACCTGTACTGTTCATTCAATTGAATTGCACCTTGCACTTTATATTTCTATATATGTTATTGCCTTCCATGCAGATCAAATGTGTAAAAGAAAAAATCAAATGGTTTTATGTTTCACTTAGTTATGGTGATATTGTGATGTATATATGATAATACAATATGTTATTTGTGCAGAACTTTGCTGTTTAGATGGTCCTTAGCCCTTGTAGTTTAAACGATTGTTTGAAACATTGTTGCTTTGAGACCAAAGGATATCTGCACATTACAGAACCAATTGAAATCAGGAAGCATCTAAACCCTGGTATTTTCATTGCATAATCAATTCAAATATTCAAACACTTAACAAAAAGTGAAAACAGCAGCACTCAATTGACTGACTCCCACACAGAGACACAAACTATACAATGTCATGCCAGCTCACAACCGTCCATTCCAAACATACCATCTCATGGCAGTGAGAGAATGATATCAACTACTAGAATACACAAACAACTTTAGACACTGCTAAAGGTCTACGAGAATGGCTCTATGTTCCTTTAATATCAAATATGCAGCACAGGACATCAGCCCGCTACAACTACAATGAAGCCCAACACCTTTCACCACAGCACAACCAGTAGTGGTGTAACAATGTTGTACTGGTTAAAGGAAACCTGCACGACCAACCACTGCCCCCATCAACTAAATTTCAATGTCTCCACCTTGCAACACGTAAACTGAAAATTGCCCCTGAAGTCTCCAAAATAATGCACTCTACACCTCTAAGTGCAACTAAACCAGCCAGTCCCTGGCCAATGCATGCCCACACTACAAGCGTAAGACTTTCTCTCTGTACACAAAGCCATCAATGGTCCATGCACTTCACACCTTAAGAGCTGTCAGCATGCAGAGCTCACTGTACTTCCATTCTGCACCATCAACACAAACCATCACAATGTTTCTTTTCCGCTCTTTTATTAACTTACCAAACTCACACACCCTCTTTTAGATCAGCCAGAGCACCTAGAGGCCATGAACATCGCAGTGGTGTGTGGTACAACTCTTAATAACTTAGCATGTAAACCTTGTTTTTTAAATGACAGCAATGTTATTTGGCAATTGTGTGTAAAAAGACGTTGTATTGCCATTTTTCTGCGTTTGTTAACAGAGAATGAAAATCACGTGATTATGAAATGAAGAGAGAATGCCACCAGATTGTTGTCATCTAATTGAAAACCCTTATAATCCAAGAGTGTGTTATAGTCACTACACAGTGTATACTGTGCACATACTAAGAGCGTGTAAAAAGAGCAACATATGTCTACTGTACCCAAGTAGTGTTGCAAATTCAGATATTGAAGGTGAGTTGTACAAATGCCAGGAATCATGGCTGACCAATTGCCCCTCCATACACCAAGCAGTTTATACAACATTAATAGAGTGTTAATGCATTGGTATGACGTAAACATAAGCTCAGAAGAAAGATTGCCCGTCTAACATTTGATGGTGATACCATCATGGAACACAGTCCTGGGCCTCAGAAGAATATCCTAGTCACTGAGAAAAATCAGCATGAGTGCTCTTTTGAAAATAAATACACTCTCTTTCTCAACACTAACATGCTTTCTGAGGTACAGTGTATCTATTCACAACTTCAAGAGAATATGTATTATCATTTCATATTAAGGAACATATACCCCAATGAATTAACAGGCCGATTCATGGAATTCCTCACAAAAGTGTCGCACGCGGATGGCGCACAGCGTGCCCGTGCGAATGTCTGCGCCAGCCACGTGCGATAAAATCAATTTCCGCGCACAGCGTATTCATGGATTCTCGCCACCAAAAGCAGACGTGGTGCAGAGTGGCGCAGCGACCCTGCAGCAGCGCCAGTTACGCCCCCAAGTACGCCCTCGCGCAAGGAAAAGCCATCAAGATCGCAAAACCATCGCAAAGGGCTGCGCCAACCCTGTACCAGTTTACCGGACTGGCAAACAGCAAACGAAAAGCGGGGAACGTGTAATACAGGTTTCGGGAACACACATGCGCGAGAAGTCTCACACGCGATCTTGCCTGGGGGAGCGGGTGCGTGTATTTCAGCGGTGCGCGAGAAGTTTCACATGCGAACGGGCTGGGTGCGTGTATTTCAGGGGTGTGCGAGAAGTTCCACACGCGATTGGCCTGGGGGAGCGTGTGCATGTATTTCAGGGGTGCGTGAGAAGTCCCACACGCGATCGGGCCTGGGGGAGCGTGTGCGTGTATTTCAGGGGTGCGCGAGAAGTTCCACACGCGATTGGCCTGGGCGCGTGTATTTCAGAGGTGCGCAAGAAGTTCCACACGCGATCGGGCCTGGGGGAGCGTGTGCATGTATTCCAGAGGTGCACGAGAAGTTCCACATGCGATTGGCCTGGGTGCGTGTATTTCAGAGGTGCACGAGAAGTTCCACACGCGATTGGCCTGGGCGCGTGTATATCAGAGGTGAGCGAGAAGTTCCACACGCGATTGGCCTGGGCGCGTATATTTCAGGGGTGTGCGAGAAGTTCCACACACGATCGAGCTTGGGGGAGCGTGTGCGTGTATTTCAGGGGTGCGCGAGAAGTTCCACACGCGATTGAACTGGGCGCGTGTATTTCAGGGGTGCGCGAGAAGTTCCACACGCGATTGGCCTGGGCGTGTGTATTTCAGGGGTGCGCGAGAATTTTCACACGCGATTTCAGCAGGGTACGTGTATTTCAGGGGTGCGCGAGAATTTTCACACGCAATTTCAGCAGGGTACATGTATTTCAGGGGTGCGTGAGAATTTTCACACGCAATTTCAGCAGGGTACGTGTATTTCAGGGGTGCGCAAGAATTTTCACACGCGATTTCAGCAGGGTACGTGTATTTCAGGGGTGCCGGGGAGTCCTACATGTGATTTGGCAGTGTGGGTCCTCCCAGGTGTCCCCTGTACACCCTCCACGGCCCCTGCAGGCAGCCCACACCACAGGGGACTACCCTGCATCCCTGGTCATGTCCCGCAGGCAGCCCACCCAACATGGGCATGCCCCCCAGCAAAGGCACATGTCTCCTTGCACCACTGATCACCAACTCATGTCCCCTTGCACCCCCACCCCCAGCATTGCGGGGCACCTGCCAGCAGGCCAACACTCATGTCCCACTCATGTCCCCCTGCACTCCCACCGCCCAGCATTGCGGGGCACCTGCCAGCAGGCCCCCACTCATGTCCCACTCATATCCCCCTGCATCCCCACCCCCCAGCATTGCGGGGCACCTGCCAGCAGGCCCCCACTCATGTCCCACTCATGTCCCCCTGCACCCCTACCCCCCAGCATTGCGGGGCACCTGCCAGCAGGCCCCCACTCATGTCCCACTCATGTCCCCCTGCACTCCCACCCCCCAGCACTGCGGGGCACCTGCCAGCAGGCCCCCACACATGTCCCCCAGCCAACATGTCATCACAATCTAGATCCCTGGCCCTTATGGTCAGCCTCCAAATGCAAAACACCCACTCGAGTATTGCATCCACCCACTTAGAAATGGCAATGACATGATAGAACCCCAATAGTAAGTTTGGAAATTAACATGTGGCCCTCACATACAGCCAATGGGTGTCAGTGAATCTCAAAACCCATATCATGATATGCATGATACCAATGAGATGATACTACACATTGAAGTTTGATGAAAAAAATGTATTAAAAACAGCATAAATGGAATTAAAAATAAACAAATGACAATGGGAATCAAAAACAAAAAGCAGCATGTCTGTAAAATAATGAAAAATGACAAATCATAATCCAAAGGAAAGGTGTCCAAAGTCACAGTTCAAGAAAGTAAATCCAAGGTAGAAACAAAACCGAGAACCATTGCTCCATGGGTAAATCCAAAAAAAAAATAAAAGAATCCAACAGTCAACTATATACAGATAAACAAACCAGGGTCCATGATCCCAACTGAAGAAATGAAACCTACATAAAAATACTACCTAATAAAATAAAACTATATACAAAAATGTGGCCCATTGTCCAAAAGGTCCAAAATAAAAAAAAGCAAAGGAAACCTAACACTAACTACATAACTATTTACAAGGGCAGCGGGCTAGTCCGACGGCTCACTGGTTGTTGTCATGGGCCAGGGCATCATCGAACTCCTGTTCAATGGCTTGGAGGCGGGCATGTTCCCTGGCCCGAGGTCCCGCAGGGATAATGCAGTGTCCAGCTCCAACTCCCTGTGAAGACCCTCGAGGCACTCAACCCGCTTCAGCGCCCTCCGCATGGAGTTCTCCGCCCTGACCATTGTGAGCCGTTCCTCCTCTGCCCACTGCCGCTCCGCACCTATCTGCTGGCCCAATCGCTCCCACACAGAAGCCACTCCCATTCCAGGGTTCTCCTGCCCTCCGGCCGATGCCTGCACCCCTGATGTTGATGGCCCCGAGCCATGATGCCTCCCACGTCGAGCCTGCCGCTGCCTCCTACGCAACTGCCTGTGTAAGCACAACGGCATCCAGGCTGATGGAAACCACTGACGCCGTCCTGCACGTGCCCTGCCCGATGATGCCGTCACATCCTCCATCTGCTGGGGTCCAGTTGCTGGTGTGTCCACCCCTGCTGGACCTCCGACTCCCGACTGTGGCAGGGATGGGATCCCCACCGAGGTGGCTGCATTGGTCAGGGCAGGTCCACAGGGGGCCCTGGTGCCATCTGGGCCGGAAGACGGCATGGAGTACGACTGGCTCATAGCCTCCACAGAGGTGGAGATGGTCGCCAGAGTGCCCGACACATGTACGAGACCCCCGACCATGACCGCTCCCAACTGGGCCACGTTGGCACGGTGCTCTTCGTGATGACGTGCGTGCTCCCCCCGGGAAGCACGCACCTCATCACGAATGACAGCCGTGCGCAAGGCGACACCAATCAGGACCTTCTCCATACGGCCGGGGTCCCCTCGTCCGCAGGTGGAGGGGAGTCAGATGACATGGACATCCCCCCTACCTGCGGACGGGCCTGGGATGGGGCATCCCTGCTGGTGCATGGTGGTGCAGTCACAGTGTCAGGGACAGTGACATGCACAGGCACCTCCACGGCAACCTGTGCTGCCTCCTGCCCCTGGACTGCACCACTTGCACCAGCAGGGATGCCCCCACCAGGCCCCATGTGCGGCTCAGTAGCGGCCTCCTCCTCCTCAGTGGAAACCACCAACCTGGATGGCTCCACACCGTCTTCCGCCGTTGCAAGCCCCTGTGGGGGCTCACCCACCCCTTCCGCTGCAGCCGTGGGGGCATCCCTGCCGCTTAGCTCCACAGCGCCGTCTCCGCCCTCTTCTTCACTTTGCGCTGTGTAGAGGGAGACATAGAACACAAGCATCAGGGCACTGTACAATGGTCCCCTAGACAGGAAGCAATAGCAGATGAGTGGCACTGTCAAAGATCACTTCCATCATGTCCCTCCACAACACATGGGTCAGTGCAGGCAAAACACATGCAGTAACAGGCATGGCACATGCTATGGACATAAGCAAACATCTCCAAGGGACTCTTGAAGCATACAATGTTGTTTTTGGACTCACATGCATCATGGGTCATGCCTATCACATGCACACACTTCAACGTACTTTCATCCATCTGGACTCGTACACCCCAGACACAGTGGATGCAAGGATAACTAGGCTGCATCAGTGAATCTGAACATTGTCACAGACATGTGTCATGCATCCATGGCATCCACAAGTCACAGACACGCAGGTCAGAAACACAGAAATGGACACCATACACGTACATGGCATCAGCACCCATCCCTCACCCACACCCATGTCCAGGAACAGAGACTGGCATGCTCTCATGTGTCCATTCCGCATAGGGCTCCCCATGTTATATTTAAACATATACACCAACCGTGTGCTTCACACATTACTGGTCTCACATGCATGACCATGATGTCCCTGCACACACACACGCGTACATGGCCTATGTCACACATACAGGCAAGTATCAGACAACCAGCATGCTGCAACATGCCCTGTCTCACACAGCAATGCTTGGCCACTTACCGCTCGACTCCAGACGGGTCTGCCTCTCAAGGATCTGGGCATGGAGCGCTGGGCGTACGCGTTCCAGGTCCTCAGCTGGATGGTACTCATGCTGCCCCGGCCCCCCTCCACGAGGCGCCGGGCCTTTATGAGGGTCCTGGACCTGAAGTCCTCCCAGCGCTTCTTGACTTGCTTGATGTTGCGAGTTGCCACCCCCTCCGCGTTGATGGCAACCACAAAGTCGTCCCAGATCCTGTCCCGTCCTTCCTTGTCGGCGCGTGGTGATCTGAAGAGGGCATCATAATGCCCCAGGACAAGCTCCACCAGGACACCAACTTCCTTCTGACTGAAGCTGGTGGCCCTCTGCCCCTCTGGGTGGGGGTCGCCAGTGGTCTCGGATGGTGTTTGCCCTGACACGGCGACCCCCGAGGCAGGCGTGGGTGGGCAACTGGGTCCTGGGGCTGTGCTGTGGAGCGATGGTATCCCTGTCGGGAGTGTTCTGTTCCAGCAGGGGTGGACACAGCAACTGGACCCCTGCAGATGGCTGATGTGCAGGCACCAAATGGCAGGGCACGGTGGCAGCAGGCAGCAGCAGATGGCTCGTGGGAGGCTGCTTGGGACTCTGGGGGGCAGTAATTCAGCCTTTTGGGCAGGAGCGTGGTCTTCCGTGTGCTTACGCGTGGCCAGCTTGATACGGAGTGAATTGGCACGTGAAAATTCTGCACATCAGCGTGTGAATCGAGGAAAGGACCTTAGCACGTAAGTGCGTCAGCATGCATACGCAATTCCATTGGACCAAAGGCCCTTAGCGCGTATGCGTGTCTGTGACATATAGCACACAGGCATTGCTTTTCGTGGGGTGCGGTGCGTGTGTTTTGCAGGCGTTGGGGTTCACACGCTATTATTTCACAGCGGGTGGGTGTTGGCTACGCGTTCTTCTACACGCAAGGTAGACGGTGAGTGTTACCCTGCTCCCCCTGGCCTGATCGCGTGTAAAACCACCCGCGAGCCCCTGAAATACATGTACCCCGCTCCCCCAGGCCCGATCGCGTGTAAAAACACCCGCTAGCCCCTGAAATACACGTACCCCGCTCCCCCAGGCCCGATCGCGTGTAAAACCACCCGCGAGCCCCTGAAATACATGTACCCCGCTCCCCCAGGCCCGATCGCGTGTAAAAACACCCGTGAGCCCCTGAAATACACGCACCCAGGCCAATCGCGTGTGAAAACACTCGCGAGCCCCTGAAATACACGCACCCAGGCTAATCGCGTGTGAAACTTCTCGCGCACCTCTGACATACACGCGCCCAGGCCAATCGCGTGTGGAACTTCTCACGCACCCCTGAAATACACACGCCCAGGCCCGATTGCGTGTGAGAAACTTCTCGCCCACCTCTGAAATACACACACACGCTCCCCCATGCCCAATCGCGTGTGGAACTTCTCACGCACCTCTGAAATACACGCACACGCTCCCCCAGGCCCGATCGCGTGTGAAACTTCTCGCACCTCTGAAATACACGCACACGCTCCCCCAGGCCCGATCGCGTGTGGAACTTCTCGCACGTGTAGAACTTTGGCTTTCGTTTGGCGGACATGTATGGGCCTGTGCGCGTCTTTGGCCGTGCGCTGTTTTTCCCTATTCGATTCCATGAATACGTGTTGTAGGCGAGCGTGTGGGCGTTCTGCGCACTTGCCTCCTGTACTTCCCCTGTGACGCCCACATTTTCACGAGTTGTTCCCCATTCTGCGTGTAACGCCCCGTGTTACGCCTACTTTTGTTATGTGCGCCGCGCTATGTGCGAATTCGCTGTGGCCTTATCGCACGGCGTTCAATGACCTGTGCGCCAGCGTGCGCCGCACACTTTTTCAGCGCACATCCCACATTTTGCGCGTGCACGGACTTCCATGAATAGATGTGCGATGTTTTCTGTGCGATAATCGCACTTGCACTGCGATTTACGCTATTTCTCTGTGAATCGCACGTTTTCGCACGCGTGCGCCGTTTTTTCGGTGCACATTAATTCCATGAATCGGCCTGTAAATGTCATATGTCATGAAGGTATGCAGTGTTAATAACGAAAAATAAATAACGACAAACATTTTCAGTGGCACCTGAATAACGACAGAAAAGTTGCATTTATTAGTAAAAGTCTATATGGGGGTTGGGATGAGAGATTAAAAGGGGTGGGGGTAGTTGGGGGAGGGTATACAAGCTGTAGAAACAGGGGATTGGGGGCCCATATTAAAAAGAGAACACACATTTGACTTTTTTCGTTATTAAAATGTCACTGAAAATGTTTGTTGTTTTTTCGGTTGTCGTTATAAGCGCATGCAACCGTCATGACACCCTTTTCTGCCTTATAGTGTCCTTATGGCATTCAGTTCAGGGTAGATTATTTTGTGAAATAACCACTGTGGTTGCTTTACTTGTTAAGTACATTCAGCGAATATGTTTCCAGCACAGACTGGGATCAAATACCCTGTAACACTTCGAGAACTCTGAGGCAAAAATACATTTATTTTTTCAAATAGACCCCTAGCGTGCCTCCCTAATACCGCCAGGCTGACAACACTGGTTGGTTCATCGTCTTGCTCAATGCAGCATTGTGTATTCCAGTGACAGGCAAATTTACAGTCGGAGTTCGACTTGTGTTCCCTGGAAGCTTAAGAGTGATCTTTAGCTTATGTGTATATCATTTGGCATGTCTTCTAGACTGCAATATGACAACAGTATATCTTCCTCTTTCCACTGGCACAAGTGGGTTCCCGCTCGGCCACTGGCGGCGACAATGTATGCATTTCTTTCCCCACCTGTCAGCAAGAGGAGTTTGGATAATAGGTTTCTGGATCAATTGGACTGTAAAGTTGAGTCTGAAAAAGGGAGTTTATGTTGATCTTTGCCGGCACTACCTTTATTCATCGCTCTCTACTCGAGCCTAGAGCCTCCGGGTTTCGAAAGGTGAATTATGTTCAACGAGGATTTTTATGGAACAGCAACACGTGCTTGGAATGGCAGCAGAAGGGGAAACGGCAAAACAATGCTTTAATATACACACTTTTCGGCCTCGCATGCTGCACTGTGTGCAGCCTGCCCATGCAAGCCACATTCCTGTAAAGGGCCAACATTGCCAGTGTAAAGTAATGCATTCGTTTATCACTGACTATCAGAGGTCTTTTGCTGCATCTGGTCATCACACAGTGACACATATCAAAGGATTGCAGTGTTTTTATAGTCAGGTTGAGGCATTGCCAACGTATTTCAACACACAAATCAATGAGGTGTGAACATCGGAAATATCTCATCTCAATGTAGTTCATGATCTACTCAGACCTGCCACCCTAATTCATGCTACACATGTACATTTGGGCCCTGATTCATGGAATTATTTGTGTGTAAAATGGGGATTTGCGTGCCATTCTGCCCGCAAATTAAATCTCTATTTTACAAGCAAATAATTGCATGAATCATGGCCTTGTAAATTAAAAATAATGCATCTGTGTATCGTGCACTCCATTTACAGGTGTGATAAGAAACGGAACCGGGCAAACAAACTGTTAACACTCCCCAACCTTCGCTATGGTCACTTGCCTGAGGCACAGTAGCAGTAACATTTCATTTCCATGCCAGTAATTACTTCAAAATGTTATTTAGATGTATTTTTGTATTGGGTGAGTCCCTCCACTCACCCTAATTACTCTACACTACTACCCCTACCCCAAGCTCCCACCCCCTTGTTACCCCTTTACCCACAACCCCTTATATATTTTTGAAGTAATTGACTTCAGAGTAATTCATGGCGTTGTAACTACGGGATACCTTAGTCGCAGCTCTTTTGATTGGGATACGCTACCTGACTGGGATTCCTGCTAGAATCTAGACTACCCTCTGGGGATGTAATCAGCTAGAAATGCCCTAGTTGCACAAGATAACGCATTCCTGGTCAGAAGGATTTAGTCTTATCTCACAGCTGAAACGTTTTGCCCTGCTGTTCAGACTTTACTGTTGTCCCATAAAGATGGTGGCTTTGACATTTGGCAGGTTGATCAAAAACTGATTTGAGATCTTTAAAATGTGCATATCATTAGGTAGTAAAGTTGGTTGTGGGGACCCGGACATTTTATTCTGGGTGACCAGTTTTAGAGGTCATGCAGTGGCTTCTTTTTGGAGCATGGGTTATGTTTAGGCTTGGCCGAATGATTTATAAAGCAGTCCATCTTGGAGATTCATGCCTATCTGGCAGAGAAACGCTGCCTGCTATGTGCCGGGGGCAACAGAAACTCTTCTAATAAAGATAATCCCAGTGCGTGGGAAGCCAGGAACCAAAAGCAAGCCTTCTCTTGCATGGCACTAATCCTCTGGAATAATCTTCTGTGGTAGGTCAGAAGAAGGAGAAAGACCAGTGTTTGGCATTTCAAACAAGTGACTTATTTAAATTGTAAGAAAATAGCCTTTGTATCCCTATTCTATTGGTTCCCTGCCTAACAAAACTAGCTAGGGTGCTCGTCATCAGTAGTCCACAAAGTAAACAGTTTGTCCTCCGTCTGAAACCTAATCTATACTGGCATTACCACTAAGAAAAACGTAATAGGCCGAAATTACCGAAAATAAATTACCGACCCCGCCAAAAGACCTAAAACACATACCACGAAAAGTTCAAGCTACCAAAGTTTGAACATTTTGTGGTATGTGTATGGGTCTTTCGGTAGGGTCGGTCAAAAAAGAAATTTAAAAAAAGGCTGCAGTGGCTTCAGGGGTATCCCCTACAATACGCCGCTCGCTATCCTATACAGTATAGTGAGCAGGGTGTTTGCAGGGGACACCCTCGCAGCTCACCCGACCAAAAATAAAGCTGGAGGCTGCAGGGTGTCCCCTGCAAAACCCGCTCTCTATACTATACAGTATAGTGAGTGGGGTTTGCGGGGGACACACCTGCAGCTGACCCGACTAAAAGTAAAAAAAAAATATATATTTTAAAAAGTACTCTGCGGCGGCAGTTCCTGATCATGGAAGTGAAAGGGAACCGGCGGCGCAGGGACACAGCGCATTGGGGTAAAAGGTAAGTAGTGGGGGGGGGGGTGTCGGGGTATGTCGGGGGTGTGGGTGGGGGGTGTGTGCTTGTATGGATCTGGGGTTGTTTTTTAATTGATGTCCACATAGGAATTTTGCGAAATTTTTGTATTGCGTACATTTCCCATGCAGACATTTCTGTCACGGGTAATTGAGCCACGGAAAAATCACACAGATTCGAATAAATCAACAAAAAGTCCTGGTGAATGGCTCCCTTCTCCTGGATAGGCTTTCCCAGCCCTAGTAGATGATTTTTAATAGTTGTTTGCTATTTCTTGGATTAACTTGTTTGGTTCCTCTCTGGGACTTTTCCACCTTTCAGGCACCCCCTTACCTTCTGAACAGACACTTTTTCTCCACACTGTGTCCGGGTTTTCATCCTTTCATACTTTGATTTCTTGAAGTGTCTCTTTAAAGTTCCCTTTCTCCAATACTTAAGGAGGATTTAAATTATTATTTACTCGTCTTGGTTCTCTGTATTCATTTGATTCCTTACTTCCTCTTGAGCAACATGTTTCATATCAAAATTCTCTTGGTCTGATCAAATGAATTTCTCTTTGAGACAATTATAGCATCCCAACCAGCTATATTTGTTCCTTTATTTAGCTCCTGTCTTGTTTACATGAGTAAGACAGGTTCCCCTGGGATTTTCCTTCTTGTGGGTATTTTACCCTTCACTGAGATGAGTCTCAGAGTTATTCTTATTCTGATAGAGACTGGTTCATTCACTGGGGCAAGTTGGCTGTGTCCCGGAGTTATTCCCACTCTTATTGACACTTGTCCATGCACTGGGATGAGTAGACTCAGCCCTTTAGTTATTCTTGCTCTTTTGGATATGTGTCTGTGCACTGGGATGAGCAGACTGAGCCCTGTAGTTATTCTTGCTCTTTTGGATATTTTTCCATTCACTGGGATGAGTAGGCTGAGTGTGCTCTTGGTCCCTCTATCCCCTCCCAGGTCTCCCGCCTCTCCAGTTACCTTCATTCTCATGGGATAGCATCACTGGCTCTTTCTCCAGGATCGGGGCGAAACTCTGAGTGAGAAAAGCAAAACAAGAGAGGTGATGGCTGCAAGGTTTAGAATTAATAGTAACCTCTGTCATTGCTCTGGGCAACCCTCCAGACCATTGTTCTTCACCTGCCAATCCATTACTAAAGGGGAAAGACCATATGCAAATCAGGCTTGGTCCCACCCCAAAATGGGTAGTCCAGCCCAAACTGCTAGGTCACATCCCTTCTGCATGAGACCACAAGCATCCCCAAACATATTTCAGCCTTGTTGGTCCTCAACAATGATTAGTAGCTTGGGACTCTAGGCCCAGCAGGCACGGGACCCACGTCAGGCCTCCCCGTCCCATTGGAGTGACTAAAGCAAAACAAAAGAGGTGATGGCTGGAAGGTTTTGAATAAACCGTAACCTATGGAATTGCTCTGGGTAACCCTCCAGAACATCGTTCTTTGCCTGCTAAGCCATTACAAAAGGGGAAAGACCATATGCAAATCTGGCTTGGTCCCAACCGAAGAGGGGTAGTCCAGCCCGAATTGCTAGGTTACATCCCTTCTGCACGAGACCACAAGCATCCTCAAACCTGTTTCAGCCTTGTTGGGCCTTATCAGTGAGGAGTACCTTGGGTCTATAGGCCCAGCAGGCACAGGATCCACATCTGGGCATACCCGTCCCACTCGGGCTGATTAAAGCAAAACAAAAGAGGTGATGGCTGGAAGGTTTTGAATAAACCGTGACCTATGGAATTGCTCTGAGCAACCTTCCAGACCATCGTTCTTCACCTGCCAAGCCATTACAAAATGGGGAAAGGCCATAAACAAACCTGGCTTGGTCCCACCCCTAAAGTGGTAGTCCAGCCCGAACTGCTAGGTCACGTCCCTTCTGCACGAGACCACAAACATCCCCAAACATGATTCAACCTTGTTGGGCTTCATCAGTGAGGGGTTGCTTGGGTCTCTATGCCCAGAAGGCAAGAGACCCATGTCTGGGCCTACCCGTCCAACTCAGGGTGACTAAAGCAAAACAAAAGAGGTGATGGATGGAAGGTTTTGAATTAATCATAACCTCTGGCATTGCTCAGGACAACTCTCCAGACCATTGTTCTTTGCTTGCCAAACCATTACAAAAGGGGAAAGACATATGCAAATCAGGCTTTGTCCCACCCCAAAAGGGGTAGTCCAGCCCGAACTGCTAGGTCACATCCCTGGGATTTTCCTTCTTGTCTGTATTTGACCCTTCACTAAGATGAGCAAACTGATTCTCTTAGTTATTCTTACTCTGATGGAGACTGGTCCATTCACTGGGGTGAGTTGGCTGTGTCCCGTAGATATTCCCACTCTTATGGTTACTTGTTCATGCACTGGGACTAGTAGACTGAGTCCCGCAGTTATTCTCACTCTTATTGACACTTGTCCATGCACTTTGACAAGTAGACACATTCCCATAGTTCTTCTCAATCTTATGGATATTTGTCCATTCACTGGAGTGAGTAGGCTGAGTGTGCTCTTGGTCCCCATATCCCCCCAGGTCTCCCACCTCTCCTGTTATCTTCTTTCTCACAGGCTAGCATCACCGGGTCTTTACCTAGGTTTGGTGTGAAACTTGGAGTCAGAAGAACTCCTGTGTTCACTCTGAATCTTCTTGGTTCTTCCTCACAGCTCCTCAGAGGCAATGCTGAATCGGTTTAGGTGTTGTTTCTGGACTGGACAGTACACCTCCCATGGGCCACACCACCGCTCACTCAGTTCTCATTCTCGCAAGGTTTTCTTTGCCTGCACAGCCCGGCTGTCTCCTCTCTCTGTGCCTCCTGTTTGCACCTACTGTCCGGACGCTCCCGACAGAAGACTTTCCCGTTCTCAACAGCTTCCACCTCCTTGTTGATTCCAATTTGCCCAGTATCACAACTCTTCAATAGTCCTTCTTCCATTATTACATAAGACTTCTGGGTCTCCCCTGAGGTGTATTAAAGTGCTTTTTCGTTTTTGTTTAGGCGCATTCTCCCTTGCTTGTTCGTTCTGACACACAACTCTTCTTGAAACATCCCTCTGACCCTTTCCTTACTCCTGCCATCATACCGGACTGTCTATCTGCACACTTCCAACAATCTGTGCCTCAATGCCCAAAAGGTGGGGAGTCTGCTTGCCTTAAATCCTTTTCCCTTTATAGTGGGAGTTGGTGGGTGTTAAACTGTGTAGATCAGTAGCCCACTTAAATAAACACATTCATTTAATTATTTCCCCATTTGGTGGAACACTACGGGGTGATTTTTGATTATAGACTACAATGTAATTGGGTAAAACTTTTTGTCCTGTTGATCCTGACTTCTTTAAGGAAGAGGGGTGTCTTTGTTCTTAAATCAGTCTAATCTTTTTGTCCAACTTTCCCCTAACACAGGAATTTCCGTGGATGGGGGTCTGAAATTCAAAATTCCCCAAATCATTCCCATTTTTCTGTCTGACTTCCCCAACACAGATCAACATAGGGGGTGGGGTTGTCCTGAAAAACAAACCACTAAATCACCCTGTATTTGTTTTAAACCAAACGTGTGGGTAAAATTGTAATTGCCATATGTATTTGTACCAACCTTGAAATCCTACTGCTAGCCTTTTAAGTGTGCAGGAAAATCAAAAACTGCACTACATTTATAATTGTTTTGGTTACTGTTCAGTTAAATTTTTTCTTGAAGTGAAATGGGTAGAAATTAAAGAATTGTGATTTGTGTTTTTTTAACTAATTTGTGTAATTGATTTGAGTAACAATAAGTTAATGGTAAACCATAACGAAGGTGCGTGTTTAGTTCTATGTGATTTCTATTACTTTTAATGTAAATAAATACAGATATATTTCTTGTAACCTGGCCTGGTTTTTGACTCATTGGTTGCTCAGGGGAAGGGATCGAAGGGGCATGATATGGGTCTGAAGAAGGGCTGAATAAAAGAATCAGTTAAACAGTCTGTTGTGTCACACCTTGAGTGGGGAGGGAAGGAACTCCCTGTGTTGAAGGTGGCTTCTCAAAAAATCATTACATATGCACAAGTCACTCCTGAAGACTCTCACAATTGTGTTTATGTTTTGATAACAATTGCCGATAATCTAAGGTAGCCTGTACTTTGTAATGAGAGCAGGTTTTATCATAGAATCATAAGGCAATGTAGCAACATGCAGATCTGTTCCCTAATCCGATGCATCCCAGGATAAAAACTGTTTTAAAGTTTTAAATACTTGCCATTGCTGCTCCCGATCTGACTCTGCACCATAGACATGCAATGTCTGAACCTGGTGGTCTACCAATTTCGAAAACTCCAGAATGCCTTTCAGTGGTGCCATTTCTGCATTTACCTCCATCTGTGTGGAAGTGTCTTGGGAAAATGTTAATACTCTGGGGTATTTTGGAATGCCGGCCATAACTTCCTCTGCAGAAAATCCCATCGTCTCCTGAAATAGGATATAGTCGTTTGTGAATGACATACAATCACATGCTTGGCAGCATGTGAATATACACAATACTTTTTAGAGATCCTCCTTGTCTTTTAAATGATAAGTTGAAATGCATTCTAGCAACATTACCCACAGGTATGGTATCTTTGATGGGTTAGCTTTGTAGTGGGTTCCATGGATTGTCATTTCAACTGATGTCTAAATGCAAGTTGTGCCACTGTGCTTTGCGCATATGAACTCTGACGAAGTTATCTTTGATTTCAACCAGTTGGTTATAATCACAGCTTATGCCTGGTTGTCAAAGATTCTCGTTGATATTCACAAATGTGTCAGTCCCGCTGAAGATGTGACCTCTACTTGCCTTTTGAGGGACACTGAATTGTTTGGTATAAGCTTGAATGCACACATCTTTCTATATTCGGAGCTCAAGTGTATATGGCATCAGGTGAGCAGAGTGGAGGGATTGTACTTGCTCATAAAGATCTTGTGGATTAATGCCAAGTCCTGACTTGGGGTAGGCAGGCCTTAAAGTGCTTGACTTATAAGCCGGTTCAAACTTTTGAAGAAATTATTCGAATTGACTCAAGCTATTTGAGCCTCCAAAGAGATGGCTCGTGAGCCGTTCCAAACTGAGACCCTAAGGGCCTGATTCACAGACGAGTTTTATAGTGGCGCAATCCCATAGGAAAATGCTTTGTGAATCAGGCCCTTAATATCCGATACAGCTCCAATCGGTGAGTCCCAATTTTGATGACTAATTTGGGTTAAAAGAATTACATTTAATGTAGATTTTAAGATATGATAGGGCAGATTTTTAAAACCTTTTTACCGCAAGTGATGGGACTCACTTGGGCATCTAATCACTTGGGCCAAAGGAATCGTGCGCCCCATTCGTAAACATTGTTTGAATGTGCCTATCTCCGATGCAGATATTCAGATGCCATTTTTAACCAACCCCTTTGAAAATGCTTGCTAATAATAGGGTGCTTATGCACATTTAAAAGTAGATCAGGAATTCACCAACAGAATGCTCTTTGAAATATGCATTAAATACTCACATTCACTTATGCCCGTTTTAAATTGGTGCAAGGGAACATTTACGTTTAAATGGAACAACAATTGCTGTCCCACTTGATTTCCTGTCTTTCAAACGGGGATAGAAATGCTTTTTTTCCGTTTTAACATTTCACAAAGACGGGCTCATGAAGGTCCCATCACTGTGAATTCCTCTCGCAGCATCCATGTAAGTGCGGGGAGTCTGCCATACAATATTGTCATGAGCGTGCACTAAACACTAATGTATGCAATGGGCCTGCCATTGCATCATTTGCACTGCCGCCCAGCCCCCCTGAAATGCGCATATCACCTTTGTGCATTTTTCTTGAAGCAAATTATGAGATGCACTTTATCACTTGCACCAGAAAAACGTGAACCATATTGTCAATGGGAGTTTAAGAGCGCGTCTCAGAGATGCACACATTCAGGTACACGTGTTCACTCCTGGTGTGCCTTTGCACACATATGGGGCATGTCTGTGCATTTCAAAGTGTATCCTGAATCCACAAATGGAATTCTCTTTGAAATGCACAGGTAATAGTCACATTCTCCTGGGCCTATTTGGAATAAGCTGAACGGGATGTGCAATGCATGACAGGGTGGTTGCCGACCCTGTCATGCATTGTATTTTAAATGGAAAACTAGTTGCATACATTACTGCATTCCCACTTTAATGTCTATCCTTCAAACAGGAATAGAAATGTTTTAACAATTGCCAATGATAGATCCTTTAGGTCTGTAATATTGAAATGCTCTCTCAGGAGCTACATGGGTGCTGGGACCCTACCATACATCAGAGTTGAGAGTGCGCTCTGGATACTTATGTATGCAGTGGAGCAAGCAGGCACATCAGTAGCCCTGCCACAAAGCCCCCCTGAAATGTGCAGGTCACTTTTGTGGACAAGGTGATCTGAGCACTTCTAAAATGAACACAAATTAATGAAGCACGGGTTCTACACGTTTTCCATTTGTGTTCTTTTTTCTGTTCCTATTGTATCATTTTCTTAGTGACCAGTAATACTGAAGTCTAGGGTACTGGTCCAGTAGCCAGAACTCTGTATTACCAAAGACATGTGTTCGAGCAGAGTCAATCCATCAAATACGTGAATTTACATCAGTGGCTCAAATTACAGTTTTATGTTTCGAGACATTTCACGCCTCTGCTCTAAATGGTTTGAATTTTTCTAGCTGAGTCTAGCCCGTATTATTTGAGCAATAAACCCTGAACCGCGGGTACATAGACGAGTCAGGTAATTCCCTGGGGCCCATAGTTACAGGCCCAAGCAAAGCGAGGGCCTTCACAAAGGCCCTGGGGCATTACCTGACTCGGTACGCCCCTGCAATGAGTGGCTTATTGCTATTGGTACCCCGGCCCGCAAGCCCGGGGTACTAATAGCATTATTTTTCTGTTCAAAAACATATTCGCTCTCGAAAACAGACCAAAAAGAAGGTAAGTGGGGTTGGGAAGGTGGGGAGAGGATTGTTTGGGGAGCAGAGGGGTGGGAAAACACTTACCTGAATCCTCGGCGTGGGAGGATCGCAGCCTCCAGCGTTGGTGGTGGCTCGGAGTGGGAATGACCCTTTTCCAAGCCTCCTCATTGGTTGAGGGGCTGCCACCCCCTCCCTCCCTCTTAAGCTACGAGGGATTCTGCATCGGGTAAAGCCCTGGCGGGAGCCAATCAGATTGCGTGTAACAATGTAATTGTCTCTTGCCGGCTACTAATTAGTTATACTAGAACCTTTTTTGAGCTGGGTCGCTCATCCCTATCCTTGACTCAACTATTTGGTTTACAAGATCTAGCACAACACTCAGCTTATGAATAATATCATTGCCCATATACAGTGGTATTTTCGTATGTTTTACAACCAAAACATTGTGATGGGCGCTTTCAGACATTATATTATACTTAATACATGCTCCACATATACCATTCAACACTTGCATACACTGACTCTGATCTCAATTAAACACTTGTTGGTTTCTTTATTGCAATATAGGGTACCTTTACTCTGCCCTGTATATGTCTGAACAATGCTTCACTGATAAAGTTCCTTTCTTGTTCCTGTGCCAAATCTAAATTAATGAACTCTGGGTACCGATTATCCTGCATTTGTTCTCTGCGGAACCATATTCCATCGGGATCTCAATAAATGCCCGAGATACATTTTGCAGTGTAGATTAATGACTAGTTCACAGATTGACATAACATCTCTCCATTTGTTCCTGAAAAGGTTTCATCTGGGTCTCAATATTGCAGTATGTTTCTTTGTGCCCAGGGGCTTTTCATTCAAATCTCAAGCAACACTGATTTAAGTCATAACAAGAGTGGTTGATGAAACGGCCATTTCTGCGTTCGGGTAATCATGAATCCAAAGTAATGGCTTACTTTAGGGGGGGGGCGTAGTGTTGCCCAGGACCATAGTTGCCTTCAGCTGCACTACTCTAAAATGTCTGTGGATTGCAATTTGAGTCAGACAACGGTCCTAGTAATGCATGTTTGGTTCTTGAAACCTGTTTATGTACCACAGGCCCTTGTCATTGTCAGGCCCTGGCAACATTGGGATGTAGTCAGGACTATTTCTAGCACCCAGCTCCTTGCAACCTTCAGTTGGCACTTCGTTTAGTAGATTTTTCTGCTCAATTAAAGTTACAGCGAAAAACCAGTGATCTGTTACCATTTGTTATTTGGATTAATGCATGAGTGGGCATGAGTTGGTTCTTACTCTGAGAAGATGACTCTGATGATCTCGTATTTCGTAGGGTTCCCTTCACTCTTTGTGGGTTGTCTTTCTGACTTTGCAGTATACCTTTCTTTAGCTTTCCGCCTCCAATGGCAGACTTCTATTAGTTGTAATCTCGTAAACATTGAATCCAGGGCAAGCGTCTCCATTGTTATATTGTCTCGCTTTATCTTTTGCATCTCTCTGCTCGAGGACCACCCATCTCATTGTGGCATATTCCACCAATCACACAAGGGGTTTGCGTTCTGTCTAATCTCCTGCTGAAGGGGGTGTATCTCAGAAGAGAAGACGATACCAGTAGGCATTTTCAAAGTTTGGCCTGATAAAATTTATATCAGGGTTGGTTCAGAGGAACACCCATCACCGGGTATGAAGACATTCTCTACGTGATTTATGTGGACCACAGGTCATGTATCAGGCTGCCTGCTTTCCTGCCTGTATACAACTGTATGGGGAAACATACTTACTAAGTTCATTCCTACATATGATCCAAAACATGCTGTTCTTTTACTGTCAATCTGTGTGAAAAAAAAACTTGCATGACTTGCTTCAGCAACAGATATAATCATGGTCTTCCTCCTTCAACCCAAGTGCACTGAAAGCTATTTCCACCAGTTCAGTTCAATAGGCTTTATTGACACTTTCTAGCAAAATGTTTTTACTATGTCTTCCATTGACTTAATGATTTATGGAAAGTTAAACTTTGTGTTGTATTTTTTAATGTGTATCATTTTGTAGAGTTGCCAAGGTCCTCCCCTGCCCTCTTCAGAGCCGGATCCATCTGTATTCTCGGTGTAACGCTCAGCAACCCTAATTTTAGTGCCCAACTGTGTTTGCTTCCTCCATTTCTTTCTGTCGCTCTCAAGCTAGCTAATAATGTTCCACTCTTAGTGCCTGATTTACAAAGCCTTTTTCAATGGGGTGTTCCCATTTAAAAGAGTTTTTGTAAGTCGGGCCCAGTGATTAATCTTTTTTTGTTGCTGAATAAATCAATTTTACAATCTTTGTTAACATAATTGATAACTCAAATTACAAATTATTAATACAATGCAAATCTAAAATTACAGTTCAATTTTCAAAATAGATTTTGTCTAAAACAAAGATGAAATATTTATACAAAGAAGAGAAATGCATTCAAATACACAAGTTAATCGTTTAATTTCCTGGCATTTTTAACCACACATGTTTTTTCCGTTTTAGGACTACGATCAAATGCCATATATGTCAATGGTCATTAAATGTTTCTTTGCCAACTTCATGCGTCAATTTCTCTTAACATATTGTTAATCTTTCTGAACACCGATTCCTGAGACCGAACACCTTTGCCTTCTTATGCTTTCTGAACTCACTATTATTCAATACATCCATCGGGCACCACAAAAAAGCTGATAGCTGTATCCCTGCTGTTCATTTTTGTTTTGCTTTAGATGGAATTCCTATATGACTAACATGTAACATTTCAATGCCACCAGAATCCCTTTAAACGAGAGAAATCTCAAACGGCCCTCCAACAACGAAGTCTGATGTATTATGTTTGTAGGGTCAATTCAGGCCTCAAGTAACAGCCTGGCAGTTCATGCTCTGTACCATACTCATGTGTTGGGGTCAAAGTCCCATGATCACACCTTCACGTGTCAATCTGGAAAAGTGAATACCCTTCATTTGAATGACAGACGTAACTTGATGGCCGTAGGCCAACCGTCATATGCACCGAATTATAGAAATATAGACTGTTATGCTTGACCAAAAAGCGGCCATTTTAAACGTAGCACAATCGCCATTTTGCCTGTTAACTATTGCTCATTGCTTTCTGTCTAAAACTGCTTTGCAGCTTGCAATTCTTGTGGTTTATGCTTACTCTGCTCAACTGTTAACATTGTTCTCTGAATATGAAAGGGCAAGGTCGCGGGACTGAGGAGTTCGTTGAAAACTCCTCATGAGTAGCCTAGAAAGGAATGCCCACGCTCCCTCTCTGTAGCCTTGAGGGAGAGCTGCAGGGCATTTAATCACTTCACAGCTGCCAGCCAGTCTCGTACGATGGTAGAATATGTTAGAATAAAACAGCTAAAGGCTTGAATTATGCTCTTCCTACGGCCCCCCTTCACAAAACCCTTTAGAGCGTGTCGGCTCCCAGGACACGAATAGTACCTCATAGATAGCAAAGCATGGAATGTGGCTCTTCCCCCGTGTGCAGCTTGCTTCCAAGAACAGAACCACTGTATTCTGTTCAACAACTAAAAGATGCCTCCGTACTTTCTAAATTGCACATTGTTACTAGAATAGACATCGAAAGTGTCATAATTGTCATACCCGTCGGAAATGTCCATCGTCATCCCGAGTTCAAAGAAACTTAATAAAGGAGGGTGTTAAACATGATATAGCTGATTGTATGATATGCATTTTGTATATATGTAACTGATGTACGTAATTCGCTCTCTTGCGTCCCTCGAGGTCTAGGAAACTCACGTCGCGGGGCGTGAGACCAGAATTGGCCAATTGGGACTATTTTTGGTTGCTAGCATTGGGAATTTGAACCTCGTGTCTGGCGCATCTTTTCATGTATGGTTATTGCTTTGTTTCCATAGCACGAGGGACCCCTAGCGGCCCCTTTAACACGGAACAGCAACTGCACAAGAACACGTATACAATTGTCTGATATTCAAACCAAAGCCCATTATGAAAAGAACAGTGCTGCCATCATTGCCAAAATGTAGGCAAGAAAAGTGATTTACTTCAACTCAGTTCATTACACTTGTTTAGAACATGAAATGACGTGCAAAGAAACAGACCCTGAGATCGTCTGTGCACTTAGCAATCGAACGTTGAGCGATGTGCAAAAATCGTTGTCATAAAACAATATGGCATAAACATGGCAGACACATGGTTATGAAAAAAATGTTTACTGCAGAAGGTCTTCTATGACGAAGGCAAGGAAGAACCACAGATTTGAAGGTAAAACCCTGCCTTCGACACTAATACTGAACAATACATGTCTTATTTCACAATCAACAGTGTCTTCAGCTTAGAAATAACTTTATAGTCCAGGGATGCTATCATCTTATGTAATGTGCACATGCACTCACGCAGTAAATCCAAATATTGCTGCTCTTTTTAGAAGAGCATTACTGAATGTTGAAGCGAGCATGATTGAATAGGCATTTTACAGCATGTATGCAAGATGCATAGAATAAATCATATGGCTACCTTGCTCAAAAATCGACCTTTAGTTTCCAGATTAGTATGAACTGTCATGTATGTATTTAATGTATCAGAAGAAAATGCCCCACAATACTTACACTGGTCTCTAAGAGTTCTTATCATTGGCCTCTCCTGGCACTAACCACAGTCTACAAGCTTCTGGGAGTGCAGTGGATGCAATTATATTCTAAGACAACTGCTCCATCTCGACACAAATAATATGCAAGCAACATGTTCAACCCTCCAAACTCCAACAAAGACAACGAGCAGGCGACCATAGAGATTAGCAGCTCAGTAACCATTCCAGAGCAGATCTAATTTTCCCTGTTTGCATTCCCTTTTTAAAGCTGAAGCCTTCAGCCATTTTAAAACATTTCTATAGATTCCCTGCACCTCTGCTGAGTTTTCTCCAGCACATAACCATCAGGCCAGGCTATTTCAGGCTGAGTTGTAAAAGCTGGTGTTATCAAAATAACAAATGTATCTAATTATTTAAATACAAAGGCACATTTCGCTCTCCCACTCACCCATAGCCATTCAAGTTATTTCCACAGCAAATCAACATTCTTCAACAACAACACTTGCCAGGCGCCCCTCCTTTCCTGACCAATCACAGTAGCTGCGTATAGAGTCAGGCATGCGTAAGAAGAAACTGTATGAAAGAACCGAAAAAAAAGGTCCGACTTTACAAAAAGTAAAAAAAATGCATACCACCAAAGGTTCGAACACCAAACGTTCGAACCTTTAGTGCCATGCATTTTAGCATAGTAAAAAATAAAAAGACTTCGGGGGCTGCGGTGGTGTCCCCCACCACACCCTGCTCATCATACTATACTATACTGTGTAGTATAGTGAGCGGGGGTTGCGGGGGACACCCCCGCTGCATAACCGACTTAGGAAAAAAAACAGGGGCTGCGGGGGTTTCCCCCACAACAACCCGCTCGCTATACTTTACAGTATAGTGAGCGGGGTTGCGGGGAATCCCCTGTAGCTGCCCGAAAAAGAAAAGAAATAGAAAAGGACCATACAGCGCCGGTTCCCGATCACAGAAGTGAAAGGGAACTGGCGCCACAGGACACAGGGCGCCTTCAAAGGTAGGTAGGGTGGAGGTGTGGGTGGGGGTGTGTTGTGGGTGTTTTTGTAGGGGTTTTTAATGTATGTTCGCATGGGAAATGTAGGAACCTTTTGTGGTTCGTACATATCTCGGCTTTAAGCAATGGTTATTGGCAGGTGAACTTCAAAACAATCCATTGTAAATGCTGTCTGCAACTAAATGCTGTCTGCAATGTGCAGGCCACATTTACATGTTCTACAAAGAGTAAAAATTACAAGTAACTGTGGGATGTATTTATCCACGCATCCAAGCCCTACCTCAAAACTGTGCAGTACTGACATGGAAAACATCATGATGGCCAGAGCTTCCCAGAACATGCACAGGGAAATGCATGAAGAATAGGCTGCCACTCATTTTTGCCGATGTTATGGGCACAGAAGGACACTGCCTAAAACCACCATTGGACTACCCACACAGTAGTCTGAAACCATTGGGAGTGGCAATGCTGATTGCCAAAAGCAAACCCATAACTGTTGGGAATTCATTTTCTTAAATCCCAAAAAGGGGTGCAGTACCAGTACTCACCACTATCAAAAAGCCGGTGTTTTAAAACAACACCAGATTTTACTTTTTGTGTAAAACTGAATAAATGAACCCACAACATGCCAAAGAAAGACTTACTGAGAGGTGGATCCAATGTAAAGTTATATTCTGAAGTGACTTGAAGGTTTATAACAAGACTGGCTGAGCTGTGGATTTCAGCAGTTTAAGTAAATTTGGACTGAAAGACACTAAAAATCTAAATGTTTAAAAGAAATGAGTGACCTATTTCTGAGTGTCACATAGGTTGCAATTGTTTAAATGTCATAGTTTTAAACTTAGAATCAGCATTCTAGCTGCATATGTAAACATTGTCTTCACTTAAACTGGGTAACAAAAAGTGACATTTTATCTGAAACCTGGCTTAAGGAACTGAATTCTGCCTGGCAACTACCCCCATCAGGAGTGAAACTTGAGTCACAGCTGTGTTCCCAGGCCTATCTGCCTTTTGCTGGCCACACTAAGGATATGCCATCTCTCTGATAATTGAATTAAGGAGAGCCCCCACAGAATACAGGAGCTCTGAACAATGCAACCCCCTTCACCCAGGCAGATGGTTTATTGCAGATGTCGTAAATGTAGCTTCCTCCTGGAAGGGAAGGGGAGGAGCACTGCCTGTGAGAGCAAGCTGGCTTGGCAGAACTGGAAAAACCAGAAATTCAACCTTGTGCTGGGGGGAAACCACACCCCTTTGGGGCCAGAACATAACTCTAAAAAGATGAATAACTCATAGTACGGACTTGTGAAAATTATTTAAATGATACCATAATTCTTGTGATTTTTCTGCCTACATTTTAAGACGTGTTAGGACCCGGTGGTATGTTCAGGGGGGTTTTAGCGGAAAAGAGGATATTACTCAAAATGTGTGCATGTGAAAAATCTGACACTTCATCAACTAATGTCCATACTCCTTGCGCACATGTGTGTAAATTTGGGTTAATGTCCGATATTGCAAAATCAGTTAAAAAGTGAAATATGTGCCATTTCTGAATGCAAGCCCCCAGGAAGAGCAGAGTTTGAACAGGGGATACCTCCTGTGATATGTGAGGGGTGCGTGTAATTTTAAAACAATATGTACCTCTGCAAATATGTATTTGGATCAAAATATAGATTGTGTGTAAGTTGACAGGGGTGGGTTCTCTGTACCATAAACAGACCTCATCATGATGACACTTCATTTCATTCCCCCAATCAAGTGGAAGCGGATGAAGTGGCCAATGACAAGTGTAGAGGGGTAGGGGCTAGTGATGCTGCACACACACCCATTTTAAAAACAGATAAAAGCAGACAGACAGGACAGATAGGGACCTTCAAATCCATTTGCAGCTGGAAGCTCTGCCAAAATTCCATACCTTACCTCCATCAAACCTCCAGAGAGCCAAACTAGAGACTTCAATCTATCCAGAACTAGAGACCCAGACCAGACCAGCAGAGCAGAGCTGATCCAGACCACTGTTAGCAGAACCAGAGAGAGCTGACCCAGATCACTGTGAAGTGCAGAGACCAGAGTCCAGTCTAAAACCTGACCAGATCCGTGGCGAGGCCCATTTAATTCAAGAATATAGTGTGAGTACCTAGCAAACTGTGCAGAACCAATCTCTTAGTTAACATAATATAATTCAATCTATTTAATCTAAGTAGAACTGCCTCCTAACTGTCACCTGTCATTTGCAAAGCTGTCACCTGTCATTTTCTAGTTGCAAGCTGCACTTGTCTTTTTGAACTTTAAAATTTCAAATCTGAAAAACGACCTTTATTTAATCGCTCATATCTCCGTAACCGTTTGTGCTAGAGACTTGCAGTAACTTTCGTCAGAAAGCTTAGAATCGTGGCTTTCCTACGAACCTAGAACCACATTCCTATCCCCTATAGTTTTGCCGCAATCGTGAAAAACGCACTCGCGAATTTACCGCGATTTGCAAATTGCTCCACGTGTGAAAACAGAAGCTGCTTGCCTTTCAGTTGCCAAAAATTCGTTTAACCTGCTAGTTACACCCTAGATCCTTGCTAAAGTGAGCCTGGACTAATATTAACTAGATACCACTCACCCTGAACCTCTAGAGGGAATTAAAAGCATTTTAGCATATTTTTTTCTTCATTGCCAGCACATTTAAAAGCATTTGGGCCTGTGTTTTCAACTTCTGTAGTCTAAGTTGCTGGGTGAACTGAATTACATTTGAATTGCATTTCCGAGAACTGTGTGCTTCCTTCCATTTCCTTGCATTGCATAAAGGGGGGGAGTGGATTGCCAGAGAAAAGTGATTACATTGTTTTGTTGAAATCATATTGAGTATTTTCTGTATTGCATTTTCATTCCACATTGCATCCATTTGAAACCATAAAAGTATTGTTGCTATCTTATCCATCCTATAACCACTCATCATTGATTATAAAGAGGTGTGCTAGTGCCAGACTATCCATTATTGATTACTGATCAGATTAAGTGTGATATTCAATTATTAATTTATTATAAAGTGTGATATATATCTATATTGTTTAAATTCTCAAATAAACCTTTTAACTTGCAAAACAGAACTCCTTCTTGGCTCAGTGGGGTCAGGGGGATTCCAAGGGAGGGGTGTTATATAGGGGTAGTCATCCAGAACGCATGAACTGGACATAAAGATCTATCAATAAGGGTTTCCATTCAGTATCCCAGACTAGGCATTGACTTAGCTGTAGTGTTGAATTGAATCCTCTTACAAATAGGGGGCTCGTGCCGGACGTTTGGGTTAGATCTACCATTTGTGCAGATTAATACAGCGTGCCAGCTGACCAGATACACATATCCGGTCGGATCACCACGCTGTGTTACGCTGTAAAGCACTCCTCAAAGGAACGCTCTTAGGAAAAGGTCTGTTTTGCAAAAATAAAATACAAACTTCTGTAAGTCAGGACAGAGACCAATCTCTAGAATGACGACCTTAGTAGACATGAAAATAGCCAGAGAGCACCTCTTACATAAACTATTTGTGAGAGGTGAATGGACTGAACAGGGCCAGGATGCCTGGTTGCAGGCCATCACGCGACAGGTCACTGAAACAGGGTCAGACCTATGGAGAGATCAGGGTCCATTACATGTGGCCCTGAGTGAAATATATATGGCTCCTAAAGCCAAAGATGAACACAATAAGATTGCCAGGATAGCAGCATACCTGTACCTATATATGGGAGACATGCAGGATAAATGCACTGAAAGCCAAGATCTGGCAAATAGGCAATAGATGGCAGTAGAGAAGGCCCGATCTGATCTGGCCTCTTCTGAGCAGAGGCTGCAGAGGAGCCAGGAGTCAGAAAATGATAGTAGGCAATATATCATTAAAATAAAAGAGGATATGGGCATCCTACAACAGGAAAAGACAGACCAGGATACCAGATTTCTGGCCCTGCAGAAGGAGCACCAAGACAGTTTGGACTCCTTACTGCAGAACCAGAAAAAGTTGGAGCAACAGATCAATTTCAACAGGGCATGCGCGGAGCAGGTAGTCACCCTGCAAAGCCAGCTAGATAGAGAGAAAGAGGAGAACAATAAACTGTTTCTGAAAGACCTGGATACCCAGGCAGAGTTTGATGAGGAGCGCCAAAAAGCTGGTGCCTTTCAACGACAGAGGGACGACCTGGCAGCACAGATGCAGGCTCTCAGTCAGGAAAGAGACACTTTAGGCCAGGAAGTCTGCCACTTAAAAAAGGAAATTGAAGAAAATCACCTGGCCCTCCAGGGGCTGGGTGACCTCCAAAAAGAAACCAGAACTTGGTAGAGCACACCAGAAGGGTGGAAGATGCTCTGGCAAGAAAGGAGCAGGCCAGTAGGGATGGGACTCAGGGGGTAAACCTCCTGCAGCAAAGACTGGCCCAGTTCTCCAGGACCAACCAGGAAGCACAGAGGGAAAATGAGGCCCTCTGTCAACACAATGATAGGCTCCAACAACAGGTAGCGATGCAGGAGAGACTGATAGAGTCTAGTAAGGCCTTGACTGAGGAACTGAAAGCACAAATGCAGGCTCTTGCATTGCAACAGGGAGCAGGGCGGATAGAGATGAGGTCCGCTGGGAAAGAGAGACTCCTGACCATAACCTCAGGAGCCCTAACACCAGGGGCCTTCATCTCTCCCAGTCCCTGGACTCCACCACCCCCATGTCCCCTGGCGCACATGAGCACAGGGCCACAGGGATGGCAGATTACTATCCAGCTAAAAGTATGGGGCTCATAGGCCAGTACCACTCAGGAATGGAGGGGTGGGCATCCGGGTATGGGCACCCAAGTACAGTACAGTTCAGTGGGGAACCCCAGGAGAGTAGGCCCCTTAAGGGCATCCTGAAAACCTCTGCCCAGTTAGGTAAGTGGGGGGGGTACCCAGCAAATCCTGGCCGCAAGGAGGGATCTGAAGACTCCTCTGAGCACCACAGGAAACAGGAGACCAGGTCCCCACATTCTGCCAGCCATTCCCAGGCTCGCAGAATCCGGGAAAACCTGGAAGATCTGACGGGAACCTCTGGGAGCAGTGCCTCTGAGTCAGAAGATGAATGGACCAGGGTTACCCGAACCAAAAAGGCCAATAAGGCAAAAAGGGCCTTGCTTAAGGACCCCTTAAAGCAGATTAAGGCGATCAGGAGCGTCATCACGCCTTATCATAAGAACGCCAAGTATTCTGTTTGGGAGCACTTAGAGTTGTTTGAGCAAATGATGGAGACTTTTCATTTGAAGGACAGCCAAAGCTGTATCCAATATGTAAAGTGGACCTTCTCCCCGGAATACTCCAGTTTCTTTGCGGGGCTGGAGAACCAAAATCATTTAAGATGGTCCACCTATAAGGCGGCCATCTTGAAACATTTTTCCATTCATAGAAATCCTCAAGAGGCTCGCAAGGAAGCCTACAATTTGCAATGTGGGGAGGATCAGGCCCCACAAGAATTTGTGAAAGAACTGAAACGTTCTTTTGCGCAGACCACCAGAAGGGTGCGCACAGACAGTAGAGAATTCATTAATACATTTTTTCATGCCTTGCCCAAATACATAATGACCCAGCTTGTGAGGGATTTTCACGAGAAAAGATCTTTAGACTGGGTCATTGAACAGGCTACCCGGATCTATGAGGTGCAGAAACCGGTAGATAGCAAAAATAATGCCCAGAAAAACCCCAAAGCCAACAGCACCCCTGCTGCTGCCAAGGTGGCAGAGGTAAAGGTCACCCCCGTTTTGGATTTGGAGATGGGGGGGCCTAAAAACCTACCTGCACCTAATAATGCTAGGCCCAGAAGGTCCTCGGGCCAGTCACAGACAGGGAGCCAGGGAGGCAGCCCCACAAATGGGGTCCCTCGCTCTCCTGATTATGTAAGTCCCCGTTACAAGGGAAATCGACCCATCCTGGGTTATGTGTGGACTCCTCCAGCCCAAGGGGGGGGATCCAGCCAAGCACCTAACCCAGGGAACTTCCCTCCTAACTTCCCACCGGAGGGCAGAAATTCTCCAAATCCTGGGCAGAACTTTTTCCCCAGGTATCCACCCAATTTCCAACCCCAAAATCATCCATCCTTCTTTCCCCAATTCCCTGAGCACAGACAACCTAATCCAGGAGAGGGGAGGCCAAGGGTGGAGGGGTACCCAAATCTTCCCAACCAGGGGTACTACCAAAGAAGGGATAGCTACCCTTCCTGGGATCAGCCCAGGGGAGAAAACAGGGCCCCGTATCAGCCTGAGCGGGTTTCCCAGTTAGAGCGCCAGGTTCAAAACATGGCGCGGGATCTGGGTCACATACTGAGGGCTCAGCAGAACCCTCAGATCGGCATGCCGGCGCAGAACGCACCCAACTCTGGACCTGGTGCCCCAGAACAATGACGGGGGCAGCACCCCGATAACTCACCGGTTCCCAGGGAGGAGGCACAAGGGGAAGGGGGGTGTAAAGCCTTGGAGGAAGCTTCCTTCCTCACTTGTAAACAGCCCCTGGAAACCCAGGAACCGGAAACAAAATCTCTTGCCCCTGAAAGTCTGCCTCCTAAGGAGCACAGGGGGGGTAGGAGAAACAAAAGACCCAAACAGACACAGTTTGAGGAAGAGGTACAGATCTTCCAATTTGAGGGAGAGGGATCCTCAGAGGATCCTGGGAAAAGGATCTTCTCCTTCAGAGAGGGGGGAACTCCTCCCAAAGGAAAATGGGTCCGTAGGGATGCAAATCCAGACTGGGGAGATGGGGAGACTGAGCTACCGCCGCCCACCATCTCATCCCAGAACCAACAGCAAGAAAATACCCTGGTTCAAACCCATCCTGATGACTGCCTCCAAAAAGGGGGGGGTGGCCCGGAACCGGAGCCAGGGGAACCCACAATGGCTCTGATCTCCAGTTGCCAACTTTTTCTTTCAGATTCCCAAGGCTCTCCACAGAATTCTGCCCAAATTTCTTCTCTAGCGATGTCCAAAACCAGAAAGTTAGCCCACCAGTTGTCCAAAAATGTGCATTATCTGTGCCCCCTTGAGGAGAAGGAGGGAAGATACTATGCCCCGGTACAAGTACAGGGGCAGGGTACAATATCAGCGCTGGTGGACACGGGATCTCAAGCTACCCTTCTGTCCAGAAGGGCCTTTGATGAACTGAATGCAGGAAGGGGAGAGAATTACCAAATTCCTCTCACCTCACTTCCTGGACAACTCCAGAACTTTGACGGGAAGGAAATTCCCGTCGAGGGGACGGCAGACTTGGACATTAAAATTGGGCGACACAAGTTGAAACACCCAGTCATAGTTGTGACTCCAGAGGGCACCCCTTGTTTACTGGGGAATGACCTCCTGAGAAGGTTGTCACCCCTAATAGATTGTGTAAACAAGGTCCTCTGGACCCAGACTAGCCGACCAATAAAATTAAAACAGAGTGTCAACCATGTTAGTTTAAACGGCACCTGCCACATGGTTGAACAAAAACCTGACCAAGTAGAATTTCACTTCCAGAATAGCCAAATTCCAGACGTGACAGTAATAGCAGTAGGACAAGAGACTGGTGGTGGAGGGTCCTCTCTATTTCTGAAAATCAACCTTCCTTCCAGTCTAAAGTGGTACTCCACGCTGGAAGGAAACACTCTGAAATTCTATACTAATCCACAATCAGAAACTCCCACTCCTATAGTCCAGAAAGATGTGAAATCAGCTCAGAGCCTGGCTGATATTCAGCAAATTGGAGAGCAGTTGTTCATCCCTGTTCAGTTAAATGATGGGAAGGACTCTGTTCTCGCTCGAGTGTGTGTGAACAACGGTAAGAGCTTCATCAGCGAAGCCATGTTCCGCCAACTCCCAAAAGATCCAGCCATTCCCACATTCAAACTGATAGACAAATGGGAAATGGACCTGGAAGCACCTAATTCCAAACATCTCCTGCCGAGCAGGTGTATGCTCAAAATCTCCATTGGCAACAAGAGCATAGTCCACAATTGTTGGGTCGTGTGAGACGTCCCTGCCGCCTTTTACTTAGGCAGTGACATTCTCAATCGCTTTGCCATTAGTTTGGACCTAATAAACTTCAAAGCTTGGTCCCGATTAGTGGATAATCCCATGGGCTTTGATGATCCAGAAAAAGCATTTAGGTCAGCTCAATTGCTACCTTATGCAGTTGAAATTCAGGTTAAAGAGGAAGTCACCATCCCAGAAAGGACCCGACAATTCTCCCTGGAAGTGAAAGTCAAAAGAGGACAACATTTGAAAAACCCTGATGCTTACATACATCTAAATGCTTCTCTCCAACAGCAAGGGTTGGGGGTAAACCCAACACCATTAGTCAACATAGAACATGACACCATTCCAATAGAGGTGGATAACAGCGACTTAAAGAGTATTACTCTAGCCGCAGGCACCATTATTGGAATGGCGGTTGATGACCGACATTTCTCCATTGATCTTGGAAATGAACTGTTAGGGCCAATCCCCAAGGACTGCTTTGACAGTGACAGTGATGACAATACAACACCAGACAGGATTTTAACCCGGCATGGGGGGAACTTCCTGGTGTACACTTCTTGCCCTTATGGTAAGGAAGATGTGACTTGTGACTTCAGGAGGGATGAGGTGATTTTCCAGGTCCATGAGGGCTGCCTTTCCCACCTGAAGCCTCTGGTCCAAATCAGCACTCTGACCAGGGACTTCTCCGCCCAGCTGGAGGAGGCCGCGGAGATAGCCAAACCAGAAGTCTTTCCAGGCTTCAGGCAGATGGTGGAAGAGAGAGTCAACCTATCTGATGCCTGTGTGACTCTGGAACAAAAGCAAAAGTTGAAACAAGTTTTCTTGGATTTCCAAGATCTCTTTGCGGTAGACTCAAATGACTGTGGTCCCACTGACATCCACACAACAACAATCCCCACGGACCCTGGCATGACTCCAGTGTTTGTGAAGCAATATCGTTTGCCTCTCGCATCCATGGAGTCCCTTACTGAAATAATTAAGAACCTTGAGTCCCGGGGAATAATCCGTCCAGTCCACAGCACCTTCAATAATCCAGTGCTGGGAATATTGAAGCCAAACGGCCAGTGGAGACTCTGCGCCGACCTCAGGGAGCTCAACAAACGGGTCCATACTTCCCGATGGCCTCTGCCCTACATTGACCAAGGGCTGGCCCAGATCCAGGGGTCACAGGTATTCACTGCAATAGACCTGACCAATGGATACTGGACCGTGCCTGTCAGTAGGGAGGACCAATACAAGCTGGCTTTACCTTTGGGGGCCAGCAGTATACATGGACCCGGACTCCCTTCGGATACCTTAACTCCGGTAATGAGTTCAACATTTTCCTACATAAGGCCATGCCCGACCTGGGTGCGAGGGGTAACCTGGCGTATGTAGATGATGTCCTCATCAAAAGTTCATCTGTGGAGGAACACATAGCGGAGATCCGTTATGTTCTGACCCAGTTGAGGGCCGCCGGAGCAAAACTTTCCTTTCAGAAAGCACAGTGGTGTAGAACCCGTGTTAATTTCTTGGGGCATGAGATTACTCCTCAGGGTCTCTGTCCCCAGGAAAAGAAAGTGGAAGCACTTCAGAAACTGAAAGACCCCACAACTCTGCGGGAACTAAGGAGCCTCCTTGGACTGACTAATTACAGCAGAAAGTTCATTGAGGGCTACGCAGAGATCACCAGACCCCTGATTCATCTCCTGAAGGGGGGGTCAAGTGGGAATGGGGTCCAGAACAAGCCGAGGCAGTAAGACAACTCAAAAGAAGCCTCTCACAAGCGCCCTGCCTAGCTTACCCTATCAGAAACAAGGAGTTCTTCCTGGAGACGGGGTTCTCTAATACATGCTTGACGGCAGTATTATACCAAAAGCATGACAAGGTCAATAAAGTAATCTCCTATGCGAGCAAAACATTATCCTCTGTGGAGGAAAAATTCAACGATTGTGAGAAGGCACTCCTGGCGACGGTGTGGGCATTGAAGAATTACCGCCCGTTTATCCAGGGGGAACACATCATAGTGGAGACTCCACACCAGCCTCTGCAATATCTCCAAAGTGACAGAATCCGGGCCGGAAATGTGAGTAATTCCCGAATTACTTCCTGGATTCTGTCAATGCAAGGCTTTCCTGTGAAGGTCAGATATGGCCAAAACAAGAAGAGTCCCCTCGCGCAAGGTCAGGCTGACTTGCATGATTGTGCCAGAGAAAACTGTCTCGAGGACGAAAGTCTAAAAATCAAGGACAACATGGAGGCATACCTTAATTCCCCACACAAAGTCTTTGAAGAGGACAAGTGTGAGGGAATGCCCACTGTCTATATGGATGGATGCTCTTACCATGTTGACAACAACGGGGAGAAAGAACTGGTGGCCGGCGTAGGGAATGCATGGGTGAATGAGTCCCCAGAACCCTCCGCTGGATACAAAATTGGTCCCCGAAGTGGTCAGGTGGCAGAATTGATGGCTGTGCATCAGGCCATCCTCACTGCTGTCCAGCATCAACTCCACGAACTGGTCATAATCACAGATTCGGATTATGTACGGAACGGGTTCGTGGAGCACCTGGTTAATTGGAAAGCCAGAGGCATGTTATGTGCTAACAACAAACCCTTGAAACATGGGAAGTTGATCCAAAACATTGATGATCTGGTCACCTCGAATGGGATGACCATCTACTGGAAAAAGATCAAGGGTCATTCCAAAGTCGAGGGACCAGACAAAACAGGAAATGACTTAGCTGATCAGCTGGCCAAAACCGGGGCCATCCAAGGGGATCTAATTGAGATTGAGTCCCTGTTGGGGGAAATCCAGGTCACTGCTATCACTAGGTCCCAGACAAATGCTCACAACGACCTTTCAATTGCACAATGGAGTAAGGAGACCCCTGATGCTGATTTGATTACCGCTCAGAAGGGGGATCCAATAATTGGTAAATTTTACCAACACCTTGAGGACCCTGAGAACTTTCCCCTGACGGATACCGATTACACTGGGAAAGAGGACCTAAGAGTGTTGATGAAATGTCCAAAAATTTTCCGGATCCAAGACGGTTTGCTGGTAAGGAAATCCAAAGCTGGCCACGATCAGTGGGTGGTTCCTACCTCATTCCGAAGCCTGATGTTAAGTCACGCCCATGATGCGGCCACCGCCGGTCATAGGGGGTTTCACACAACATTGGAAATCTTAAGAGAGGTTGCATACTGGCCACACATGGGGCAGGACCTCGACCAATACTTGAAGGGGTGTCTTGTGTGTGCAAAATTTCAGCCGACGTCCCTCACACACCGCGCGCCTCTCCAAAAGCGGGGGATGACACTGCCATGGTCAGATTTACAAATCGACTTTGTAGGCCCTGTGATTCGCTCTGCTAGGGGAATAAGTACATGTTGACTGTGACATGCTTGTTTACCAAGTGGGTGGAATGTCTCCCAGCCCCAAACTGCAAGGCAGAAACTGCAGCTGCCCTGATGATTAACCACATCTTTTCCCGTTTTGGTCTACCTCAAAGGATTGAGTCAGACAGGGGTAGCCACTTCACCAGTGAAGTAATGACAAAGATGTGGGAGATACTGGGGGTCAAAAGGAAGTTGCATATTGCTTACAGGTCAGCTTCTTCTGGGGCAGTAGAGAGATATAACCGGACAATTGTGAGCATCTTAAAAAAGTTTGTGGCAGATTCTGGGCCAAGTTGGGATATCCGATTACCTCTGGTCCTAATGGCCATCAGATCTACCCCTTCATCTGCAACCAAAATGTCACCATTTGAGTTGATGACTGGGCGCAAGATGGTGCATCCTCAGCATTTGCTCTATAGGACCCAAGAGCAGACACTGATAAATGCCTCCACTTCTCATGAGTATGTGGAGAATTTAAGGAAACACCTCCAACATGCTTTTGCTTACGCTCAGCGGAATCTAGAAAGATCGGCTGATAGCATGAAGACCCACTATGACCTGAAGACTTCCAGGAAGGAATATCAGGTGGGGGACCGGGTCTATCTATACAACTTCCAAAGAAACCAGGCAAAACAGCGGAAATTCTTGCCTACATGGAAGGGACCCTTTGAGATCATCGACAAGATCTCCCCTGTGGCCTACAAAATCCACATCCCCAAAGGTCCTTTGGCAGAGGGGGAAGACAAGAGGGTCCACATAAACCAGTTGAAATGTTGCCATCCCAGGCACACTCTGCAACAACTGGAGGAATCCTCTGGAATCCTAGCTGGTACTGTCTCAGACTAATTCAGTTCCAACCATAAAACATACCACATCTAGTCTCTAAAATATTGTGATTTGCATGAAACTGTCTCTTAGTTATACTGTTTTTTTTTTTCAAAATAAGAATGTAATGTTTCGTTATGATGAAATGCATATGCTGCCCCACTATCTCAACAGTGGTGGAAAAATGTCTATGAATAGGTATTGCCGCTCTTCCTTTGTCGTCCTAGGAGAAAGAAAACCTGGAGACGGGCCAAGGAGGACGATCCGGAGACTGGGAGGAGACGCAGGGGGCCCAGAGTACCGCCCAATATTCCCATCAGGACCGGCGAGGAGAACCGATCGATCCGACCGGATGGAGAGGAAGATGCTGAACTGTGCCATCTATTGGAAGAAGATGAGGAAACATCCCAGGTCTTGCGAGTCCCATTAGTGAAATAGAATGGCCGTCGCAAGAGGGGGGCTTGTGGGATGTATTTATCCACGCATCCAAGCCCTACCTCAAAACTGTGCAGTACTGACATGGAAAACATCATGATGGCCAGAGCTTCCCAGAAAATGCACAGGGAAATGCATGAAGAATAGGCTGCCACTCATTTTTGCCGATGTTATGGGCACAGAAGGACACTGCCTAAAACCACCATTGGACTACCCACACAGTAGTCTGAAACCATTGGGAGTGGCAATGCTGATTGCCAAAAGCAAACCCATAACTGTTGGGAATTCATTTTCTTAAATCCCAAAAAGGGGTGCAGTACTAGTACTCACCACTATCAAAAAGCCGGCGTTTTAAAACAACACCAGATTTTACTTTTTGTGTAAAACTGAATAAATGAACCCAAAACATGCCAAAGAAAGACTTACTGAGAGGTGGATCCAATGTAAAGTTATATTCTGAAGTGACTTGAAGGTTTATAACAAGACTGGCTGAGCTGTGGATTTCAGCAGTTTAAGTAAATTTGGACTGAAAGACACTAAAAATCTAAATGTTTAAAATAAATGAGTGACCTATTTCTGAGTGTCACATAGGTTGCAATTGTTTAAATGTCATAGTTTTAAACTTAGAATCAGCATTCTAGCTGCATATGTAAACATTGTCTTGACTTAAACTGGGTAACAAAAAGTGACATTTTATCTGAAACCTGGCTTAAGGAACTGAATTCTGCCTGGCAACTACCCCTATCAGGAGTGAAACTTGAGTCACAGCTGTGTTCCCAGGCCTATCTGCCTTTTGCTGGCCACACTAAGGATATGCCATCTCTCTGATAATTGAATTAAGGGGAGCCCCCACAGAATACAGGAGCTCTGAACAATGCAACCCCTTTCACCCAGGCAGATGGTTTATTGAAGATGTCGTAAATGTAGCTTCCTCCTGGAAGGGAAGGGGAGGAGCACTGCCTGTGAGAGCAAGCTGGCTTGGCAGAACTGGAAAAACCAGAAATTCAACCTTGTGCTGGGGGGAAACCACACCCCTTTGGGGCCAGAACATAACTCTAAAAAGATGAATAACTCATAGTACGGACTTGTGAAAATTATTTAAATGATACCATAATTCTTGTGATTTTTCTGCCCACATTTTAAGACGTGTTAGGACCCGGTGGTATGTGCAGGGGGGTTTTAGCGGAAACGAGGATATTACTCAAAATGTGTGCATGTGAAAAATCTGACACTTCATCAACTAATGTCCATACTCCTTGCGCACATGTGTGTAAATTTGGGTTAATGTCCGATATTGCAAAATCAGTTAAAAAGTGAAATATGTGCCATTTCTGAATGCAAGCCCCCAGGAAGAGCAGAGTTTGAACAGGGGATACCTCCTGTGATATGTGAGGGGTGCGTGTAATTTTAAAACAATATGTACCTCTGCAAATATGTATTTGGATCAAAATATAGATTGTGTGTAAGTTGACAGGGGTGGGTTCTCTGTACCATAAACAGACCTCATCATGATGACACTTCATTTCATTCCCCCAATCAAGTGGAAGCGGATGAAGTGGCCAATGACAAGTGTAGAGGGGTAGGGGCTAGTGATGCTGCACACACACCCATTTTAAAAACAGATAAAAGCAGACAGACAGGACAGATAGGGACCTTCAAATCCATTTGCAGCTGGAAGCTCTGCCAAAATTCCATACCTTACCTCCATCAAACCTCCAGAGAGCCAAACTAGAGACTTCAATCTATCCAGAACTAGAGACCCAGACCAGACCAGCAGAGCAGAGCTGATCCAGACCACTGTTAGCAGAACCAGAGAGAGCTGACCCAGATCACTGTGAAGTGCAGAGACCAGAGTCCAGTCTAAAACCTGACCAGATCCGTGGCGAGGCCCATTTAATTCAAGAATATAGTGTGAGTACCTAGCAAACTGTGCAGAACCAATCTCTTAGTTAACATAATATAATTCAATCTATTTATCTAAGTAGAACTGCCTCCTAACTGTCACCTGTCATTTGCAAAGCTGTCACCTGTCATTTTCTAGTTGCAAGCTGCACTTGTCTTTTTGAACTTTAAAATTTCAAATCTGAAAAACGACCTTTATTTAATCGCTCATATCTCCGTAACCGTTTGTGCTAGAGACTTGCAGTAACTTTCCTCAGAAAGCTTAGAATCGTGGCTTGCCTACGAACCTAGAACCGCATTCCTACTATAGTTTTGCCGCAATCATGAAAAACGCACTCGCGAATTTACCGCGATTTGCAAATTTCTCCACTTGTGAAAACAGAAGCTGCTTGCCTTTCAGTTGCCAAAAATTCGTTTAACCTGCTAGTTACACCCTAGATCCTTGCTAAAGTGAGCCTGGACTAATATTAACTAGATACCACTCACCCTGAACCTCTAGAGGGAATTAAAAGCATTTTAGCATATTTTTTTCTTCATTGCCAGCACATTTAAAAGCATTTGGGCCTGTGTTTTCAACTTCTGTAGTCTAAGTTGCTGGGTGAACTGAATTACATTTGAATTGCATTTCCGAGAACTGTGTGCTTCCTTCCATTTCCTTGCATTGCATAAAGGGGGGGAGTGGATTGCCAGAGAAAAGTGATTACATTGTTTTGTTGAAATCATATTGAGTATTTTCTGTATTGCATTTTCATTCCACATTGCATCCATTTGAAACCATAAAAGTATTGTTGCTATCTTATCCATCCTATAACCACTCATCATTGATTATAAAGAGGTGTGCTAGTGCCAGACTATCCATTATTGATTACTGATCAGATTAAGTGTGATATTCAATTATTAATTTATTATAAAGTGTGATATATATCTATATTGTTTAAATTCTCAAATAAACCTTTTAACTTGCAAAACAGAACTCCTTCTTGGCTCAGTGGGGTCAGGGGGATTCCAAGGGAGGGGTGTTATATAGGGGTAGTCATCCAGAACGCATGAACTGGACATAAAGATCTATCAATAAGGGTTTCCATTCAGTATCCCAGACTAGGCATTGACTTAGCTGTAGTGTTGAATTGAATCCTCTTACATAACGGTGAGTTCACATGGTGTTACACTTCACTTTTAAACTCAGGTTTGTAAATGTATGTGCTGTCTGGCCCTTGCATGACATTTTTCAAAATAAGCCCCTAGCCAGACCTTCAATCTCAAATTCCTTGCTTAACTCAGGTCCATCCAAATGCACGCCTTCGCAAATGCTATAGTACACACTTGTGACTCGTCACAACCCTATTGCCTGAGCAGTATAAAAACAGCTGGCTTCTTGCATCTCTTCCTTGCATTACCATGTTTGGAGACAACGCCAATCTCAGCTAACATAGGCAGGAAAAATAACATAATCAAGTTCAGGTAACACCATGTGACATTCCTGCACAAGTGGAAACTGTGATAAAATGACCACTGCTCTGCAGGAGTACAGGGATGAGTAGTGGCTAAACCGCCTACTGGCCACTAACAGGATAGCAAAACAAAAGCCTGAACCCCCCACTCCCAGTCCACGCCATCCAGAGGAAAAGATCACATCGGCACTCAAACCACCTAACAGGTACGCCAACCCTACTTTATCAAGAATATGCAGCCAAATATTTGGTACCACCAGGTTCTATGCTCTTAACCTAAATGCTCCTAGTGAATGATTAAAGAATATCGAGGCTTAATACCACATAATAGAAATATGCCAGTCACCAGGCAAAGGTACCATGCACATTTATTAACAGGCATCTGGCTCTCAACACCCTGCAATGTGTGCAAGAAGACACCGTGAGATGAGAGGGTGCTGGACATTTCAAAAACACAAGTATTTATACAAGTTTTAAACAATCCCGGACACATCATCCAGCCCCTCTTCATGTCATACATTTACCTAGGGTTTAAGGCCTATGCACATAACTAAGTCATGCTTAAACATCTTTGAATAGTTTGTTGTTTTCCTTCAAACATATCAAATGTTTTCCAAACATAAGACACAAATGCAACATTCCTTATTTTGCTCGCTTATATTTGTCTATCATGTGTTCTTGAGTTTAAAGTCCACTTAGTTTCAAGGAGCGAAAACAAAGATTTCTGCAAGAAGAGCATGTTCAAATATTCATCATTCTACTTTGCTGTTTGAACGAAGAAGGCACTATTGGGCAGATTGTATCTAGATTACTGATTAGTATGGCTTTTGTTTAACTCCAAGGTTTCTCAGTGTAAGACAAGCAATCCACTTTAGCAGCTTCAGCATTCTTATCTACGTTGACATCATGGAAACAGTACAAAGTTAATTTTGCTCAGCTGGAGCCAAAATCACAATTCTAAACATGGGACAGAAAGCAAGAGATGATCAAAATGGCGGATAACTCAAAATTGCGGCATAGTCACCCTGTTTCAGGTTCATTCAATGCAATTTATAGTGTGATGCGAATGTGCGTAGGCCAATTGTTTACTATCAGGCTGTATTCATGCAAAATATACTTTTACACTAGTATACAAGCACCTTCCACTCTTCCAAAGGAACACCATTACTATAAATTGCACCTGGTTCTATGCTCATAATCTAAACGCTCCAGCCATATGAGCACCTTCCTACTCTCTTTACGGATCACCATTAATTTTCCATTGCACCGCCCCGCACAAACTGGGAGACACTATCCAACGCACCTAGCACTTGACAAGTTTAGGAAAGCCACTTCTGAAAATACAATGGGGACTTTATTTGCAACTTGCAAGGGAAGGCCTGGCTTTATAGACAACAGGTACAGTGCTGAGGGCAACAGTGTTCATGAACCCACTGTCACTGCCATGATGGAACCACTAGTGCCTGTAAGAAACTCATGGTGACAACAGTAAAGACAGACACAAGTGATCACAGTTCAAGGGTGTTTATTAAACTGTAAGTGCAGGGTGGAAAAATGCCTAACCTAAACTTGAATCTAAGATGGAAGCAAGCATCAACCAACAAATAAAAAATTGGGCAGTCCTTGTGGCATCAATTAAAAAGCCTATACTAAAAAACAACCTATTGCCAATTCCTTACAACTAATTACAGAAAGAGTGTGGGATAGGGTATTCAAATTAAAGGAGAAGGTGTTCACAAATAATAAATCAGGATGTGATTGCCTTCAGGTCTCGCCTCCCCACAATTTTAGCACAGGACAAGTTGGGACATTGAAGCACAGCACATGCTCGAGCCTTCCCAGCATGAGCTAACAGTTCTGTATCAGCTATCAGGTTCTTTGATTGTTAAATCTCTTGCCTTTGAGGCCTGATGCTCTCAACAAACAACACAACGTTCTGCTCTATAAACACTTTGGGTGATGGCTACACCCCTGGATCCACATCTTCTGGGTGCAGACCCCTCAGAAGTTGTATGCAACAAATTAAAAATACAGTTTCTTTCTCAGTGAATGCTGGGTGATAACTTTCCACCCCTGGATCTCCCTCGGCCAGGCTCATACCCAGGATGACAAGGGGGGCACTTCCATTCCCCTTGTCTTGCAATACTTCTCACTTTCACAAATCTTAATATCTTTTTACCCAGGACTTTAGACTTTGCCCCTTTAGCATCCCTCTGCCGGGTTCACTCTTGCTAATCTTTACCATGAAGGATTCACTTCCCTTCAGGTTTCATAATCATCTGCCAGTCAAAGACTTTCGATGGTACGGAGGATTTTACAAGACCCCTGTATGACCACTTTGACCTTTCTTTGCCTCTCCCCTAGGCTTTCTGGTTATGGCAGTCTTTGCGGTTGGGTAATCGCCCAGAGTTTCCTGCATGAGCACCACCATGGTGCCGGACTCCTCTGTTGCTGGTTTTCCCCTTCCTTCATTAATAGTATCTTTTTCTTTGCAAAGTTCCATTTAGCCTTTGGCTACTTTTTGTTCAACACATTTCGATTTCTTACCGACACTCCCCTCTACTCACTGGCTGTGATGAACTGCTTGGCTCTCTTTCGCCAGAGTCAAGGTTGGTACCACAGAGACAAGCGTCTCTCCCCGGCTTGGCAATCAGCGGAGGAGGGTCTTGTGTACCTTTGACATCCTTTGTAATACACATTGGCTATAGGTCGCCAATGTATTATTCCCTGTGTGGAGGTTCCACAGGCCCTGGTCGGAAAGGGCAAGGTCGACTCTCTCTGTGTCACCCTCTTGGTCTGGGCCATCTTTCTCCTCCTCTTGAACTGCCGTGCTGTGTTAGCTCTTACGTTGTGCAGTCTGCCTTGCTCGACCTGTGCTCGTGTTCTACCTTTTATTCCTGTGGGAAAGGGAAAGAGCTGTCAGGTGTGTGTGATTCCATTCAATTGCCTGACCATGCCTGACCCTTGGGCTGGAACATGTCAGTTAAACAGTTTTACCATTAGTCCATTGTCTTTCCCTGGGTTCAAAGGTTTTTGTGAACTGAAAAATTATATTCTTTGTCCTAGGGGGGTGGGTAAATTCAGAAAGGTGAGATGGTTAGGGTTTGTGACGCAAACAGTAATGAATGGGATTATTAGCATGAAATAAACACAGTTAATTGTAGGGACGGTAGTGTTTTATCTGAACAGGTTGGCAGTGCAGGACACAATAATCAGAGGGACCAGAAAAGGAATAACCAGTGGCATTCAAGTAGGCAACAGAAAACCAAGGATTCTGGAAATTGTGGTTTTTGATGGTAACAGGGTTTCCCCAAGCATAACCCCAGGTTTCCCTACCCAGGTGATCCTCCCTCGCTCGTCCACCCCCAGGGTAGGGATATGAGAGTGCCACCCTTCCCCTGGCCACTTGAATAAGGGATCCCTGAGGTTTGCTTGGGAGAATACCCTTAGGTTTCTTACATGCCCCAGACAATTAACACAGCAACACAGCACATTTCAGCCGGGTATATTTATATATTTTTCTCTGTGCCTACACACCCATCACCAACAACAGTAAGAATATATAGGGATAAACCAAATTATCAGGCAGAACAACCGCTGACACAGGGGTCATCTGACAATCATCTCTGGTCAGACAGCAGATGAGATGGTCCATGAAAGAAGCAACTAGTGCGCTTATACAGCGGGATTCAATGGCCTCTAATGGTTTCAACACTTACAAGCGAGGGCATCCACACAATGGGACACAGTAGACACTCAAGTCAAGCCGGTAAGATAGCTCAGTGGGTTGAGCACTTGCTGCTGCGATCTGAGCATGATCTGCAGGTCGCAGGTGCAAATCCCGGCAAGGCAAACTCAGCCTTTCATCCTTCTGAGGTCGATAAATGAGTACCAATTTCGGTTGGGTGATATTGCAAGTAAATATGTCCTGTATAAAGCGCTGTGGATAAAGGCACTATATAAATAACACATCATTATCATTATCAATACATACACTTGATAATTCAAATTGCCAAGTTATGCACCAAGCACACTCACCAGCTCTCAGAGTTCCCTAACTCCACTCTGGTTTTCTCCACAGCTAAAAGCCCTAACAGCCCATCGTAAAATACTTCCGTACCATGCTCTAAAGACGTGACGCTTAAACAAGCAAACCCTAGGTAAGGATTAACTTCAACAAATACTATATAATACACCTCAAGGAGGCACCCAATGTACTAATATGTACCGTTCGATTACACTAACCAAATTACCTCTGTTCCTTCCCTCTCTTTCCTTCGGTACTGTTAACTCACTCTCTTACTACCTAATGAACTTTGTATATGCTAAGTAATGTGATAAACCGTGATTATGTTACTATATATACTCTAGCAAATGTACTTAAACATGTGTGCAATTTGTAAATACAAACAAACATATTATAAATTACTGTACAACAATCATGTTCACTCCCTATCACTTTCACTATATGTCACTTACTCACCAATACACCTGTCTGAATGTAAACCAACCTTGAAAAGGACCCTAAAGGGACAATACATGTGTCAGATGACCACTTTTAATACAAAATAAACCTCACTGAACTAAAACGAAGTGTGTAGATATGAAATCTACCTAAAACCAGTGCAAGGTATCTGGGTACAAACAAGCTTCAATCCCAAGGAGATGTGGGGGCTGCACCGCTACCAACCTGTGACCTTGCAGCTAATAAATCTTGTCACCAGTAGAAAGCAATGACAAAAATATATATACAAGATTAAATACGAATAGAGCGAAGCGCATGTCGAGACCATGATCTAGTGCCCCTGTTTCTTATGCCCTCAGGCACTAGGAACCCTGTGTTCTATGTACACCTTAAAGTTCACAAAAATCTTGAGGATCACCTGGTCACCCTATTGTATCCCACTGTGGCTCAGTCCTTGAGCCAACAGGGAAGTATACTGATTATTTTGTACAGCCAGTAGCAATAGATACTAAAGCTAACCGGAGGGATACTTTGGACATGATAAAAAGAGTAGAAGGATTACCATAGAATAGGATCAAAAAAATGTTGGTCACCTGTGATGTTACTACCTTCTACACTAATATCCCACAAAGAGAGGCCTTGCAAGTGGTGACCAAAAACTGTTTGAACATCCAACACCACACAATGTTACTTCCACTTTCATCAACAAATTGTTGGAGATAGCCTTCATAATTTCTTTACATTTGGGCCACAAATATATGCCCAGAGAAGAGGCACGGCCATGGGGGCATTGTTTGCCCCAGTTTGGCCTACATGTACATGGGCAATTTTGAAAGTCTGTACATCTTGTTAATATTAATGTTAAAGGACATTTGTACCGTGCACTATTACCAATGGAGTGGTCCCCTGGCACTCTGGTGGCTCTGAAAGAGGGAGGGAGGGTGAGTTAGTGGGAGGAGGCTGGAAAAGTGAAAGAATGCAGTGATGTGAGGTTGGTGGCCTCAGCCCTTCAAAAATAATACCTTTCAGACATACCTCTAGCACTGGATTTGTTACATTGACGATGATTTCTTCATTTGGATTGGAAGTCAGACCTCCCTGTCTGAATTGATTGACTGGTTGAATTTGCGTAACTACCACTTGCAATTCACCATGTGTACCATTCGGGATTAGGTACCATTTCTTGATACAGTCATTTCATGCCACAGTGCCTTGCTGTATACCAAAATTCATCGAAAAGTGGCAGGCCGCAACTCCATTCTCCTTACATGAGAATTTGCCATACAGCCAATTTCTAGCAATCAAGTGTAACTGTACATACAAATATGATTATACCATCTATACTAATGATTTAATTGACAGTTACACCTCAGAAGGTACCCTTATAAACTAATGAGACTTGCAGCAAAGAAGGCGTAGTTTACTGACAGAATGACGCTAACTGACCCCAAAAAATAGGATGGCAATTAACAATAGAATCTTATATGTCACAACGTTCTCTTAACATACCAATAAAATCAAGAAATTGATTAGAAAACATTGGTACCGGGGGGCGCTAGAGAGCCCGACAAAAATGGCCGCAAGCCTGTGAGCTCTGTGCCACCTAATTGACATCTGGACCGATCCTTGGTCTATTCCCCTGTTGGAAGTCTTCAACGAATGCAGAAAACAAGGCAGAAGTCACTCTACCGTGCCCTGGAGAAAATCTGGAGAAGCTCGGACTTGGGACACCCTGAAACTGAGCCCGTGAGGCAACCCGCGGTTGACATGGGGACCACGTGAGGTGGGAGGGAGGAGTCCTGAGGCAAGCCCAAACCTTCTCTGTGATACGCCGACTGGTGAACGCTGGACCAGAGGGGGAGAGAGAGGAGCTCTGCATGTTGGACTGCCACCTCACAATTGCAGCGAGCTACGGAAAGCCTGGCACCCCACTGAGGAGACAGTGATTCTCCACCGGATCAACCTCACCGCAATAAGCATATAAAGGACGCGCCAGGGGGCCAGCGGGAGAGCCCATCCCTGCGAAAAAGATGCGTGGTACGGGAACCTCGCAACCCAGAATTTGAACCCTGCATCATCCGGTGGGTGCCCAGTGGCCACACAGGAGCAGGGGCAATGCACAAAGGGGTAATCCACCCTGAATGATTTGAGGAGTCGGGAGCTAGGACTGGCTGGCAGATCCGGGCCGGAGCCTGCCGGCGAACTGCAGATGGAGTTGGAGGAACTGTTGAGACAGTGTCATAAGGACTTGCCCACAGGGCAGCAGAACGCATAATGCACACCCTTCACTCTGCAAGATCCGATCTGACTGACAGTGAAGGCAGGAAACCTGGAGCCACGTCCGCCTTGGCAGTGCTCTCAACCAACAGGGACTGTAGCCTGAGATCGGCCTGGCGGGGTGTGGCTCCCCAGCGGTACACACAGGGAAGGAACTTGTGCCTCCCGCACTGCTATGGACACAGCCCGGCGCTTGGGCCTGGAGGCGTGGTGGCTGGCCACGGGTTCCAAGGAGCAGCAATGAAGGTACCCTCCCCCCAACACACAAGTGCATCCACACCCAGCCCAGGGATTGCGGAATGAATGCCCCACTGACTGCAGAAGTGCACACAGAGCACCCTATCAAGAGAAAAGGTACATTTCTACTAGGAGGGGCCTGAGGAAGGACATGGAAAGCAAGCTAGCCGGGCATCTAAGTGCTCCAGGTATACGAGGCACACTTTAAAGTGATCTCATTAATGTGGGAGGGCACAGTCCAATCGGGACTCAGATAAGAAGCCCAGCGGCACACTCCGTATAACAGGAGCAACAGCACTGCAACAAGATTTGCGATGGCAGACTCCTAGAGAGTTTTCTTTAGCATGGAGTCACATGCAGCTATAGAAGTAAAGGCAAGGAACTTGTGCTGTGCACACGGCGGGCAGGGTGAGGCTACATGTCTCACACTGCACTCTCTTACGAAAGGCATGAACTCTAAGACTGGTAAAATCTGTATTTATCCTGGATGCACCGGGCCAGCAGGGTGGGAGCCATATCACGCTTCCTGAGGCCACCAGATACCTGGCACCTCATGGAGTGCACATCACACGCTGCCCAGGCCTAAGCACCTACAGGGGACACACCTGCTTAAACATTGTTATTGATCGCTGCTGAACATTTACCATTCAGGCAAAGTGTGCACATTCAACCCCCCAATGACTGAGACCCGGCCCCAAATGTGATCACTGGACACTGGCAAGCCACCATAGAGCAACCATATCCCAGGTCGACCCCATTCCGCAGCGAGGAGTCTGGGATGAATCCACTCACAATCACCACTGCAGGTCCACTGAGACATATGGATAGACACCTGGGAGCTGGGGGGACTCCTTCACGGATCTCATGAGCGGTGCAATGGCAGAACAGGCGCATAATTAAGATCACGCAGCAACATTCGAGGCTCAGGGGTGCAGCACACAAAAGGAATCCTGACTGCATACACTACTGAGAAGGTGGGTCACCACGGGCTCGGATGGGGCTGACGGGCTAGCTGCCCACCCTGGACACCACTGCACCAGAGGTAACAGATAACCGATACAGGATAAATGCCTGAAGAACTGACTGTCTCTCGTACACCAGTCATTCTAGCTCCTGGCAATGTCCAAATCAGGGGAAGGGAACAAGCATTAAGCTAAACTGCACTTTTAGTCACCAGCTCCAGTCAAAAACAAGAAAGCAATGGCGACCGCGCGCGAGGCACACCCACAAACCTCGACGCAAGACCCAGTGGACGCATTTAGAGATATCAAAAAGATGTTTACGCAGTTGCAATCCAGCATTCAATCCCTGGATGGTAAACTGGACTCACTGACTTGCAAGGTAGACCACATGCAGGTCCGCTTAGACAAACATGGCGAATGATTAGGTGAAGCAGAAAGGAGAGTATCGGAGGTGGAGGATGTCTCCACCTCCACCGCCAGAGAGATGTCTGCAGTGAGAAGAGCCCTGAAGGAACTCGTAGATAAGCAAGACGATCTAGAATCCAGATTGAGGAGACACAACATTAGGATTATAGGTCTTTCAGAACAGGCTGACTGGAAAGACATGGAAACCTTGGTTGAAGATCTGCTATGAGAAGCTACGGGCCTCGAAGGGTTTTCGGAATTATGCATTGTGGAAAGAGCACACCGGATACCGAATGGAAGGAGACCCATTCCAGGGGCACCACGATGCCCAGTAATAGCACGACTATTGAATTATCGAGACCAGGATGTGGCACTACGCAACGCTCGGGAGAAAGGGACAGTTCAGTACAAAGACAGCGCAATTAAACTGTTTCCTGATTTTTGGGACAGTGTGCAGGCTTCGCGGAAGACGTTTCTGGAAGTCAAGAAACAGCTACGGGACCGAGGGATGAAGTATGCAATGCTAGTCCTTTCTAAACCGTGAGATGAGCACAATGGCCGGGCGGTCCTCTTGAACACCCCAGAGGAAGCCACAATGTTTCTGGAATCACTACCGAGAAACTCCAGACTACGAGGGTGTTAGGGAGAATTCTCTTCTATGGCTAATTTCCCTTACCCATAGAGTCCCTCAGCAGCTTTGCTGGATTTGAGGGGTTTCTTTTTTTCTCCTGCTAAGAGTGAGACCTTTTTTCCCACTCTTAGACAGATTGCTAGTGTGTGTTTTAGGCTATCTTGTGTGCTTATGGCCTATGGGGTTTTTCTCACCCTCATAGGAATCATCGTTTTACATGTGTGGTACACAGCACCCTCCGTGCCGTACCACAGGGGTGTCGTAGCTACCCCCAAACATAGACTCCATACCCTGGGACTGACTACTGTCTCCCAGGGCATGTAAAGTGCCCATTGCCTTTACTAGTAAAATCTTATGAACAAAACCAGTACAACCCATCTTACTATTGAGGTACTGGGAAGGGTTAACAGTTTTTCAATAGTGTTCATTTTCGAGGGGGTACCGTATAGTCCCTCTCTCAAAAGTTTCTGGCTGGTGGCAATGGTTACTACCGTAAATATTTTCCTCTGGGATTTTCCCATTGTTCGAGGCTACCACTTTTACTGACAGCCTCTAAAATACCGCCAGTTTATTTTAATATTAACTTTACTTCGGTAGGTTTTTATTGCCAGAACTTTGATTTAATTTCTTTCTTTCTTTCTTGCTTCTGCACAGAGGCCCTCCTTTAGGCACCACTGAGTCTGGGGTAGACAGGATGTGTGGGAGGGGAATAGGCACCCTGGACAGGTTGCCTACGCAACCCAAGTCGCACTCTGCCCTGATAGGCTGGGGGGTTCTCCCGCCAGGAGAGCAACCCACTGTGTGAGTGACAGCTAGTGGGTCTTGCTGCATAAAAGCATGGTCCTGAGGACTGGAGGACAAGACGTCGCCACTGGAACTAAGAAGCCAGAGAGGAGAGAAGCCAAAGACATCTGCAACGACTGAACCACCAGTGATGTCCTGCTGCAGCGTCTCACCACTTATTTCCACACGATGAGAGAAGATCTTCATCTACAAGATCCTTCTTACCTTGAGCTGGTGGGGCCAACCATTTCGCCAATCGCCTTCCAGGACCTGCCTTGGTCGAATCACCAGTGCCCCGCACTCAGAGACCGGATAGCCAGGCACCCATCCACCACGACCGCGATTTAAAGGAGCGTACCTTTTAATCCATTTCGTCATCACCGCGGCTGGCTTCTTCCATGGGCAGTGCAGTAACTCGAACCTTCCTCCACGACGAGAGCCTCTCTTCCTCTGCTGGACAACAGAAACTGCAGGAACTGCCAGGAACCACTGCCACCGCAGGAGCCGCTTCCACTTTTCAGGTACATTGTTCCGCCAGGCCTCCCGTTTCATGGGGTACTGCTAAAGGTGTTTTAAATCCTTTACTTACCTACTGGGTTGGCCGCCCCTATCATCTAACTTTGTCTTTCACCTTTTGCAACCGCCTTTTCGAATCGTTTAACAAAGACTTGACTGCAGCTACAAGAACATTTAGCTCCTGGGCACTTTGCCCTGTACCACTGACTCTGGCACAGACCTATTGACTCTGGCTAAATCTGTTACAACTGTCTTCTCTAGATTGCTTCTCGCCTAGAAATGTGTTGGTGCACCTAACTCCTTCCCCTTTTTAAACTTGTGAAGTGCCATTTTGCTCAGTTTTCATCTAAGTATTGCTGATACTAAAGTATTGCCTGGCCTAACTTTTTCACAATCTACTTGGGAAGTGTTGCTGGTGTGCTAAAGAGTCTAACCCTGTGTAACTTCTCCTTTCCCTCCCTTTTGAGAAATTGTTAGAGTGCCATTTCTGCTTGGTTTTCACTGTACCGTTTTGCTCAGTTTTCACTCTTGCTCAAACTTGTCAACAATTTAAATAGTGAGTTGTGTATACTTTTCTTGACTGATTTAACTTGATTTTATAATAGTGATTTGTGTGTGAATATCAGAGTGTGTAAAATAAATATATATATTCTTTTTGATACAAAGCTGTGGTCAGTGTTTCCTTGTTCCGTAGTATTTTAGTCCTAATGTGTACACCCTGAATACTGCTCATCTCCCTCTTGAGATATGTCTGACTGCTTAGCCACAGCTACCAACTAAATCTTTGTGGTACAGACTGATACCAAAGGGAATGTATTGCATATACCTGTAGTCTTAATCTGATGTAGTGTTCCCCAAGGGAACTACAGTGGATTCTGCCTAACAGAGGGAACAATGACTGAATACGCCCGACGAAACATATCCTTTTGCAACGGCTCATTGTATCACCAACAATGATATGCACTCAATATACCGGGGGGATCTAAAGTTTATGGGACTGTGTTAGGAGGTAAGGCTCATAGTGGCCCCCTAAGCAGAGACTTGTTAAGACACATGTTAAAGCTGATCAGTTGGGGTAGTCAGCACAGAGGAGGGGGGTTTGCTCAGGAAGAGGGGGGGACTTAGGAGTCACTGAGGAGTTGGGGTTGTCGGTGGGAGGGAGGGGCAGAAGGTACACCTATTACAATATTCACACCTTACCTGGCATCTAGTGGAATAGGGTCACGAGCACAGACTATGAGTCGTCAATCAGACGTGCATTGGGCAGAAGGGTCAGCATTGTTAACATCTGATGCACGGGCGCCAGTGGCAGTGCGCTGGTCTTCCCTATTACTCTCCAAGCATGGCTACACTTAAACTCTGCACGTGGAATATAAGGGGGTTGAAATGCCACACCAAATGTCAGAAAATACTGCTATATATGCAGTGGCATGGAGTGGGAGTTGCTATCTTACAAGAAAGTCACCTCACTTCAGACACAGAATCCGGGTTTGGGAGGGCTTGGGGCTGTCACAGGTATTACTCCTCGTATTCGTCCTATGCAAGGGCGGTATGTACCTTAATACCAAGCAATGTGGGGTTCCATCAGACCACAGTAGTGAAGGATGAGGGAGGCAGAAGCCTTATCATTCAGGGTGCTATTCAAGGGGAACTGTACACACTGAATAATTACTACGCCCCCCCAACTTAGACATGGTGGACACACTGGAGTGGGAGGATCGACAACTTGGGGAAATACCGCTGGGGAAGATTATATGGGCGGCGATTTTAACGCAGTGATGCAACCGACACTGGATCGGTCTGGAGGCACTCAGGGATCTGGGAATAGTGGGACAAATAGGTTACAAGGTATGGTCATGTCGTGGGATATTGCTGATGTGTGGAGAATTCGTAATCAAGCGGTGAGAGAATACACATGCCACTCAAAACCTCACAACTCAGCATCAAGGATATATTTCTTCCTGATATCACACTCCCTAATGGATCGGGTGGTGGGAGTGGGAATACATGCCCGCACTCTGTCCGACCATCCCCCCATCATACTAGAGGTATCCTTATCTAGAAGGGAACAGGGAAAAACCCCATGGTGCTTTAAAAGCGAAGGACTCACTGACACGGTTTTTTGGGACGGGATGGCCACATCAATAGATATCTATTTTGAAGTGAATGAGAGTTCAGTCCAGTCAACGGGGACTCTGTGGGAGGGTTTCAAATGTGTGCTAAGAGGAGAATGCATTTCCAAAGAGACAGGGATTCTCAGGTAGATCAGGCGGGAACTAGAACTTAAGGAGGGCAGTATACGTGCGCTGCAAACAGCATCCCCGAACCCCCCGGATCAGGAACAAGCCGAGATCCGTACCCAATTACAGGAATTGCAAGATTTAGCACTACGAGAGGTGCAATATATCAGCAATCAGGCAAACGTGCGCCAATATGGGTAGGGGCATAAACACGGTCGTACACTATTTAGGGCAACCAAAATGGATGAATCGCATGGAAGAATCCAGGCCATTGTGGACGATCAGGGGAGAGATCAATTAGAAAACACTGAGATAGTACGGCAGTTCTTCAACTTCTATAGCCACCTATACTCCTCTTTCATACAGCCCTCTGTTTCAGACATAGAGGAATATCTGGAGCAGGTGGCCGTACAGTGGTGCTCCGAAGGCCAAAGGGAACTACTTAACCACCCGTTGACATTACACGAAGTACTGAATGCCATTAAGTCTCTACCAAACGGGAAGTTGCCGGGACCCAATCGGTTCACAGCAGAATTCTATAAACACTTTGCTGAGAAACTAGGGTCTTCTGTTGAGTATGTACCACCAAAGTCTGGAGGGCGGATCCCTACCAGACACATTGAGGGAGGTGGTGGTCGTAGTGCTGTTTAAGCTGGATAAACCCAGTAAAGAATGCTCGTCCAATCGGCCGATTTCGTTAATCAACATAGACAACAAAATCTTGGCATCCAGGCTATCATCGTTTATGTTGACTATGGTTTGGGCGGATCAAGCAGGCTTCGTCCCGTTTCCTCAAAAGTAAAGGGCGCAGGGAATTACCAGGTGTTCTTTTTTGATCAAGCATTTCATTAACACTGGCCAGCCTCCATGATAACATCACAAACCACAGCCCTTTACCCCAACAAGTATAAGAAGAACCAAAAATATTTAACCCTTTCAACACAACAAAGGTTGCCTTTAAGTCTGCATTGTTGCATCTTCTCTTTCATTTCTTCATACAGCAACCTAAGCAGAGTTATTCTAACTTACTTGAATTATGCATCAAACAAATAATGTCTCAACACTTTAAATCATGGATGGAAGAGGCACAACAACTGTTCTCGGGCGACACAGTTAGTCAAGGATCCAGAAACGGAAATGGCAGAACAAATATAACTTCCCTTAAAAAACTTTTTTAACATCTGGAACAACAATCAAAAAAAGAAATTTAGAGATGGTGGGAGATTGCCACATTGGAAACATACTTAGAAGTGAACAGGATACCCAGAGGGTTACATATCTGTATCTTTCCATCATTTGAGGAGGAGGAAGTGGAGGCACTAAAAGACTGGGAAAAATTACTAATCAATACCTCTAAGGAGATGATATGTAGACTTATTGAACAAACAAAGAAAGCACATGACACCATACTTCAAGAAATGGACATCACCAAACGACTAATCAAAAATCTCAATATACCAGAAGCCACTTTCAAAAATTATCAGATATTGGATAGCTTTCTCAATATTTACACAAATGAACCAAAAATAAATAAAACACAACTTTATTTTAGAGATGAGCTAGATTATACATACAACAGAGTCTACACATTCCAGAAACCTCTCACAATACCAAGAAATATTAAAAGGCCCAATAAACTACCTATGTGTAAAGCAGAGGATACTAAGGGGAAGAGTCATACCCCTTGAGATTGTGGAGTATGGTAATGTGAAAGTGAAGACATTGAAAACATAGTGAAATCAAGGGGAAGGTAGAAACCCATTTAACTGGTAGAGCGATGTTGGTTTCTTTTACACTTTGGAACATTATGTTGGAACTTTGGAAAGGAGCTGCAGGTGATAAGCTAAAAGAAATGTTCCCTTTGACTTTATGTTGAATTTACTGTGTGAGGGTCAGGTTAGGATTTGGGACACAGGACAGAGAACTTGTTGTTTTGGACATTCTGAAACATACATTCCTTAGTTTTATTGAGGCAGGGAAACTCCTCCTAGAATTAAGGATAGGTATAATTTCCCCAACCCTCTCTTCAATGTCATCAATACAAGTCTTTAACAATCACCATAATGCCACTGTGTCCGAGTCTTACTCTTGATCCCTTATACATGGAACAAGGGAATTAGATCTGGACCAGGGATAAGAGAGAAACCTTATTAATGTTGTAGTACTTACATGGATATAAACCAGAAGGTGAGTTCCCTATTTTGCAATAAAAAATCCACAGATATTCAGGTTGGATCAGAATGACAATGGGCACATTATTGTTGGGAGATGCATGCTAAAAAAGAAATATGTGGCTTAAAAGTTTTCATTACAATGTATGGGTAGTGAGTGGAACTGATACATCACTATTTATGGGTATCAAAGTTATACATATAATGAGCAAGGCACTGGATATGCTGAACCCAAAAATGTGTTCCAGTTTGAACAGTAATACACAAGGGTTTGAAGACAAAAGAAAATGATTAGTCATGCCCAAATAATGAATGCCAGGTGCAACTGAGATTCAGGTTAAGAGGGATGTATGCATCCGACATCCACTAGGAAGTTTACAGTTTCGTTGATAGTAAGAAAGGGACAGCACCTTGACAAACCTGGCATTACTGTCTCTCAATGAAAATAAACAGCAAGAAGGCATTGGTTGTGCCTATATTCCACAGGTTTAGATTGAGAACATTCTCATTCATGTACTGGTAGACAACACAGGGTTACAGGAATTTTGGCTAGAAGAGGATACACCTTTAGGGGAGGCAGTTGAGGATTCAAACTATACAGTAGATTTGAGCAATCCTCTTATTGCAACATACCTAGAAGCAAGTTTTCCTGAAGTCATTGATTCTGGCTTACCAACTGTCTAAGTAGATGGTTGATGAAATTCTGTAGGAAGGCCTTTGGACAGGTCCCAGCAGCGGCCAGGTATCTGAACTGGCACCCATATTCAAGGTTATCTTCACGGCAGTGGAGAATCAGTTAAAGAAAAATGATTATGTCAGAAATAGTGGAATATCTCCAAGACCTAAAACATAAGAAACTGGTCCAGACATGTGACAATCTTCTTGTAGAAAACAAGGTGACCATTTATTTAAAGAAAATCAAATAAAAATCAGTTACTAGGTGAGTGGAGGTAGGGAATGACAAGGCTGTCCAGTTAAACGAAAAAGAAGCAGTATTGGGGGGGAGTGTTCAACATACACCTTTTGCTTGGTGAGATTCAGGTGACTGTTGTAACACAGTCTCAATTGCATGACAAAGGTTCACTGTTTAATGGACGTTTGATGCCCCTGACCAGTACTCAAAACGGAAATATAATAGGGACATTTTATCACCACACGTTGGAGATAGAAAGAAATCCCATCATGGATGGTTTCTGTGGAGGGAAAGAGGAGCTGAGGGGGGTACACAAAACAATAAGCAGTTTCATTCACAAGACAGCTTGTTGATTCACGGTCTGTGTCAAGACACAGCCAGTTGGTGGTACCTTTCTCCTTTCGAGGACTCATGATGCACCATGCCCATGATGTGATAACAGTAAGTCATTGGGTCCCGGAAGACTTTCTAGATTCAGAGATAATGGGCCTTATCATAACAATTGCGGAATGGGTTAACAGGTATCGCTAATGGTGGCGGACCCGTTAAATCCATTCCGCAATATTACAAAGTTCCCTCGCGGGACCCGATGTGGATGTCTGGTTTTACCAGATGTCCTTACAGGATCCCGCGAGGGGACCAGGGAGCTAACAACGGGCCGGTCGTAATCGGGGGGCTCAAATGGGAATGGGGAAGGTCCGGGCCCGGGTTCCCTGAGGGAGAAATTGCTGGGCCCTCCAAACTCGGAATGGCCCGGTAATTCCCCATTCAGGGAACCCGGACACGGTTTTGGAGTGCATGGCTACCTCCAAAGTCGTAATGAGGCCCAATGTGTCGACATATGTACCACGATTTTGAGTTATGCACCTAGGGATGTTAAATGTATCCTGATTCCAAACCCATGTCTGTAGCAGACAGGGTGCTACCACAGAAGAGGGGTTGGCCTTCTATGGTCTGCTCTAAAGGTTGCTTTCAGTGGCCCAGTTGAGAGGTTGGCACACAGGAATAGTTACATGATTGCTGTGACATGTTTGATGTTGTAGTGGGTGCAATGTATCCCTGCACCCAATTGCAGCGTGGAAACCTCCACACACCCTAGAGGTTTATCACATAATCTACCGATTAGGTTTAATACAGAGATTAGAGTCAGACCACGGGATCTATGATGCCCAGGTTCTCACAGAGTCGATTGATCAGGATGGCATGGTTGACTGTATCAAAAGCAGAAGACAGGTCAAGGAGGATGAGGACAGAAGGAAGGCTAATCAAGATTAGAGAGCAGATCTTCAAGAGATGTTTAGGAGAGCAGTTCCATGCCTCTGGCTGCTCTGAAGGCAGGCTGTTGGTCATTGAGACAACCAACATATTCAGTGTGGAGAGTAAACTGGGAGATGGCAAGATTTTCCAGGAGTTTACCCAGGAAAGGAGTGATAGAGATCATGTGATAATTTGCTAGACAAGAAGGATCAGCAGAATGCTTTTAAGGAGGTGCACAAGGGAGTGCTTGAGGTGGAGAGGAGAAAGATCCAGTGTCGAAAGAGTGATTTCAGAAATCACCAAGGCTGGAGCAAGGTGTCAATGTGGTCCTTGATGGGTCTGGAGGAGCAGGGGAGCACCTGTTTGGAAGAAACTTTCATAGATTGGACTTGTCTAGAAACATCATCAGGTGTTATCAGAGAGAAAGAGGAGAAAGGAGGAGGCGAGGGATAGGCAGCCACGGGGAGGCCGAGAGAGGTAGAGGAAGAGGAGATTGGGGACAGGATGTCCTGAGTTTTAGTGGTGAAGTGAGACGCAAAGCCATACAGAGCGCCTGGGAGGGAACAGGAGAGGTGCAGACTGCAGAAGGATTTGCCAGCTCCTTGCAGATTTTAAAGAGTTTGGCCGTGTTGTTAGAATCCACAGAGACGTGGGGTTGGACTCTCTCCTTGGACAGGACAGAGAGTCTGTGTTGCCTTCGGAGCAGGCCAGTTTGTCAGAGGATGTGCCGGAAGCCCTCCACTTCCTCTCAAACACCCTGCTCTTGTGTTTCAGGACGGCAAGGTGATAGTCATACCAATAATTACACTTAGAGGTAGGCTTCAAATGGAGTCTCAAGACAGGGGCAAGGATGTCCAGAGTGTTGGAGATAGAAAGATGGAGGTTAGAGAGGGCTGTGACAGAGTGTGAGTGAGCCGCAGTGCTAGGCAGAATCATCTGCAGTACCCTTAGGGAACACTACAGACAATTAAGACCACAAGTGATAGTACAATTTCACCTTTGGTACAAGCCTGTACTATACAGTAAAGTGGCAGCGATGGCAGAGCAGCCAGACTTATCTCAAGAGCAAATTAGCAGTAATAGGGATTACACAAAGGACTACAATTACTGTGACTCAAACAAACACTGACTCAATGTTTCTGGTTAAAAAATACAAGTACATTTATTTTTAAACCATCTGTTCACAAAACACTTCTCTTATATTAGATAAAGCCACACTCTAAATATACTACAAACAACCAATTCCTTTTGTTCAGGTCAATTCCAGGTAAGTACATTAGGATTTGACAGACAGGTGTTGCGAAACAAAGACGTTACCGTGGGTTAATACGCCATCACTTATTGACAGTAATGACAGTTCGGTCTTACGAAAGAAAAGCGTACCCGCGGGAAGAAATGTAACCGTAGTCAAACACACTTAGCACATAGAATTAAAACAAGGGAATAGTGGATAAAAATCATAGGCAATACTTTTGTCAAGGCAATAGAATCAGAGGACGTGTTTTAAGAGGCAGATAAAAGTCAATAGGCCTCAGCCAGTGTCAAATAGAACAGGGGCTCTATTGTCGAGGATCACACAGTGAGAACAGTTCAAGATTAACGTTGCCATGAGTACTGGATATTGTCAAAGGGAAGCAAAAGTTATAAGAGGGAAGGAAGAAAGGACAAGCCTTCGGAAAGGAAAAGGGTTCACCCCGTTTCCTCAAGGTCAGATGGAGAGAACGACCAAATGGACACAGTATCTTATTCGGAAGAAGAAAGCTGGTGCTACGGCAGTTGTTCCTGGTAGTTCCTGCAGACTCACGGTTCCTGAAGCTTCAGTCATGGGGACGAGAAGGTGGACATCTGGAGCGATCTGCACTGCCCAGGGATGAGGCCAGAAGCAGCAAAGCAACGATGAATAAAAGGTGCACACCTTAAAAACAGGAGAGGGCTCTTCTTTTGGCTATCCGGACCACTACAGCTCAGTGCAGTGATTTTGACCCAGAAGAGGATTCTCTGGCTGTAGAAGGTGAGATGGTTGATCCCACCAGGCTCAAGGGAAGAAGACCCTGGACTGGATCTTCTCTGTAGTTGAAGGGTAGATAGTTCAGGACTGCAGCAGGGCTTCACCAGGATCCAGGAGTTGCAGCAGCCATCTTCTTCTCCACTTCTCATCAGTTCTTGTAGTTCCAGTGGTGACTCTGACTTCCAGCCCAAGAGTCCTGCCTTTTATGCGAACATCCCCCATTCACACAGCCTGGCTGTCAATCACACAGCAGGGGGGTTGTCCAGCCCGGACAACTACCTCAGCCAATCGACACAAAGTGCGACTTGGGACTCCAAGGAGACCTTGTGCAGGGGGTGACTAAACCCCTCCCTCACATTCAGCCCACCTAGACTCCCAGACGCCAAAGGAGGGCTTCTTCGCAGAAGCCTGCCAAAGGACAGAGAACAAGGAAACCAAACCTGGTTTGGCACGAAAAGCAAACAAGAAAGACCCTTCCAACACGAAATGGTGAAAACCACACTAGGACCGAAAATACAAATGATATGGGGTAGCGGGTTTGATGTTCTCGTCTGTCACCACAGCCAGAACACTAACACGTGAATCCATGTAAAAATGATAGTTACCACTGCCACCAGACATGTCGAGTCGGGAAGGGTGACACAAAGTGCCCTTTGAGGTACAGAAGGACAGGGGAAAGATATTCCCCTCCAGTACTCCATTGTAAGATGGTTGGTACTGGATCTGTATTTAAAAGGACTATTAAAGCCAATGGTGACTTTACATGTTTCTGAGGGACAGTAGTCATCCCCAGAAATGGAGTTCACAAGGGAAGCCTAAAAGACATCCCTGTGTCACTGCACTAAAGGTTCTGTGTGACACACAGGTAAAAATGTGATGCTTAGGGAGTTGGTGACACTCCATAGACCATGAGAACTAAGTACAACACACACAAAAATACACTGTAAGAGTGGGAAAAAGGCTCCCACTCTTACCAGGTGGAAAACATAAACCCCAGAAATCCAGCAAAGCTGCTCAGGGACTCACTAGGTAAGGGAAATTAGCCATAAATGAGAATTCTCCCTAACACGCAGGACTAGGAAGATCAGAGAAAGTAGAGGAAAAGGCATACACTGACACACACTTCATGGGCCACATGACCGAGAATGTAGGTGGCAGTGCTGGGGTGGGCTTTGCCTGAGACACAGAGAGTTTCAGCTGAGAGGAAAGCAGAAAGTGGTCGGTCCAAGAGAGAGGAGTGGTGAGAGTGAGTTAGAGAGGGGGATGTCTGAGGCGATGAGAACATCAATGGTGTGTCCGGCAGAGTGTGTCAGACAAAAGGGTAGAATGCAGAGAGACAGAGTGTTGCAGAGGTAGCATAAGAGCCCAGAGGAGGGATTAGAAGCATCCAGGAGGATGTTGAGGTCACCAATGAGATGTTGAGAGGTAGAGGCAAGGCTAGAAGAGGAGAGGTCAGCCCAGTCTGAGAGGAAGAGGGCAAGCTAGCCAGGTGGCCTGTAGATGCCATAGCATTTCGGGGCTGGACTGCCCATGTGGGCGGGAAAAAGACTGATATGCAAATGGATATTTCCCATCTGTGAAAGGTACAGTGAGCAAAAAGCGTGTGCTGCAAACTCTCATCTCAGAACAGGTTATCATGCCATGTTCTTTCTGGAGAGGAGCGCCTGCTATATTTTTTGAAGTATTTGCAAGGAACTTGGGGTTGGTCATCCTGGGTTACCTGGGGGCAACCAGACATGGACTCCCTGCTCACTGTGCCCAGAGAGGCGCAGCTTCACCTCACTGATGAGGCCCAACAAGGCTGAAACACATGTATGGGGTTGCTGTTGGTACTCTTGTTCAGAGAGGAATTGCCATAGCATTTCAGTGCTGGACTGCCCATGTGGGCGGGACAAAGACTGATATGCAAATGGATATTCCCCATCTGTGCAAGGTACAGTGAGCAAAAAGTGTGTGCTGCAAACTCTCATCTCAGAACAGATTATCATGCCATGTTCTTTCTGGAGAGGAGCACCCGCTACCTTTTTTGAAGCGCCTGTAGATGGTGGCCACAATCAGAGAGAGGCTAGGAGAGATAGAGAGCCTGCAGACCAGGCATTCAAAGGAGGAGGAGGCCTGCACATGAATGGCAGACACAGGGACCCACTCCGGAAAGATCAAGGCCACTCAAACTCTGGGCTGATAGGTTCTGGACTCAGAGAGATTGTTGAGCCCTCTGGGAAGAGGGTGTCAAAACGTGTGACTGAGCTGGCTGTAAACCATGTTGCGGTGAGAGCGAGGACATCCAGGTCAAGTTCTTCAAGGAGGTGGGAGATGTCAGAGGAGTGTTTGACAGCAGAGCAAGAGTTGAGAGTGGTGACGTGAGTAGGTTGCCACATTTGAATGACTTCCGGTGTGGGGTACAGGTGGGAGGTACACTCAGCAATGGTTGTAGAGGGCCCCTCGAGTGGGCAGAGCCAGTATATGGAGGTGGGACAGGGGTTAGAGAGGAGGAGAAGGTAGGTGCCAGAGAGGCAAAGGAGGAATGAAGAGGCAAAGGAGCCAGAGAGGTGTTAGAAGGAGTAGCAGGAGAAGAGAGGAAGTTGATAAGACATGGGAAGTGCCTATCGAAAAGGAGGAGATTGGGTTGAGGGTCATGGACCAAGATGGTCCTATTCAGATAGACATTAATGGAGGTTTTGGATGAATGCAAGGAGGGCAAGAGGGCCACCATTAATGGGAGAGGAAGGAGATAGGAGAGATTTCTAGAGACCATTTGAGGGGTCCATAGTTCAGGAGAGTGAACAGCAATGCTTGTCTTGAACAACACTTCAATGAAGGAAAGGCTTATAAATTGAGTGGCTGCAGGCAGGCCTGGTAAGAGGTTTTTATGACACCAGTAGCGTGTTTACAACTCCAATAAAAAAATTAGCTCTCAGAAGACTGCTTTAAAGAAACACTGGCAGGCATTTTGAATTCAAAGCCTGATAGTAAGGTTTGATAAAAGTGAGCTCAAAGAGTCCCTGTGAGTAGGTGTTTGGGTGGACACAGGCAGGAATGGGTGGGAGTGGCCATAGGGACTAGCATGACCATGGGCAGGCAATGAGTGGGCACATAACTAAACAACACCTACAGACACTGGGCCTAATTACGGGTCTGACAGTAACCCTGCTAGTACTAACGGGGGTTTTTGCCGACCAGTAAATATTTTCCAGTGCCTGACTTCCCAGTACCACCTGGAGATTACAACCTCGGAGGCCCTGGAAGTCAGGCGCCAGTAAAATATAAGTCCCCATTCACATAGAGTGCCATAGGACTCTATGGGATTGGGGACATGGAATCACTGGAACCATTGCTAATGGTCGTGGTGCTTCCATGACCGGTCTGCCTACCACAGCCGCTCTGCCCGGCAGGGTGAGACTTGTCAGGCACGGCGGCTCCAGCAGGCAAACCTGTACTATGCCGTTCCTGAAACAACAGTGCTGGTAAGGTTACCGCCACCCTTGTTTCCGGAACAACAGGGTGTCCCTCCTCATATAGAAATCCACCCTATCAGTACAACAATGCAATAGTTTCTGCTTCTGGGTGTCACAAGCAACAAATAATAGGCCAAACTACAAAATGATGGGGACTGCCCTTGGGTGGTAGCGGTGCATGGTATAAATCAACATAACATAACGTAGCAATAGGGTATAAATGTTTGCAACAAATCTATGTGATCACCGCACCACCCATAATGTTTACTATTAAAGTGCTGACTCCCATTATGGAGGGGTGATCACATAGATCACTGTGCCCTGCATCCCCCGCAGCCAAGTGTGCCGCCGTCTCTTCGCTGATCTGGCGGCATGAGTTCTCGGCCACTAACGTGGGTCTGAACTGGCATCGCAGGGTCCTTTTTTTCTATTTCTTTAAAACTTTTTTCTCACACCCTCATAACCCCCGACCCCCATTACACTGACAAAAGAATTAGTCAGTGTAGTGGGGATCAGCATTTCATTAACGTGCAAAGGCGCAGTAATGAAAAGGTCGCAATTTTTCAGGGCGACATTTTGGTATTGTTCCTCTGCAACCAACTGATTTTGGTGAACCACTTTATAAGGCATTTGTCGAATTGATTACAGAGCAGCATCCCCACACCCTTGCTCTCAAATTTATTGTAGGTAGCAAGGCAGTGATAACTCATAGCCACTAACATCATCAGGCAGATTGCTGACTTCTGAACGCATATGTGCTTGAATGAATGACTATGTCACACCTTCTTCTGACTCAAACCGCCTCTGTGGCTACCCCACGAAGGCAAGGATGCTTGAGCACCTTTCAATGGCAAGAACTGAAATTAAAAGCAGCACCACAGAGGGTTGCATGCAGCCAGCTTCGCTGATAGAATGAGACCAAAGCAACACTCAAAAGGTTGCTGATGTGGCAGTTTCAGCTGATAAAAGAAGCAGGATTTCAATAACTTGATGACGTACTATCCAATGCTATACCACACATCCCCCCATGCACATGCACTCTCACACACACACGTTTGATTCCAGTACACTGAACTATTGCAACTGTAATAAATGCAATGGCTTCCAAAACTTTATTTTAATCACAAAATATAGGTTAGCATTTCACACCTTTCTATTGCTCATAAGTGTTCAGGGCCATCACTGGCACTACAAATATTTGTATACAACGATCTTATGATTTAAGAAATGCACATTCTTGCTCACTAATGCAACTCTTGGACACGGTGAGAGCTGTGTATTCATCAGTAATGATGGCTATCATAAGAGCAGGAAAAATGTCAAAAGGGTTCTAACGGACTCAATCACCCACAAATCTGAAGCATTCATTCACATACTGCTGTCTATCAATCACCACAGTGGCTCCCTCTGTATCAGCATTCTTTATGGCTATGTCACTGTTGCTAATCAATTACTTCAATGATTCTCTCTCTTTGTCCTACTGCAATTAGGTTGCTTTTACTGTCCCGCAGTTCCACCTTTTCTAAAACTTACAATGCCTTATTTTCAAACACACTGGAAGTCAACGCCTCAAAGGGTAGATGTCTTTCTCAATCCCTTGACATTGTCCGTATCTGTATACATATTGTTCTCAAAGAATTGATGTAACCTGAACTTTCTTCATCAGGCATCAAATTCTACTCAGAATTCAAAGGGTGTATGTGGATTCATGAGTACACAACCCCGATTATAAACGTTCTCACCCATTGGCTCCATTATATGTTAAGAAACTTTAATTACCATTTAGCACCGTCCATGTTAATTTGGTTCCCTGATCCCTCCAATCCTGGTTGTCTTCCCTGTCTCATCCTAGAAAAACTGTTCATTCTAAACAATTGCATTGAAATGTTGTATGTAATCTTCTGCCTTCCACCACCGTTGGTATGGGTACCTGTTCCTGATACCTGATTGGCCTCCCCCTGTTGACCCGGAACTATGCCCCTCTTCGCCGCTGTTACTATTAGAACTGTGAGATGTTACTCTAAATCGTACTCAGTGCATTGTAGCTTGATACTGCTGTGTTGGTCAGAATCCTTCTGCTGTGTATGGGCAGGATAGTTCGTGCTGAATTTACTGGATCATGGTTCCAACATCTTCGTATTTATGCCTAGAACGGCACTAGCTACTTGATGCCACCCTCTAGTTTACTTAATTCATCTCCAAGGCTTTGTACCAACTGTCTCTATGAGTCACTTTAAATGAACTCTTGTTGTCCAACTAGTAGGAATGTTGGGGGATCTTCACACTTCCATGCAGTTGATTTGTGATGCAGGCATTTGTATGTTGCTGGGATGATATGTTCACCTGTGTGAACTGGTTTTAATTAAAACATCCTATTTTATTAAGTGCTTCGTCCCCCATGCAAAGCAGGACACACAATACGGACGTTAGACCCACAAGGTACAGATGTTCCAATGGAGACTAAGGGCCAGAGTGACAGACGTTTTCCTATGAGATTGTGCTATTATAAAACGTTTCTGTGAATCAGGCACTGAGCAGTGTTGAAGTGTACACAAAGAAGTAGGGGAACTATGTTCTCTGCTGGCATGCCCCCGCTCTACACAAACCCATTGCCATTGCCCCTCTCACGGGCAAGGCGTATGTCTTGGAAGCAAGAGAACGCAGAGCAACACAGGTCTGAATCCCGGTCCCGCACTTAGAGATTGATCTCTGATATTACACACATTACAAAAGATTGACTCATTTAATTTATTAAGGTTTATGCAGCTCTGTTTTCTGTGGCAATAAGTGCAATGCTTGGGCATTGGCTTCTTATATTGTAGCATTGTCATTTACAATTCAACAAATATTTAACCTTACAATTTATAAAATAACTAAACACATTCAGTATTTTGCCTTCTCGTTTGTAACATACTTTTAAGCCTATATATAAAATCATTGTTTTGTTCTCCCCTGTTCCCCTCTCTTGCCTAGTTTCGCTCTGAAACACTTGCGTACTAGCGCGATATAAATAAAATATGATTATCAATCTAATAGTTTTAACATATATTAAATAGTTTTTAAATGTTTCTGCACTTACAAAATACCAAATTGATATAGTTACATGTCCTACTTTTTACCAGTAAAGGCATGAAAACAGCACTATGCTCATGGTGTTTTTACAAAATATAACCACCCCCAACACAAACCTTTCTATTAACCTAAAAAAAAACCTAAGCAAGCATTGTCAAATCAAATGGGACTGGCTTTGTAAATGTAGGGGGTATGTGCTATCTGGAAAGCTCTCACAGAACAAACAATCAGTAGTCTCTACATATCCAAAGCCAGACTTATTGGATTTGACGGTGTTGGTTTAGAAGTTGTTTCTAACATGTTACCGGCACTGGCATCATATATACCGTTCTCACTACCATGAACAGAAAGAAATTAAGATTTTTGTGTGTCAAATCGAATCTACACTTTAATTTCACATCTTGCCTGCCTTCCAGTTAACAGAGTTTATCATTAACAGAAGTGATCTACATCACAAAGGTTTTTCAGTTGGTAGCGGCACACGCCAAGTTATTGAATTATAAATGATCAAATATCTAACATTAAATCTATTAAAGGGAAAGACATACAAAGCCTGTAACACTCTTATTGTACCTGGCATTTGTTAAGAAGCCACTGATCCTTCCCCACAGTGTGATTTGCTGGAGCTGAAAGAGCTGATTTGCCTAAAAAGAAACGGAATGCCCCTTCTCCCCGCAGATCTTTTTGATCCCTGCTGCACGTGCCAGAATATTATGACGGGGTGCTGTCAAATTCTAATGACCAAAATTCATTTTTTGAAATGTTCACGCTGTGTTTCAGAACCTATAGGTTGGCAATCATTTGAAGGGAAATGTCTTCGCCGAACACTAAACTCAGTGAAGTATTCTTTCCACAAGCCAGGCTCTTAAAGGCCTTTTAGTTCCTCTACATCTCATTCATTAAAGAGGCAAAAATTGATTTTTCTCCATATCATCAACTACTTGAAAAATGTTATCCGAGCTGGCAGCCTTCAGATTTGATGAAGTGATCTTTGGAGCTGATGACACAATGCAAATATGGATTATCCGCCGCCAGAAATGTGCATCATGATCACCCACGCATGGGAAGATACTGTCACCATTTGCTCCAATTGCAGAACCAAGCTAAACATTTTAATTATCATTTTTTCTTCAGGTAATCGGTGGCTGGAAAAATATTTTAAATAACAGCCTGGAAATTCATAATTAAAAAAATATATGTTATAACAATAAACTCTATTGATCAGCCAGGGCCAGCTTTCCCAATTTGAGACTTGAATAGATTGGTTTCAAAATGTATGTTTCCCATGGCCATCAAATCAGGGATATAAGCATGAGAATTGAATTAAATATTCTTTCCACAGTGTGATCCTGCAGCTAAGGCTTGACCACAGAATTTTAAACATCTCATTATACCCATGGCATTGTTGAAAGTGTCCGTAAATGGGATTAAACAATGGCCACTCAAGAGATTCCTGCCAGGCCGCCCCTACAATAAACCTTCACTTAAATTAAGCTTAATGATACATTTCCAGCAAAAGGCAAAATATGGATTTTCTTCGAATCAGTTTCCGGCATTGCCAAATCTGTAGTCATTCATCACTCCCACTAATATGAAATAATTAACTTATTTCACTGCATTGTCTTGTAGCATTTAGCTATAAAAAACAGTTATATCTGTTCCAAGGGCAATTCATACACCGAAAAACAACCGAGATCACTGTTTACTGAAGGTCTGAATTCGTGTTCAATACATTCAATCAAATGCAGGCTATGGCTTTTGAGTGGCATAATTTGCCATTTGTAAATTCCGGGGAACGGCGTGACAAAATCAAATGAGCACTGTCGAGAAATGGGGGTTTACACAATTGCACGATGTTTAGGTAGAGTGCCTTTTTTATGTGCTTTGATAAATCTCCCACTAACATTAAAAAGGTCTCAAAAGGATCAGATGAAAAAGGAACAATTCTAGCAGAACTATGTTGGTACCAAGCACACTCGGTTGTATTAGTCTGACCTTTTCTGCGGGGACATGCTTGTGATGAAAGTGGCTGCACCTGAATCGGACTCCACTGTGATGCTTTGAAGCCAATGATGCCTGAGTACTGTCTCCGGCATGACACGGTGCTTAGTGAACGCACGGCATTATTTGTCACGAATCGTATTGCCTATAAGCGCATAAATGAAGCAAACACTTAGATGCGAGTCGGATAATAGGAGCTATTATTATAATTTTTTTTTTGCCCTGGCAGCCTGTAAAACACCTGCCCGGGCTAATCAGACGAACGTCTTTTAGAACTGCGCAACGCACAAAGAACTATCGCGCATCATACAGGGCGTGAAGTAGCGACCGCCTGCGACACGTAGCTGCGTTGCATTCCTGGCAAAATTGTGATTATTATTTAAATAGATTCAGGTGATGTATTATGTGGACGCTATGCATGTGTTGCCTATGTGATGTGTTGAGGGGAGGGGTACAGTTTGCATAGAGCCAACTGGCTTGGTATTCTGTAAATGTACTGTTTCACAACCCATTGTGTTAGCCGCCGGATAGCGAAACGGCAAAGGGAACTGTGAAAACATGTTTAACTCGATGTACCCGGCATACTGCAGCGCACACAGGACCTGCGTCACAAAAGCGTGTTATAATGGTTCAATCCCGATGAAATGTGCTGTGAATCAGGCCCACTGCCCCCCCACCCCCCGTTCTCTCCTTCCCCCACTCTCTTGCTATCTCTCTCTCTTGCTCTCTCTCTCGTTTGCTCTCCCTTTGTTCCTCTATCTCTCCACCCTTTCTCTCTTTCTTTCACTATGCCCCGCTCGTGCTTGCTCTCCCTCGTTCTCACTCACTCTTTGGGCGAGACTCGCGTGATTAGGTGCGTATTGGCGAGAGCCACCCAGCAGCTACTAAAAGCCGCGTGAGGAAAGCAAACAACTATCTTAATGAAAACAAACAAATATCGTGAAGATGCGGGAGCAGGTTTTGCTATGATTAAGAGGAGAACAAGAGCAGCAGAGCCGGAGGTACCCCACTTGCCGGGTACTTGGAAAGGTAGAGTGTGATTCCATGTGTCCTGGTCGAATGTTGCCATCGCACCAAGGGTGCACTGTCCATACCAGGAGAGGGGATGGTGAGGTGGCTAGGCTATTCGGGGAATGCTGTGGTTCTGACAGACTGTGTGAGGGACCACCAGACCAGTCTGCAGCGTCTACAGCTCCATTTTCTTTTCTTTTCTTGTTAATTATTAAAGTATCTGCACACTGAGCTAGGCTCACAGAAGTACATCGCTTTTAACAAGAGTGACCCTCCGAGAAAGAAGGACATTTTAAGAGACAAAATGGTGAGTATTCTCAACAAAAGACGCTATTATAAAGTACTTTTTTTTAAATTGTGTTTATATTTGTGTGTGCTTTTTATTTTATTTATTTTATTGTTCATTTACAATGCAAATACATGTATAAATGCACATTTTCATTTCAAACCACACAAATATACCAATTAAAATGCCAATTTGATATCTAAAATCAACCACTGTATTTACCTTAAACATCATATAAAAAGGTACAATTCTACACCTGAGATCCAATTTCAAGATGCGGGATCATACCACATATCTTCTTCCATACATTTCATGCTGACGCTGTTACCACAATGGAATCCACACTATATATTGCACTCCAAAATGAATTATCTTCTATACGTACAATATTCGTAACTATGTTGAACCGGAACCTGCTCTCGAACCTTAACTCTAACACTCCGTGTGTTTTCATCTTGCTTGATCTCTCTTCTGCCTTTGATACTGTCAACCATGCCATCCTGCTCAACCATCTCTGTGATAACCTGGGTATCACTGGTCAGGCTCTGGTGTGGCTGACCTCTTTCCTCTCCAATCTACCCTCCCAGGTCCAACTGGGGTCCTTCCTCTCTGACATTTTTTCTCTACCTGTGGTGTCCCCCAGGTATCTAACCTCTCTCCCTGGCTGTTCAACCAGTATCTGGCACTCCTTGCCCACCGCATCGCCGCTCTCTGCCCCAACTTTCAGTGCTATGCGGATGATACCCAGCTCATTTTCAGGCTACCCTCGGCCTCCTCCTCTCCTTCCCTCATCTCTGACTGTCTGTCTGCCACCCAGGAATGGTGTCCCGCCAATGACCTCTGCCTTAATGCCAGTAGAACTGAGATTCTACTCATCGGCACACCCACTCCCTCCTTCCCTGCAGCTCTCTGGCCGGTCTCTCTTGGCCCTCTTCCTGCTCCTACCTGCAAGGCAAAAAACCTTGGGGTCAACTTCGACTCCACACTCTCCTTCTTTCCTCACATATCTAACGTCTCTAAGAAGTTACACTACCAGCTGCACCTCCTCAGAGGTATTCTTCCTTACCTCTCCTTCCCTCAGAAGCTCACTGTCTCCCGAGCCCTGGTTCTCTCGAAGCTTGACTACTGTAACAGCCTCTATCTAAATCTGCCTGCCTCTACTCTCCCCCTCTGCAACTCATCCAGAACAGGACTGCGAGACTTGTCCTTGGCCTCAAGCCCAGGGACAGTATCTCTCCAGGACTGAAATCTCTACACTGGCTCCCAGTGGCTGCGAGGATTAAGTTCAAAAACCTCTACATTGTCCTCAAGGCCTTCTGGGGCCTTGGGCCTAAATACCTTCAACTCTCTCTTCCTAAATATCTTCCTTCTCGAGCTCTTTGCTCATCCATCTCCAACTCCCTCAGGGTCAGCCGCTTCTCCAAGCAACGAGTTGGGGGTAGATCTCTCTCCGCGGCAGGGGCCTCCCTCTGGAACAGCCTTCCCGCCTCCCTGAAACTTGAGAACCATCTCCGGTTCCGGAAGCACCTCAAAACCTTCCACTTTGCTTCTGCTTTCTATCCCCCTCTCCCCTGCTAAATTCCTGCCTGACTGAAACTGCACTGAATCTGCAACTGGGCCACTCTCACCGATCTCGGTCCTTGGCCCAGCCAATCTCCCCCTGCACTGCCTCCCTGGCAACCCCTACATTGCAGAACTGTCTCTTTATCCCTACAGCCCCCCTTCCCAGCACTTGTCTGCACTTACCTTGCACTTGCCACCAGCTGGCCTTATTATTTATCTTGTACTCTACTAACCGTGTACTGCACTTTCCCCCCTCCCTTTCCCCTTGCACTTTTTCCTTCCCCTCTACCCATGCTCTTGCGCAATCTGAATGACACCTGGCCTAGTAGGATCGTTGTCTGTCTTCTCTTTGTTCCCCCCTCCCTTCCTCGTCGCGCCTTGAAACACTTGTGTATAGGCGCGTTACAAATGCCATATCATATCATATGTTCAAATAGCTTTTAATATAAACCTCTTTCAATTTAATACATTGAGTTAGTATGTGTTGAGCGGATTCAATGTCAAGTCTACATAATCTTCACTGCGAATCTTAACACATCTTCCCGTGTGCTCCAGAGTCGGCAAATGTTGAATGGAAGGTATGTAGTGAATCTTCTCATTGGGATAGGGCACCATTTTTAAAGATACATACAAGGCAATTTCTGACTAAAGCCTTGTGTACTGTATTCCCCATACATTTTTAATTTTGCCAGATTATCAACATTCAAATACATATCCAGTTCTTTTCTTTTGTAACAGTTTGGACTATTTGGGTTGATAATTAAATAATTAATCGAAAGGTTCAGCACAGCATGCATCTGAACAGTGTTCTTTAGTTGTATTAAAAACACATTTTTACTTTTATCGGCATATCCTCCGCCAGATAGCTGTTCATGCTCCTGGTTTTGTGAATAGCTAAAATATTTGTGAAATATAGATTACACCTCTGTGTCACCCAAAGAGATCTAATAGAAGGAAGACACAGTTCACTATGTAAAGCTTCAACCGGTACAGCTTGAGGATCTCCCAGTATGGAACTCAGTATCTTTGCTTCATGTTTTTCAATGCCTATAATCATTGCTGTGGGAAGGACCACTAATCCATGTAGAATACTAGGTATTATACCTTTAGAGTATACCGTGATAAGGCTTCTACATTCTGTCCACCCCTGCCACAGATGAAATGCCTTAATAAATAACATTTCTTGAGCACTTTCAATTGGACAACATTGTAATAAAAATCTTTAGCAGGGGGATCTAATCAGGATCCATAGATAGTTGTATCTATCAACCATTTCAAGCTTTGAGTCATCAATGTACCAGGAGGGGATAGAAATATTTGCTTTCACCACCAATAGTCATTATTTTAGTTTTCCTAGTGTTCATTTTAAGGTGGTTAAGCCGAGCATAATGAGCTAAAACAGATAATGATCTTTGCAGCCCAATTTGAGTTCAGACCATTATAATATTATGATCTGTGTATCCCACCCATGGGACTGCAGGCTTCATCCATGTCACCAACACAAAGATTGTATTTTGATGGCGCCAATAAACAGCCCTGTTTAATTCATGTGTTCACGTTGATGTCCGATCACCCTCCCTATTGACCTGGATGGCAACATTGTTGTTTGAATACAATGCTATTATAAAAGGCAACAGGCTGGGGTTGATGCCCAGTTTCTCACCTTGGTCCATAACAGTGATCTTACAACAGTGTTGAAAGCTTCACTAAAATCAATAAAAGAGATATATGATCTATCATTCATTCTACTGTTGCATTCTGCGGTAACATATTCTAATGTGCAAGTATTATTTAATGTATTATATCCTGTCCGGAACCTGGTTTGAAATGTTGAAAATAAGCCAGCTTCTTGGAGCCAGCTATTTAATTTCTTATGAAGTATTGTGGAGGATATCTTCTGGTTTACGTTTATCATGGGGTTAGCATGGTCTCCCCCAGGATAGTACCCTCATTTTGAATTTTACATAAAAGTTGTTCTAAAATGAGAGCCCAGAGATCGGGGTTCTCTTTCAAGATGGCATTAGGCAGCATATCTGGTCCAGGAGTGCAGGAATTATTAGTAAATTTAATAATGTCAAGAATATCATCATAAGTGAATCCTTCCAGAAAACTACTATTTAACTCATATTCATTATCCTTTTCCTCCAAACAGCCATGGACATATTATAGTTCCTTAACTGCCTTGATCCATTAATTTTCACTCATTGAATTAGCCTCAATCTTAGACATTGAATTCATGTTAGTCCTAAGCATGACCCAGAATCTCCTATCGTCATGTTTCCTCACAAGTTCAAATACCCACCACCTATTGGCATTATTCAGAAATGATTTATGGGCCTTAAACCCGTTTTTGCATCGAGTAGCTGCTTGTACTTTTAGCAGACCCTTACCATGCCACACAAGACTAGGATCTCTATTAATAAGACTACATCTGTTATGAATTTCTTTTTCGCTAATTGAATCTCTGGGTCAAAACGACCAACATGAGCCTCATCCTGTATCTTAGGTCTAATGTTCAAACCAAGGTACTGTTTTAGTTCCAACATTAGTCTTGATGAGTCCCATTTGTGTGCCAGTAACCACCCATATATCTGGGAACTATTTGCATTAATCAATTTACTCATCTTGTCAATATTCCTAGTGCTCCAAATAATGCAATTCCCTGCACAATTAGGCGTGATCTGTTCATTACAGTTCCCAATCTCACGTGGCCTAGGCAAAGTCTGCGTCCAAGTTAGTATTGCATGATCACTCAAAGGATTCAATATTGTCGTTATGGCCCCACAACAGTGCCAGAAGTTATCGATACACACATAGTCCAAGGATGAAAAACTATCTCCATTTGACCAAGTCTCTTCGATATGTTCCTACTCCAGCCTTTACTGTTAAAACACTTAAAATCGTATAAGATAAAGGCCTGTGCCCATTTGCCATCACCATCATTCCTCATTAATGCAGGCTCTTCAAGTTGGGTTACTTCTAACTGATTCAAAATAATCCTGTTATATATCTTCAATTGCGGGGCATTCAAACAAATCTCCAGCAATTATGATGCTTCCCATAGGACTGTATGCCATCCATCTATTGATGATTTTATCTATCAAATCTGAGATCTCATTAACCTGTGCCTTGCCCGGAGGGGAATAGATGTTTATAATCAATATACCAGTTTCAAGAAATGGTGCATGTAGCCTTACAGACAATAAGTATGGGGTTATATTCATCACAGAAAGTGCAAATAGTAACAAAGGACTGCACACCAATGGCCAGGCCCCCCATCGGTCTACCACAATGACAGTGTGTAGACTGTGTGCATTTAATGCTATAGCCATCGATGGCAAGTCCTCCACAGCCCATGTTTCCTGCAATATAAATGTCTTTAGTTCTTAATAAGGCATTACCCTCCAGTTTCCTCAAAAAGGAGTTGCAACCCTGTGTGTTCCAGCTAATACATTTTAAGTACTCTAAGCTATAAAAAGGTCAATGGCGTATTTTGGTTTTCCTATCATGGCACCTGCTCATCCTAACAGGATTAAATTGGTCTGGATGTACTCCTATTTCCAACCTCTTTGTCTTTTCCATGCTATGGCCCAACCAGGATTGCAGTTTCTCATTTTCTTCTGTCTTATAATGATTTTAACTAACTGTCAATTTGAGCCCTAACTCCAATAATGCAGCAGAGCAAGTACAAAGCAAAGAAACAATCGGTAGAGTCACACATTCAACCACTGCCCAGTTTGTTGGAGTGTACCATTTAGGTAGCTCTACATGTGTAATATCCCTGTTACTTATAGTTGACAACCATGGTAGTTCGTCTCAAAGTGATATCAACTGCGATCTATTGAGGTAAGGACTTTCCTCAGTAGTAGATACTTCCTCAAAATTCAATGAACATACACAAAGATTTCTTACCAAAAGTCACCCGAGAATACCAAACTTTTATACGTTGCCAAAGATTCATAAAGATGGTACTAAACCACCAGGCAGACCAATTGCTGGAGGAATAGAAAGTATTAATCAACCTCTGGGTATCTATATTGACTTCTTCTTGCAGCCTCTAATTCAGAAAACCTGTACCTACACTCGGGATACCACCCATTTCCTTCAAAAGCTCAACTCCTTGACACCTGTATACCGCGATACCTCATGACTTAGGAATAGAAGCTGTGGAGTGGCTGTTACTTGAAGCACCTGAAATACGTGCCCAGAAGGAGTTAATATTGGCCCTTTTACAATTCATTGCAGAAAACTCTTATTTTCAGTATGGCAATCAGTTTTATCTACAAACTGAAGGGACGTCAATGGGGGCCACCATGGCACCCTCATACGCCAACAGTTTCATGCACAAATTTGAGACTGATTATGTATTGAACAGACAGGAATGGAACAAGGACATCCGGATATGGACAAGATATATAGATGATATCTTTGGAGTTTGGAAGGGGACCAAAGAATCTTTTGAAACATTTTTTGAATATTTAAACAGCATTGACCAAAGGATACAATTCACTAAAGAAATTTCATATGACACCATAACGTTCCTAGACGTCCAAGTCAGAAAGCAGGCAACCAGCTACAGTACTACACTGTTCCAGAAAATGACAGATCGCAATAATCTACTGCATCGCCTCAGCTTCCACCAGCCGAGTCTACTTAAGAACTTGCCATACAGTCAGTTACTACGGGTCAAAAAGATAGTGAGTGATCCTGAAGACTGTAGAATACAACAGATGGAGATGAAAGAAACATTTCTGGCCCGTGGATACAAGCAAAATGAACTCGATTTAGCATCGGACAAAGTCAATGCCCTGTCACGAGAGACTTTATTATCAGTACAGAACCCCAAGAACAAGAGAGAATTGAAATCACTGGTATATGTGTCCAAGTTTTCCATTCAAAGTAATAAAATCAAGAGAACCATCATGAAACACTGGGAGATCTTTAAGAATGCCATTCGAGTAAAGAAATTGTTCAGCGAAAAACCAGTCTTTGCCTATCAACGCAGTAGGAACCTAAGAGACGAACTGGTGCAAACTAAACCCATAGCGAAGGGACCCATAACTCAACATACTGGAACATTCCCTTGCCTCCACTGTGTCAACTGTAACTTTGTTATCAAAGGTAACACCATTAATCATCCAAGAAAAGGGCGCAAGATTGTGCTCAAGACTTTTGGTACTTGCGACAGCAGCAACATCATTTATGGCATCAAATGCCCTTGTGGTAAATTCTATGTCGGACAGTCGACAAGAACAGCTAAACTGAGGTGGGGTGAACATCAGTCTTGTATCCGTAATGCGAACACCAATTCAGCTGTGGCACGTCATTGGTTAGCTAATGGACATAATGTGACACAGATTAGATTTGTAATTTTGGAGGTTCTTACTAAAAATAGTCCCCATGAAGATCTATGCCAACGTCTGAATCACAGAGAGACTTATTGGATAGACAAACTAGGCAGTTTGGTACCTAATGGACTAAATGAGGAGATTAATTTTCACTGTTTTCTCTAATTGTACGTTTTCTCTTATTGTATGTTACTTTTTCTGTTTGAATGAACCTGTTTCGATACACATTTAGGTGTAAGTGGCACCATGACTTACATGATACTGTTAATGTTAACTTTTAACTGATTTAGTATTCTAAAGTTTCACGTATATATTGGAATTTGCAGTAATTTCTATGTGTTTAGCTTGCATGCTGCATATCCTGGATCTCCATCCAGGACCCAAGGTGCCGTCTGGCATGACGACACCACTGGCAGCACCAATATATACAGGTTTTGAACATATAATGTTAGATATTGTCTAGAGTTTTAACAATACATCCACTCTTTCTTCTTTAGAACCCCTATATCATTTACCATTTCACAGAACACTGGATTTTCATTTCCAGTATTTCTTCACTTTTCATGATTTTCTGATTTTTCAAATCTTTCATTTTTATTGGATTAATATTCTAAATAAGAGCCCAGGATAACCCTAAAATAATTTTTTCGACCTGATTCAAGCCTATTGGCTTGATTGCGGTCTCGACACGTAACTCGCGCCCTCTGGAGAGGAGCCGCGATCACGTGTCGTATAAGTGAGGGTTGCCCGGCAACGCTCCGATGCTGCGAGGACAGTCTGCTTTAGGCAGACAAAGAGAGAACAGCTCTGTTCCATGCATTACAACGGTAAGCACGAATATAAGGCTCTACCATACACGAAGCGTTCAACAATGCTCACGTAGATTTCTAAATGACATGCTTCCACGTTTACAGATACTGCTCACAGATCACGGTGTAGTGGGTCGTTTTTGACATTTTCAGTGCTAAGTTGGTTTGACTGCAATACATTTACCTATTTCAGGTAACTTTCCACTCTCCCTACTTATGGCCATTATGAACCAGTACTCAACTTTCTTACTGATTGGTTTTCTTTAATTTCTTTTATTTATAATTTTTTCCCCGGCCTGCCTTCTGCTACTACATACATGACTACTGGGTATGTGTTCCATTTTCAAACGTTAATTCACATGACGCCCTTTGTTATGTTTCTACATACAGTTCTTGCATTGATGTATTTGATGGTATATTGATATTACTCATGACATTATTTGCATTATTTATTTCAATCATTTGAATGTACATGTTGTGTCCACATTGTATAGACTTGCCCTGATGAAGGAATTTCCATTCCGAAATGCATTGGCATAACCAAAGTCTGTTGATGAAGTGATTTGTGGCAAACTCTTCCTCATTAAATATTACTAGTGTCTACTCTTTATTTTTCAAAAATGAACTTTGACTTGACTGATAAAATCATCGTTGGAAAAACAACTGGATTTTTTTGAGTTTTGTTACTTAATAATCTTCAAGGTTCTTATTGAAGGTTCATAAAATTTGCACTTAATTTAAACCCGGATTGGGACTCCAGAGAGCGGCTGTATGACTGGGTATTTTACCTAGTCTCTTGCCTCCACTTCCTCAATTTTGACCAAATTGCTAAGAGAGTTCCACAAATTCTTTCCCGCTTGTCAATTTCTCATAGTCTTGTCCTTGCACATCTCCTTAGTTAATTCCATGGATAGGCTCCTAATGTTTTTAAGGGGACCTGTTCTTGAATCAGTGGCCAAGAACGCATCTATCTTTTTGTCTTTATCCAGGTGTTTCTTGCCAATAATGTTGTGTGGTTATGATATATGATATGATATATGATATGTCATTTATAACGTGTGTGTACACAAGTTTTTCTAGGCGCGAAACACATGCGGTTGCTCGATGTCACTAATGGGAGTGTTGTTCGATAGCCACCTGTCTATGGGGCCCCTCAATTCCAGTTGTCTTATCATTCCATTGCCCATATCTTTGGCGTTGATGGTCGTTTTTCTCATCACCGGTATGTTCGATTATTTAGTATGCCGACTTTTAATTGCATGTGCCTTTCTTTTGACAAATTCGACTCATTTTAAATCAGAGACCAGAGTCTTATTGGTCTCTCTCTTTCGGTTTTCTTCCTTCTTAGCTGACATTTCAAGCATGAAAATATCCTGGCACAATATATCAATTGCATCTTGTTCGGTTTCAGCAAAGATTGCAAAAGTCTCACTCATGGATCAAGTAGGGCTGATAGAGTCAATGAGAGATTGCTCAGCGATCCTATTAGCTTCATGTTCATATTCCCTATTACCATTCTCTTTATTGGGCCCATTGTTCCAATGCAACCGAGTTTTAGGACTACTACGATTTAATCTCCTTGCTGAGCTCACATCCGCAATGTCAATATTGTTCTCTAGAATAATGTCCACCACTCTAGCAAGTGTGCACTTTATGCCTTCTTGTTCTGCGGCAAGGTTCATACAAAGTTCAATAAGTGCCTCTTGTATTTAGTGCACAGCACCTTTACAAAACAGATGTACAATGTAGTATGTTTATATGCAACTTCTGGAAACACTTGCAAATACAAAATCAACATTTAAAACAAAATTACCAACTTAAAAAATACAATATCATATAAAACTTTTACAATGCAATCAAGCTCTGTATCTAAGCATAGGGTGTAGTTCCATGAGCAAAAGTCCATCAAATGGCTTCCATAAAATGCATTGTTTAAAATTAATGATACACCAGACATCCTATGATGAAGGAATACATTGTTCAATCGTATGATAAAAGTTAGATTAAGGACCATACATTGGTTTCTTTAACCTCAAAGTCCACGAGTTATTCCACAATAATCCTTAACAGATGTACCAGTGACAGGATTAGCGAGTTAGTGTGTCTCCACATACACAACACCCACAATGATTCAAGAGAAAAGGGTATGTTATAACTTAAGTATTTGCCCAGTATCAGAGCCCTTTGCTTTTCAAAATGGCTGCCTCTATTTTAGGCAGAATTGTGTTCATTTTAGAGGTGCTGGTGATCATTGCCATATTTGATTGATTGCTCACATTGTTTTACGATTGGCTTCAGGCTGAGTTCACTCTCAATCTCCCTTTCCAAGCATTCAGAGATAGATAGATGAATACCATTTCCTCTAATTTGGGGGTGGTCCTAATAACATTGTCATATTCAATATTCACTTGCCCCAGTGAATTACATTTAACGTTAATACACATGTTGAGCAGGGATCGATCATTACCAATGGTGAAGGTATTTGAGTTTACTTTACTCACTGTGCCTCCCGATGGAATAATCCCATGATGCCCAATGCTTACAGCAGTGGTTGGTTACCCACTGATTTTTGGATGCAACATATCTTGGTGTCCAGCAACTCCGCCAGCATCCTGTTTACCCTTTTATTTACATGGTGTAGACTTTTGTTCCTCCCTGCATCACATGTGCTCCTGGGTCGCTTCTCAGATGTCACCATCTCACTGCGAAGACCCAGCCGTTGCAGTCTCACCAGCTTCATTGTGCAACTATTCCTTGCTTACCACAATTAAGTATATAAAATTCACAAACAAGTGAAAAGAGGGGACATGGATTAGCCCATTAACATCTACCATATGGAGCGTCACAGGGGAGCAGGGAAAAGTCACAAGAGGGGGGGGGGGGCAAAGCCACAAGGAATTATGCCAACCCCCAAGCTGGTCCTAGCAAGATAACAAGGGTATGGCAACCTCCCAGGCTATGCCCACAATATCCAGCCTCTGAACAAAGCTCAAACTGTTTCAATAGTTGTTACCTTACACCACTACACGGTGGGCCGGTTCAAATTGTTCAGTGTTATACCTGCGGCCTGGAACAGCGTACTGCTTAGCTTCTCTCTTCGCACGGAGCACCAGCACACTGAAAGAGTTGCCACACTTCTGCTCCACTTCGCCAGCTGCAGAGGTTTTATATGCGTACGCTCGTACACCCAACGTTCTTAAAGGGGCCAGTCAAGACAGCCAGCAGTAATAAGTGTTCTGTAAGGGATCCAGCCATCTCCAACACTGAAACACTTGGTGCACTTCTGCACTTTCCACACTTCCGTACTTTTTTAAAGCGCCTCTTTAAAAAAAACTTTGTTTATTTATAATAACTTTCTACATGAAGTGATGTCATAGTAGGAATGCAGTTGGAAAGAAAGTACTACCATATACTTTTCATGCACAAAATGAATTTATTAGAAAACATACAATTTCCCCTATACATCATGGGAAGGGTGTAAATGTCGCCTCGAACTCGACCTCGACATCACAGAGACGAAGCTTACAAGCCAGAAGATGGCAGCAGAGAGAGGAATCTCTGTGGGTGCGTGGTTCAAGGCTAGTTTATGCCAACACGTCTTTGAATGAATTGGGTCCGTAAGGAGTCTGAGGAGTGCAGGACATTTAGTCCGCATTACATCACACAACATAACATGAGACTGCAATGCAGTTTTGCTGATCCCATTTATGTACACCAGATGCATGGTTCTAACATTTAAGAAGGGCTGCCAAGTGAGCTGGACACCTAGCTCCGCGGTAGCCCAGACCACACAGAAAGGAGCTCCTCCACAGTTGGAGTTCACTATGGGAGCATTTAGGATCCACTCCACAGTTCGCAGTTTCCTCCACAAATACAGTCTGGAGAATCTTTGGTCCGAAGGCATCTTCCATCTGATTATGTTGTAAGGGCGAGGCGTCACTTACGCCCCTCCCATGTCCTGAAGAAGGTTGGCGTAACGACAAGGCTAATTGGAAAAGCCATATATACCGACTGAAACATATGTAGATTTGTGTTAATAAGCCTTTGTGCAACTTAAATGATATACATACCATTAGTTCTATGCGGGTGTGAAGATTTCAAATACCAATTGTGTTTTTAAGAGGGTATCATATAAGAGATTATGTATGTATATGTTATTGTTGACATTGAATGTGTGTGAGTGAGAATGTGTATGAGGGTGGAATGAAATTGATGATGTCAAATTTGAGAAACGTATTGTGATGTTGTAAGGGACGAAGGGTCTTTTTTCTCCCCCCTGTACATTCTGTATGAATGAAGTCTATTGCTCATCCCATCCCGGGGAGACGCCCCCCTTGTCTGTCCTCTGACGACAGTGGAAGGAAGCCATTGGATGATACACTCAGGCTCCATTTTGTGTCCCCCAGACTCCATCTTTGTACTAGGCTGTACAATGATCTCTAAAATGCCTTCTCTCCCACTGTCCAGCGCAGCGCACAGCCAGCTCTGTCAACCCCCACCACCTCCTCCCCTGTCTGTACCGCACAGGCCCTTTTCTCACGAAAGCCAAGGTAAGAATTGTTGCAACCAGATACAGTATTTCTTCTCTTCCCCTGAGCTCATTGCCCTGTGTGTGACCAGGGCGAATCTTGACTTGTGTATTTTATTTTATTTTTATTTTTTTTACATTTATATAGCGCACAGACAGCCCAGGGGCATTGTGGCGCCGTTACTTGCAGCAAACTTAGTTACATTATGCATAAGTTACAACATTGTAGCACAGAGATGTAGTACATGTTATGCATAAAACGAGCATAGTTAACATATCCATGGACGTCATGACAGGGGTATTGTGATCAGGCGAATAAGGTGGTTTTCAAGGTTTTGCGGAAGGGCGGTGAGTGAAGGTTCAGCTCGCAGGGCAGTGGGAAGGGCATCTCAGTGCAGTGCAGCTACGTAGAGAAGCTGGCACCACCTGCTCTTGCTCTTTTTACCATTGGTACGGTGAGTAGGTTGGCATAGGAGGTCCTAGTTGGTCTTGAGGATGAGGCAGGGTGGGTCCTTTGTGATAGGTATGCTGGTGCGGCGAGGTGAATGCATTTGTGGGTGAGGGTCAGGGCTTTGAAGATGATCCTCTGTTTTATGGGGAGCCAGTGGGAGGCTCTTCTGGCAGTAGAGATGTGATCTCTTTTGGAAATGCCTTGTGCTGCACGTAAGGCATTGTGTTTAATAACTTGCAGTTTCTCAAGATTTTTTGTGGAGGTCCCTAGGAAGAGAACGTTGCAGTAGTCCAACCGTGATCCAGTGATAGCTCTTGCTATATTTGTGCAGGTGTCATTGGAGAGGTAGGGTCTGACGGCGTCGAGGAGTTTAGCATGGTAGGAAGCTGAGGAGGCAATGGCATTCTCTTGTCTGGTCATGGACAGACTTGAGTCCAGGTAGACGCCTAAGGTTTTTACTGACTCGGACACTGGAATTTTGATGGAGTCAATGATGAAGTGGCTAAACTGGTAGTCAAGTATTTTTAGAGTGTCGGGGGAGCCTACAAGCAGGAGTACGGTTTTGTCTGAGTTGAGACAGAAGCTGTTAGCAGCCATCCAAGTTTGGATGGTGTTGTAGATGATGTTAAGGGTCTTGGAGTTAGTGTCATAGTCGCCTGTCAGAGTGAGGAGGATCTGCGTGTCGTCCACGTAATTAGTGTAGGAGATCCCCATGGCATCAAGGATGAGGAAGAGGTGGCGAGTGAATATATTGTAGAGGGTGGGAGAGAGGCATGAGCCTTGTGGTACCCCACATAGCATGATGGTGGGTGAGGCAGTAGCTAGATCAGAGAAAACCTGCATGGTTCTTCCTTGTAGGAATGAGGTGATCCAGGCACTAGCATGGGCTGAGAAGTTTGCAGTGGAGGTCAGGTGGTGGCATAGGACATCATGATCAACAAGGTCGAACGCGGCGGAGAGATCGAGGAGAAGGAGCAGGACGGGTTTGCCTAGGTCTCTCGCATCATCATCTGGTTTTTAAGGTTGAGTAGGGCGGTCTCAGTTCCGTGTTTGGGGCGGAAACCGGATTGTCTCAGACCTAGGGGTTTATTTGATTCGAGAAATTGTTGGACTTGCAGGTAAGCTGCTTTGTCTAAAATTTTCAGAAGGAAGGGGACGGTGGTGATGGGCCTATAGTTGTTGGGTGAGGTGGGGTTGAGTGTGGTTTGTTTATGAGAGGCCTGACCCACGCTTCCTTGAGGGGTGAAGGTACTTTCCCTGAGGTGAAGGAGGCGTTGACAAAGGCTGTGAGAAATGGGGCGAGGGACTCGGAGCAGTCTTTGATAATGGTGGCGGGGCAGAGGTCTCCTTCGCAGTTGGAGGGTTTGATGCCTTTCATTAAGTTAATGATGTCTTTCCCCTGGATGGTTTTGAAGGAGAATGTGGGGAGGCATCTGAGGTGTGAGGGGGGGTGGTAGTGGGGGGACTAGGGAGAGTGAGTCTGGAGTTCATCATTTTGACTTATAGCAGGTCCAGTTTGTTATGCATGGCCGTTTGAATGCCATCGCACCAGGCCTTATCTTTAGTGAAGTTTTGGGGTGCAGGGGTAGGGGTTTCAAGTTCCCTGAATATGGTGAACATTTCCTTTGTGTTGGATTTTGCTTCGGTAATTCTGGCTTCGAAAGATTTGGCTTTGGCTTGGATGATGGCTTTTTTATACTCCTTGGACCGGGTTTTGAAGTCAAGTTTGTCTTTGTCATCTTGGGAAGTTTGCCAGAGTGCAAGGGCAGAGCGTTTGTCCTTCCGTAGTTTGAGGAGGTCTGGGGTGAACCAGGAGTTGGTGTGGCTTGTGGGTTTGGATTTCCGAGGTTTGAGGGGAGCAATGGAGTTGATTGCTGCTGATATAGCATTGCTGTAATTTTGCGCCAGGGTTTCTGGGTCGTTGGAGAAGGGAGGTCTGAAGGCAGGTCCCTGAAGGAATGGTAAAAGTCTTTCTTTGGTGAGAAGGCGGGCGCTTCTAGTGAGGGCAGGTGGCAGGGGTCGATGAGGGTGGGGTGGGGGAGTGGTGGTGGGGATGTCGAAGGTTATGATGTGGTGGTCCGACCACGGGGTGGGGGAGTTGCCTGTGATTGTGAGAGGGCAGTTGTGCTGTGCAATCCAGTCAAGTGTCCTCCCTAAGGAGTGGGTGGGGTTTGTGACAGTGTTTGTGAAGCCCAGAGTTTCAAGGGCTGAATTGAATGATTTAGAGGCAAGGTATTTGAGGTCATTTAGTCCAAGGTTGATATCCCCGAGGAGGATAGCTTTGGTTGACTTCTTTAGATTGTCAGTCAGGAGGTGGGTAATGGCGGATTGGAAATCCCCTATGGGGCCGGTTGGCCGATAGATAAGATGGAGCGTAATGGTGCAGTGGTGGGAGATAGAGAGTTTGAGTTGGAGGTAGTCGCTGTTGTCATTGGTAGTTTTATCATTTTTTTCTGATGGTGATGGAGTCTTTGGCTGTGCTTGCTACTCCTCCACCTTTGGTAGGGGGATCTTGCCTAATGACAGCATAGCCTGGTGGGAGGGAAAGGGAGAGTGCGGGACCTGAGGCTTCGTGCAGCCATGTTTCGGTGACCAGGAGGAGGTCTAGGTCATTGGTAGTGATGAGGTCATGGATGTCCAATGCATGGGCATTGACAGACCGGGCGTTGATCAAGGCACATTTGAGGTGAGGGGGAATGGGGGATTGGATTTTGGTAATGGTACAGAGGTTTCGGGGGTCACAGGCATAGTAACAGTGGCAGGTGCATCAATACATTGCATGGTTATGGTAGAAGAATTGGCAATAGTGGGGGTCCCATTTTCAGGGGTCACAGGCATAGTAACAGAGGCAGGTGCATAAATACATTGCATGGTTATGGTAGAAGAATTGGCAATAGTGGAGGTCCCATTTTCAGGGGTCACAGGCATAGTAACAGAGGCAGGTGCATCAATACATTGCATGGTTATGGTAGAAGAATTGGCAATAGTGGGGGTCCCATTTTCAGGGGTCACAGGCATAGTAACAGTGGCAGGTGCATCAATACATTGCATGGTTATGGTAGAAGAATTGGCAATAGTGGGGGTCCCATTTTCAGGGGTCACAGGCATATTAACAGTGGCAGGTGCATCAATACATTGCATGGTTATGGTAGAAGAATTGGCAATAGTGGGGGTCCCATTTTCAGGGGTCACAGGCATGGAGGTTAAGGTTGTGCGGACCATGGGTTCACCCTTAGGGGGTTCCAGTGCCTTGGTGGTGGGCATAATGTTTGTTGCCATAGTGACAGTATTGGTTGTAAGGCTGGATAAGGGGCAGGAGCCTTGGAGAGAAATCAGCAGTTGGGAGGTAGCGCATGCGGTTTTGTGGCGAGAGAATGTACTAGCAGCAGTCGAGCAGGATTGTCTGGAGGCAGAACATGGCCTAGATGGAAGGCATGTATTACGCGTGCTTGTGGGCTGCGGTAGAGATCTGTGTTGAGGAGTGAAGGTACGTGAGCGTAGACGTTCACGTCTGAATTCAAGTAGGTGGGGCGGCATAGGAGGGGATGCGAGGACCCTCTTACCAGTGAGCATTTGCAGCAAGTCGTGGCAGGCGGTATGAGGTGAGCAGCGAAGAGCTGCAAAGAGGAGCGCTGGCCTTTTTCTGTGGCCTTTTTCTCCCGGCTTTGCCTCACGGCCCACTCCTCCTCCATTTAAAGCAGGATCGGAGGGGCAGGCGGGTCGGGGAGAGAAAAGGCGCACGGGCCTGCTGGCGTCTGTTTCGCGGGGTTCGTGGTGGCATCATGGGTTGCCATGGTGCTGGAGTCGGCGGCGGTGGCCATCTTAAATCCCTCTGGAAGGGCGGCAAGTGTGGATTTCGAATCCAGGTCTCTGAAGCAGAGACAAACAGCTGATCTGGGGGCAGCTTTCATGTGCGCTCGCAGCAGAGCTGCAAAGAGGAGCGCTGGCCTTTTTCTGCGGCCTTCTTCTCCCGGCTTTGCCTCACGGCCCATTCCTTCTCCATTTAAAGCAGGAGGAGAGGGACAGGCGGGTCGGGGGAGCGAATAGGTGCACGGGCCTGCTGGCGTCTGTTTCACAGCCTTCGTGGTGGCCTCATGGGTTGCCATGGAGCTGGAGTCTGTGGCGGCGGCCATCTTAAATCCCTCTGGAAGGGCGGCAAGTGTGGATTTCAAATCCATGTCTCTGAAGCGGAGACAAACAGCTGATCTGGGGGCAGCTTTCAAGTGCGCTCACAGCGGAGCTGCAAAGAGGAGCGCTGGCCTTTTTCTGCGGCCTTCTTCTCCCGGCCTCTCTCGAAGATGGATGAATATGCTCCTTCGACCCCCACCTTTAGAAATTACTGCCTGCTCAAACCTTTGCCCCTTTTACTTTTACTTTTACTTTATTACATTTGTATAGCGCAACCATAGACCGATGGGTGTGAGGGCACAGACAAAACACAAAAAGAGAGCGAAGGCCGGGAAATTTTATGGGAAAGGAACCGCAGAAAGAGGGGAACTATTTAAAGAGGAAGGTTTTAAGGCCTTTCTTAAAGATACTCAGGGCTGTTGAATTTCTCAAATGATCTGGCAGAGTGTTCCAAAGAGCCGGCTCCGCATAGGCAAAGGCCCTGTATTGTGCTTTTTTGCTTTTAACTCTGGGCTGGTGGAGCAGGTTCTGGTTGTTAGATCGACGATTTTTAAACAAGGATTTTATTCCAATGTACCTTTGAAGATAGTAGGGCATCATGCCCATAAGGCATTTGAAAGTGATAACCATAAGTCTAAAGGAGATTCGAGAGTCCACCGGCAACCAGTGTAGCGCCCGCTGTGCCTCAGAGACATGTGCCCTGTATGCAAGACCAGAACCCACTCTAACTGCTCCATTTTGGACCACCTGAAGACGGTTAATAGTTTTTTTACTGGAGCCTGCTAATAGACTGCAACAATGATCCAGTTTGGAGCCAATAATGGCTTGGCGATGGTCTCTGCATTGGATTGAGAAATGAAAGGTCGCAGATGAGACAACAGTTTAATATAATAGGTGGCAGAAGATACAGTATTAGCCACATAGGATTTCATGTTGAGTGATTGATCTAAGACCACGCCCAGGATTTTTACCTTGGGCAAAGTAGGGATTAGAGCGTCTCCCAGCTGGAATTGTTTGTAAAATGGGTCTAATTTAGCTACAATGCTATCAGATCCCACAACCATGAGTTCTGTCTTTGTGCGATTACTCTCCTTTCATGTAACTGTTTAGGTGACACTTCCCCATGGACCACCCTAGATTGCCCCCCATTGTTACGCTCACCTGATATCCCTGGGGGCGTCTGGAAGGCTCTGAGATCTGGAACCCTGGATGCGTAGTTGCCCAGTGCTGAATAATGAATCTGCAATTACAGAAGGGAGGATTTGTGATAACTGTCTCTAATGGGTGAATCTCCCTCCTCCCTCTGACCGATCCCCTTCCTACAGGGTCTTTCTCACCTTAGTAATTTGTAGGGTGAGCTATCCTTCATGCGTTTCTTGTGCAGGGGAGCTTGACGTTTGTTGGTGGGCTGCCCGAGTTGCTTCACTGGTGCAGTGCGCCTTCCTTGGGACCAGGCCTGCTGTGACCCCGAATCTGCAGATTGGCAGGTAGGTTTGTTAATTGTAAGTCTTTGTTCTGTTTGTGGTGGGATTCCGTTAATGTCTTTATCACCTTCTTTTCAGGTTTGAAGGTTTTGCTGCTGGCGTGCCGGATGGAGAGGCACAGTTTTAGGTAAGAGAAAGCGCATAGCGTGGTGCCTTTACTGTCTTTTAAAGCTAACCTGTGTTTTCTTCTTCTTCTCCTTACAGGCCACTGTGATGCTGCGAGTGGATGATAGCGTGATGAAAAACTGGCGTGCCGGAATCTGTTAAGGTAAGTAAAGCTCTGTGCGGTTGTTGTATATTGAAAGCAAACCTGAATATGTATCCTCTTCCTTTGCAGGATGTAGCTGTGGTGCTCTGGATGGAAGTGCAGCATAGCATGATGGAATTCAGGTGACACTGATGGAATTCGATGTTTTGGAAGTGGGCGCACTCTAATATTGTTTTTCCTTTTCTCGTTATTACAGGTCGCGATATTCGAGCAGCAGCTGTGGTAGCGGTTCGTCGGAAGTCTTTAAGCTAGTAATCACAGATGAGTGATGTTTCTTCTTCTCTCGGTTCCACAGATTGCAGCCCGATTGAGATGCTGAGTGCTGGATGGTGTATTTGCAGGTAACACAGAATAATCTTGTTCTTGTTCTTGCAGGACTACAGGAAAATACTGAAGACCAGGAGCTGGACACAATGAGCGTCACGCTGCTAGTTTCAGAATAACACGAAGCGTGTTCTGAAGCCTGGGTGTGGTTTATATAGCCCCTGTAAAATAGTACCAGGTAAAGTAGTTCCAAGTCCCAGCCACGCCCAAGACACCAAACCGCATGGTTTGGTTCACAGGAACTGAATCATGCAGTTGCTTCCATGTTGGATTTAAAGGCCCATGTACAAAAATGGGATCTAATTTGAACAGTCCCTCCTTACCACATATGAGCCTGGTGCCAAAGGCGCCAGGACTGGCTCCAGGAGCCCGTTTGCAGTGGTTTTAAGGCCCTCAGGGTGCTGGTGGGAGCCTGCTTGTGGCACAACGTGTGCACCCTAACTGTGGTCATGACACCCATATACCCAATCCCGTGTGATCATATATTCTCCATGGACTAACACCCATTTGTTTGAAGCATGAAACACCGGGGAGAATGAATCACAGTTCAAAACCCCACAGAGGAGCACCCAATTTACAGGCCCAGGTTAAGAATGTGTATATGTTTGCCCACGATTTATAGGCAACCCCTCATTCTGTTATAAGTTGTATGCCCAACATTACTCTTTGCATGCCAATAATTGTTGTGTAGCTTAGATTAGCTAGAACAAGTTACATCTTGTGGACCCAACCTGACCTTCACCCTGCAGAGATGAGCCCAGCTGACCCCCATGTCCACAGACCGCCACAGCCACAGCAACCAATTTGAGTCTGCCACTGTATATTGCTACATGCTGAGCCATAGGGGCCCACCAATGAACGTTGTTACCTCTCACTGTATGTCATGACGTTTTTTCTCTTCATAATGCACTGTTTATGTATCATCTGGCAGAGCGCTCTCTGAGCAGCATAGTCCTCTATGTGCATCTTTTACCTAATATAAACTTTGTTCAACTTGCAATCTTTCTCCTGGTCTCATTTCTTACTGTGGTGTGTCCATTTATTATGAGATTGGGATTTGTATTTGGGATATGAACGCCTACAATGTATAGGGGAAATTTTATGTTTTCTAATAAATTCATTTTGTGCATCAAAAGTATATGGTAGTACTTTCCTTCCAACCTCATTTCCAAGGTCCATTTTTGGTTTATTACTGCATTATTGACCGGGAGGATCTTTGGTGGTACAGGTACCCTCTTATTATGTATATAGTAGGAATGCTGCACTTGTCTTACTGAGCAAAGCATATTTTCAAAACTTAGAATTGCAATATATGTTATTTTCTGGTAGAAGGTTAACATCCGAAGATGAACAATCTGGTACACTACTATTGGACTCTTTTGAAATGCCTGCAGGAGCAGAAGGGGGCAAATAGCTATGAGGGTTTCTGGATGTTTTGCATAAAAGGAAAGAGCATTTTGGGAACATAAAGATGAACATATTTTTATATTTGACCTATATGTCTGTGAAAAAATATGTGTCTGCTTGAATCAATAAGAACAGAATGCACATCGATAATGGTGCTCATTTTATTTTCAAATGACTGAAACTAACATTAAAGTGTTTTTAACAATTGAACATACACACTCATTGGACATCATTGGGATATCTTTGTGAAAATTAAATGGCTGCACTAATCATCACTTCATAGAGCTTCAAAGACCATCCCGCTTCTTATTTCTGAAGATAATGGGCCTCATTACGAGTTGGGCAGTATTCCAGTGGATTTATGATATATCATAAGATATTTCATTTATATTGCACCCATACACAAGTGTTTCAGGGCGCGACGAGGCAAGGGAGGAGTACAAGGGAGAACAAAAACAACAATTTTACTAGGCCCAGTGACATTGAGAATGTGCAAGTGCAGGGGAAAGGGAAGGGGAAAGTGCAGGGAGCAGGGGGGATGTGGAAAGTGCTGAACAAGTGATGTAAACAGCAACAGTTAATGCGGCCAGCTGGTGGCAAGTGCAATAATCAGGTTCAGAGAAACAGTGACTAATAAGTGCAGGAAGGGGACTGTACGGTTGCAGATACAGACCCAACTGCAAGGGCTGCCAGGAGGCAGTGCAGGTAGGTGGCAGAGTGGGCAGGGGTCTCGGCCCAAAATCAGAGGGTAGCCAGGTGCCTAGTGCAGAAACAGACAGAGATCAGCAGGGGGGAGGAAGAGAGAAGGCAGAGGCAAAGAGGAAGGTCTTGAGGTGCTTCCGGAACCTAAAATGGTTCTCCTCAAGATTCAGAGAGGCAGGGAGATTGTTCCAGATGGAGGCCTGCGGCAAAGAAAGAGATCTACCACCAACTCGTTGCTTGGAGAAGCATCTTACCCTGAGAGAGTTTTAGGTGGAGGAGCGAAGAGCTCGAGTAGGAAGGTATTTTCGAAGGGGGTGTTGAAGGTATTTTGGACCCAGGCCCCAGAAGGCCTTGTGGACAATGCAAAGGCTCTTAAACTTAAGCCTTGCAGCCACTGGGAGCCAGTGACGAGATTTCAGTCCTGGAGAGATACGATCCCAGGGCTTGAGGCCAAGGACAAGTTGTGCAGTCCTGTTCTGAATGAGCTGCAGAGAACAGAGAGTTGGTGCAGTAAGATTTAGAAAGAGGCTGTTACAGTAGTCCAGCTTGGAGAGAACCAGAGCTCTAGAGACAGTGTGCTTCTGGGAGAAGGCGAGGAAAGGAAGAATACCTCTGAGAAGGTGCAGTTGGTGGTTTGACTTCTCAGAGACATCAGAGATGTGTGGAGAAAAGGAAAGCGTGGAGTCGAAGATGACCCAGAGGTTCTTAGCCTCACACCTGGGTCAAGAAAACAAAAAATCACTACTTGGATGCCTTGTAGTGCTACATCAATTCTGATGTTGAATAAAAAGGGCCGGGTGAGGCCATCCCTCCATCACTATGCTATCCAAACTAGACTATGCAAAGAACCTGTATCTCAGACTCCCAGATTTCCTAATGAGCAATCCTCAATGAGTTCAAAATGCAGAGGCAAGACTACTTCTCGGAATTAAGCGATTTGGGCATTTCACACCAGCATTACGGATTCTCCATTGGCTGATGAAAAGGACAACACTTTTAGTAATTTCCAAGAAACGATGATAAGAAGAACAATTTCAGAGAAAACACAGGTTTATTACAGAGAATTAACAGCTGGGAGAGGGCAGTCAGTCGTGTATATGACCCAAAAGCTGAGAACTCCCCATGCCCACATTGGTCAGTATTATTTAAAGACAAAGACCACAAAATTAGAATACATTTGCATATAATCTCAACCTTATTGACTCCTGTATAGAAAAAACCAAGTCAACAACAATTACTCAATGTTAATATGTTAGTACATTTCCCCAAGCTCTTTGGTTAATACACAATCCCTGTTACAATATACCCAGGACCTCCGGTAATAGTAATCACATAAACCATAAACCAATACAAAAAGGAGCATACACCAAGCAAGAAATAACACACTTTTATTGGACCCAAGACAGGTGGGAAGCACGGTTCAGACAGCCCACTGGAACTGAACTGAATAAAATGAGATGTCAATGCTGCCCTCTGTGTCTGAACATGTTATACCTGAATTACAAAATTACCATACAACATTTTAGATACATTTTTAGAGAAGGTCACAGAAGCTGATTGGTGGGACTATGTCAGCCCCTTATATGCTGGTATATGTTAAGTGACCCTGATTTGTTAGAGCTTTATTTGTCAAAATAACACATGAACACCCCTCATGATGTCACAGACCCTTCACACACTGGTCCTCAATTAAGTGATTGTGCTGATCAGTCAAATATAATTGTTTGCCATTGGTTGGCAATGCCCAATATACAAAATGGATTGAGATGGCAAGGGGCGAGTCATTCGCAGTCTGACCAACAAGTTGCCCCACGGACATCAACGAGGACACTGTACTATGTTGTAACCTAGGAACAGAAGAACCTCTCTCTGCTGATTGGCTCCCTGTCATGTTTAATAGCCCCTACTGCAATGCTCTGGCCCCCCAGCTCCCTTCTCATTCCTTGCTGACAAGTGTAGTCTGAAAAAACTATATCACATTATGGCTGGAGTTTAATGATCTGTATTTAATTTCTATTTATATGTCAATTCTTTTTGTGCACCCATGTGTCTAGCTCCTTGGCCTCAAAAGTATCTTTTAGAGTGACTTCATCGGTACTGTGTTCTCCTGTGAAACTTCAGCTCTGCAACATTTCTACACAGTTACTAATGATTGTTCAAGAAATACATACTGTTTGTCACACAAAGGCATGTAGCCTGTCTTATTGTGAGCTGTCTGTGAGAAATGCATTCCTAACATGAACCTACAAGAAAATGGCTTCTCTACTGTTCACACATTGTTCAAAAGCCCCCCCTACCATGTTACACCCTAAGGCCACTTGCACCCCCACCCGGTGCCTGCTCCACACAACTACCCCTAACTACGCTCAACGAACCCACCCTTCATTGTTTTCCATCATGGAACTTCACACACTGCACCTGCTATTGTATCCCTTATGTAAGCAGTGCCATGTTCAATGACATCTCCACCCCAATGTCACCCTCCACGTCACTCTTGACGTCACCACGTTGCTTTCACAACTGATAAGTGCACCCCCCTTTGCAGCTGTTAACCTGGACCTTTACAACACGCTCCCCTTCAATCAATATGTAGATCAACACCTTTTGGGCCAGAAGCTCTGTGCTCTTTTCCTTTGGTATCCCTATCCTTGTTACCCTACACAAACATTCCCCTTGAGTGTCATACTACCCATGGCGAGCATACCATTCTCATACATGCTTCCCCATCAGCTGAACAGTCTACCCAAAATGCCTCATAGTTGTCTATATCCTGGGGTGACATTGTGAGCATTCCTGGTGGACCATAATCAGACCTTTCTGGTTGTGTGTGTCATACATGTGGCATCATTTTCCTGGACCGACAAATTCAGGGGCATCATATATTTCCCTGTCCCCTGTTTCCCTTCCAAATGCTTAACCCTAATTGACATGCACAAAAGGTGATGCGTCCCATAATGAGTATTGAGAAAGTTATCTTAAAAATTTTTGCCAACCACATGGGGACCCAAGACAATATGTTATTGAGCCAGATATCAGATGTTACAGTGCTTGTTTCCTTCATCATGGTCTCAAAGAGTGTGTGCAGCTCCTCAATAGCCTCAGTCAAAGTTACATTGGCTATATCGTTTGCAGACACAAATGTGCAGCACCTGCTTCTGATCTTCATCACACGCCACCCTACATCACTGTTAATAAATCCCAAAAATACCTGTTCTGAAGGGCAACTAATCTAACCACCCTCAGCTCATACCTCACCATGTTTAAGCCCTTTTCCAATGATTTCTCCAATTGTAATACTTCGGATTGGGTTATTTTCCCCCATTTGGCATTTTCAGGGACACCTGGAAGTAACCAGGATCCAAAGAAAGTGGATTCTTTGTTGAACAAACAATATTCTGGTGGCAGCCAGTCTCTCTGATGATCGCTGGGACCAATAATTGCTGTCCCTGCAAATTCTCTTCAAGTTCAAGGATCAGGCTTGTAGTGTATGCACCCCCCCACTCAATGCTTTATTAGTGTGTAAATATTTATTCAATAGTGCAGGAGGATTGGTGAACAGAATGAGTTCTGAAAGGGGCACTACCAAGGCAGGGCTGTGCTGGGTGACGAGGGAGCAAGTGCCTCTCCAGTCTGCAGGAAGATGGGCATATGCATGGGTCCCGAATGGCCACCATCTATCCATAATAACTGCAGTCCCATTCCTCAGTGCTGGGATACTCATCACCTTGTTGAATCCGGTATTGGTCCTCAAATATATGGAGTCAGTGTATCTAAAACACAAAGAAAAGCGTGTAAGTTCCTTCATGTGCAAAGGTTGTTTTTTCTCATCAATCCACGTTAGAGTGTGTACATGTATGTTCCAAACTGTGAGGCAGCTGGTATTCATCTTTCACAATACATTTTCTTCAAACCTTAACCGTCCTTCCATCCTACATTGCAACATTCCCCACTCCCATCCCCCATCATGGAAGACGGACCCCTCAATGTGCATCAATTGTCTTTTATGGCACCACGGAATACTGTGCACTGTGGTATTGTGACAATTTAATCTGCTGTGGGTTGTGAACAGTTGCTCCCGCACCTCTCACCCCTTTTGTCACATATTCAAATATAATGTGTGTTGTAGCCTCCTTGTTTGCCATTCTCGTGAGTTTCATATAATTGTCGGCATATACTTCCTCCTCCTCATCTATCCATTGGACAGTAACCGAGTGTCCCTGAAACAACCCCCTTGTCTAACATAATCGCAAATGCCTCAAATACCCCTCGCCCTCTTCAATTGAAACTTCTTGACGGAGAGAGAACTTGGGCACCCCTGTAATGTGTGGAATGAAAGAGCACACATAACATGTGTCATTGGCCCTCTCCCGCCTCAACTGTCTCATTTCGTCATACCATATATTGCCAGAGGCAGTGCTATGACTGCACCTAGTGCCATCATTGAACATTTCAGAATTAAATGCATCACCTTTGGTGCATACTCCTCCATTATTACTCCTAATCAGGGTAAACTGACCCCTTTCAACTAAAAGCAAAATAAACATAAAAATAAAAAACAAAACCACTATACTACAACAACATATCTTGTCTGTCCCCCTCGGGCTATTTATACTTTCTGCAACTCCTTCTGCTCTCTCAGTGGTGTTCTATACAAACAGAATGAAGAGACAAATGTCATGGATAGTTGTTGTATAATTCCCATCAGTCGGCCCCCCTCTCTTCTCCTGCGAGGGGAGCACCGGTCTTGTCCCGGTTGATGCCTAAAAGATGGATCCATGGTCACCCGTCCACTAACTTCATGGCTGTTGGGGTGCAGACCATCACAGTGAAGGGTCTGGTGAAGTGTGGTTCCTGCCAAGATCTTGTGAAGTTGCGTATGAGAACCATGTCACCCAGCATGACACCTTCCACAGGACAAACAGAGGACTCAGTCAAACGGCAAGTCCAAACTGTGGTTTATTACAGGAAAAACCCACAGGGCTCAGTACAGGGACAGAAGAAATCCATGGATATCTCAACTGCTCGCAGGCCAGTTTTGTACCCTAATGATGTCAGAGTGACATTACAACCTGGGCTTTACTCTGACCACTTGAATTGCAGAGTGCAAATAAAGCGAGCAGGAGACAATGAAGCCGATTGGCAAGGTGCTCTTTAAGCAGGCCTTTGAGGTGCTCAACAAGTCAGTTGGCTTGAGGACGGTACACAGAACCCAGTTTGTGCATGATGCCAAGTAAGGATGTTACTTCCTTGAAAAGATCATTGGCAAAGTGATGTCTGTTGTTGGACCCCAACACATAACATACACTCCATCTTGGGAATACTTCACAGACCAAAGATTTGGCGGCAGATTTTGCATCATTATGAGCACATGGGCCAGCCTCGAGCCAACATGAAAAGGGCATGCAACAACTAGCATGAACCTGTACGAGCTACATCGATCCTGCATATTGACATAGCCATTATGCAAATGCACGATGGGCACCTCTGGCATGGGTAATGTTGCCTTAACAGTTTTAAGTGTACGCCCTGCTGTACATTTTTGGCACGTTACACACATATTTACAAACGCGGTTACCAATTCTTGCAAGTTAGGCATAAACCATTGTTGATTAATCTCTGCAGTCACATGCTCCTTTGACACATGTGCTGGGTAATGCAACTGACCTAGGGCTGTTTGGAGCAGTCTCTGGGGCATCACCAGTTTTCCTGTGCTGTTCTGCCTCCACACCAGATCTGTAGGTGAGAGTGTGCAACCCCTCTTTTTCCATAACTCCTGTTCTTGTTGGGGTGCACATTCCTGTAACTCTATCACTTGGACAATGGGCAATGCATTCAAAGGCTCTGCGAGTGTGGGGTGCCCTCGCAGGAATGTCATCAAGGGCACTTTTTAAAAGCCATCAACAGTGTAGTGTGCCATAGCAAATATGCTGCTTCTTTTGCTGTGGAGTCAGCCCTATTGTTGCCTTGTGAAATTACATCTGTGTTGCTGGTATGGGCTGTGCATTTTGTTATGGCCAGTTCTGCTCGAGGGGCAGTACATCTATTAGCTGGGACAATAACACTGCATGTTATACGGGGAGCCATTTCTCCTCCAGAACCCTCTCCTTTCTCATCGGGCCAATCCTGAATGCACTGTAAACGTGATATAGGCTGAATCTGAAAAATGTTTGACAGCATATCCCTCTGACATATCCACAGCCATTATCAGAGCTGTCAGTGCAAGTGCCTGTGCTGAATAGTCTAGTGAGAGCCTCACCTGAGCCTACACGTGAAACTCTACTTCATGATAACAAATCACTACCACATCTGTATGCCGACAACCTGTGCTTCAATCTATCATTGATGACCCATCAGCAAAGAGGATTTCTCCTCCTTCTAAGGGTACATGGTGTACTTCGTGGTGGCCCCCATCCTGTCCATATATGAGGCACAGTCATGCATGTACTCCCCTTCCTCTGCTAGCTGTGCTCTGAATGTCACTGGGTTGACAACCCGACACCTCTCTACCTCAATTGTTGAATTGGACAAAAATACCTCATGCCCCGACGCTTTCTGAGTTGTTAATGTGGACTTTGATTTTTCTAGTATTGCAAAGAGACAAATGTTCCACATAGAGTGTGAGGGCACAGCCCATCATTATTGTTGCTGATTTCTTGAAAGCAAATGCTGCTACAGCAAGTACCTGTTCGCTTGGGAAGTGGCCTTGCATTACTTGGTCTAGAAGACAACTGTAGTAGCCCAGGAGATTGTGTGCTTGTAGCTTCCTTTGAGTGAGGACAGCCATCATCACTGTGCCATCAAAATGTGAAAACAAAGAATGTTTCTTTATAATTTGGGGTAGCTAAAACTGATGTTTGTGCTAATGCTTCCTTCAATTCAGCAAATGACTCATTCATTTCAGATTTCCATTTCGTAGGGCTTTTAGATTCTGTGAGTCTTTTAGTCCCTGAAGGAGGGGCTTTGAAAATGTGGCAATAATAGCAAAGACCTAAGAACTGCTTCATCTGCTTGACCATACGTTGCTGTGGTGTGCTGTAAATCATTTCTGCTCTCCTTCCATCTACTGATATTATCTGTCCTAGGTACACTACTTCTTTTTGGCAGTACTGCAATTTCTCTTTGTCTACCTTATACGACTTCTCCGCTAGCAATGTCAGAAGTGTAACATGATCTTTCTTGCGCTGGTCCTCTGTTGTGCTGCACACCAGGAGGTCATCCACATACTAAATGACTGTTCTGTGCATTTGCAAGTTGCTTAGGTCCATCTGGATCACTCTATTGAACACACTAGGTGACTTGCAATATCCTTGTGGTAAACAAGTGTGTTGGAACCTCATCCTGCGAGAAGTGAACGTGGTGAGATACAGTGACTATGGGTGCAATGTGATGGAGAAGAATGCATTCATCAAATCAATGACAGTGAAGCATGTCACTTCTGTAGGAATATTACATAATATTGTGGCTGGATTTGGCACGAGTGGAAACTCTGCTTTCACTACGCTGTTCAAAGGGCAGAGATCTTGGATAAATCTCCATGCCCCACCTTTTGCTTTCTTGACCGGGTAAATGGCTGTATTACATGGGGATTATGATGTTTTTATTATGGCCTGTTGCAATAGTGCGAGGAGTGTGTCATATATACCCTCATCTGCTTCTCGTGATATTGTGTATTGCTTTACCCAGGGCAGTAGTGCCCCTTCCTTCACTTGTATGCACACTGCCCCTGCTCCCTGCAACAACCCTACATCATGTGGGCCACTGGTCCATAGTACATCTGATACTTTTTTCAAATCTTCTCCCAAATGTGTTAATGTCATCCTCACTCTATGCATCCTCTGGGGGATATGTCCCTCCTCTATGTTTACCTGACATGGGATGTATATCTGAAATACCATCTCACCCTCCTCTTCATCCCCTTACAGCAGCTGTTTGTCTGTCAAGTATGTTATTCTTAATGCCGTGTCAATGCAGAGGACCGTACACCACTCCATTCCCTCTTTGTCTGTCGCATATACAATTACCATGTCCTTCTTTGTGAGTGATGCTTCTAAATGTATTGTGAGTGTTGTTCCTGGCACTATATTTTGTGCACCGCTGGTCTGAACAGAAACTTTGTGGCCAATTGGAATACCTTGTATTAATTCTAGGTACCCACCATAACAATACTTGTACCCCATAAAGGAATACCTCGGGGTGGTGTGGTGACACGGGTAAAGTACTGTGTGCGCAAACTGCTTGCATGATGGCTGAAACCCACTCATAAAAGATATCTGGTGTCGAGCATACTATGCCCTTTTCTAATAATGAAATTGTCATATTTAGTTTTCTCATTATGTCTCGTCCGAATATGTTGATTGGAGTGTCTTTTGAATACAATAGGGGCACTAATAATTGCTGGGACCCTATTGTGAATTGTAAATCTTGTTATTGGAAACGTGACAACGGCCTCAGAAAATCCCAGTGTGTCCATTAATTTGTCAGCAGGGGAACGACACGCTCCTTAATGGAGGATTTGAAGGCTCCCATGTCTACACAAAATGTTATATTTTTGTCCAATCTTCACTGCTACCTGGGGTTCCTCGTTATAGTCTTCAGTTATTGAAATCATTGGGCACACACATGTCTTCTGTGGGCTGCCCTTTTGGGCATTTGGGCCTTGTCTTGAAAATGGGAACTGGTTACCTCCAAGAACGGTCACTCCTTTGTAGTGTGGTATTGTGATCTGACCTAACAATATGCTATCCCCCCTATGTGTATATTTGTTTTGGAGCATGTAAGGCGTTCTTTGGTACTGCCTTCTGCTGCTGTGTGTTTCATGGGGTGTCTGGAGAACTGCGGGCTGTACAGGTTGTATTATGTGTGTGAAGGTCACCTGCACCTGATGTGGTGGCATTTGTGCTTGAAGTGGCTGCATCTGTGATTGTATGGGCTGCAAAAACACAAGTGGTATGGGTTGCTTAGCAGAGATTAGTATGGGTTATTCCCAAGCGCTATTTAGTAACATGAAAAGAAGTGGGTCAGGCAAACCCTCAAACTGTTTTTTTGTAATTACCAACAGTATAGTGCCTGTGCAGTCAGTTAATCAAGTATCACTAAGTGAGAGGAAAAAAAAGAGTTGAAATACCAGTAAACTGTTTCCTTCTTATTCTATCCACTATTAGACAGGTAGCAAAGCAGTGCTGACTAGGGATAGGGCCCAAGGCAGGTAGGGACAGATAGAACCTACTCTGTCCTATTTATGTCTTCTTGTTTCTCTGTTTGAAGACAGGCCCGGGCAATTAGTCTAAATCTATAGACAACTCAGATAACTAGTAATGCCTTCTAGAGGTTGGACAGGACCTCAGCGACTTTATATCTTCTTACCCCCTGAGACATCACAGATCATAGGATCACTCGCATGCATTATATATGCCCGGTAGAGCAAAAAAACTGTTTGAGTGTTTGCCTGCCCCCCTTACTTTTGTATTGTATAGGCTGTACCTGTGTCTGCATTGATTGCATTTGTGACTGCATGGGTTGAACATATATTGGAAACTCCCCATGGCCATATTGCTGCTGTTGTACGTGTGGACAAATGTGTGCAAAGTGTACCCTCTTCCCACATATGAAACATGGTCCTCCAAATCTGGGTCCCGCTCCTCTGTATCCAAACAACTTCCCTCTGTGAGTATCCTCTGCCCTGTTGGTAATATCCTGTCTGTGCGTATTATCCCCTTTGCTGGTAATATTCCTGTTACTGATACACTCCCTGTTGGGGATACCCTCCCTGCTGCTGGAACCCCCTTCCCTGTGACATATACCCCCTCCCTTTGTTGGGTGCGGGTAACTTTGAGCTGTCCTGGATATTTTAGCTAATTTCTTTTGCACCAATTTTGTCTCTGTTTTAATTGCATTGTCTGCTGGGACCTTCTCTGTGTCCTGTTTCCTCTTACAAAAGTTTAGTAAGGTGGTCTGTATTTCTGACCATCCCTTCGTCTCCTACCAACCTTCTCTAGGGAAGTCTGCACATCTGAGGGGAGTCCTCAGACCAGTATGTAATCAAATATTGCCATGTTCACGCCCCATGTTTGTCGGGTCTCTAAAGTCCCCATCTCCTGGATCTGTTGTATGTATTCTGCAGGTTCCTTGTTTACTTTCATTTTACCTACCAAAATGGCTCCCACGTCTGATGTGTCTGTGTACATAGTCCTTAATACTTTCCAGATGTGTGCGAGGTAGTTGTTAAAGGGCGCACCGTTGTGGATGTTACTACACAATTTTACTCCGTCATATCCTGCCTGTTCCCATATTCTGTCTCCACTTTTGCCCAATATGACAGCGAATAAGCTTTTCATGTCGCCAATCACCAGGGTAATTAATCCCTGCTGTCTCTTTCTTGACAGTATATATCCATGTGCCTGCTGTGAGGGATGACAAACTATTGTGAGAAACCTGAAGGTGTCTCACCCGCTAGTCCCCTGAGACCTGTCATCCAGGTGGCTATGACAAGGCCATCGCTTTGGATCCAGATCTTGGGGGTGGACCAGTGCGGGAAGTTCACCTGGGTGAGGGGTCTTCGGGGAGTGGAAGTGGGACACCGGACGGTGAGATGCGGTATCCCCTTCCCTGTAACATCTTTACCCCAGAATACTTACGAACTCAAACCCCCCCTTCCCAAAACAAACACCTTCTTACGGACAGCTCATTGTGAGAGGGAATGGACTAACACCCGAGCCATGTGCCTGACATGTCCCAATACAATGGTCATGCAGAGTCAGGCAATTACTGACCATTACACACACCTACCTGCCATTGCACTTCCCCACACGGATGGAGGGCAGAGCAGGGGAGCACACTCTGAGTGAGGCATAGCACATGAGGAGGCAGCAGTTCCAAGGTGGCAGTTTAATATAAGGTGAAAGACGGCAGAACCAAAGAGGTTTCCAAGGAGGGAAGTGCCCTTGACCTTTTCAACAAAAGCCTGTTACTTTCAGGAGCCTTTGAGAATTGGAACCATAAGCCCAGGAATCAAGGCTGAGAAATCCTACAGTGTGTGCTGGAAGTACCCAGGGCTCACCCGCATCAATAGTCAAGGCGGGGAGAATCGTTTGCCACCATGGTACAGTACTTGGCTCCTACAACAAAGCAGCGCCAGTGAAGTCAGCACAGCTGGTGAGTCTGGGAGACTGATAACAGACCGGCCTGTGTTGAAGCCAAGGTTGCAAGCAGCAACATTGTTAAGCGAAAACAAGAGAACAGTGTGTGAAGTGTATGTCGCAAGAGACGTGAACACAATTAACCTGCAGATGAGTGATTGAACTTTGAAGCTAACATTCGATACCGTGGACAAAGTGGTCCGCCAGCACGTGGGTGCTCATTCGAAAGTCTCTTTTGGGTATCCAGCTAAAAGGTGGCAAATATGAAGTCTAATACCGCATTGAATTGTGAATTCGAAGTGGTCTACAACGGGTCAAGCAAAACCCTGTCTACATTCAAAAGTCTTTGATAATTGTTGGAAAGATATATGAAGTTGATCTGAGCACGACTTAGGGGGATCTGAGATCTGAGTCCGACTGAGGGGGATCCGGGATGAACCTTGAGTAACCCAAAAGAATATCCTACGACAAATTAGATACATAAATAATTTACAAACACTGTGTTGAGAGGGTCTGAGCCCAGCAGGCGGGACCCGAGGTGAAGCGAAAATCACCCGAGAAGGTTTTGTGTCACATTGGGTCTGAGCGCGGCTGAGGGGTACCCGAGGTGAATAGTGAATCACCTAAGACCTTGAGTACTTGTGAAAATCTGAAAGAGGAAAATTACTCATCATTTTGTTTGTTGCATCAGGCCCTCTGAATGAAGAAACTTTGAAAGACAAAGAGACTTGGGCATTAAGACCCTGATGCAAATGGTTGAACTGTATCCTCGTGCTAGAGAAGCCAGAGACTGTGCTATGCTCGAGTGCACCACCTTGTCCGATGCTGAAAACGTGGAGGGAGGCCAACAGCCTGAACATACTGACATATTATTTTGTGAACATTTCTTTCTTTTTTTCTTTTTCGTAATGTTGTTTCCCACACTATTTGTATTTAGAGGTAGGGATTGGCAATAGGTTTATTAGTAAAGGCCTTTTTTGACAAGAAACTGCTAGGACTGCCTGTTTATTATTTGATGGTCGTAGCTTGCTTCCATCTATAGACTTAGGATTAGATAGGCATGTTTCAAACCCATTTTCAGTTCAATAAACACCTTTTAACTGTGGTCACTTGTATCTGTCTCACTGTTGATACCATGCCTTCCTTACACTACACATCCAATTATCTATGTCCATGCTCTGCTATGGTATATACTGAGCTCCTCCCTTTCCTTTCTGTAACTGGGACAACTGTGTTTGCAGCACAAGGGCAGACTCGCCCTTCGCAGTGCTGGCTACCGCCATCCTACCTATCCTGTTTTAGAGGGTCTGGGACTAGTCCCTGCTGCTCCACTAATCTATCTCCCTTTCTTTCTACCTCTCTCTCTCTTTCTCTCTTCCTTCGTCTCCTCTCTTCCCTTCTCTATTTCTTTGTCCCATTCCTCTTCATCTCAAATCCCCCCTCATCCAGGCCCTGCTCCTTCTTCCTCATTAGTGTCCTCAGGGTCCACTTTGGACTCCAAGGAGCGCTCCTCCTCCTCTTCCGGAGTCTCTTTATCTGGTACCTGTGCCATCCAGTGACCCGAATTGCCCAGCTGTTCGCTACCCGGTGACCAGACCTTGCCCAGACCCTGTTGACTGTCCAAAAGTCCCAAAACTAAAAAGTGGATTGTGAGTATAATCCCCACCCCATAGAAACACATAGCCTACCTTGTCTTACCTTTGTCCTTTTTCCACTCTCTAAGAAGACATATTTATACCCTGGTAACTTGTTGAAACTGTTAGAATTATCCTTGTATCCTGTCCTTAATGTTTAAGTGCTAGCACCATCTCTTTTCAATTTTGTGTGGTGTAAATTATAAGCCCTTAGTTATATTTGGAGTAATCAAACTAATTTCCATATATTTATTGTTGGGGTTGAGCACTGCGGGGACAAGGTTGACCTCGCAAATGAACCTTGAAGCTTACTGTGTTCTTTTTTAACAATATAGTCTAGATAAGTTTGTTTTAAGTAACCTTTGCCTTTCTTTTAAAATCAAAGTTTTCATTTAACTGCTCTATTTCCCTAAAACTGAACCCCATTCCACTCCAAAAATCTCATCCAAATCTTATGATACTACCACCCTTTCACTTCAGTAATATCCCTGTGATATACATCTATCCCCTGGCCTAAAAATCACACTCCAAATCAGAGTATTTCAACCCTTTTTGTTAAAAACCGTTTGGGTAATTTAAAGTGGGGAATTGAGAAAATTGCACATTTTCCAATGCGTCATTTGGCTGCAGCATGCTCTAAACTTTCCAGTCATTTTCAATGTATGCCTTTTGCTGATCCATTGCCTTATGATTGCCAGTGATATAACATACATGCTATTGTGATAAAACATATGTGTATTATAATTTAACCACACATTAATTAATTATTTGTAAAATCTGAGTGTTATTTTAGGCCTTTGCAAAGGGTCGGATTTTGATTCTTTTTTCTGCCTCTTATGCCTGACTACCTGCTACCTCTTTCTATCCACTCAGAATTTGATTAATTGTGGGTTGAGGGAACATTGCAGGCGGAAACCTTAACTTGGGTGCTATCTCTCCTAAATCAAAAAAAGCTCCCATTCACTTGTGCTTTGTACATGTTCTAGGCGAAGGTCAATTAAGTGCATTGCTTCCATTTTCATTGTTATTATCACCCCATTGGTGATTGCTGCCCCATATTAAAAATGGTATGATTTTATTTTTAATTTTAAAAATAAATAAATCTTGTATTTTCACCAACCTGGTTCATGGTCCTTTGTGACCCGGGGTATTTGAAAAAGGGAAAGAGGGTGTGATACGAGTTGTGTACCATCTCAAATAGAATTTGCATAAAATAAGGAGAAAGGCATCTCGGTTGTGCACTACATACTGGGCTGAAACCAAGGTGTGTGTCACCTGATTGAAATCCTTAACAAATTTGCGGGCTCGTAGCCAGGGATTGAATTTGGTTGCCAGCCATGGCAGTCTAACACAGCAGACTTACCTGCAAGTTAGTCATATTTTGTGTAGTTGGAATACTGTGTTACACTGTGCAAGCGCCTCCCCAAAACAAATACTCTACGTACCAGGCCTGTGTCTAAAATTAAAGCGAAATCAACCCCAAAATAGACAGAAAGCAAGAGAATACAGGTTATCCTTACATAAATAACTAAATTAATAAAGAAAGAACATGTCCAAAATGACTGTAGTTGAGATCAATATGGCTAGGGAGCAACTTCTGCACAAGTTATTTGTCAGAGGTGAATGACCAGAACAAGATGAAAAAGTCTGGCTAGAAGAAATAACACTACAGGTCACCGTCATGAACCTGGACACGTGGCAGGATGGCGGCCTATTACACCAAGCATTGAGTGAGTTATATATGACCCCAAAAATTAAAGAGGAGCAAATCAAAATTGCCAGAATAGCGGCCTACATGTATCTCCACATGGGAGTGATGCAGGAAAAGCATGAGGAAAACGCAACTCTTGCGCAGAATCAATCTGAAATAGTAATCAAAATCCAGACCGAACTAAAATTAGCAGAACAGAAATTATAAAAGAGCCAAAAGTTGGAGGTAGAATCTGGAAATTACATCATAAAATTAAAAGAGGACTTGGCTCTCCAACAGCAGAAAAATGCAGATCAAGACACCCAATTAGAGGCATTGAAAAGGAGTGTAGGGAAAAGGTTGACTCTCTGCAAGAGAGTCAACAGAGGTTAAATCAACAAATAAATCATAATAGAGTCTGTGTAAAAGCAAAAAGAGAATATCAAGGATGAGTACCCCAAAAGGAAATACACCAAACACGGGCTTACAAAGATACACAGATCTTTATTCTACAACTGAACAGTTTTCAAAGGAACAAAGCATCAGATAGCTACCTTAGTACATCACAGCGAATACCAGCCCTTTTGGTGTGAGAAGTGAGTGGGGCTGTACATCAGAACACTCACTCTTTTTATACAATTTTCTAACATGATGTCCAGCCCATCTACAAGTTAATCATTCCTCGGGCTAGGGGTTTGTGCCGCGTTCACTTCTAATTTATTCACCTATATGCGTATGGATTATTCCTAGTTTATACACAAATAAGTCACAATGGCAACAGTGTACCTTTGGATCCAACATTAAGCCTTCGTACATGTTTTACACAATGCAGTTCAACAAGTGTTCGCATTCAGTATTTAAACAACATTGTACTTAATATATGATCACGGATCAGTTTCGTTGGCACAGGTAATCCCCGATCTACAGGTCAACGAAGGACAAGGTCTCATTACATGACCCTAACATTTGGGCTGTGGGCAGTTTAGACTTTAACTTACATGTAGAGGTCAAGACGGCCAAGTTACAAACAGAAGAACACTGTCCAACATTTTAGAACACAGGGTGACTTTGGATTGAGAATCAAAATGACGGATGAACCTAAAATGGCGGCTAAATCGATCTAAGATCCGAACTTTGCAACGCGGATTTCTTCGCAGAGCGACTGGGTTTAGGCCAAAAAGAGGCATGATATAATATCCCGTTTAACATCTGCGCAGAGCAGATAGTTACCCTACAAGATCAGATAGAGAAATTGAAAGAGGAATATAATATATTAATTATGAGAGACCTCCACTCTCAATCAGAATTTGATAAGGAGCGCCAGAAATTAAATGCCATCAAGAAACAAAGGGATGACCTGGCTGAACAGAGGGGCACCCTAAGTCAGGAGAAAGACGCCCTAGGCCAGGAAGTGAGCAATTTAAAAGCAGAGTTACAGGGAAGTGAGTTAGCCCTACAGAAACTAAATGAACTCAAAACAGATTATAGGAATCTACTGGAGCATGCCAGACAGGTAGAAGGTGCTCTAGAAGAAAATACACAAACTAAAAAATGCACAAACTCAGGAGGTGAGTCTCCTGCAACAAAAAATGGCTCAGGGTGCCCACACTATACAGGCAGCACAAAGAGATAATAAGGCCCTCTGTGAAGAGAATGATGGGCTCCACAAACAAGTGGCAGTGCAAGAGCGGATCATGGATGCTAGTAAAACCCTGACAGCCGAACAGAAGGCTCAGATCTTTGCCTATTATCAAGAGATAGTGGCTGAGAAAGAAAAACTAGCGAGGTTGGAGAAGGAGTATCCTAGATCTAATACAAACTGGAGGGACCCCAAACATGTAGAGAGGGACAGAGCTACCCCTGATCATACTATGATAACCTCTATACTAAGGGACTCACACCCATTTAATCCTTGGCACACTGCTGACTTCATGGCTACCGGTTCATATGAGCCGGAAGCCATGAGGCCATCAGAATTTAATAGGCCAAGCATAATTGAGCTGACAGGTCAGCACCCCCAGAAATTGATAAAAGGGCGTCCCTGTGCAGGTACAAAAATATAAAGGCTGATGTCTCTGACCAGGAAACCTCCTATGATGAGAGAGTCAGGGAATCAGACCTGCAGGAGCACTACCTCCAAAGGGACCAGTTGGTTCAACTTGCTCAGGAACAACAGGAAAAGAGGCCCCACAAGTGCATCCTGAAGGAAGACCTCCACCCAATCAGGGCAGTGGGGGGATCCTCTACCAACCCTGGAAGCAGGGAGGAGTCAGAAGACTACTCTCCTGTGCGCCACAGGGGAGTAGAAACTAGACCCCACCATTCTGCGACCCTCTCCCAAGCTCAAAGAATCAGGGAGTGCCTAGATGATCATGAGGGGACCACAAGTAGCAGTGCCTCTGAGTCTAAGGGCTTGTGGACTCGGGTGACTAAGCCAAAGAAGGCAAATGAACTCAAGAGAGTTATGACAAAAGACCCCATTAGGCAGATTAAGCCCATTAGGAGTGTCATAAGCCCATGCCACAAAAACGCAAAATATTCTGTCTGGGAACACTTGGAACTCTATGAGCAGATGATGGACACTTTCCACCTTAAAGAAAACCATAACTGCATAGAGTATCTTAAATGGACTTTATCTCCAGAATACTCCAGCTTCTTTTCTGGACTGGAGGACCAGAACCATTCAAGATGGTCCACCTAGAAGGTGGCCATCTTGAAAAACGTTTTCGCCTACAGAAACTCCCCAAGAGGCTCACAAAATGGCCTACAATCTGCAGTGCAGGGAAGATCAGGCCTCACAGAATTTGTGCAGGAGCTAAAACGGGCCTTTGCACAAACCATTAGGAGGGTGCGCATGGACAGCAGGTAGTTTATAACTACCTTCTTTCATGCGCTCCCAAAGTATATTATGACCCAGCTGGCGAGGGACTTTCACGATAAAAGATCTCTGGACTGGGTCATAGAGCAGGCGACCCGCATTTATGAAGTCCAAAAACCTACAGAAAACAAGAATCAGACCAAAAACCCCAAGCCAGCCTACACCCCTGCTGCTGCTAAGGTAGCAGAGGTGAAGATTGCCCCCATTTTAGACCTAGAGATGGGGGAGCCTAAAAATGTACCTACACAAAATCAGCAAAATCAGAGACCCAGAAGGCCGTCAGGCCAATCACAAACAGGTGGCGGTCAGGGAGATAATCCCACCAGTGGGAACCCTAACTTCCCTGATTATATAAGTCCCAAATTCAAGGGCAACCAACCAGTCTTGGGGTATGTATGGAATCCCAGAGCCCAAGGGGGGGATCCAATTAGGTAAGTACCACCCCAGAAACTTCCCTCCTAACTTCCCTCAGGAGGGCAGTAATCCCCCAAATTATGGGTTAAGTTTCTTTCCCCTGTACCCGCAAAATACCAACCTGCAGGACAACCCTCCTTTCTTTCCCCGCTTTCAGGAAACCAGACAACCCAATCCAGGAGAGGGGAGACCAAGGGTGGAGGGTTACCAAAATTCACAATATCCAGGGTCCTACGGGAGAAGGGACAGTTACCCTTCCTGTGATCCACCTAGATTTGAACAGAGTCCCCTGTACCAGCCCGAACGGGTGTCCCAACTGGAGTGCCAGGTCCAGAACCTTACCCAGGATCTGGGTTGCATGTTGACGGCTCAACAGAACCCTCAGATGAACATGCCAGCTCAGAACCCCAAAAACCAAGGGTCTGGCACCCCAGAACAATGAAGGGGAGAGTACTCTGACAACTCACCGGTTCCAAAGGAGGACGCACGGGGCAACGGGGGTGTAAAGCCCTAGGGGAAGCTTCCTTCCTCACTCGTGAAAAGCCAATGGATGCCCAGGAACCTGAACAAAAATCTCTTGCCCCCGAAAATCTGCAACCCAGGGAACAGAGGGTGGGTAGGAGAAATAAAGACAGCAAAAAGGCCCATTTTGTGGAGGAGGTTAATGTCCTCCAGTTTGAAAGGGAAGAATCCTTAGAGGATTCCGTAAAAAAAAAATCTACTCCTCCAGGGACGAGGGAACCCCTCCCAAAGAAAAATGGGTCCCAAGAGATATAAATGAAGACTGGGTGGTTGTGGGGATTGATTCAGAATCGCCCATCCTTGAACCCCAGAATGAGCATCCAGAGAATCAAGTATTGAAAGAGGATTCCCAAACTTCCCAAATCAATTCTGGTGACTGCCTCCAAAAAGGGGGGGCAGCCCAGAATCAGAAACAGGGGAGCCCAAAACTCCCCAGCTATCAGAATGTGAAATTTTTCTTTCAGATTCCCAAACTCTAACACAGGATTATGCCCAAATTACCCCTGTGTCGGAGTCTAATATAAAGAAATTGACCACCTAGCTTGCCCGGAATGCACATTATCTTTGCCATTGGAGGAGAAAGAAGGTAGATTTTAAGCCCCGGTCCAAGTGCAAGGGCAATGTACATTTGCACCGCTGGTGGACACTGGATCCCAAGCCACTCTTCTGTCAAAAAGGGCCTTTGATCAGCTAAATTCAGGAAGGGTGGAGAGATACTAGATCCCTCTCACCCGTCTTCCTGGACAACTCCAAAACTTTGACGGGAATAAAATTCCTGTTGAAGGTAGAGCGGAATTGGAAATAAAAGTTGGGTGACACAAAGTGAAACACCTGGTCATAGTTGTGACTCCAGAGGGCACACCCTGTCTACTAGGGAATGACATTGTGCGCAGGTAGTCCCACCTAATAGACTGTGTGAACAAGGTCCTCTGGACTCTAACTAACAGGCCAATAAAATTGAAACAGAGTGTCAACCATGTTAGTTTAAATGGCACATGCCACATGGTTGAACAAAAACCTGATCATATGAGGTTTCATTTCCAGAACAATCAAATACCTGACGTGACAATAATTGCTGTAGGACAACAAACTAATGATGGGAACTCCTCTCCATTCCTGAAAATCACCTGAAGTTTTATACTGATTCACCATCTGAAAATCCCAATTCCATAGTCAAAAGTGATGAGAAATCTGCTCAAAGTTTAGCTGATATTCAGAAAATCAGAGAACAGTTGTTCATCCCTATTCAGTTAAATGAGGGGAAGGAGTCTGTTCTCGCCCGAGTGTGCATGAACACTGATATGAGCTTCATTAGTGAAGCCATGTTCCGAAAGCTCCCAAAAGATCCAGCCATTCCCACATTTAAATTCATCGATAAGTGGGAAATGGGTCTGGAAACTCCCAATTCCAAACATCTCCTGCCTAGCAGGTGTATGCTCAAAATTTCTATAGGTAACAAAATCATAGAACATACTTGTTGGGTCGTGTGAGATGTCCCTGCTGCATTTTATTTAGGCAGTGACATTCTCAATCGTTTTGCCATTAATTTGGACCTGATAAATTACAAAGCCTGGTCCCAACTAGGGGGTAATCCCATGGACTTTGATGATTCAGAAAAAGCATTTCGATCAGGCCAATTGCTGCCGTATGCAGTTGAAGTTCAAACTGGAGAGAAGGTCACCATCCCAGGATAGACCCGACTATTCCCACTTGAATTAAAAATTGAAAGAGGGCAGAAAATGCAAAATACTGTTGCATGTGTACACCTCAACGCCCATATCCAACAGCAGGGGTTGGGGTTAAACCCAACACCATTAGTTAGTGTAGAACACAACACCATTCCAATAGTGATGGATAACAGCAACCTTAGGAGTATCACTCTGGGCGCAGGCACCATTATTGGAATGGTGGTTGATGACCGACATTTTTCCATGGATCTAGGAAATTAACTAATAGGACCAATCCCCAATGACTGTTTCGACAATGATAATGACAATGACTTACCACCAGACAGGATCAGCACTTGCAAATTGCTGGCTGCATTACCACTGTTTGTTGCCTTTGTTATTTATTTATTGTTATTTATCTGGTTCTCCTCTGCTTCGCACTTTCCACCTCTCCCCCTTCCATGCACTTTTCCCCTCCCCCTCTCCCATGCACTTGCGCGTTCTCAATGTCACTGGGCCTAGTGAGATTGCTGTTTTGTTCTCCCCTGTTCCCCTCCCTTGCATTGTCGCGCTCTGAAACACTTGTGTACGAGTGCGATAGAAATAAAATATCAATCAATCAATCAATCAAATTCACCTGGCAAGGGGGGAATTTCTTGGTGTATTCTTCCTGCCCTTACGGTGAGGAAGAGGTGACCTGTGACATCAGGCCAGATGAGATGATTTTCCAGGTCCACAATGACAGCCTCTCCTACATGAAACCCTCTGTCCAGGTCAATACTCTAACCAGGGACCTCTCCACCCAGCTGGAGGAGGCCGCTGAGAGAGCAAAACCGGAAGTCTTTCCAGGCTTCAGGCAAATAGTTGAAGAGAGAGTCAACCTTGTTGATGCCTGTGAGACTCTAGAGGAAAAGCAAAAGTTGAAACAAGTGTTCTTAGATTTTCAAGATCTCTTTGTGGTGGACTCGTATGACTGTGGTTGCACCGAAATTCACAATACAACAATTCCCATGGACCCTGGAATGACTCCAGTGTTTGTGAAGCAATAAAGCTTGCATCCTTGGAGTACCTGACGGAAATCATCAAAAACCTTGAGTCCCATGGGATAATTTGTCCAGGCCACAGCTCCTTTAATAATCCAGTGCTTGGGATTTTAAAACCGAACGGCCAGTGGAGACTCTGTGCTGACCTGAGGGAGCTGAATAAATGGGTCCACATTTCCCAATGGCCTCTCCCTTACATTGACCAGGGGCTGGCCCAGATCCCGGGGTCAAAAGTATTTACTGCCATTGACCTGACCAATGGGTACTGGACCGCACCTGTCAGTAGGGAGGACCAATAAAAGCTGGCCTTTACCTTCGGGGGGCAGCAGTACACTTGGACCTGGACTCCCTTCGGATGCATCGACTCTGGAAATTAATTCAACATCTTCCAACATAAGGCCATGCCTGACTTGGGTGAAAGAGGCAACCTGGCCTATATGGATGATGTCCTATAAAGCTCAAATGTGGAGGCACACAGAGCGGAAATCTGTTATGTTCTGACACAGTTGAGGGTTGCCGGAGCAAAACTATCCTTCCAAAAGGCACAGTGAAGCAGAACCCATGTCAACTTATTGGGGCATGAAATAACTCCGGAGGGTCTCTGTCCCTAGGAAAAGAAAGAGGAAGCACTGCTAAAACTTAAAGACCCCACAACTCTGCGGGAGCTAAGAAGCCCCCTTGGACTGACTAATTACAGTAGGAAGATCATTGAGGATTACACAGAGATCACAAGACCCTCATCCATCTGTTGAAGAGGGCGGTGGGGGTCAAGTGGGAGTGGGGTCCAGAACAAGCCGAGGCAGTAAAGCAACTCAAAAGAAGCCTTTCACAAGCGCCTTGTCTAGCTTCCCTGTCAAAAACAAGGATTCTTCTTGGAGACAGGGTTCTCGAATTCATGCTTGACTGTAGTATTATATCAAAAGCATGACAAGGTCAATAAAGTCATATCCTATGCAAGCAAGACTTTATCCTCTGTGGAGAAATAATCCAACGATTGTGAGAAGGCACTCCTGGAAATGTGTGGGCATTGCAAAATTACAGCCCGTTCATCCAGGGGGAACACATCATAGTGGAGACTCCAGACCAGCCTTTGCAATACCTCCAAAGTGACACAATCCGGGCCGGAAATGTGAGTAATTCCAGAATTACTTCCTGGATTCTGTCAATGCAAGGCTTTCCTGTGGAGGTCAGATATGGCCGAAACAAGAAGAGTCCCCTCGCGCAAGCTCTGGCTGACTTGCATGATTGTGTCAGAGAAAACTGTCTCGAGGACGAAAGTTTTAAAATTCAGGACAACATGGAGGCATACCTGAATTCCCCATGCATAGTCTACGAAGAAGATAAGTGTGAGGGAATGCCCACAGTTTATGTAGATGAGTGTTCCTACCATGTTGACAACAACAGGGAAAAGGAACTGGTGGCCGGCATTGGGAATGCCTGAGTGAATGATGCCCTGGAGTCCTCCACTGGGTACAAAATCGGTCCCCGTAATAGTCAGTAGGCAGAGTTGATGGCAGTTCACCAGGTCATCCTTACTGCCGTCCAACATCAACTCCACGAACTGGTGATAATCACTATCACTGATTCAGATTATGTCCGGAACAGGTTAGTGGAGCACCTGGTTAATTGGAAAACCAGAGGCATGCTGTGTGCTAATAACAAACCGCTGAAAAATGGCAAGCTAATCCAAATATAGATGATCTGGTCACCTCTAGTGGGATAACCATCTATTGGAAGAAGATCAAGATCATTCCAGAATAGAGGGGCCAGGCAAAACTGAAAATACCCTAGCTGATCAGCTGGCCAAAACCGGAGCCATCCATGGATATCTCCTCGAGATCAAATCCCTTGTAGGGGAATCCCAGGTCACTGCTATCAATAGGGCCCAGACAAATGTTCACAATGAACTCTCAACTGCCCAGTGGAGTAAGGAGACCCCAGATGCTGATTTAATGACGGCACAAAAAGGGGATCCAATTATTGGTAAATTTTACCAACAGATTGAGGACCCTGAGAACTTTCCCCTGACGGATATCGATTACATTGGGAAAGAGGACCTCAGGGTGTTGATGAAATGTCCAAAAATATTCAGAATCCAAGACAGTTTGTTTTATAAGGAGATCCATATCTGGCTGTGACCAGTGGGCCGTCCCTACCTCATTCCGAAGCCTGATGCTAAGCCACGCCCATGACATGGCCACAGCCGGTCATCGGGGGTTTCACACTACTTTAGAAATCTTATGAGAGGTTGTATACTGGCCACACATGGGGCAGGACCTCGACCAATACTTGAAGGGGTGTCTTGTGTGTGCACAATTTCAGCCAACATCACTAACACACCGAGCTCCCCTCCAGAAGAGGGGAATGACACTGCCTGGGTCAGATTTACAAGTAGATTTCATCAGGCCCATGATTCGCTCCTCTCGGGGGAACAAGTACATGTTAACCGTAACATGCTTGTTTACCAAATGGGTGGATTGTTTCCCGGCCCCAAATTGCAAGGCAGAAACAGCAGCTGCCCTGATGATCAACCACATCTTCTTGCATTTTGGCCTAGCCCAAAGGATTGAGTCAGACAAGGGTAGTCACTTCACCAGCGAAGTGATGACAAAGATGTGGGAGATACTTGGGGTAAAAAGGAAATTTCACATTGCATCCCGCCCACCTCTAGTGATGGAGTTGAGAGGTACAATAAAACCACTGTGAGCATTCTAACAAAGTTTGTGGCAGACTCTGGGGCAAGTTGGGACATCCAATTACTGCTTGTCCTGATGGCCATCAGATCTATACCTTCTTCTGCAACTAAGATGTCCCCATTTGAACTAATGACTGGACAATAGATGGTGCTACCTCAGCATCTGCTCTATAGAACACAAGAGCAGACACTGATATACGCCTCCACAACACATGAGTATGTTGAGAATCTAAGGAAACACCTTCAACATGCTTTTGTGTATGCTCAGTGGAATCTGGAAAAATCTGCAGAGGGTATGAAGATTCAATATGATTTAAAAACAACCAAAAAGGAATACCAAGTAGGAGACAGGGTCTACGTGTACAATTTCCAAAGGAAACAGACCAAAGAGCATACATTTTTGCCAAGCTGGTGGTGTTCTTTTGAAATTGTAGATAAAATTTCACCTGTCGCCTATAGAATCTGCATCCCCAAATGCAAACTGACAAAAGAGAAATGGGTCCATATTAATCAGCTAAAGAGTTGTCACCTGTAGGAGATTTTGTTTTATTGGAGTAAATTTGGGATTTGGCGGTATTTTCTTACCGTAAAAATATTGGTGGAAATTTGGCGATAAATTAGTCTTACATTTAGAGTGGTTCTGGTATCACACTATTCTAGTCACCATACCTGGTTATCTTGTCTTGTTGGTCATTTTGGTGGTATCTTGTTTTGCAGTACTTTATTCCTGTGGTATAGTGGTTAGCATGGTTTCTTTTTATACTATAACCCATCATAAAACAAACCTTTCCTTTCTATTATAATACCTTCTAGTTGTCTGTAGAGAGCCCCAGACCTAGCACATCTAGTATAACTCAATGATGTTATTTATAGAGCCACCTACAGTTTGTGGCTGGTGCTACTGGCTTATGTACATCCAGTAATCTATGTATCAGATTAGAGACCTTCCCATCAGCATGCAAGGAAGGGCCCACTCATGACATAACACACACATCCTTTACCTTGTAGATATTTAGTACTGACTTTCTCTTATTTGCTATTTCAATTACAGTTGTAAATTAGTAAATGCACTACTGCACTGATATAAACCTCCCCTTTGTACTTCACTTATGTGAATAATTCACAGATGCATGAATAACACAAAAAGCTTAATTGTTTTATATATACTTTTTGTATTGCATCTCATTTACAAGTCACAAAATCTTACCATGTTATTTACAGCATCATCTACAATAGAAAAGAACAAATAGAACAAGCAGGTATTTTGTAACATGGATTAATGTTCCCACATTCTGAAATTATAGAAAAATAAACATGCAATGATTTCCTAACTTTCCTACACTGCAATAAATCTTAGTCACACATACGGCATTTTATCTGGTCCTCACTTAGCACTTATTTTACCAAGGTCGGCAATTCTTTGAAGTTCCCGCACAACCTCGCTGTGTTCGCAGATGCAGACCCAGTGTCAGTGCGAAACTCTTCCGTGAGCTTGTGTGGGGGAGCGCCAACTGATTATGTCCCAAAGTCAGCGCTCTACCGACTGGAACCTCCATCTGTCTCCTCAGCCCAGCATGAACTAACTGCTCTCTTCATTTCTTTTTTCCTATGAAACTTTTGCCCGGCCCTTTATTGACGTGGTTTGTCTGCCTAACTTTTCTTCCAATCAGGTTGAAAGGAATGTGCTCTGTGCCACCCTTCATTTTCAAAACAATGAAAGCTTCAAGTCCAAAGTTACTGTTTCACTTTGATTCCTGAATCTTGCATATTTTCTGTTCTCCACAAGCTGAAGAAAACACCAGTGTGCATTTAGAAATTAATCTCAGCAGTGCCACCAAAACATGGATTTCACCTCATTTTGCATAGAAGACTGCATTTTAATGTTAGAGAAGTTAGAATTAGTATTTTAGTAATGTTAATAATGTCAGTCAGTTATGTATTCTAATCTAGTCTCCCATCCAAAATACATGGTGCACTTCATTATTTGAACCTGGCAGCACACTAAGTTTTTCTATGTGTGCTCTGAATATCTACAGTTTCAAATTGGGCCTGGCTGTGTTGTAAATCCTGTACTTTGCATACTGCCAATAATGCTATGTATTATACTGGCAAAAAAATGCTATATTACATACTGGCAAAATGCTATTATATGCTGGCAAAATGCTATACATGCTGGCAAAATGCTATACATGTCCTTACACACCCTAGGCACAATTTTTAACAAATCGAGGAGCCCAGAGAAAATCAAATAGGGGAGACATCTGAAGCATAAGAACAAGAAGGAGATAGATGTACAGGTATAATTATGTAACAGGGAGTATTTTTCTTCATTATCAATTGTCATAATTGAATGCATGCATGTCCCACTGCTGTCAACTCTATTGGAGAGCAGTTAGTGGGAAATTGTAGTAACCGGTTTGTGTTTATTTCATAGATTTGTACTGGTTGCGTCTTCACTACCACAGAGGACCTCCCCGGGGACTTGGAAAGGAGAAATCGAAGGAAATCTGGGGGTGTCGCTCAAGACCATGAAGGAAGATCTGAGCGAAAGCTGTGGGTGTCATTCCACATTCCAATGAGAGACAGCAAGAGTATCGTGGTGCACCGCTCTCTGATGGAAGAAGGACTCATACCTGATAAACCCTGTTGTGCTCGCCTGATGAACCCCACATTGCCCAACTCTCCATCGACTCGGAATCTCAGAAGAGGCGAGTGGGGGAATTTGTGGGATGTATTTACCCACTCAGCAGTTATTTCCCACATCATCAAGCTGTGCATCTGCAGTCATCAGCAAAATGGCTGTGTTGGCTCCTGTTAGTACCAAGGCTTGTATTTTGCAGCGACAAAAAGATGGCTGCACCATCTTGCCAAGCACATATTGGGCAGGATGGAACACGGGGGCACACTGTGGGGGCTTGCCAGTGTGTTCTTACATATGCAAAAGAAAAAGAGTGAAAAAGCAGCGCTGCTTTGCTGCCAGCCCCAAAGTCCCCATTGAAAAGGGGGTATTTTACCATAAAATGCCGCTGCTCTGACGCTATTATTATCTGTTCCTGCTCAAACTACTGTCATTAATAAGGCCCTGCCATGGCCATTCATATCCCCATTGTGCTTTAGCAAAACCAAGTATGACCCCTGAATGACAGGCTCTGTCAAACCAAATCTGAGAAAAATCAACAAAGAAACTTCAGTTTCCGCCACACAGGAAAAGCTTCACTTTTTGAGTTACAAAGTGTCAATGATCAGTAATTCACAGAAACTTCAGCTATGGGCTATGCCAAATTCAGTTCATAGGTGCTTCAAATAAACTACTTTGTATAAGAAAATAACTATGGCTGCAAAACAGTGTGGGAATCCAGATGGACAGTCAAAAACCGAATTTGAAAGCAAAGTGCTAGCAGGTTGCACGACATGTGTAAAAATGGGCTTTGCAAACTAAAGAAGAAAAATGCTTGTTTGAGAGTACTATGTTGAACAAACACTTCTTCTTGCCTAGCAATGTGAAAGGAGATTGTACTGTGGAAATACAATGTATGAAATGGTTCTATTCAGCAGGTTTTTTTTCCAATTCAGAACAAAAATACATACAATTAAATCAGACTTCAGTGGCTGCAGGGGGGATGTCAGCCAAAAACAGGTTTCTGCTTAGAGGATGACAGAAACAAAAGGGGCCCTCTCAGTAGATACTAACACCCCAATGATAATTACTAGGTTGGACAGAATCTGGTCTGGGCTGAGCCCTCTACAATGGAATTTCCAGGACATGGGAGTGTGATGTGGAGAAGGGGCAATAAACCTTCAATCAAGATGGGAAACCGCCACCTTACTCTGGAGGAAATGACAGTTGGTGGTAGCTGAAGAGGAAAATAGGTAATGTTATATTATGTTGAGGTATCATTATAATGTTTTGATTTAAATGTCTAATTTTCAAGTGCCTTTGATTCTGCCATAAAACAGCAGGTAGCATCTCCCTAAGGATGTCAACAAAAATAATTTGGTCCAACTGTACACATTGATCTGATACCTTTACCTTCTCATGCCTTCCTGAGCACCTTATCTATCCCTCGCCCTCATCCCAACTATCCACCTGACTTTTCTCCTCCCTACCACTACTGAATGTTCTATAATACTCATTTGCCTCTTGGACAGGCAAAAATGCTTTGGCGCCATGAACTATGGCAGTAGGCACTATACAAATTCAAGATAACAAAACATAACATGATATGATATGATATGGCATTTGTACCGCGCCTATACACAAGTGTTTCAACATGAGAAACAGCATCTGGTTCCAAAAGTTAATCAGTCACAAGAAAATAAGGCTCTGAGCCAAGTCTCTTCCCAAGAATTAACCAAGGTTAAAGATGCACCTTTGCACCTACAGGACTACGTAGAACAAATAGAGACTGACGTTATACAGGCAGAACAAAAAAAGTCCTTTCAAAACCAAATGCGCCACTAGCAAGAGAAAAATGATGCACGGTCTGGTGTAATTCAAAACTGCCAGCGTTCATTTTTACACAGGAACTGCAAGATAAAAAGTATGTATTAACTTCCCATAGCAAAACACTTCAAGCTAATCAGGCCAGTATGGGTGATTTGAGAGAACAATTAGTCCATTATAAGCAGAAAGTGATCATTGAAATGAAGAACAATTAAAAATGATGCTGGGAAGTTAGGGACCATAAAATGACCTTAAAACCACATAGACGGCAATCACAAGAGACATCTGCTTTGGACAGGTGGGGTTATTCACTTCCAACAATGGCCTCAATCAACCTACCCAAAATATCCCATATGCATGCTGAGGGACTTAGTAGGCCTGACCCCTCTAAAGAGCAAGGAGCTGTGGGGTGTCTAACAAACAGTCTCCCAAATAGATCTGCCTACAAAATAGAGCATTCCCTATCAGTCATAGATGATTTATCGCCCTCACCAGCGAGAAGGGGCCCTATTCAGCCTATCAGGAGGAGACAGGAGTGGAGATTAAAATAGAACTTGAGATGAGGAAACATATCAAGAAGAATTAATAGATTTATAACTGCAGAAAATGATACTGCAAAAACATCATAGAGCCCACTTGGCTGAGAAAGAATGACAACGTCTTCAGCACATCAACTACATTTTCAAAGTCTCTTCCTACCAGGGAGACTGGGAACATTCTAGCAGGCCATCGAGGAGAAGAGAACGTGTTTATTTTCAACCCTCAGAGGAAGAAACCCACTTTTATCCGACTTCTAAAAGGGTATTCTGGAAAAATAACCCTGAAAAGTCCCATAGAAAAGAACCAAGGTAGGAGCCTGGTTCCCATGTATCTAAAATAAAATCCCAAAATCAGATTAGTGGGGAGGGCCCAGGCGACAACAGGGAATGGGGTTCCTGTAATTGCTCTGACTCTGAGGGAATGCAGATTTAGGTTCAAAGACGCAGAATGGGCAAATCTCAAAAGAGTTATTTTTCCTTGCTCCTTGGTGAGTGGGAACCTTTTTCCCCACTCACCCTTTCTTTTACTCTTTTTATTGGTGACCTTTTTTATGTATCTCCATAGTGTGTTTTTATAATATCCTTTTCTGTAACTTTTCAGGCATTATTTGAGCACACAGCACCTTATGTGGAGTGTTGCTGTGTTGCCCTTGGGACTTCCCTTTTTATTCTCTTTTGATTGAGACCCTAATTTAGCTAACGTAGTGCTACAGTGCATCCCGCGCCATCCCCTTGGTTCCTATTTCCATGTTGTGCCATCCCTGCCCACCTGCCTCCCAGCCCTCCCATCACCCCTGATTGGCCTTGCAAACCCTATTAAGACATTCTCACAGTGCAGCCCCTGCCCGGGCAATCTTCGGCTAAGGGCCACAAGGCAAAAAGCAGGTCCAGTCTGTGTTTGCCCATGTTCACCTGGGAAGCCTGCCGCTGTCAACCAGCAGCAGCTGATAAGGTAAGTGCGGTTTGGGTGGGGCGTGCAGCAATTACTGTATTCCAGTAAAGCCCTACCACTCTTATTATCCTACATAACATAGCACACACTTGTTAGTCAGCTAGTATTGAGGTTCCAATCACTGCTCTGTCTCAAATTTAGCAGTTTCTCCAGGCACTGTTGAATCTCAAATGTAGGTGTTTTCTTCCACTGCACATGTATCGCAAATTTAGGTGTTTCTCCAAGTACTGTTGAATCTCACATTTAGGTGTTGTCTCTCACTGCTCGTGTATCTCAAATTTAGGTGACTCTCCATTCACTGAGTCTCAAATGTAGGCGTTTCTCCTTTCTATCTCTCACTGCCATGATTAAATGTAGGTGCTTCTACAGCAGTGCGTACGTTTATTTCTGAGTTTGTCCATTGCTGTGTCACAGCCAATTCTCAGTTTATACATCACTGAAGCCAAGGTTGGATCTACTAACATTTCCCTCTCACTGAAATAGTTCAAGCTAAATGATTACACTGTAGCCGTCCGTCACTCCAGGTGTTACCACTGTAGTGCCATAGTTGATTTATATGTGTCTACAATGCTTTGCCAAAGTCAACTATGATGGTGTCCAGTACTGTTGCCAAAGTGCAGTACCATAGTCTATTCTTGGTGACACTACCTTCTCTACCTGCCCGGCCATACCCGCCCAGGATATACCACACCCAGCTGACACCCCTTACCATTCCCCAATCCTCTCCTGTCTCAGCAAATCCCCCCTCACAGCCAACACTTCTCCAGCCTGGGGGCCACTAGAACAGCCCACTGGAATGACATCTTTGGTGCACATATCGCTCCCCAACCCATGCGCCTCCTGTGACAATTAGTTGGAGCATGGACTGTCACCTCCTGTGGTGCATATTGCTCCCGAAACCATTGGCTTCCTTTGGCGATTAGTTGGAGCAAAGACGGTCGCTGCTGCTACCATTTCTTATCACAGCTGCAAGAACAACAGAAGAAGCCAAATGTCATGACCCGGTGCTTCCCCCCATTGCCTGGTTCTGCCCCCTCAAGGCTCTGGAAACTGCCTTGACGTTTGTTACAACACCAACACTGGAGAAACTATATTTCCTGGTGTTCCCACTCCGGGAACGGTCACGTGATCCATGCGCGACGTGCCTCCCGTTTTCCCCACTGTGCCGTTACAAGTACAGGAGGAGAACGCAGAGTTAGTTCTCCTTAACCGTTGTTTTGATTTCCTGTGTTAAGTCGCGCTATTTTCCACTTGTGTTTCCTGGTATCCTGACTTGTGGACTGCTTTTTGGACTGCAGCCTCTGGATTGCCCTTTTCTGCCTCCCGACACCTGATTCCTCCTTCACTGCTCCCCTTGGTTACGGACCCCTGGCTTCCACCCGGCACTGATATTTGCCTTGCCCCTTACCTGGTTCTTCATGCTTCCTGGATGCCGTCTGCAAGCACAGGGTCTTGCTGCCGAACGTTAATATCCCAAACCTCCTTGCGCTGCCCGATTCTTAAGGAACGTTCCCTTGTCACTTTAGATTTTTCCCTCTACAATCTTTGTGATCTTTTGGATGCTCTGCTGACAAGTATATTGGTCTCTGGTGTTTCACTCTGCACTTGGAAAACACTTTTGGATGCTTTGCTGTTTTTGGAGATTCACTTATGGGATGCTCTGCTGCGGCTCCATGGATTGGATTGTTTTCACTTGAACCCTAGTCATGCTCTTGTGCCGTTCGGGTTAGCTGATCGGGAGTTTTCACTGCTGGAACTCTTTAGACTTGCTCATCACTCACAGCACATCTTTCTTCTTCAAGTAGGTTCTTCGTTTTGTCACCAACCACAGCAGGTAAGAGTGGGGTTACCAAGGGAGGTGCAGCGGGGTGTTTTGGTTGATACATTACATGTACAGTAAACCTATGACCTTTGTCTTTTTCCCTTAGCTATGTTGCTGCTCCTGACTTTTCACCCAAGCCCCTGGCCTGTCAGGTGTTTCATAGTCCTGCAGGCTGCGCTCTTGGGGGGAAGGTTGTTGTTGTCTACAGTCTTCTGTTTAACCGGTCGCAGTTCCTGCTTTCAAACAGTTGCTCAGTGGGGGTATTATGCCTAGCCACCTCCACCAGACCACGACACCAAATACCTGAGAGGACGCCCTAACAACAAAGCGCCATCAATGCTGGCAAGGTATGTATAATACACCTCTCCACTGGCCGCAGGCATGGCTATCCACACACATCAGTATACAGCAAGGACTACGACAAAAATGTGGTCATGCGGTTCACTTAAACTGTCCGCCTATTGCAATGAATCACAGATGATTCACTCAAGAAACCTGGCCTGGAACCCTTTTCATGTGGGCAGGGAAAGGCAGGGGCTTTCTGATCCTGACCCTGTGGAAGGTATTAGCCCGGACAACCACATGGGATGGCAAAAAGGTCAGGAGGAATGGGATACCCGTTTAGGTAATTTCCCCCAAGACCCTAATCTCCTAATAACTTAATGTAAAGTGGAAGTTATTGAAAAGGGTGCTTTTGGGTTTGAGGACTTAAAGTCCCAGAATTACAAAAGTACTGTGACGAAGAATAAGGTTGCAGAGGCACAATGATGCACAGTGCAGCCCAATAAGGCTAATCACCCACACCGGAGGAGAGCTGAGAAGCATAAAAGGCCCCGTCAGGTGCAGGCCATTAGACAAAGATGGAAGAAGGAGAAGCAGCAGCAGCAGCAGCAGGAGAATAGTAGTATTGGTGGGTGGAAGAGTTTTGAACTCTCCACAAAAAACAGCAGAGGAAGAAATCCTGCACCTTTTTGTAATTTTTCCCATTGTGAAGTGTTTGCCGGTGGCAGGCGAACACGGGTCACTGGGAGAGCTTTGAGAACACTAACTGCAGAGGTCTCACAGCAGAAAGCACACCTTTTTTCCACTTCTCCCCCTTTGAGGCATTCACAGGTGGCATGCGAGCACCAGAATGCAGGGAGAGCATTGAGAACTCTGGAAGTGAGAGACCTGTTGCCGGGCTGTGTATAAAACACAAAGCAGAAGAGCAGCGAAGCAAACAGAGGCATACTCCAGACCTGGAAAGTTCACTATTATATTGTGACCCCGGGGGAGGGGGGCTCCGTAACTGCCCGCTGGCCAGGTCCAGACTTCCTTTTGAATACCAAACTGACATAAAAGAAGTTAACAATTGTGATGCATACCAAGCTGATTTAAATTGCTGTGGTTGGCAGAACAAGAACTTACATTTCCAAACTGAAGGCTGTAACTGATATATATATATATATATATATATATATATATATATATATTGGATAACAGTAGAAGTTCAAACACACGAAGCGGCAGTATATTACAATGGAACATAAACGACTAATGCCAAAGCCAACAGCCAACAAAGACTCACAATAAGGCAATAAGGCAATTGACAAAAAAAACAGTGTTACAAAAGAAGATCATTGAGCATTTTTGAGTGTTTTGTGAAGAATATTGCCCATGCGTAAAGGATCTTATTTTAAGAGATGGTTTAAACATACATTGCCAAAGCCAAAGAAGTGTGAAGGAGAACAAAGACTCTTTATCAGCATTTGGTTAATAATTCAGAAGTGGAATAAGAGTGGCTGGAGGGCTGCCCTTCTGACAAAGAGGTTCAGGAGGAAGACAGCATTTGCATGTCTTGCGTGTGGCTAACACATAGGTGTGGTGAACAGCACAAGTGTGATTCTTAGTTCCCTTGAAGTAATCTTTAAACCTGATTGTGTTAAGCAGAAGATATTGTTAATACTTTTAAAGTTGACCTTTACCACAGAGGTACTTGGAACCAGCAGTTGGGTCTGGCAAAGGAGTATTCCAGACCATAGAACTTTATGCCAATTGAGTCTGTTTGGGCAGTAGAATATACCCAAATAGAGAACTCCATTAGTTTGTCTTGGCTGGCAAGAGGAAATCCCAGGTCCAAGAACTTTTGTAACAATTGGTTTTGTTCTGGCATGGTAGTGCGCCAAAACAGAGAGTGGTAGTAGCGGTTAACCTAGCATCGGAGTAAACCAGGTGAATATGTTGAAATACTGTGGTGGGGTAAAGCTTATGAAGAAGCAATTAAAGAATCATTGAAGGGTCGTGGTGAAGTATTACTGATATTAACATTGGTACCAACATATCCTGACAAAGACAACTATTTTGAAGCTTTGAAATAGACATTGTTTATAACAAAAAGCTGTTTCAAGACATTCATTACAAGTGGAAAGTGGAAAGCTTTATTAAATAACTGTGAATCACCTTTGGAATCCATGTTGGAAATTTGTGTTGTTAAGTTGTATTAAAAGAGCACTGAAGTGGAACTTAGTGTTATGAAACAGGATTTCCTTATACTTTTTGAACAGTTAAACAAAAGCCTGCTTGAATCTGTGGAAGGGGAGTTCACCTAGGTCATAAGAAGAAGCAGCTATTGTGATGTGAATCATATTGTTATTGTTGTTGTTGAATTACGATACATTTCCTTAATGATTTGGTGTGTACGTAAGTGTTGGGGACAGTAGCCTTTTGTTAGAGTGTTTCCTTTAGTTTATTTTAGGCAGGAAATCCTCATCAGGATAGGGATAGTGAGGCGTTCATCCAAACGTTTGAGTAAATAAAATGGCATCTTTTGAAAAACCTTCACAGAGTCGGCCACCTCACATTTATGACCCCTCAAACTATTTACATCAGACTATGCCTCAACACCTCTGACAGCAGAATGCAGAGCAGACTATGACACATTTGAGCATGCTGAGCACATAGCGAGTCTCTAGCACGGACGCCACCCTTTCTCCTCTTAGCACACATCCATCTGCCTGACCACATGGGTTGCTTTCTCTATCGGAGCCTGTCTGTCCTGCTTAGCCTTTTATGGCCAAATGCACACACGCATCATAATCATGCTCCATGACCTCTAACAATCTGGACTTCGGTCCTCCGAGAGCGTTCCCACTAATGGCACATTGAAAATATTATAATGGTAAATTTGGACCTATACAAATGACAAGTGTAATACAATACAAAGTCCCCATAAAACAAATAAAAGCAATCAAATGTTTTATGACCCCTTATCAAAGAAAATGGAAACATTCTGGAATAAGGAGTGATTTCAATAACATAGAGTATGCAAAATGGACATTCTCTCCTGATTTTCCAGCTTCTATGCAGGACTGAAAGACCAAAACCACAATGAATGGTCTGTAAGGTTGCTATTTTAACACACTTTTCTACACACAACAACTCCCAAGAGCCCTCTAAACCTGCATACAATATGATGTGTGGTGAGGACCAATGCCCAACCAAATTTGCCAAATCTTGAAGTGTGCATTTGCACAGACTTCTCAGCATGTAAATGCCAACAGTAGGGAGTTCATTACCACATTTTTTCACGTTCTTCACAAATATATAGTCACCCAAATAGCAAGGGACTTTGATGATTCGAGAAGTCTCAAATGGGTGATTTCACAAAGTACAAGGATTTATGAGGTCCAAAATCCTTCGGAAAACAAAAATAACCCCAAAACATCCAAACTACCTACTACACCTAACAATCCAAAAGTAACAGAGGTGAAAAATGCTCCTCCTGTGGATATGGAGTCTGGGGAGTTGAAGAATGCTCCTCCTATTACCAAACAGAATTGCTGACAGAGGAGGCGCTCTGCTCAGTTCCAATTGATCAATGCTAAACTGTTTTCCAAAATACAGACACAACTGACACCAGTACATATATATGTCCAAGGTGCATGGGTCCTAGAACCATCATGAGTTACAGGTACACTCCCCCAAAAAAGGGGGGGGGGTCCAAATCAAGGAACAGTTCCCCTGGGAAATATAAATCAGAATTTCTAACAAGAAAGAAATTCAACACCCCTTCCAAATCTGAATTTCCAAAATACTTACACCTGTAATCCAAATTTTCAAAACAACTTCCTTCCTCCCCTCCTAGATTCCGGGACAATAGAGTACACAATGAAGGGGAGTGGAGACCCACAAATAAAGGTTACAGCAGTAAATTTTAACAGTAACCAAAATACCTTGCCAGGAGGCATAGTTACCCTTACAAAGAGCAAGAAAGGTATGACCAAAGACCTCCATCTGGGTCTGAAGGAGGAGAAAAGATCTCTCCACCTGAACACCAGGTCAAGCAATTGACACAGAACATTGGACAGATATTGAGAGCCAAAGAGAACTCGCAGACTGCCAGCATTCACCAAAATTCCCCAACGTTTGTTCAGGGCAATGACAGGAGGTAAACAATTCTGAAAACAGTGTGATAATTGACGAGGAGAAGTGGGATATGGAGGAAAAGGCATGTCACACTTTTGAGAAAGCTTCCTTTCTGACCCAAATGGAGACCCCTGAATTAAATACAGAAATGCCTGGATCTACTATTGACAATTCTTTCCACTGGGAACTAGAGCCAAAAGAACATAGAAAAATAGTTGAATTCCAAGGTAATACAAATAAAATAGTCATCATTGAGATGGTGGAGAACAAAATACAGAGAGAAATGTCTTCTGTTTCAGAGATGGTGTAACACCTCCTAGAGAAAAGTAGGTCAAAATAGAAGACCCTGAATCCGATAGCATAGAAAAAAAAAAGTGTGAAGAAATTCCTAGACAAGAAAGCCAATTTGATAAAAAAGAAAATATAAGCCCATCAAATCCAGAATCAGTAGAGGTACCCTGTCTCACAAAGGATTCTGCAGAATGTACTCTTTAAACAGAAGACAGCAAATAGTCTGTGGAAAGGGGAATACACCTACTCCATATTTTCTCTCCAAAAGCTTTTTTATTCCAACAGTGTCCGAAGCAAACTCATTTAAACTTGATGTCAAAGAAGGAAGACCGTACATGGTGGCAACTCAAGGTCAAGTTCAATAAATAAAGGAAATTCATGCTGAGCTGCCCAGTAACTCACACTTTCTTTGTAAACTAGAGTCTAAAGAAGGTAGATTCTATGTTGTGGTTCAGATACAAGGTTAGTGTGATTTATCAGCTCTGGTAGACAAAGGGTCACAGGCAACCTTGATTTCTAAACAACCTTTGGCCAAATTAACCTAATAATGAGAGAGGGTCATGAAATCCATCTCAACCCTCTGCTAGGAGAACTCCAAAACATTGACAGAAAGAATATTTCCATCAATGGGATTGCAGATCTAGAAATCAAAAATGGGTGACACTGTCTAAAACATATGGTGATTGTTGTGGATCCAGAGGGCACACCTTGTTTACTGCGGAACAGTTTCCATGCATAAATCAGGGCCTCTGGACCCAAACAAACTGCTCAATCAAGCTGAAGAGGAGTGCCAATCACATCTGCCTGAATGCCCCTTGTCACTTGATTAAACGATTCAGAATAATCAGTTTCCTGAGATGACCATTATCTCAGTAAGAGAACCGAGTGGTAAGGAGCCACGTCACAATTTATGAAAATGAAGCTCCCAACAACTAACGGTCTTCCATGTTGGAAGGTGATACTTGGAAGTTCTGCACTCAGTAGGACCCAAAAGAAAGCCAAAGTTCTCCTGAAAAAGAGTCCATAAAAATCTATTAATAATTTGACTGACATTCAGTAAAAGGGTGAACACATAATCTTCTGCATTCAGATACATGGACGAAAAGAGCCTGTCCTCACCAGAGTCTCTCTAAACAACGGAAACAGCTTCATAAGCAATCCCTGCTTGGGCAACTCCAGAAGGATCAGGCCAATTTCTAATTTAATTTGACAAATAAAGAGACGTTTCACAGCTGAGGGCCTCAGAAGCCTTTCGCAAGCTCCTTGTTTGGTTTAAACCATTAAGAATAAATAATTGTTCTTAGAGACTGGTTATTCCGACACCTGCTTGAAGGTAGTGTTATAGCAAAAATGTGACAAAGTCAACAAGGTAATCTGCTCCCCGAGCAAAACATTATCCTCCGTAAAAGAGAAATTCAATGACTATGAGAAAGTACACCTGGCAATGGTGTGGGGGCATTGAAAAACAACTTCCTTTTTATCCAGGGGGAGTACATCTCATATTATTATTATTATTATTATTATTATTATTATTATTATTATTATTATTATTATTATTATTATTATTATTATTATTTTTATTGAGCGTGGACCCAGCTTCGAGAAGCAACAGAGTGCTTTACACTCATAGGGGGAACAGCATGGTGAGGGGAGAAGAGAAACACAGGGTTTGGGAACTAATAACAGGGATATGGAAGGTGGGCAATTTGTCAGCATGTGATCACCAAGCAACCAGGGAAGGAAACAGTGGGGATCAGATCCCTCAGTCTCAGGTAGGGTGGGGAGTGGCAGGTGTGTGAGCCTATAGTGTTAGGGAGGAGACATTCCTTGAAGAGCTCCTTCCTGAACTTTATACACAAGGGGTCAAGTCTGATGTTGATGAGGAGGAGGTTCCAGAGTCTTGGGTCATAGACAGGGAAGGCTTGTCTTCTGGTGCTTGCCCTTCCTGCACCGGCAGATTTCAAGTCTGCACAAGTCCTTATTTCTGGTGGATCATAGGCCTCCAGGGATGCTGAATTTTCCAGTGAGGTATCTTGGGGACTTCAGGGTGACAATATTGTAGATGATGCAGCAGGATTTGAAGATGATACAGTCCTGCAGCAGGGGCCAGTGAAGTTTGAAGAGGGTTGGGGTGATGTGGTAAAATGTGCAGAGTCTTTTGATGAGTCATGCTGCAGCATGCAGGACACATCTCAGGGGTGCTAGGGTAATCACCAGAAAGGCCTTCATAAAGGGAATTGCCACTATTCAGGTGGGAGAGGACCAAGGCTTAGAAAGCAGATCTGAAGTTGTTTTCTGGGAAGAAGGGCTTGAATTTCCGCAGGAGAGAAAGTTGGTACCAATCAAGCTGTTTATGTCTTCCTTGCTATGTGCTTTTTGAAGGGTAGGTGTCTGTCAATGTCAAAACCTAAAGGACTTGGCCCAGGTGGTCAGCTGGGGTGTGAAGCCCTCAACATACATAGCACAGAGAAAGGTCTGGATGTGAGGATATTCAGTGTTGTTAAGAATTCAGTAAGAATTCAGTCTTGGAGGGGTTGAGCATCAGTTAAACCGTGGACATCCAGGACTGGATCAGTGAGAGGCAGGCCTTAAGCCTGTGAATGTATTTGAAGGAAGATATCTTAACGTAGAGCTATGTGTCATCTGCGTATTGTTGGATGTGGCTGTTTTGTAGAGCGAGGAGGGTTGCAAGTTGCATCATGTAAATATTGAAGATCACAGGGAGAGGATGGAGACTTGTGGTATTCCACAGATGGGTTCTATGTTCATTCATCCCCGTTTTTTTGCAGCTTTTTTTGCTGAAAGTTTTTTGCCAAAAAGGCATCACATTTCTTTTTATTGGGGGTCCCCTAAAACTCCCCTCTCCTAGTATTTATTCCCTATACCCTACACCACCCTACACCTTATATGCCATTACCCCCTCCATATGTTTCGATTATTTTTTCAGCAAAAAAATGTTTTGCTAAAAGTGCCAGGAAAAAAAAAACAGGTGATGGATGAACATCATACCCACAGATGATGGGTCCAGTTGGTGATCAAGAGCAATCCATTTGTACAAACTGCTGGCAATTAGTAAGGTGTGATTTAACCAGCAAAGGACGATCTCGCTGATCCCCATGCAGCAATGTAAATTGTCAGTGCCTGTCTGTTGATCAACACTGTGAAATGCTACTGAGAGGTCAAGGAGAACCAAAAGACAAGGATGACCATAATTGAGGATTTCAAGGGCATTGTGGATCACCTTGATGGTAGCCATTTCTGTGCTGCATCTGGGTCTGAAGCCGGATTGGTAGGACTGATCAAAGTTGTTTGATTCAATATGTTGGAGGAGTTGTGTGGCTTCTGCTTTCTCAAGTATTTTACCTTGGAAGGGAGAATGGATGATGGGGCAGGATTTGCTGGAGCAGTTGGGGTTCAGTGTTGGTTTCTTGAGAAATAAGAGGATTTGCCCATTCTTGAGGGTCGAGGGGAAGGGGCCTTGAGTTATGGGGCTGTTGATGATGTTCAGGTAAGGGAGAAGTGCTTCAGTAGGAAGGGTCTTGATTACAGATGCAGAGAGGATGTCACCTGCATACAATGTGGTTTTGAGGGATAGTAGTGTGGGAGAGACATCTTCCATAGTGAGTGTCTGGTAAAATGTCCACGTAGTTCTGGTTTTGGGACATGTGATATGTAGTGTGGTTTCAGTTGTAGCATTGGTGTCTATGTGTTGGTGAATCATGCAGATCTTGTTGATGAAGAAACTTGATTGGCATGGATTTTTCAATGGATTGCAGTACAGGTGAGTTGGGCAGATGGTTAATGCAGCGCTTGATGGCTTTGAATAGGGCTCTGCTTTCATTGTTGGCCTTGGCTATGGTCTTTTGATAGTAGTTGGCCTTGGCAGTGATGATCAGCCATCGGCATGCAGCACAGAGTTCCTTGAGCAAGGCAAGGTTGGATGCACTTCAGGATTTTCAACAAGTCTAATATATTTACAAACTGATATGATAGGGGCTGGGAATGTCTCTAATTCAATAATTACTTCTTGGATTCTGTATATGCAGGGCTTGCCGGTGGAGATTAGATGCAATCAAAATAAGAAGAGCCCGATAGCTCAAGGTTTGGCAGACTTACTTGATTGTGCTTAAGAACAATTAAAGTCCAATAACACTGCTAATATAGAGGCATACCTGGCTTTGCCACACAAGATATATGAAGAAAACCCTTGTCATTGGATACCCACACTTATGTGAAAATATCTTCCTACCATATTACTAAAGACAGGGAGAAATAATTAGATGCTGACATTTGGGAATGCATGCGTAAATTATCTCCCTGAACACTCTGTCGGTTACAAAATAGGACCCCGAAGTAGTCAAATTGCAAATGTGATAGCAATTTATCAAGCTGTCCTCATTGCCATAAATTACCAACTCAGAGACTTGCTGATTGTCCCTGATGCTGATCATGCATGGACTGGGTTGCTGTGTGAAAATATTAAATGGTTAAAACCTGGTAGATTGATCCAGACTGTTGATGAACTGGTGACATCTAATGAAGGGCCATTTCAAGCTAGAGGGCCCAGATAAAACTGGAAATGATGTGGCTGACCAACTGCCCAAAACAGGAGGTCTACAAGGAGACTTCAAGTATAATGAATACCTCCTGGGTCAGAGCGGTGACCAGATCACACACTCACACTGACTTTGATATTTCAGCTGCTCAGTGGAGTGAAGATGCTCCTGATGTAGACTTGATCACTGCTCAAAGGGTTGATCCCATTATTGGTAAATTCTATAAATATTATGAAGATCCAATCAGTTTTCCTGTGACAGGATCAGATTATAAAAGAAAGGAAGGCTTCTACATTTGGATGAAATTTCAGAAAATGTTTAAGATTCAAGATGGACTATTGGTGAGGAAACCCTGCTCTGGGAATGACCAGTGTGTGGTACCTACCTCACTTGGAAGTCTGATGTTAAACCCTGCCCATGACATGGCTACTTCTGGTCATAGAGGATTTCAAAAGACTCTAGAGATATACAACGAGAGGTTGCTTACTGGCCACATACAGGACAGGATCTCAATGCATATTTAAAAGGTTGTCTCATGTGTTCTTAGCTCCAACCATGTTTTCCCACACACAGAGAAAAGAGGAATGACGTTGCCATGGTGTAATTTGTAAATAGACTTCATTGGACCAGTAACTAAACTTACATAAGAAAGATGTTGATGGTAACATGCCTCTTCACCAAGTGAATTGAGTGTCTTGCTGCCCTAAATTTTAAAGCAGAAACAGCACCAGTTTGTTGATCCACCACAACCTCTCTCATTTCTGTCTTTCTCAAAGGATTGAGTTGGACAGAGATAGTTATTTTACCTGTCAGATGGTGACTTAGATATGGAAATGTTCAGAGGAAAAATAAAACTCCACATCACTTAGTGCCCAGCATCAAGCAGGGGTATGGAGACATGTAACAAAACAATTGTGAGTATATTAAAGAGGTTTATGGCTGGTTCTGTACGAAGTTGGGACATCTTATTACTGCTTTACTGATGGCCCTCAGATCTACAACTTCTTTTGCCACTAAGATGTCTCAATTTGAGTTAATGACAATGAAAAGGAAGTGACATATGAAGAACAGTTAAATTATCAGAGAGCAGCACATGGGCTCTGCCCAGTACCTATCAGGATGACAGCACCTATTAATATACCGACACCTAAGAAAACCTGGACAGTAAGGTATCCTTTATAAAAGCCATACCTACATTCTAAACAATATGACGGTTGTTTGAATAAAATATCCACAGAAGCAAAGAAGATCATGAAGGAAGATGAATGGTGACGTCATAAGAAATCGTACTGAGGCACATATAGAATATATAATGAACTGAGAACACTGACAAGAGACGAAATATAGAGAAGATACCATGGATAAGTGACATCTTGAGCAAAGGTGAAGAAGTTGATGTCAAGATGAAGAAACGTATGCCACATTGTTAAGACGGATTTCTGAACTCTGTCCTGGTGGCGCAGAAGTTCAGAAGGCCAACCTAATTACTTGGAACAGGGTAACCTCTGGACGAGCCAGACCAATCAAGGTAGAGATCGCGGCGGTCAAGACTAGGTCTCAAGAGGGGTGAGGGTGACTGAAAGCCCGCAATGAGCACACAAAGCAAGAGCGCTTACAAACTACTCCAAACAGTTGTTATATCAAAAATATATACACATTTATTTTAAGGCCTTTAAAACAATGACCGTAGCGAGAAAATCACAATATCACAATATTAAGCCAACACATACCATATCAACACAATATATATACAAATACGACAGTCGCAAGCATTAGAGGCACGAAATGTGTACTCAACCTGCAAGGGAAGGAAAACAGGCAGTGCGATAATGCTTTAGACGCAGTTCGCCTTCAGAGGCACCTAACTAGATGGAAGTCCGAGCCCTGCGAAGAGTGGAGCCTTGTGCTCAAAGTACCTGCCACGCCGGTGCCAACGGGCAAAAGGGGAAGCTCTTCGGAGGAAGTCAGGCAGTTCGGGTTAGTGCACAGCAGAAGGAGAACAGGTTCCGCAACTCAAGCGCAGCCTCCACAGCGAGCAGAAGCAGAGCGCGAGTACGGACAAAAGGGTGCTGTTTTTACACAGCGGGGAAAAGCAATGGGCTACTGCAGGAGGGCGACCAGATCCTAGCTATACTACTCACCGGTCCCCGATGCAAGCAGACCCAGGCTTCTCCACGTTAGTTTCAGCAGCTGGCAGGTTCAGAAGAGCAGGGAACGCCTCGTAGTCGTGTAGAGCAAAAAGACGTCCCAATCGACGAAACCAGCACAGTTTGTTGCCGCAGCAGGACAACGGAGCGGCCGTGTGTATCCGAGCCAAATATACACTCCTCCCTTCAGACTTGGGAACGCCAAGTGTACGAAGCGTGGGAGAGTGACCAGGACTCGGAATACAACACAACCTGGCGGCGGTTACAGAGCAGGACTCCCTTGTAAGCTGGTCAGTCAACTGGATGGCCCAGAGACACTTCCGAAGGCTTACTTGGCAGGAGATGATGAAGTCGCCGGGAATAGCTGTTCCTGCTATTCCAAAGGTCGAAGCACCAGTACAGGCCTCCTCTTTCGATCAAAGGAGGAAAGGGTTTCACAGGACGACAGCAGTGCAAAGGAGGATTCCTTCAGCGGGTCACCAGTGATTCCTCGGTCCAGCCTCTTGGTTGCAGGATACTTGGCTCCTGTATTCCTTTGTTCGTGAGAACTCAGGAGATCGACATGGTAGTGGTGTTTCCAGCCCCCTCTTATCCACGGTTCCCTTCGCGCCAAAACGGAGGGGAGCCAATGGGAGATCCGCTCATCAACACACACACCATACGTGGACCAATCACGGACCACGGTGGTCCCAGGCATTCACACTACCCTAGACTCTCTGGCACCCAGGATGTGTATTGGGACCAGACATCCCAGCCCACACCCTGGAGGCACACAAAAGACATGTAGAAGCCCGCGAAAGCAACCACGTTTCGCGGGAAAGTACATGCCCAAATAAGGAAGGCCCCGGGTCGCTCGACCTGGGGAAGGTGAAGGGAGCAAGACGGTCAGTGGACAGGACAAAGGAGCCTCGTGGTCTGGCCATTTTGGGAGCCAGGCCACCAGTTTGGGTTCAGTGCGAAAAACGTGCTCAGAACGCCAAAAGGAGCTCAAAATAAACAAAACGATCGCTGCCACCATTCCAGTCCCTGAATGACTTGCACCGATCAAAATACCATCCTAAAAGAGTATCTAGGGCCTGTAGAAGGCTAGAGACCCAAGAGAGCTGTAACTTAGCTTACAGTGCCCTCTTGTGTCATGTTGCACTAAAGCCGCAACACGATAAAAGAAACTACGGGAAACAGCGTTCCCCGGTACTGACTGTCTTAAGGGCATGTCAGTTTCCCCGTAAGAAAGGAGCGAAAGCCCAGAGGAGTGCGGCAGAAGGCTGCACTTCTCTGGCAAAGTCAAGAACAAGGTGAAAAACAACAGCAAAAAGTTTAGGGGTTGCCACATGGAAGGAAAATTACCTACAATTACGAAATCTTTCCTAACACTCGCCCCTCCCAGACATAGGACAGGGGGAACTAATCCACCCCTGGATGAGTCTCTTGTTCAGGTCGGTTAAACATTCTGGACAACCCATCAGCATTGCTATGTTGGACACCTGGCCTATGCTCAATAGTGAAGTCGAAGCCTTGTAGACTTATGGACCACCTAAGCAACTTTGGATTCTCCCCCTTCATGTTCATTAGCCACTTTAACGGCTTATGGTCAGTTTGCACAGTGAAGTGGGTCCCATAGAGGTAGGGCCTCAGCTTCCTTAGGGCCCACACAACAGAGAAACATTATTTCTCTACCGTGGACCATCTGAGCTCTCTGTCCTTAAGCTGGCGACTAATAAAACCGATAGGGTGTTCCTTACCCTTCTCATCTACTTGTGATAGTACAGCTCCTATCCCAGTGTCAGAGGCGTCCGTCTGCACGATAAAAGGTCTTTGATAATCAGGGGCCCTGAGGACAGGGGCCTGGCACAAGGAGTCTTTTAAGCCATTGAAGGCCTTCTCACACTCGTCGGTCCAAGTTACCTTCTTGGGTTTCTTCGGAGTTGTGAGGGCAGTCAGAGGAGCAGCTATGGTGCCATAGTCTGCCACAAAATTGCGGTAATACCCCGTGAGTCCTAAGAAGGCTCTCACTTGGGTTTGTGTAGTGGGGGTAGGCCAGTCTTGTACTGCTTGTACTTTACTGGGTAGAGGCTGTATCCTCCCTCCACCTACTTCATGTCCAAGGTAAACCACTGAGCCTTGTCCAATCTGGCATTTACTAGCCTTTATGGTCAAGTGGGCTGTCAGAAGAGTGTGGAGCACAATCCCGAGGTGTTTCACATGGTCTTCCCAGGTGGCACTGAAAACTGCTATATCGTCCAGATATGCAAGACAGAATTCGTCCAACCCATTCAACACATGATTCACAAGCCTCTGGAAAGTGGCAGGTGCATTCTTCAACCCGAACGGCATTACCCGGAATTGGTAAAGGCCGTCTGGAGTAGAAAATGCTGTCTTCTCCTTGGCATGTTCTGCTAAAGCTATTTGCCAATAGCCAGCAGTGAGGTCAAACGTGCTGAGGTACTTGGAGGCACCCAAAGTATCCACCAGCTCATCTGTTCGAGGCAAGGGGTGTGCATCTGTCTTGGTGACAGCATTCAGAGCCCTGTAATCCACACAGAACCTCAATTCAGAAGTGCCTGCTTTTGGAACCAACACCACAGGGCTGGACCAAGGACTACTAGAGGGTTCAATCACCCCAAGATCTAACATCTTGTTGACCTCGGCCTTAATATAAGACCGTACTTTGTCTGACATCCTGTATCCCCTACTTTTGGTAGGTACACTGTCTCCTGTGTCAATGTTATTTTTGCACCAAGGTGTCAAACCAGGGGACTGTGAAAACAGGGGGGAAAACTGCCTAAGCAAACTTTTCACCTCAGCCTGCTGATCAGAAGTCAGGTGAGGGGCCACTCGGACACCCTCAAAGGAGCTATCTGAAGGACCGCTTTGGAACAGGTCGGGGAGAGGTTCAGACTCCTCTTCCTCAACATCTGAAGCCAGTAGCAGTGCTGCGATTTCGACTCTTGGGACGAAAGCCTTCAGCCTATTCACGTGGAACACTTTTGGAGCCTGTCCAGGCCTTCCAAGGTCCACTAAATAGTTAACCTCACCCAGGGGCTCCACCACTGTGTAAGGGCCTGACCATTTGTCCTGTAAAGCGCGAGGCCTTATGGGATTCATGATCAGGACTTGCTGACTAGGTGTAAAGTTGATGAGGGAAGCTTTCTGGTCGTACCAATGTTTCACCAGCGCTTGCCCTGCCTTCAATTTATCACTAGCCAAGCCCATCAGAAGTACCATCCATTTTCTGAGCCCTAGCACATAATCAACTACGTTGGTAGTAACAGGGGGAGTGGGCATCTCCCATCCCTCTTTGACGATGGCTAAGGGTCCCCGTACGGGATGACCGAACAGAAGTTCGAAGGGGCTGAAGCCAACACCCTCCTGTGGTACCTCTCGGTAGGCAAACAGTAAGCATGGTAAAAGAAGATCCCATTTTCTTCTCTGGGGCTCCTCCGGAGCCCCAATCATGCTCTTTAACGTTCTGTTGAAACGTTCCACCAGACCATTGGTCTGGGGGTGGTATGCAGAAGAGAACTTGTAGGTGACCCCACATTCTTTCCACATAGCCTGCATATACTTCGACATAAAGTTGCTGCCACGATCTGACACAACTTCTTTAGGGAAGCCAACCCTAGTAAATATGCCGAGTAAAGCTTTTGCAACTGACTTGGCAGTTACAGTTTTCCATGGGATGGCCTCAGGATACCTGGTTGCATGGTCGACCAGCACCAGGATAAACCTATTGCCCGAGGATGTTTGCGGGTCAAGGGGACCAACCATGTCGATCCCTACCCTTTCAAATGGTACCCCCACAACTGGGAGCGGTACCAACGGAGCTTGGATTGTCGCGCCAACCTTACCAGACAACTGGCAGGCGGCACAACTCCTGCAGTGACTTTCTACTTGCTCCCCCATCTTGGGCCAGTAGAAGTGCATGGATAACCTTTGCTTGGTCTTCCTCATACCGAGGTGACCAGCAAGGGGAACTTCATGCGCCAACTGCAGGAGGAAGGGCCTAACAGCAAGGGGAACCACCAACCTCCTATGGTCTCCTTCTGTAGACTCTGTGGGCTCACTATACAGGCGTCCACCTTCCTGGTAAATCCTATGCATCCCAGGAGGTTCACCCTCAAGCTGGGAGCAGGCCTGTCTCCTTAGGCCTTCCAGAGATGGGCACTCACGTTGGCCTTTACTGAATTCGTCCCTATCAGGACCTCCTTCAACTAACAAGTCTTTTAGTTCAGGATGATCGTTGGGGTCGAATACTTCAGGCATCGCCACCTCCTCGTCAGGCCCGGGCGATTGACCAACTTCCTCCACCGCAGTGGTAGGCGAGCTCGGGGGAATATTCTCTTTCCCTCGTTTTGACTTGTAGACTCCTTTCGCCTTGGGTTTCCCCTTTGGCTGGGGCGGCGTATTGGACTTGGCCAATGCTGCCCGTGTTTGAGACCGTGTGTAGGGTCTTTCGGCAGTGTCTCCTATGAGCCCTAAAGCTCTGAGATCATTACCCAACAAGACCTTTCCCGGGACGTTTCTCTGAATGCTCACTGGAATCCTGACTGCTGTACCATTTAAAGTAAGATTTACAGGTATTACTGGAAACATACGGAGGGGGCCGTCAGCCAACTTAGTGGGCATCAGAGTAGCTCTGGCAACTTCCTCTGAGTCTACCAAGGTAGAATCCACTACAGTGCGACTGCACCCACTATCCCTAAGAGCTGGAGTATCTACTCCATTGATCAGCACACTGTCTTTAAAGTAGTGCTTGGTATTATCCGGAATCCTAGCATAAGCCTCTGCGACTTTAGGCTCCCAGGAACCCAGGGACACTAAAACTACCTCAGCCTCTATTCCGCTGGGAAATGAGTCTGAGGAGAAGGATGCTCCTGTAATCTCTTCTTCCTCGTAGGAGGAGAAGGCCAGATTAGCGGAGTGGACCCCCAAAGGTCTAACCTTACAACGGGGATACCCCTTCACGTGGTCAGTTGCTCCACAAGAAAAACAAGCCCCAGTGGGTCTGTTTACGTAGGGAGGCTTATTGTAACCAGAGTTCTGTTTCGGAGGCTGACCTCCACTACCCTGTGAGTTCTCTTGTGTCTTACCCTTGTTTTTCTTTTTGTGGCCCTTATGGGAAGAAGATTTAGCAGATTCCCCACCCTCCATATCTTTGGGCTTTTTCCCTTCCTCCTGCTTACCAGGATGAGTTTTGTCCTTATGGGACACTCGATGTGACACCCATAAGTCTGCTGCAATGGCCAGCTTCTTAGGATCTATCTCCTTCGAATCGGCCAAATGCTGCTTAAGCTCCGGGGAAGAAGAAGCAAAAATGTGTTCCAGCATGACAAGATTTATCATGCCTTCGAAGGTAGAAACCTTATAACCTTCGACCCAGCCAGTTAAGTTTTTCAAAGATTCAGCGACATAAGATACCCAAGTACCACCTTCCTTTTTCTTATACTCTCGAAAACGCTTTAAATATTGGGCCGGAGTCTTCCCAAACTTTAAAATGAGAGTTTGCTTTAACATTGCGAAATCAGCTCGCTCAGCCTTTGACATTTCCATAATGGCACTACAGCCAGAATGGGGCAGTCTACTGAGCAACCACGCAATCTTATCAGCATTGTCGACTTCTTGAACCTCGCATGCATACTCAAACGCATTCAGCCAGTCCATAATGTCATTCCTTTCTTCATACACACTGAGCAGATCTTTCGGAAACCGTGGATGAGAGGAAGCCCCAGACCCATGTCCAGGACCCTTGGACCCATTTGCAACCTGAAGCTTGGCCAGTTCCAACTGGTAATCCCTGTCTTTTTGTTTTTCTGCCTGTTCGATTTTTAGTTTGGCTATGCTGAATTCAAGCTCCTGCTGCCTAAACCGCAGCTCTTGCTTCTTGAATTCAAGCATAGCCTCCCCATCAGCACTGGCAGAGGAAACATTAGACATCACATCCTCCCTGTCCTCGTGGTCGCGATGGATCAGTGCAGCGGCAGAACCGTCGGTTCTACCAGTGAGAGCAGCCCCACCACCTTCTGCACTGTCCTCAGAAGTTATAGCGTCAAGCTGCGCTTCTTGCCACGCCACGATTCTTTGGATCATTTCCAATTTCGTGCCTTGAGAGGAAACACCTCTCTCCGCACACATCTTCTTCAATGTTTCTGATTTGGAAGCATTTAAAGTTAACAAGGTATTTGTTTCCATACTGTTTGATAGGACTATGGCCTTTTTAAAGTTATACTACAACAATACACTACGTGTACTGGTTGGAATAACCTGAAATGCCTTAGTTCGTGCGCAACACTGGATACCTTCAGTCGTATCCCACCGCTGTACACCAATTTGTTAAGACAGATTTCTGAACTCTGTCCTGGTGGCGCAGAAGTTCAGAAGGCCAACCTAATTACTTGGAACAGGGTAACCTCTGGACGAGCCAGACCAATCAAGGTAGCGATCGCGGCGGTCAAGACTAGGTCTCAAGAGGGGTGAGGGTGACTGAAAGCCCGCAATGAGCACACAAAGCAAGAGCGCTTACAAACTACTCCAAACAGTTGTTATATCAAAAATATATACACATTTATTTTAAGGCCTTTAAAACAATGACCGTAGCGAGAAAATCACAATATCACAATATTAAGCCAACACATACCATATCAACACAATATATATACAAATACGACAGTCGCAAGCATCAGAGGCACGAAATGTGTAGTCCACCTGCAAGGGAAGGAAAACAGGCAGTGCGATAATGCTTTAGACGCAGTTCGCCTTCAGAGGCACCTAACTAGATGGAAGTCCGAGCCCTGCGAAGAGTGGAGCCTTGTGCTCAAAGTACCTGCCACGCCGGTGCCAACGGGCAAAAGGGGAAGCTCTTCGGAGGAAGTCAGGCAGTTCGGGTTAGTGCACAGCAGAAGGAGAACAGGTTCCGCAACTCAAGCGCAGCCTCCACAGCGAGCAGAAGCAGAGCGCGAGTACGGACAAAAGGGTGCTGTTTTTACACAGCGGGGAAAAGCAATGGGCTACTGCAGGAGGGCGACTAGATCCTAGCTATACTACTCACCGGTCCCCGATGCAAGCAGACCCAGGCTTCTCCACGTTAGTTTCAGCAGCTGGCAGGTTCAGAAGAGCAGGGAACGCCTCGTAGTCGTGTAGAGCAAAAAGACGTCCCAATCGACGAAACCAGCACAGTTTGTTGCCGCAGCAGGACAACGGAGCGGCCGTGTGTATCCGAGCCAAATGTACACTCCTCCCTTCAGACTTGGGAAAGTGTACGAAGCGTGGGAGAGTGACCAGGACTCGGAATACAACACAACCTGGCGGCGGTTACAGAGCAGGACTCCCTTGTAAGCTGGTCAGTCAACTGGATGGCCCAGAGACACTTCCGAAGGCTTACTTGGCAGGAGATGATGAAGTCGCTGGGAATAGCTGTTCCTGCTATTCCAAAGGTCGAAGCACCAGTACAGGCCTTCTGGTTCGATCAAAGGAGAAAAGGGTTTCACAGGACGACAGCAGTGCAAAGGAGGATTCCTTCAGCGGGTCACCAGCGATTCCTCGGTCCAGCCTCTTGGTTGCAGGATACTTGGCTCCTGTATTCCTTCGTTCGTGAGAACTCAGGAGATCAACATGGTAGTGGTGTTTCCAGCCCCCTCTTATCCACAGTTCCCTTCGCGCCAAAACGGAGGGGAGCCAATGGGAGATCCGCTCATCAACACACACACCATACGTGGACCAATCACGGACCACGGTGGTCCCAGGCATTCACACTACCCTAGACTCTCTGGCACCCAGGATGTGTATTGGGACCAGACATCCCAGCCCACACCCTGGAGGCACACAAAAGACATGTAGAAGCCCGCGAAAGCAACCACGTTTCGCGGGAAAGTACATGCCCAAATAAGGAAGGCCCCGGGTCGCTCGACCTGGGGAAGGTGAAGGGAGCAAGACGGTCAGTGGACAGGACAAAGGAGCCTCGTGGTCTGGCCATTTTGGGAGCCAGGCCACCATTTTGGGTTCAGTGCGAAAAACGTGCTCAGAACGCCAAAAGGAGCTCAAAATAAACAAAACGATCGCTGCCACCATTCCAGTCCCTGAATGACTTGCACCGATCAAAATACCATCCTAAAAGAGTATCTAGGGCCTGTAGAAGGCTAGAGACCCAAGAGAGCTGTAACTTAGCTTACAGTGCCCTCTTGTGTCATGTTGCACTAAAGCCGCAACACGATAAAAGAAACTACGGGAAACAGCGTTCCCCGGTACTGACTGTCTTAAGGGCATGTCAGTTTCCCCGTAAGAAAGGAGCGAAAGCCCAGAGGTGTGCGGCAGAAGGCTGCACTTCTCTGGCAAAGTCAAGAACAAGGTGAAAAACAACAGCAAAAAGTTTAGGGGTTGCCACATGGAAGGAAAATTACCTACAATTACGAAATCTTTCCTAACACACATGCATGATGAAGATATTTAGTTAGTTCAAACGTGTACAGATGCAAGTAGCTGCAAGAGGCAAAAAAATTGTGACGCTTGCTTATGCTTAATAGTCAATAGATTGCGACAAGCACCAAAATTTTCAAATATATACCTCAAGAAGCACTTTATGTTGAATGCAGGTCCACTACGCACATAAGCAGAATTGAACAAAGGTTACAAAAGGCCTCAAATGCTGTGTGTCGCAGTGAGAAAATCGAGAATCAAGACAGAACAAAACTCAGCTAAGGATGATCATGCCAAGAAGCAAAGGTCTTATCTGGCTGGAATAAGGCAATATTGGGTACAATTAAGGAGAGAAGAGAACAGAGGATCCTATTCAGAAAGGTCAAGATAAGCCACAGACGTCATAGAACTGGTAAAATTAAATCAAATATACGAAAAAACACAGAGAAAAGTTGATTTCACAGTGTCCAGTCACGCGACACAGGCAGTCTGGGAGGGTGAAACTTTCACACCTACGCATGGATCCCTGCCATGCTGTCAGAACGGTCAGTAATATCTTCTTCCTCCACCGAAGACTCTGTCTCTCCCACCTCCCCTTCCACCTCACCTCTGTCTTTCCACCAGAGTACTGGCTTTTGTCTTCCTTTGGGTCTGGTCTTCTCCTTTTTTTTATGTAGTTAGGGGCAACCGTGGAAGGACGCCACAGTGTCACTTTAAAGGTAACCTGTGGCTATCCTCCGCAGCCACCTGAATGTGGGGAAAAAGCCGGTGGCACAAAAAACCCCAAAGAGGTCCACACAGAGCGGTTAGGTGAGAATGAGATCCAGAAGTTCTTGAAGTAAATCCGGGAGGTATATTCTGTGGCCTGGCAGCAGAACGGGATGTAGAATGGAGCCCCTGTGAGAACTCCTCGGGAAGATAAGTAGTAGAAGGAGCATCAGCGAGGACAGATCTGAGCAGCACAGGGAAAAGAAGAAGCAGTCCAGGGACAGGCGTAGGTCAGGTATACTGGGCGCAATATCAAGACACAGGACTAGGGCGAGCAATCCAAAGGCAGGCAAGGTCGGTACACGGGAAGTCAAACAGAAGAACGGGGGAAAGGAAGAATAAGAAAGGCAAAAAAGAAGGAGCAGAAAGAATAAACGGGAGACGGGCGGAAAGGGAGGAACAAGGTGAGAAGGTACGAGTCATGCCGGGATGGGGCAGCGGAAAATACAGAGAGAGAACGGTCGAGAAATAAGACCGAAAGGTAAGCAAAGGAGAGAAAATGAGGGAGCTATGGAATAGCAAGAGAAACGCAGGCTAACGCAGACGAACTGGAACTCAGGACGTTGCAACGTGCACGAATGCCGGAAGTGCAGGAAGAAAACAACCGGCGTTGGACATGCCGCTATGAAAAGGCTAGACCGGCACTCTGCGTTGCACAGAACAGCAATGGAGGATGCCGTTTCCATCGGTTCCAAAGCCGCCAGTTACCCAAAGATGTGACACATGCCCATACTCTTTAAAGGTTCTCAGAGCACTGGGCAGACTCAAGGCCAAATTGAAAAGAAGTAATTAACACACAACTACTGAGTTGATGATTGATTGTGGCATAATTGGTGTGAATATGGGGTGCAGACAAGCTTCTCTGCACCTGGATGTTCTTTCTGCGTGCTGCTAGATGTAGGTGGAAAAGTATGAGTGGGGTTGATGTGATCTAGGGTCCTATAGTGAGTAGAGCCAACGGGACATTGTACTTTTAGTGACGTTCATAGTTGCCATTTTGAAGGGAGGGTTTAGTTGTCCCACATGACATTGATTATCCAATTCCCTCTCCCTTTTACCATATACAGATATAGTACCTATGTTAAGTTACCTTCCTATAACCAATCACATTGCATGTTTGGTTTTTAAGATTGCCACGTAGGATGACGTTAGTACGTGCGCAGGTTGTACGTCAGCATTGATGAGGTTTTGCTATAAATATATTGTTTTTTCTAAAAGTAAAGAGAGCGAGATGATCAAGCGATTGCTGATGTTCGTTGTACTCCCCCCGTTTTATGAACTTGTCATTAAACGGACTCACTTTGCCAAACTGTTGAGTTGCCTTAATTATTTGATGCATGAGTATGAATCTGCATCCCCATCTATCTGAAGGGTACTGCTACTCATCTTAAAGCGCTTTTTGGAGATCATCGAGTTCACTTGAGAGCAGAGTTAAATGGTTAGATTAGATAAAGATACCCATCAAAGTAACTTCCGGTCCTTGGTAATATCACACGCCCTTTGCCATCCGGCTCATAGAATGAAAAGCTCCCTGTAGATGGACACTTCTATGAGTAGCAGATCAGACGAGCGGCACAGAGAGGCAGTAATGAAGGCAGTGATCCTGAACGTACGATGATGAAAGACATGTGAACAGTGAGTAAAAAAGACTGAATGTTTTGGAAAAGCATGCATGGCTTAGAACACAAGTAAGGGAAGGTAACGGAGGCAGGCGGGATAAAAAATAATGTCAGAAAAAGAGTGTAATGTATATATAAGGGGAAAGAAATTGACTTGAGTGTGGCCAAGCAATATAAAGAGTTATCGTGAATGTGGCTATGATAAGAGTATACGCCCAGTTCCTAGATTGTAAAGAATGCAAGCAGAAGCCCTTATCTAAAGTCCTGTTTAATAGGATGACGTAGCAGACCGGATTGATTAAAGACAATCCGAAAGAGATAGGCTTAAATTCCATGTCGGAATAAACATAGGGGCAAGATGCGTTTGAGAGAGTAGACGGCATAAGATTTATGTGGCTGGCCAGAGTTTGTCTGTTTGTTAAAATCGTGATGTCCTAGCCGGAAACAGTTTTTATGTGAAAAAAAGAGCATGAAAATTGCATGATTGTAGAAGGAAAATGTTGCATGACATGGATTGATGGTTCTTTATTAGCAACATTAAAGTAAAAAATATTGTTGAAAAAACGGGATTGGAGCTTATGACGATTGGTGCTCGTTCATATTGTTGATTTTTGAGACGCAATTGTAATAAAGTGTGAAGTGAAAAAATAAGCAAGTGTTATATGAATAAGCGATAAACGAGTTAAGCATGGAAGACATTACTCCGTTAATACACATGTGCAAACAGTTGCCGAAACACGCACCTAAGCTTAAACCGTGCAGTGTGGAATGGATTAAAGGGACCGTGGACAAAATGTTTATGCTGTGGCCCCAAGGCTGATCGCTATCTAAAACGGTCCTGCAGCACATGACAACATATTTACATGCCACGTACACTGGCAAAAAGTTAGACAAACGCGTGGCTAGTTTAGAACTTTGGAAGATGTACCAGGAAGAAAGGGAGGAGGAGCCGCTGTTAGATTGGATGCTGAATATATGCAAAGAGGGGGGTGAAGAGCCTTCTGCGCAACCCGCCCGCCTGAAATAAAAAACAAAGCTAGTAAAGACAAAGGATTGTACCCACTAAGGGAACTTAAAGCAGCAACGGGATATAGCAACCCGTCATATGAGTCACCTATGCAAAGTAGTGACGAAAGCCTAGAGAAAGACAGGGAAAGCCATATTACCTCCAAAGTCCTGAGGGACAAGGAGAGACGCGAAAAGGAAAAAGGTGATCAAGCACAAGCAAGTACATCTCTAAGTACGGGAAGAGAGGTAAAGAGATGGAAAGGAGTTGAGGATAGAACTGATGCGTTGGCATTCACACAGAACAAATGGATCGGAGGTCAGATTTTATTGAAATTCAATGGTAAAGGCATTGAGGACATGAGACAAAGGGACGAACAAGAGAAAAAAGGATAAGTAGAAAGGATGATTGAGAGATGAAGGGGTGAGAAAAAAAGGATAGGCAGAAACGAGAGCAGTTATACCATGATGAACAGGCCAGAAAACCGAAAAAGGCAGAAGAAAAAAGAAAACGCGATAATAAGCAGAGAACAGCTGATGATCAGGAAAGAATAGAACAAAGGAGAATAGAAGAAGAAGAGCAAAAGCTACGAAAGAATAGAATGAATAGACGGAAAGATGAGGATATACGAAGGGCAAATGAATCAAGAGATACTAGGAAAAAGGAAGAAGACAGAGTTAGAGAATAAGAGAGGAAGCGTAGATAATTTGATGACAACATAGAACACAAGCGAAGACAGAGGGGGTCATTCCGACCGTGGCGGTAAGGGGTTAACGGCGCCGGTAAAGGTGCTGGAACCGTCAACCCTTTACCGCCTCATTACGAGTACTGCTCGCAGGACCCGCTAAAGATGCCTGGTATTACCTGGCGGCTTTAGCGGGTCCCGCGAGCAGCCCACCATGCTTACAACGGGCCTGTTATTAACGGGCCCGTTGTTAGCATGCTCCCCATTCCCAGTGAGGCCTATGGGGGCTCGAATGGGAATGGGGATGTTCAGGGTCTGGGTTCCTTGAATGAGGAATTACCGGGCCATCCAAGGTCAGAAGGGCCCGGTAATTCCTCATTCAAGGAACCCGGACCTGGTACCCGGTAAGGGGGTGGCCATGCTGCTAATAGTGGCATGGTTACCTCCTACCTCGTAATGACCCCCAGAGAATGCGTGATCTCAAGTATCTGGAGGTTAGAAAACCCGATCCAGTGGTAAAATGGGAAGATATAGAAGAATTCTTTCCTGAGTACGATTCAGTACCAAGCACGTATTGAGTAAATCTAGAAGATGACTTCGCCACCAGAAGCATCAAGGAAACACTCGGTAGAATATATGATGAGATGGGACTAGAAAAAATACCCTAAGGAAAGGGAAAGGATGAGCGCCTTGAAAGCACTCAGTTGTACGATACTGAGGACGCTTCACGCAGAAGCAGACATATAGAGTTGACGTTAGATTGGCTGACTCTAAATAGAAATGAGGAAGATGAGAGATGCTCCACAAGTTGGGCACAGGCAATGTCAGATAAAGAAAGGGCGGACTGTGAAAGAGAAGAAAGAAAAGAAAGAGAAGAAAGAGACACAGAGCGAAGTCGCGTGAGATGTTTCTCTGGGGTAAGGGAATAAGATGGTTGGATTCAACCGGATCCGCATCTAAAGTACCAGAGTCAGATTGGCTTGAAGGATAGCCACACGGTCAGAGGGGGGTGTCCCCCCGCCATATGCAAGCAGGTTAAGGACATTGTCAGGCAGACAGTGATGTGGGAATATTACCTCGGCAGTAAACAGACAAATGATGAGAGAAGAAAAGGAGTTTAGTGCATCACAGTTTCCCTTATTAGAGAAGGGGGGGGCAAGGCCACAGTATATACCATAGCCACAAAAGAATAGAGAGAACCTAAAAAACAAGCTCCCAATGTTGACATCTGGAGCTGGGAAATGGATACATGAGTTAGAAAAAATGACGGGAGGTAATGCGTTGGCTATAGGGAATATCAAGGGTATTTTGATTTCCATACTTGGTGATAGAGCTGATGATGTCTGGACACGTGCAGGTTACCCTGGTGTGACTACAGTTAATACCACGCATGACAGAGCTCCGTTTAACAATTGCAGAACCGCGGTATGGAAAGCGCTTCGAGTGCTATACCCAGACACTTCTGACATGGGGGCTATAATGACGCTTAAGATGAAAGAGGGAGATGATCCGTTGCTTTACATTCAGAAGTTTCAAGATGCATGTCAGTGGCTGCCAGAACAGGTGCAGAAGCAGCTCAAGAAGTTAGTAGGAATCGAAGCTAAGCCATGGTCAAAAATACAACTGACCATTGCGCATTATTGCAGGCTGCTGCAAGAGATTGCAAAAAGATTGACGCAAGGAGAGGCGAAGAGGTCAAATTGGTGCCGAAAAATGTGTCAAAATATGCCATTGAAGGGGCAATGTTAACTAGCACAGATGGATCCAATGCGCAGCAGGTCAATAACCAAAGGCAGTTTGATCAAAGCAATAATGGGGTTTAGCCCAAGAGGAAAAGGCTACCAAGGAAGGGGATGGCAAAATAATCAGGGAGGCTTTCAGAATATGCAAGGCGGAAATCAGAATATGCAAAATGGGCAAATGATCAGACCACCGCCAACATGTTGAACGTGTTGGATGACAGGGCAAATAGCGCGTATGTGCAGAAGTCAAAGGATGGTGCAAAATGACCAATTTACAAGAGGGGGGATGATGAATCCACCTGCATTTTCACAGCAGGGTGGAGATGGATTTGCGCAGAATCAAACTGTATAGCAGCAAGCACCGAGAGTGCAGCAAAACTTGCAACCACAGCAGATTGTGACCAATTTCCCGCAAGGGCAGTCTCAACAGTCCCCGATGCAACTTCTACAGACTACAGGCACAGGAGAGGTATTGAACTCTAGAGCAGGAAATGCCACTGGTGATGGAGGAAATCCATTCGTTAACTGTGGGACGAAATTGTACATGGACTAGGACAGCTCACTGGGAGACCTGATGTGTTCCATCCTTTCAGTGACACCAAACCCTCACGAGGAACCAAGGGTAGATGTCACCATAGGGGATAAAGAATATTAATTCCGAGTGGACACGGGTGCAACACGCTCGTGTATACGTGAAGGCAACACTTCTTTATCTGGCGACGCCATGAATACCCAAGATTTTACAGGAACCAGAAGCCGTGTTCCTTAAACAAAAGAACTTCCAGTTTCTATAGGAGAGTGTGACATGAAAGTGCCACTATTGTATTTCACACAGACACCTGTCAATATATTGAGGTGAGATTTGATGACAAAGTTAAATATGACAATCTCATTCACAGAAGAGGGCATAGTGTGTTCAACTCCAGGAATGCACTATTTAAATGTGTGCAAAATGATCAGAGCATATGCAGGACAAATTCTATGAGAGCCATTCCATTAGAACCTGAGCTATTCGCATATGGAGTGCACACATTAATGTCATGGCTACCAGGCCTTGCAGAGAGAACAATGAGAACACCAGATGAGTTTCTGTTCAGACCAAGAGTAGCTATGCATGAGAAAAAGGGACGAGTGTTTCCCTTAACTGTACAAACAGCCATAGTGTGGGGAGAGACGGCTTTGCTTGATGGCTGTGATGATGAAGGCAGACAATGGTGCGCAATAATCGCCATTGGGAAAGGTTACAGATTGACTGATGTCATTGATGATGATCTGTTTGAAGAACAACTAGGTGAGGATGAGATGACATTTGAGATAAACCTCATTTATTGGGTGAAAATAATTAAATGGGAGGTGCCCCAGAGGATGATGCTAGCACAAAAAATGTCCTGAATATTTTGATGACGGCATGGCAAAGGTGCCTGTCTCAGTATGGACTACAGGCCCTTATGGCATAGGCCTACTGAAAGGAGTTGGAGAAGTGAAGATTAAATTGAAACCAGGAGCAATTTTACCAAGAGCATGACAATATCCCATATATAGGGAGGCAGATGAAGGGATTTTCAAGACAATTTCTGACATGATGGATCAAGGCATCTTAGTGACGTCAGAGTCGTCATGCAATACTTTGGTTTATCCGATCAAAAAATCAAAGGGAAGGCCTTGGTCTTTAATACAAGATTTAAGACCGATACACCAGAATGTAGAGGCTGAGTTCCCTCTAGTCCCTAACCCGTATACAATTCTATGCAACATACCTGTTGAGGCACGTTATTTCACAGTGATTTATTTGAAAAATGCATTTTTCTCAATCCCATTGCACAAAGACTCGCAAGATTTGATATCTTTCAAGTTCAGACAAGTTTGTCTAAAAAGCACAAGGCTGCATCAAGGTTATTGTGAGTCCCCTTCGATTTTCAATAGGGTCCTGTAGATGGACTTGAGCAACATTGCATTAGAGAGAGTTGTTTTGCAATACATGGATGACATTCTAGTTTGCAGCACAACAGAGGAAGAGTGCAGACATGATTCCATTGGGTTATTGACTACACTTGATGAAAAAGGATATCAAGTTACAGTATTGTCAACAAGAGGTGTTGTACATAGGTCAATAGATTTCACATGAGGGATATAAGGTAACCCCTGAAAGAGCTGACGCTATTTTGAAAACAGCTAAGCCACACACGGTAAAGCAAATTCAAAGTTTTCTAGGATTATGTACTTACATCAGGGCATGGGTCTTTGACTACAGCTCTTATACCAGGCCCTTTTTTCAAGGCTTAAAGAAAGCACAGGCAATGAAAGAAAAAATTGTGTGGACTAAGGCCAAGGAGTTAGGGCTTGATTAACCAAAAAAGGCCATTTGCACAGCACCAGTTTTAGGAAGTCCCAATTATGCAGAGGAATTCTACCTGTCCAAGGGGAGGCACCACAGGAAGAAAAGAACCTTTGGAAGTGAAGAGGGTGTTCTTTAAACCCCTCTGAAGCATTATGGTGACAGGAAAGCACTGGCAAACCAGTAATGCCTATAGCCCTACTGAAAATAGCACTGGAACAGTTACACCATCCAGCACATGTAATGAGAGCGAATCTAGCAGCAACCATTGCCGAAGACTGGTTTGTACCAAACCTAGCAGAACATGTTGCATTTCTTACAATAAATTGCATAGTCTGTCAGAAATGTACGCCTGGGCATACACTACGTGTGATCAGAGGAGTCATCCAAAGGCCAAATGGTCCTTTTCAGCACTTGCACATCGACTATGTCGATATGATTCAAGTATGCAACTGGTACAGGTATCTAACTGTTGTGGTGTGTCCATTCTAGATGGATATAAGCAGGTCCATGTACACACCCAGACTCTACCTGTGCAGCCAAATTCTTGGTGAGGAAAGTGTTTCCCAGATGGGGAGTTTGTGAAGTGATCAGGTCGGATAACGGTCCTCATTTTGTTAACGCAGTATCTGAACAGATCAGCTTGTTTCTTGGTATAAGGCACAAGTTTTCGTCAGGTATCATCCGCAAAGGAATGGCATATGCAAGAAGCTCAACGGCTTGTTGAAGGAAAGGATAGCCAAGTTGAAGCTTACTCTGAAGAAAGGATGGTTGCACTGCCTTCCACTGGCCTTGTATGCACTCAAAAATCGGCCTGGTTCTGACCACCATCTTGCACCACGTGAAATTGTGATGGGCAGATTAATGCAACGCCGTTAATGACTCAAACTAGAGCTGGTTGTGATGCTCAGCCAACAGGAGAAGTGCTAGGTTTGGAAATGCAGAACTACCTGAACTGTATGACTTCCAGTGTTTCTGTAATTTCAGGACAGCTGCAGCGACGAGGAGGGTGTACGGTAGTAGAGAACACAGAAGGAGATACTACAACAGACAAGGTTCTGGAGTTATGTGTCCCTCAATTATACCCTGGGGATACCGTCCTAGTTTGGAACCACACAAGGAAAAGGTGGGATGAGTCAAGGTTCCACTGCCCTTTTATTGTGGACGATGTGACGCCATCTGGAGTTAAGTTACAGGGAAGAAGAGCTTAGATCTTGCTTGGTAACATAAAACCATACATCGGAGAGACCCCTCTGCCCGTACCCCAACCCAGAGAGAGTTCAGGCAATGGAGAAGAACCACAGCAGATGCAGACGTGCAGACGAGATCTATGACGAGGAAGAAGGATGCACGACCAGTCAAGTGAAAAAAACAAGGAACCTTTTGTGATAAGGTTGTGGCCCATTTATAAGTCATTAGCTTTGAGCAAAATAAAGGAAAAAGGACACACATATGAACACTCTGTGTATCCTAGTTGCAGGGTAAAAGAAGAGAATTGCATTTATTGAGCCACAAGTAGCTTGTTCACTTCGGACTGAGGCACACTAAAGCCTTGATAAGAAAAGCTATGCCGAATTTTGATCGAGAATATATACATTGGAAGAGAATTCAGTATCCAGATTCATTCAATACAGAGTCTTTGTTTGGACTTACTTATGGTATCAGACAATAGTGACCTCGCCAGGAACATACTGACTTATTTCAAATTGGTATTGAGGCCCTATCCGTCGTTGGTGGGGAGACTTACAAGCATAACAGAGTGTTTGCAAGATCCTGATAACGAAAACATAGTAAGAAGACTGCTCACAGTGATCGCAGAACAGTTCCTTTTACTTCCAGAGTACAACGAGTACAAGACAAATGTCCCTATCACCAGAGAATCATAGACTGGGAAATGCGGTTAATTGAAGACTTCCCAGACCTTGTTGGGAGACATGCTAATGTTGATGTGCTCACATTCATCCCTGATCCAGCTAACACTACAAACTTGTGTCTGCTTCTACATAGGCTAATAATGCAGGTTGCACTTTCTTCTCATCAAAATCACAGAAGAGTGTAGAGACTTTCATTTGAGGGACAGATTGTGGAAGTGTTGACAAGAAATACACTTTTGCTGACAGGGAAGCAACATGTCATCTGGAGGGAAGCAGATTCGAGGTATAGACTGGGAACTAATCTATATGGAACACTTATTATAGACTTGCCAAGGTCATTGTTCAGTGTTGCAACATTACATTACAAAACAGAACTGTTTCGAGAGATAAGAGACAGTCCATTATCCAGAGTCAGAAGACAACTGGTCCAGAACTATTGATCTGTGAAGCAGAGACAGCAGAACATAGAAGGAAGTGATAATAATGAAAATGTATTAAAGAACCAGTTTTTGTTTCCTTTGATGATCGAGATGGGAAGTGAAAGAAGCAGCATTGTTTTCCCTCAGGAGGAAAGACATTCATATTGCCCAAGAAACAAATGCTGTAGAATGACCCATAGATGCATTATCTATGCATGCATTATATTCATAATCATAACTATTAGAACTGCATTTTTCTATAGGTGCACAAAGTGTTGTTCCCGTGCACCCACGTGAGGATGTACGCCTGATATCCACAAGAGAGTCCAGACCTTTTATAGTCATTCCTGTTCCAAGAAAGAATGACAGAGTGACTGAGCTTGAAGTGGATGTGGTAAGCAATGACACACAACACTTGTTCTAGCAAATGAGTTGAAACGCTGGAGACAGGGTCGGCAAAGTAAACCAGACAAAGGATTGATGAAACTTTCATCTACACAGATAATGAGTACAAACACACCTGGTCTAGTGTCAATGATTTCAGAATCACATTCCAGAGAATGGGGGAAGTTTGAACAAACAACAATGAGAAGTTTTACACCAGGAGAAGTTGAGAGACAAATGGAGAAAGCTGAACTTTTAAAGAGACAAAAGGCTTTAAAGAATAAGCAAAAAGAGACAACACCTGCAAGCACACCTGATCCTATGAGACATGAGATCAGGGCGGTGCCTGGAGGGAAGACACAGACAGAAATTATGAGACATGTTCATGCCTACTTGGTATATTGAAAGATGAAGCAAATTGCACAATCTCCTACTCGAACAGTACAAATGGAAACGCCTTGATCATTGATGGAGATGCCTTAGAATCCCTTAGCAAGACGGAGCTATACAGAAGTACTACGTGACATGCTTGTGGAAGTTCATATCAAAGGAATAAGAGCCAGAAGAAGCACACAAGAAGACAATAATGAATGTAATGATTACCTGGATAGCACAGCACATCTGGTAAACAACATATGGTACCAACATATGAAGGAAGTTGAAAGACGAACTTCGGATGAAGAATGCTTTGTATGTGCACTTCTGCCCTATAGCATGGGAAAGTCAAAAATCTTTGTAGCTATCGAGATAGATGCTCAGACAGCAGACTGTCTGTCACAAATAGCAATGTGCAAGACCAGAGATCAGTTCATGGGAAGGGATGCTTCTCTCAAATGGGCAACTGAAAAAACAGATCCAAATGAAGATGATTATGTTCAAGACATAAAGACAAGAAACAATGCCAAATCGAAGAATATTGTGATCAGATATGAAAAACCTAGAGTAAAAGTAGCAGAGATCAGAAGAGAAGTGAACAAGAAATTGGAGACTGCAGGAAAGACTTCAGAAGAATCTGGCAGATGGAAGAATAGAGGTCAAATGCAAATCTGGGGAGCATTGCTTTCACCAGATGGATGGGAGAAAGGAGTAATGATCTGCAGAGCATGTGTAGTGATCGGTTGTTACCAGGCTACCATTGACATAGTGCAAAATAGATGCAAGCCATTATGGCCAAAGCTTGCTAAACTAATGACATGGGTCGAGGACAGAGGAGGACGCTTGCAGATAATACCATTGGAGAGCCCAAAATTCTGTTTCAGAAATAACAGCACACAAAAAATGGGAGAGAATCGCAACTGTAGTTGAGTCTTTGACATTCCAGGAATGGTGCATGGTACTGCAGTGGTCATGGATCACTGTTGGGCATGTGGAACCCAGGCATACATGGGATTGCTGAAAAATTGTGAGCTATATGTACATTGGTGAATGTCCATGTTTCAGCATTGGTGATTCCAAAAAGTGATGTGAACATTGACAGTTTCCCGAAAGCAGATGCTCACCTGAGAAAGAAGAGATCTGTGGAATTTATTAAGAGAGCGAAGAGGGAAAATTACTTCTCTGCAAAATCCATAGACACTTTTGATGCAATCCCATACGAACACAGGTAGTTTGGCCTGACTTCATCAGTGTTTATGACGATCCTGATGCCAAGAATTCAGGTTGGAGCAAATACTAAATGGTTGAAGATAACCAGATGGGAGTTACTGCAGACCATTAACACGGCCATAAAAAGATTCAATGCAATCAGAGAAGAGTTAAGAGCAATCAGATTGATGACACTCCAGAACAGATATGTCTTAGACATGATCACAGCTATGGATGGAGTTGTTTGTGCAAAAATTGGAGAAACATGTTGCACATGTATACCTTCATATGACAACAACAATGGAACCTTAAAAGAGGCCATAGACATGCTGAAAAACTACAGAATCAGATGATAGATGAAGTTGACGAAGTTGATGATGACAGTTGGTTTGGAGCACTGTTTTCATGGATTCCACAATGGATGGCAGATGCATTCAAGTTCCTAGGAGCCCTCTTGGTGATGATATTACTTGGATTCTGTGTGATCAAATTAATAATTTCACAATGCCAGAAGACTGCAAAGAAAGCCATAGGGATGAAGATCATGATTGATGCTGAGTCAGGATGGAAGCCCAAAAACCTAACTGATGAAGAAATAAGAGACTTTGTGAAGGCTAGCATTTATGCACCATAGGGAACAAAGTTCCTGTATCCAAGAGATCATAAACAAATATTTGGGAAGATGGATCTATTGCAGTCCAAGTGGAGAATGTCAACTGATGACATGGAACAAGGATGAGCATGTGAGAACAGCAGGATGCTTGAAAGGAGTAAAAAAGATATGGACTCCAAGGAAGCATCTCTTCAGACCAAAATGTCTGGATCCAGAGGATGAAATAAAAGTGAAGGACGAAGAAAAAGTGGATGCATAGAAAGAAGTGAGTGTGGTCAATGAATCGCCCAGAGGGGGGAGTGAAGAGGAAGTGTTGAGTATCATCCCCACTCCAGTTGACCCCCTCCCATTACCTATTGAGTTCACACCAAAGTATGTGACGTATGAAGAACAGTTAAATCATCAGAGAGCAGCACATGGGCTCTGCCCAGTACCTATCAGAATGACAGAACCTATTAATATACCGACACCTAAGAAAACCTGGACAGTAATGTATCCTTTAAAAAAGCCATACCTACATTCTAAACAATATGACCGTTGTTAGGATAAAATACCCGAAGAAACAAACAAGATAATGAAGGAAGATGAATGGTGATGTCATAAGAAATCGGACTGACACACATATAGAAGATATAATGACCTGAGAACACTGACAAGAGATGAAATATAGAGAAGATACCATGGATAAGTGACATCTTTAGCCAAGGTGAAGAAGTTGATGTCAAGATGAAGAAACTTATGCCACATGCATGATGAAGATATTTAGTTAGTTTAAACGTGTACAGATGCAAGTAACTGCAAGAGGCAAAAACATTGTGAAGCTTGCTTATGCTTAATAGTCAATAGATTGCGACAAGCACCAACATTTACAAATATATACCTCAAGAAGCACTTTATGTATGGATGCAAGTCCACTACGCACATAAGTAGAATTGAACAAAGGTTACAAAAGGCCTCAAATGGAGTGTGTCACCGTAAAAAAAATCGAGAATCAAGACAGAACAAAACTCAGCTAAGGATGACCATGCCAAGAAGCCAAGGTCTTATCTGGCTGGAATAAGCCAACATTAGATACAATTAAGGAGAGAAGAGAACAGAGGATCCTGTTCAGAAAGGTCAAGATAAGCCAAAGATGTCAGAGAACTGGTAGAAATAAATCAAATATACGAAAAGACACAGAGAAAATCCGGTTTCACTGTGTCCAGTCACGTGACAAAGGCAGGCTGGAAGGGTGAAACTTTCACACCTACTCATGGATCCCCGCCATGCCCATACTCCTTAAAAGTTCTCAGAGCATAGAGCAGACTCAAGGCTGAACTACAAAGAAGTAATTGACACATGACTACTGAGGTTATGATTGAATGTAGCATAATTGGTGGGAAGCTAGGGTGCAGACCAGCTTCTCTGCACCTGGATGTTCTTTCTGTGTGCTGCTAGGACTAGGTGGAAAAGTATGAGTGGCGTTGATGTCAACCCAATCATAGTGGAATATGTAATATATGGTCCTAAAGTGAGTAGAGCCAATGGGACGTCATACTTTTAGTGATGTTCATAGTGGCCATTTTGAAGGGAGGGCTTAGTTGCCCCACCTGACATTGATTATCCAATCCCCTCTCCCCGTTACCATATACAGATATAGTACCTATGTTAAGTTACTTTCCTATAACCAATCACATTGCATGTTAGGTTTTTAAGATTGCCACTTAGGATGACGCTAGTATGTGCGCAGGTTGTACGTCAGCAATGAAGTGTTTTTGCTATAAATATAACGTTTTTTCTAAAAGTAAAGAGAGCGAGAAGATCGAGTGATTGCTGATGTTCGTTGTACTCCCTCTTTTATGAACTTGTCATTAAACTGACTCACTTTGCCAAACTATTGAGTTGCCTTAATTATTTGATGCGTGAGTATGAATATGCATCCCCATCTATCTCGAGGGTACTGTTACTCATCTTAAAGGGCTGTTTGGAGATCATCCAGTTCAACGGGAAAATGTTATTACCTCACCACTAGCTTTACTGAAGTCAGGAGTAGATATTGATAAACACCTCGACTACTCATGAAAACATTGAGAATTTGACCAAACCGTGGACTGCTTAAGTGGTTTACCTTTGCTGCTCTTGTATAAATAGCTTGCAGCTGGTTGGTGTTGTAATGTGGTGCATATATTTCTATTTATCCCACACTTAGGCTATAGCTGTGGGCTTGTTGACTCATAATATTGAAATATCAAGGCTGGTTCTCAAATTATTATGATTATACTATACATAAGAGACTAACAATATATGTGATGATTTTCGTTGGAGGATATTTGCATTTTCTTAGGTTACTGTTAAAATGTTTTTTTTAATTACTTGTGTTTAATCAAGTGTGTTTTTACAAGAAAAACTTTTAGATGGGTTAACAAACCAACCAGGCCCATTTTATTTGCTGATGCTGCACCTAATAGCAGGTGACTGTTTCTATATCTTGAGACTGTGAAGAGTGCACATGTTTGGCTGGGCTTGGCAGTGGGGTGGGGGGGGGGTTTGGTTACTTTCAGTGACCACTGCTGGCATGGAATTCGGCTGGAGAATGATTCAAGAAATTAATTTATGGTGGCAATTACTGGCATACATTTTGGCCCCAGATTAATGAAAGTAATTTGTGACCATTATTGTCAGAGATTGCGGCCTTAGATTCATGAAAGTAATTTACTGTAACTATTATTGGCATCGATTTTAGCTGCAGCGTAACAAAGTAATTCCCAGTGACCATTATGGCATTCAGCTTAATTAAAGTGATTTTCAGTGGGCATTATTGACAAAGACCTGTGGCCATAACATCATAAATGTGTTTTTCAGTAGTAATTATACCAGCATAGCTTGTGGCCACCACTTTTTAAAGATGATTTACTGTATTGACCATACTGGCATAGAGAAGCTTCATGAAAGTTACTCACAGTGAACCTACTGGCAAATATTGTGGCAGCAGCTTCATGAAAGTGATTTACAGTGGTGATGCCAGCACATGACATATTGTGGGTGCAGCAGCATGAAAGTGACTTGCAATGGCAACACTGGACTATATAGAGGTATTATAAAAATGTTGTAAAATATTCCCTTTTACTGCTTGCGTAATGACATTTACTGATTTTTTTCATGTTAGACTAGAGAACCAGGGCTTGCAGCCCTCCCCCATCCACCCCCACATATGTTCTGTTGCGCTACTCTGCCAAACAGGAGAGTAAACACCTTATTAGAGAACATTAGCAGCATTTCTGACTTCTGGGTGGTCACGCCTCTACCACATAAGGCGATGTGAGGAAAGTGCTAAATGCAGTTATGGTGGCAAGGGGCGAATGGGAAGCACCCATGAACGGGAAAGGAAAGTATGAAAAGTGGCAGGTGATTGTGATTTCATGTACACTCCTGGTAAGAGGTGCCCCTACTTACTCAGGGACAGAATTCAGAGGACACTTGGGATCCTATCTCCTGAAGGTGATACAAGTGAGTACTATTGTACCCAGCCCTACAGATAAGGGGTGTATTAGTCACTTTTACTCTGTAAAAATTGGCGAATACTCCCAAAAAATTCAAACCAGGAGTAAAAATACCCCCAATAAGAAATAGGAAAAAGACATTCAGAATCTTGAATATGTTTAGACCAGCAGTACACGCAAGACCACAGGAAGAAACAACTATTTTAAATGCCTGAATGGAAGAAGTAATATGCATCATTTAATGCGCATGAATTACTAGGTGCAAAGAAATAAAATAAAGAAATTATTATTAACAAAGACAATCCGTTTTTCAAATAAAACATATTTTCACTTGCTATCCTTGGGAATTTGACGTACATTTTTACCCCCTAAAAAATAATTTTATTCCCAACTTTAAAAAATAGGGAGTAAAATACTCCCACTTCCATATTTTACCTGTAGCACCAAATGTACCTTTTTTCCATTGCTCAGTCTCGGTCTGCCCAACATTTCCAAAATGGGCCAGCAAAAGCATTTTTCAGTGAATACAGACTCCATCACCTTCACTGTCTAGCCTATGAGCAAGAAGCGTGAAGTGGTCCACAAGGACATGATTTAAAAGAGTCTTTGATGTTGCAGGGCAGTTTGGAGGGACATGCCTGCCATCTTGTTTATGTGTCAATCACAAAATAATTGAGAAAACAATGCGCAGTGCTTATTTTGGATGAAATATGTGGCATCGGAAGTCTCAGAGCACTAATTGTATAAGATGACCATTTTCCCTGAAGCAACTGGCCTGACACAGTGGCCACTTTACCTCTATTGTGGGCCATTGGCCCACTGCAAACAGCCAGTGGCCCTCTGGAGGCACCAGCCAACAGAAGAACAAGGAACCATTGAATTATAAAGTTGGGTTTTCAAACCCTACTTAAGTGCAGATGCTTATGAAAGGTTGCCAAAAAAGGAGACAAAAAAATAAAGTTTGAAAAATGCTAAGAATTAAAAAAAGAAAGACATGTGGGTAGATGCAGTGGGAGATTAAAGGCCAATGTATAAGAATACATTGATGAGTAATCTAATATGGGCATGAATCTCCACACAACAAAGTGAGAAGGTCAATTTAGTTTACAATCAAGACATTCATTTATCGTTTTTCTGTCACATTTTAAAACTGTAAAGAAGTTAAGAACCAACTAAAGACTCACTCCATTTCAATAGGTCACAAAACCAGGAGGGCCAGCATTATCTTCTGTTTTCTGACAACATGTGTAGTGACATATGCAGGCATCCAGGCTGTGTAAAAGGAAATTAACATTAATTTATTGGCATTTTCTTACTGACTTTACCATTTTGAAGTATTACCCAACAGAAGAGCAAGAAAACATTACATTATATAGGTGGTTTGAAATATTCCCAGATTCTGAGTGAGTGGGTTTTGCAAAGAATGCGGGTGGAGGGGTCATTGCACCTGAAACCTAAATGTACCTACATGGTGTCTACAAAAACCAAGGACATGCCAGTATTTCCAGATTCTCTGAGGCAATAGTCACGCTGGGACACATTTAGTGGTTTTAAACTGTAGGTATTTGGAACCCAAACTGAACAGGGCTTTGTCTCAAGCAACTAGTGTTTAAATGTAATCCTGGCCTTGATGGGACCCTGTGTCTGCCAGTCTCCAGTCCCTCAAATCCATCTCACAGTGACATTATTTGAGATTTTGAAATGGTGTATAGGTTGCTTAAGACCACAGAATAGAATGTATTAAAGTAATACAATTAGGATTGAGCACGTCTGGACCTGGGCTGGTTGAACTGGATGGATGACTCCACTGTGCATGCTACATGTGCTCAATGGGAGAACCCAAGCACCCCCCCCACCAAATCCTAACGTTGCCTTTAAAGAAAAATGCAGATACTAATAAAGACAGTTAATGTATAGCTTGGATTCAACCAATTGTAATGGATACAAGGTTTATCAAGTGCCAGCCCAGATGGATCTGAAGGGGGGGCCTCAAGTGGGGAGGCCCTTTGTGTCAGCACAGACTTTGACTTCCAAATAACTAAGGTTGACTGCGACACCCCAGGCACCCAGTATTTGGTACTAAGTTTCCAGGGTTGCCGATTTATATCCCTCTGTAACGTTTATAACTGTTAAGATGGATTTCTAGTTTCTTGGAACAGGGTAACCTCTGGACAAGCCATACCAATCAGGGTAGCTATGGCAGGCGGTCAAGACTAAGTCTCAAGAGGGGTGAGGGTGACTGAAAGACCTCAATGAGAACACAAAGCAAGGCCACTTATAAATTACTCCAGCCAGGTGTTATATTAAAAATATAGACACATTTATTACAAGGACTTTGTAATATAGACCATAGCATAGAATCACAATAATACTGAAGTAAACCAACACATCACAATCAACACAATTTATATACAAGACCAGAGGGGTCTAACGGATTAAGAAGCACGAAATATGTAGACCACCTAGATGGGGAGGAAAACAGGAAGTGCAAGTAATCTTTAGACCCAGTTCCACATCAAGAATACACCTAACTAAGAGGCAGTCCAAGCCCTACGAAGAGAGGAGCCTTATGCTCGATAGTACATGCGCGCGCTTGTGCCACTGGACAAAATAGGGTCTCTTCAAGGGTCGCTAGCAGCTCAGGAAGGTGGATAAGGTCGATGAAGAACAAGTCCCCACTATTCAAGCAGGACCTCCACTTGCGGGCAGAGGCAGTTTGAGAGTGCGAAATAGAGTCGCAATTTAGCAATAGTGGTGGAAAGGAAAAGGGGCCGTCAGGGGCTACTTCGTGCGAAAAGAAATGGGCTCCTGTGCTAGGGGCCACCGGTTGGGGTATGGACTACTCACCGGTCCCCGACGCAGGCAGACCCAGAGTTCGCCAGTTCAGTCCACTTCGCTGGCAGGTTCCAATGCGACAATCAGGACGTCTCGACACCGTGTAGTTTCCGCGGTAGCAGGCTTCAGGGTAAAGGGGGTCACAAGTGCAGCGAACTTGCACAGGTCGTTGCTACAGCAGGGCAACACGGTAACCGCGTTTTCTCTGGTCCGGGTGCACTCGTCTCACTTCAGACCTAGGAATGCCAAGTGTACGAAATTCGGCGTGAGGGTGTGCCGTGGACACAGAGCAAGCAGGATACCAGGTTTCGAGGGCTTCCTCGAAACTGCGGAGGTGACAGAGCAAACGTCCTGTGTAAGCTGGTCAGCCCACTGATTGGCCCAGGCACACTTCCGAAGAGGCTTACTTGCTGGGTTTGAGGAAGGTGCCGAGAAAAGTTGGTCCCACTATTTAAATGGGTCGAAGCGCCTTCGCAGACCTTCTAGGATGATCAGATGCAGAGGGGTCTCACAGGACGACAGCGGGCTCAGGGTGCCAAACCTTCCAGCGGGTCACCAGCGGTTCCTCGACCCGGCTTCTTGTTGCAGGATATTTGTTTCCTTATCCTTTGTTCGTGTGAACTCAGGAGATCGACATGGTAGTGGTGTCTTCGGCCTCCTCTTATCCAAAGTTCCCTTTGCACCAAAACGGAGAGGACCCAATGGGAGATCTGCTCACAAACACTCACTCCATACGTGGACCAATCACGGACCACAGTGGTCCCCGGCATTCAGGACACTCCAGACTCTCTGGCACCCAGGATGTGTATTGGGAACAGACCTCCCAGCCCACATCCTGGAGGCACATACACAAGGCATGCAGAAGCCTGTGAAAGCTTTGGGTTTCGCTGGAAACTGCATGACCAAATAAGGACTGACCCGGGTCCGCTCGACCTCGGCAGGGTGAAGGGGCAAGAATGCCAAAGGACAGGACAAAGAACCTCGTGGCATGGCCATTTTGGAACCAGGCTTCCTATTCGTGCCAAATGCTGTAGGCGTGGATAACATGGCAAGAAAGGGTTCAAAACATAAGATAAACAATAGCTGCCACCAGTCCTGTCCGTGACACATCTGCACAGTTCATAAGGAAAGTCCAGCGAGAGTTTATAGGGCCTTTGGAATGACTAGAGACCAAAGGGTGCGGTAAAGTAAGTTACATTGCACTGTTGTTAAATGTTGCACAAAAGCTTCAACATGAGGAAAGGACAAAGGGAAACTAAGTCTCCCAGTACTGACTGTTTTAAGGGCATGTCAGTTTCCCCATAAGAAGTGAGCGAAAGCCCAGAGGAGTGCGGCTGAGGGCTGTGCTTCTCTGGCAAATGTTAGATCAGGGTGTAGAACAGCAGCAAAAAGTTTGGGGGTTTGCACATGGAGGGAAAATTACATTCTAATATGAAATCTTTCCTAACAATAACCGGGTGGGAAATAAAAATTCAAATTAAGCCATTGCGGGGATTGGGAAAAGAATAGAAGCAAGACTGAGCCAGGACAAGGTGAACCATCAAATTATAATAATAATAATAATAATAATAATAATAATGTTGCAGGGAACCGAGAATCAAGGGCACAGCATGATTCAGAGCCACCCTGAGTGCGAGATCCCGGGGAGGTCCAGCATGAGAGTTGAGAAGGTGAAGCACCAAGTTGGTGTGTCCATAAGGTCAAATCCAAACTTTGGCAACAGGTCGGTGATGGTGAGACAATAGTGTATTGAGACAACTCCTGTAGTGAAACATGTGAAAGGGGGGGGGGGGCGGCGGGCAGTGGCAGAAAGGATAAGGGAGCAGGGAAACTTTTGGCACATACTGCGTGTTGTTGCTGGGTTGCCCTTGGGGCTCCCCTTTTAACGTTCTCTCGCTAACCTTGTGAGAACTATACTTTATACTCTTGGGTGACCTCAATCTCCAAATTGAATCCCTGATAGATCTTGAGGGGGCATGGGATGATTTTGATGAGGCATGGGACATTCCATCCTTGGTCCCTCCCCCATTGAGCAGAACTCATCCTAGGCTCTTAGTTGTGCCACTAGGCTATTGAATTTGGGGCTAAGGGCTTGCAATGGACGTTTCACAAAGGATCAACTGCCAAAACCCACCTTGAAAGGACCCAATGGAACATCCCATATCGATTACATTTTTCTCTCAGCGAATCTATGGGGGAAGACAAACCATTTTGAAGCTATGAGTACTCAGGGCAGTGATCATAAGCCCTTGACACTGAAGCTCATTCGCATGAGCGGACAGGGGAGCCCCCTCCTAGCACCCACAGTTTCTCAGTACACCTGCATGGCGTATCTAAGCAGTGGGAAAAATAGTCTGACCTTGACATTAGAGAATTGAAACCCCAACTATATTAAGAAACCCTACCCGCCTTGAAGCTTTAGCCATGATGCAAATGGAGCATGTTGAGATCCTCATGTCCTTCAATAAAGTAGTTTCGACCATACAACCTTTGTTACAAAACCTAGTAAAATGGTGAAAAAGCGTGCAACACAATCCCAGCCACGGTTTGATGAGGACTGCAGACTGGCAAAATTTGACATACTGAATTGCTTAAAAAAACGCCACGGCCCAGAAAAAAACGAGCTAAGTACTCTTAGGGCCTCTAACAAAGCCTTGTTAAAATACAAAAAAAGAAGTATACGTCCACTTGAAATGGGAGAGAAAGCAAGAAGCTGTCCAAGTAGGGGACTCACGCACATTTTGGAAGACAATGAGTGGTTCCAATGAGGGTCAGGAGGAGGGTTGTGACTAACATAAGCCCAAATACTTGGTTGAATCACTTTAGGGATTTGTACGGAAGGGGAGACAATATGACAGAGTGAGGGAGTATTACTCGCAGTGGGGATAGAATGATGACTAGAGCCTAACTCTCTTTAGAACTGGAGGATGTATGAAAAGCCATCTCATTGCAGAAGTGGGGGAAAGCACCCGGCCCAGACCTATAGCCTGTTGATCTAATAAACAATGAAATGGGAGTATGGGTGCACATTCTAAGGTTCCTCTTCAATACCTGCCTTAGTTTGAATAGGGCCACCCTCATGGCAAAATGCCACAATAATACTGATCTATAAAAGGGGAGGGTGGGGGGGACAGTGAACTTTCAACCTATCTCCCTTTTAGATGGGGTGGTGAATTTATGTTTGCTAGAGCAATCCTTTCACTCCTCCAAGAGTGGGTTAAACAGTGTAATGCCATTGACCACATACAGGCTGGGATTTTACCAAAGATTATCACAATGGACCAAGTGTTCTGCTTACAGCTGATCATGTCAAAGTATGTGGCCCTGAGAAAGATGAAGATCTTTTGCGGTCTTTGTTGATGTCAGGACCACTTTTGATTCTGTCGCCAGGGCTAATCTTTGAGCAATCTTGTTCACAAGAGGGATCCCGCAGGTATTATATGATAGGTATTTATAACGCACTTAATACCCAGAGGTTTCTAAGCATGGACCCGGGGATCGAACCTGTGGCGCTCTGTGTCGTCTTGCTTCCAAGGCGAGCATGTTGCCCCTGAGCTATCCTCCTGAGCCAAAAAACAAACAGGTGCTTTTAAAGATCATAATCTATTTGTATTAGAACAATACTGCCTCAGGAAGGTGGGGCTGTGGGGGCGAGGGGTCAACCGAGCCATTTCCATGTGCTTAGATGCCCCCAAGTTGAGTTGGGGGATCTGTCCAATCCTACTTTTCTCAGATAATGCAGTGTTGTTATCGACCTCTGTGAAGGGCCTTACGACCACTCTGGAGGCTTTTGTAGAGATATGCTCTGAATTGCTTCTGGAGATTAATATGGAAAAAAATATATGTTGGTATTTTGGGCAAAATGTATTACATTCAAAAATACCGGATGACCATCGACAACACCCATTTTCAACAGGTCCCACAATATGATTACCTGGTGCTGAGGGTGGATGACCAAGGAAATTGGACCCTATAGGTGGCGAAATCCAGCTTGTGGTATCCAGTTATTACATCGACAACCAAACCATCTAACACCAAACCATCACATTTTTTCCATCGAAATACCATTCCATAGAATGGCCATTTTGTTGACTAGAATTTGATGGATCCATCGAAATGTAATGTTAAAATTAGGGGTTAGATTAGGGTTAGGGTTGGGTTAGGGTTGGGGCTAGGGTTAGATTAAGGGTTACATTAGGGTTAGGGTTGGGGATAGGGTTATTTTAAGGGTTACATTAGAGTTAGGGTTAGGGTTAGGGTTAGGGCTAGGCTTATCTTAAGGGTTACATTAGGGTTAGGGTTGGGGCTAGGATTAGATTAATGGTTGGGTTAGGGTTAGGGCTAGGCTTATCTTAAGGGTTACATTAGGGTTAGGGTTGGGGGTTAGGGTTGGGGCTATGGTTAGATTAAGTGTTACATTAGGGTTAGGGTTGGGGCTAGGGTTAGATTAAGGGTTACGTTAGGATTAGGGTTGGGGCTAGGGATAGGGTTAGGGTTGGGTCTAGGGTTAGATTAAGGGTTACATTGGGGATAGGGTTAGATTAAGGGTTACTTTAGGGTTAGGGTTAGGATTGGGGGGTTTGTCTGTGGGGGTATACAAAAAAATTAAAACATTACAAGGAACTGGCCCGTGCCTTAATTTCAGCACTGGACAGCTCCACTTTTTAACGTTACAAAAAAATGCATTGAAATGCTATCTTTTACATGTAAAAGTGCATTTCCATTGAAACCAGTCCATTTATATTTTCGATGGACTGGTTTAGATGGAAAGGTACTTTTCCATGTTAAAGATAGACTGTCGATGCTTTGGCATTAGATGCTTTGTTTTCGTTGCTTTGGTATGTCGACCCTTTTTTTTCATTGCAATCACTATGAACCCCAGTTTATCATTATAAAAATATGAAAGAGGTATCCTAAGGTTCTTTAACTCTCATGGGAAAGGCTCAATTGCACCAGCAGTAACAATGCATCGAGCCCAGGCCAGGGCTGCAGCAATGTATGGGCTGATATTTGGGGATACTCGGACACCAAGAACTTGGGTAGAGTTGATAGATCCTTTTCAAAAAAATGATTAAGTCTGCTGAAACCATGACTGGGTGCACCAGCTTATCTGAAATTGGGCCTTCAACCTATTGAGAGTGAGATTGTCTTTAAACCGGTGCAGCATTGGTTGAGATTGTGGTCTGTGCCCGAGTTGAAGATATATTGGGAAGCCACCATACACCTCATGGAGCCAGAGGGTGGCTGATCCTGCCCTGGTTCCAGCACATCAAAAAGCCTTTGACAGGGCTGGAGATGGGAGACTCATGGCTGAACCCCCAGGGGGAATGCACAAAGACATATACAAAGTCACCCCCCCCCCCCGGCCCGTACCCTGTACATCAAATTCAGGTTTGCCCAACTGCACCTGGCATCTCCACCTATAAAATGGTTATTGAATGGAAATTAAACGTGCCCAGCATGGGGCCTGGATAAAGAATCCCTGAACCATTTGTTGTTCTTCTGCCAGAGCTACCAGGTAGCAAGTTGTAAGTTCTTAACAACTCTCTGTAATACCCATGGAATTCGTCATATGAGGCATTCCCTCCTACTTTTTAAAACATGCAAAAAAAACAAAAGTGGTTTACAGTGTAGCCAATTGGCTCAACGTAGCCTGGCACAAAAGAACAAAAGCAATGAAAGTTGGAATTGTGGAGTAAGGCATGTTAGTTAAACCGCATTGACAGTAGTGTATGAATAATTTTACTAACTGTTACCAAAGGATCAGTAAAATCTGGCTTGCATGAAATGAATGACTTCTTTTAATATACTAATTCTTTAGTGGGGGTAATGGAACCAGTGAATAATGTGTTAAACAGCAATAAGGGGCGGGATTGTCTAAAATGTTTGATAATGTATGATATCAGCATTTTAACTATTGGGACCTCAACGATGAACTGCTATTTCCGTCATGTTGCCCGCGTTGTGTCGCACACGATCCTTGTATGTCTTTCATGATATCATAGTGATGCTGTATGAATGCTCATGAAGAATGGCGTTAAGTCGAATAAAAGCTATTCGATTGATTTATTGATTATATAGCTTTCAAGAAATTCTTATCAGTGTTTCTGAAGCAGGAGTGTATACATATTTAAAGGCATCTTTGCATTATGTAAGCCATATTCAGGTGGCCAAATTTGCAGAAATGGAACACAGGGTTTTAGGGGTGGGATGATTTCAGGTAGTGTGGGGGGTCTAATAGATGCAAGTTAACTGGGCTCTCTCGTCTGAGTGGCCCAATCCAAAGTCATCCAACTATGACACATTGGCCATTTGAAGTTAGCACAAAAGAGTAACTGAAACATTCCGTGCTGCCTAAATAATGGACGGTATTTTCTCCCAAATCAATGTTACTTATGTTATAAGCTTTAAAAAAATGCCCATGTCGGGATTTAAATCAGAAAACCCACAGGTGGACATTCACATCTGTACAGCAAGTGCTCAAACCACTATGCTATCTTACTTAGGCAAATAGAAATCATGTACTAGTTCCTAAAATTCAAACGGACTCATCTAAAGATGCTGTGTTAAGAGATTGCCCACAATTTTAAATAACTAAAACGTCTCTCCATACCCTTACGACAGTGATTTTTTGGGGTCTGAAGTCTGGGTCTCGAGCCAAATAAAGGTGCTAAAGACAGGCGTAACCCCTTTACTGTGCCTAAGAACCTTCATTCATTCACTAGGGCATTTTTGTGGTTTTTGAAGGCGGAAGGGGGAGTTGGAATGGAAGTTACATTTCTGCCTCCATTTTCCTCACTAACCTTCATAACCATTTGCTTTTACGCCAGCATGAGGAGATACTGGCCTAAAACTATGGAATCTGCCTGCTTTTTACACCAGCAAAAAACAGGTGGATTCTATAGGAAGCCATTCTAAATGCTGACACCTGCGCATACACCACAGGCAACGTTCACTCATTTTGGATGGCAAATGATGGGAATTGCCCAGCAGGGACCTGCTTAAATAAATGTAAACGCAAATCTTAGCGGCCCTCCGCCAAGCCTATTTACGCGGTATTTTGAAAAGGAGGTTTACAATGCTTTCCGGATACTCAAACAAAATACATTTGGGTTCAGTGAATAGAAATGGGAGTTTATTGCTGGTCAATTATCCTGAAATCCTTTCGTGGCTGAGGCGAACAAGGACTGGCCTTAATGTGGCATTGATAATAGACAACAAGGCGAGCTGGCGCCTTAACTAGGAGCACTACTATGCATTGGAATTAACTCGGAGAGTGCTCACAGGTGCGGTGATGGAGCATTAGAAATTCCAAATGTGGATGCTTTTCCTCTTCTTTATTTATTTTTTAACATGGTCCTTTTTTGATGACTCGTATTCCCTGATACCTGTTTGGACTGGGCGCATTCGTTTTGTAATGTTGGAAAGAAAAGCAGTATTTTGTCCCCGAAAGTACATTGCCAGCCACTGAGAGTAGACCGTGGCAGATTCCTCCATTCTAGTGTTAATTTAAAAGGCAGGGCATATTTATTCATAGTCCGACTACATTTATAAATGTGTATTGTCAAGCCTTAGACATTCCTGCACATTGCTATATTGGGTATAATAATCCAGGCACCGGAGGGAGCACATGGGTAAAATGTATGAATACACATGTTGCACATTCATGTTAGGTTATTTCACATTGTAATGCATTTGTATTGTAGAGAGGTGGCACAGGACAGAATATCCGTTTCCACCTCCCCATTCTCTCTGCCAAACAAAAGCAACATCCTTTACGCCAGCATGAAATGGTTATGCTGGTGTACTTGCAGAGGATTCCTATGGAATCCACTTGCTTTTTACACCAGCAAAAAGCTTGAGGATTCCATCGCACAGCTATGTGAACCCTACCTGCCATGCGCACATTTTTTTTTGTTCGATTCCCTGCATACATTCTCAGGTTTTGCTTGCACGACACTCACGGTGTTGAATTTCTCATGACAAAAAATGCTGTAATCATTGTTGAACGGATGTAAGTGTGGACTGAGCTCTGCTAGACCTCATAAAACCTCTATTAGCAGCTCCTTGCCACAACGGCGATTGTTGAGTACTAGACATCTTGAGTGTCTGATGTGCTTCGTTCCTGTGGACACCGGAGTGGGGCAGAGTTACCTCGGGGGACTCTCTAATTAGCTCCTTTTGATGAAAAGCAGGGGACAGCTCTCTGAGTGAGTGCTAGTTTGCCACGCCACGGAGACATTCTAATTGTCTGGTATTGGGTGTCAAACAGTAATTGGCATGTTAACCCGGCACTCTGCAGGACGAGAATGCTTCCAGGCGCCCTGCACGAACACAAGTGTCACCGAAATGTGCAGCCGAGAGACAGGGGCGCTTTCCCCCCGGGTCCCTGACTTTAAAAAGAAAGAGAGCTAAATAGAGAAATGGGGACGCCCCCTGCTGTACGAATGGCTAGCCCCAACTGCAATGTACACCTCAAACACAGTATTTCATAGTTTGATCGTTTCTTTGCATTCATCCACCACCACTCCTCCCCTCCCTGCCGACGTGCAGCCGGCAGAGCAGGATCATTTGGGCTCTGCAGGCCTCCCCGTAGCCGAGAAATGGATGCGCTCGCATTCCCCTGAATCAAAGGGCCATCAAACCTGGCGAAATGGCATCCGGGATGACGAGGCAGCCATGACAGCCGATCACCAGTGCAAGGACATCACAGAACAAGCGGCAGCTCCAAAGGCTGGCGGTGGAGCTTCCTGATGAGCCTGCGCGGTGGCAGGTGTCGCTGCGAGAACACTCCGCAGACTTCTCTGGGTCCTGTGATGCCATTCAAAGAGGAAGAAGAGCAATTGCTTGACGAGCCTCATCTGTTCATATGGTGTACACATGTTGTTCAAGGTGGTAAGCAGCAGATCCAGAGGGGATTGGGCGGTGGGTGCGTAGACAGTGCAACGATTCACCACGTGGCCTCTTTCCGCTCCCAAATGTGTCCATTTTATGACAAGGGTTATTGACCACCGGAATCCAGTGTTGTGTCCTATTTCCATGGACATCGGTTTGTTCATTGTAAAAAGTTGAGTCCTTCCTCTTTGTTTACGCCGATGTTGCGGCGTGCCCACGGAAGAAGGAAGAGGCGGGGCTACCGCCTCCGACGCGAGTTCTGGCGACAACATTAAATTGAAGTGCAGCTCTTTACCTCGGCTCCCGCGTCTCATTTTGAATGTGCGATTATTATACGTATTTAAACTACCTTGGAGCCCGATTGAAGTCGGACTCCAACACTGGCGACGAGGACGTCCGACCCACGCCCACCAGCAGGCTGCTCCAGCGTCGCGTGTGGAGCGCGAAGCAACGCTACTGCCTCCGGCGCTGTTACTAATCGCCGGCCCGCCCACGCCCACCCGCAGAGTGCTCCAGCATCGTGTGTGGGCCAAGGAGCAGCGTCGCTGCCGCCGGCTCCACAGTCATCAGCTGGCAGGTACAGTGCCACGTGTGGGCCATACCATTAAGCTGCTGCCCAGGCACGGCAGCCTTTCATACTGCCTGATTCAGCAGTAGGGGAGAAGGAATCCCCCACCAGCTCACATTTACACCAGGAAAATTACTCTGCAGCCCAGCACCCAAGGGCCGCCTGCTGCTCATGTCACTCCCATGCAGCCCAAGTCACCACTAGCCCCTACGTTCAGAGGGCGAGGTCGTGCTGGTGTTGAAAGCAGCGAAGGACCATCAGCACATGCCACCTCAGTGAACAGAGTGCCACAACCACGCAGCCCTGCCGTTTCCACCAACATGTCGACTGACAACATTGACAGCGGCCTACAGAGCCCCCAAGCCAGCTCCACTCCGAGAGCAGCCAACAATGGAGAGGACACTTCCTCTGAATCTCTACAACTACAAGCAGTCCCTCACTTTGACATGACGGACACCAACAGCCTGGCACCCAGATGGGCTCGCTGGCTAAAGGAACTCCACATCTACATCGACGCCTCGGGCGTGCGAGAAGAACGCCGCTTGCGAGGCATCCTGCTTCATTCATTGGGCCCCGTGGTGAGAGACATCGTGTTCGAAATGCCCGAGGACAACACCAACTCGTTCCAAGGCATAATTGACTCATTAAATGCATATTTCGCACCCTTACGGAACGTCGACTACGAGAGACACGTGTTCCACACAACGACGCAAGACAAAGATGAGAGCATGGACAACTTTATCATGAGGCTAAGGAAAAGAGCCAAATACTGCGACTTTGATAAATACTCCACCGAAGAGGCCCTGAAATCTCAAGCCATCGCAGGGTGCGGCTCCCCTGACTTTCGAAGAAAATTGCTACAAAAAAGCAGGACACTAGAAGAGATCCTTCAAATTGCAAGAGCCGATGCTGCACTAACTCTACAAACGGAATCTCTAAGCAACATTTCCATCACGCAAAATGCAAAATCAGCCTCTCTCTGCCCCATCCGCACGCCTGTTAGCCCGACGGAACAAAAGAAATGCTATCGATGTGGTTTCCGTTTTCCCCATGTAGGCCCATGCCCGGCGATTGGACACCAGTGCGACAAATGCGGGGGGGACAACCACTTCCAGTCCGTCTGCAAGAACATCAAATCCCTCCACAACTCGGGAAGCAACAGAGAAGGCGGACGCTTTAGGCGGGAGAGCCCGCGCAGAAACTCACATCGAGGCTCCACACATGGAAGGAGACGCTCTCACAGCTCAACCAAAGAACAAGCGCCCTCATCAAGGAGGCGTGAAGAGAGGAGAGAGAGAGAAACATCCAACCACCGAGAGAGCAGACGCTACTCTCCACACCGCAGACCAAGACATAGGATCAGATACGTGGATGATTCGCCTCAGGACCGACAGATAATTAGGTCCTCCTCATCCAGTGGAGAAAGAAAACGAGCCTACGTACATGCCATTGGAAATGCCACAGCGACTGAATACAGTCCGACCTTACTACTCCAACTGAACGGCCAAGACCTAGAATTTCTGATAGACACGGGCGCCACCGTGAATGTCATCAATGACATGATATACAAATCATTGAAAATCAAGAAAGACCTAAAGAAAGCCGACACGCTAATATACCCCTACGGATCCAACAGACCGCTAGACTGTATCGGGATGTTCAATGCACGCTGCACGTACAAGGAGCAGAGCCAGAAAGTAAAGGTATACGTAATCAAGGGCGAAGTTCCAGGAGGAAGCATCCTAAGCTTCCGCACAGCGATACAGATGGGCCTCATCAGCATCATGTATCAGATCATGTCTGCATACACCTCCGGCGCCAAAGACATGATACAGAAGATATTCCCGTCACTCTTTAAAGGACTAGGGTGCCTAAAGGACAAGCAAATCAAGCTGCACATTAATCAGCAAGTAAAACCCATTGCCCAACACTATCGGGGCATTCCCCTCAATATACAACGGCAAGTTGAAGATGAGATCCACTCGCTACTCCAACAAGGCATAATCGAACCCGCATCGGGCCCAACTCCATGGGTTTCACCAATAGTACCGGTACCCAAGAAGGATGGCACCTCCAAAATACGCATCTGTGTAGACATGCGTGCTCCAAATGTGGCCATTGAAAGAGAACGGCATCTGGCTCCACGCATGACGGACATGATACACCTCCTACATGGGGCCACCGTCTTTTCGAAGCTTGACCTGAACAAGGGTTACCACCAACTCGAACTTCACCCGTCTTCTCGATACATAACTACCTTCTCAACCCATCTAGGACTCTTCAGATACAAGAGACTAAGTTTTGGTGTGTCATCTGCAGCCGAGATCTTTCAGAACGAGATACATCAAATAATCAAGCACATCCCGCACTGTCTGAATTACAGCGATGACATTCTTATCTTCGGCACCTCCCAAGAAAGCCACGATGACACGCTACGAAGAGTCTGCATGGCTCTAGAAAACGCCAATCTCACGCTCAACCCGGAAAAATGTGAGATCAACAAGACCACTCTGAAGTTCTTTGGACACATATTCTCAAACAAGGGCATGCGCCCAGATCCCGAAAAGGTGCAAGCCCTGGTGGATGCCCCCACTCCCACTTCATCATCCGGCATACGGTCCTTTCTGGGCATGGCAAGTTATTGCACGAGGTACATTCAGGACTTTGCGTCTGTGAGCACCCCGCTAAGAGTCCTCACTGGGAAGGACCAAGAATTTGAATGGACAACGGAATGCGAAAAGGCCTTCCAGGAAATCAAACGACGCATATCATCAGCGTCATGCATGGCCTATTACGACCCTGATTATGACACGGAACTCACAGTGGACGCCAGTCCCGTAGGTTTGGGGGCCATTCTAGCTCAATCCAGACCGGGAGCGCCGCCCAATGCACCCAAGCGCATAGTAGCCTATGCCAGTCGGAGCCTATCAAAGGCAGAATGCGCGTACTCGCAACCCGAAAAGGAGAGTCTCGCAGTTGTATGGGCGTGCGAGCACTACCATCTCTTCTTATATGGCCGCCCATTCACGGTCGTGACAGATCACCAAGCACTGACAACGATATATGGCAAACCCACGGCCAAAATGCCACCCCGAATCGCCAGATGGGGTCTACGCTTACAGGAGTACTCATTCAAGATTATACATCGCCCGGGGAAAGAGAACAACCCAGCTGACTTTCTCTCCAGATATCCCCTACCAGCTCAAGTGGAACGACAATCCACAAAAGCAAATCAATACCTCAACTTTCTAGTCAACAATGCACTACCCAAGCATGTCTCCGTTGCTCAACTCGTAGAAGCCACCTCTACAGATAAGATGATGCCCATCATCAAAGAGTGTCTGCGAACGGACCGGTGGTACGTCAAAGACCTGACCGAAGCCGAAAAGGCTCAACTCCGTATTTTCAAACTGATACGCCACACGCTATCTGTGTCCCCGGAAGGTTTGCTGCTCAAGGAAAACCGAATTGTTTTCCTTGAATTGAATTGCCGAACATTCCCGGCACCCCTACAACCATCAGAGATGCCCCCGCAAGTATGGGACCGCGTGGCTGTAGACATGTTTGGACCCCTGGCAAACGGGAAATATGTCCTGGTAATTATAGACGAAATGTCAAGGTTCCCGGAGGTGCATCTCATTCACTCTACAAGTGCCCAAGCGGTTATACCCGCCCTGGACAAGACATTTGCTGATTATGGTATACCATCGACAGTTAAGTCAGACAATGGCCCACCGTTCAGTGGACATGACTTCGCAATGTTCGCAGAACACCTTGGTTTCCAGCATAGAACAATCACACCTCTGTGGCCACAAGCGAACGGAATGGCTGAAAAATTCATGAGCTCTCTCAAGAGAACCCTCCAAATATGTTCCATCACCAACCGCTCATTCATGCAGGCCATCTGCACCCTCCTACGCGAGTACCGGAACACTCCACACAGCACCACAGGGGTGTGTCCGTCCACACTAATGTTCGGGCGCATCATACGCACGCAACTGCCACACAATCCTCAGGCCCGCCCGTCGCCAACGGCCGTTGGTGACGCCATCAAAAGAGATAAGCGGAGCAAACAATTAATGAAGACCTACACTGACCTAAAGAGACAGGCCAAGCCTTGTCACATTCAAGTGGGCGACGTGGTGCTGGTAAGGCAAGAACAAAACACCAAAGACACCCCGGCATTCAGACCTGAGCCCCTAGAAGTGACGCACGTAAGTGGCTCCATGATAACAGCAGCCAGCCCCTCAGGGTCCATCACGAGAAACTCATCATTCTTCAAGAACTTTGAAGGACACTATGAACCAATCACTGATCGCTCGAGGACTGACCAGGAATCATCAGAAGTGGAGTCAGAGTATCAGATGGAAGCACGGGATGCGGACGACAGCGACAGCGACACCCCCGTACGGTGGGAGAAGACACCACGGAGAAGCCCATCCAAACGGACTATTCGCCGACCACCTAGGTGGATAGAAGAAATGTAAGAATTGAGCTCCTCATTTAAGTGGGGGGGAGATGTTGTGTCCTATTTCCATGGACATCGGTTTGTTCATTGTAAAAAGTTGAGTCCTTCCTCTTTGTTTACGCCGATGTTGCGGCATGGCCACGGAAGAAGGAAGAGGCGGGGCTACCGCCTCCGACGCGAGTTCTGGCGACAACATTAAATTGAAGTGCAGCTCTTTACCTCGGCTCCCGCGTCTCATTTTGAATGTGCGATTATTATACGTATTTAAACTACCTTGGAGCCCGATTGAAGTCGGACTCCAACATCCAGTTCAACATTTACTGATTAATCAGGGGGATATTGAAGGACCCAAAGGGTTCCTGACATATTCGAGTAACTCTCGTTAAAACGGTATTCCAGTTACAATAGCGTCGTCTCCTGTGGGACTGTACAGCTATGTAATGGCCGCCCAGCTAAGATATGATTTACAGTGACAGGGTCCTCTTTGAGGCGTTTTGGGGAATGCTGGCACATGCCCTAAGGCCATTTGATAGCGCAGACTTCTCTGAAAGTTCCTAAACTCGTGGTATCGTGTGTTAGACGCGACTGCCCTTCCTCTTGATGCCTTTTGTGGTATTTGCAGGTTTTTCAGCACTGGTTCCACACGAGGGCTCGGGATGCTACTCCATGTGTCATCAAGTTCAATCGGCGAGTCCTCTTTGAAGTGGCTTATATTCAGATCTTCTTGTGGAGCGCAGGCAAAGCTCCAGCGTGAAGTTCCAGGGAGTTCCCCAGGTAGGTTGTCTGCACCTTGGTGGGTTTGTGTTTGTTTTGTCTGCTTGGTTTTGGCGTGGCAGTTTTTCCTGGACTTAACGGAAGTCAGCTTTCAGTCGGAGATAAAGGAATGAACCATTTTATGCAGCCCCTCGAGTACTTTGCTATATGCCGCTCCCCTATTTCATTTGTGCATAGTCAACAATGTTCTGAATTTGAATGTTTCCTTTTTCATTTCCTCAGATACTGCCATAATGTAGCAGTTTGGTTTAGGATGTTTTTGTAATTTTAAAATGACCTTTTTTTGGACCCACATAGACTGTGGCATTATAAACAAGATAGGATGATGGCAGCGCTCATGTGAGTTTCGATTGGTGATTAATCTAGAGGAGAGGGAGAATTTGCCTTAGTGGCATTGATTGGGTGTTGCATTAACTGAGAAAGTGGATGGAGGTTAAAAGTAAGTTATGTATGCATCCAGGAAGTTACTTGGTCTTAAGATGTTCTATCATTGAGATGGAAGCACTCGTGTATTTCTTGGTGATGGAGAGATTTGGGGTATTCCTGTTGAGACCTGTGTTCATGCTATATACTGACCAAAAACCACTGCGGTTTCCATGGGGATTGTAAATTGTGTTTTGTGGTTACAGAGATATAATTTTGAAGGCTGAGCGCAAAGGGCAACCAGTATTTCACAACGTGGAGGGAAGTGGAAGAAGCAGGGCTGTGGGGTGCATTTATTAAAGGCCCCAAACAAAAATGGCCTGGCATTTGTTTTTGTTTTTCAAGTTAAGTTAAAGAGCCAAATGGAAAGGGGTCTACATGTCATTACCAATCGGCAAGCAGCATTTTAATTTACAAAAGAAGGAGGAATCAAAGATCCCTGTCACATGGAAAACAGGAATTGTATATACTGAAAACAAAAACGGCCTGCACATGTGTGTGCAAATAAAAAACGCTTTTAAAAAAAAAGCAATAGTGGAAAAAATATCACTGCTCACAGAAAAAGGTCAGGAAAAGAAAACATGATGTGTGGGTTGACAAAAGCAATGTATATTATGTTTCACCTACTAAATATCAGTGACATTTGAAGAGCCACTTTGTCTTCATGGAAATGTCAGCCCAAAGCAGACCCTGTTTCTGGCTGTGGTCAAAACTTCACAAAGGAAATCTCCCACTTCCAGCCTGGATGACACATCTCCCATCTAATGACCCCCCGTAATAATATTTCCTGATGAAGGTGTTGAAAGCCCAGTGTTCTCCAGACCAACTGGCCCTGAAAGCAGGGAATTCAAGGCAAGTTATCCTTGGCTAGAACATGACTAAAAAGTGTGAAGACTGGGGGCTGCAACTTCAAAGAGCAAACTACCAACTTCAGAGACACTCATAAAAAACCTCTGGTCACAGGCTGGCCCAGGAAGACAGATGGCTGAGCTGGATGAAGCAGAGCTCCAATATGCTGAACATAAAGATGTACAATTAATTTAAAAGGACTATTATCATTTAGGACCTTTTCTCAGACATCGTAAGGCGGATTGATTTCATTTTTTTACAATTTATTATGTAATTTCTAGGCGATTCTGGGGATGTAAAATGCATCTACCTGTGACTCTGGGAACTGTAATGGCCAGTTAGACTAGGTTTCTGGCTTATCAGAACATGTTCCAAATATGAGAGTTGGCGAGCAGGTGGTAAATTAAATTAGGGAAATTCTTAATAACTTACATATTCATAACTGTACTATTTATGGAAATGGCAGAATTGTGCGATATGGCCTTGTGACATCGTACGGATTTGGTGGTTGGTTTATCTAATTCTTCATGATTAGCTAAAACAGAACATATGTTTAGTATGGCAGTTGCTAGCAAAATTATGAAGTGGTGATACATAACTAGTTTTTAACAAAAAGTTGAAAGGAGAACAAAGGGGCGATTACAAATTGGAATTGCCATATGGTGCTTCAGACCCCTAAACCAATCCTGACTTGGAGGCAGTGTTGGGAGGAGAGAGTGGGTAACTGTCCAATCCTAGTGGCAGGGATTATTTCAGGGTACTTCCCCAAGATTGTAAAATTGGTGATGTCCTTGCTGCTATATAAGGGGGACTGCACTAGGACAGGGGACACACAAAAACCGGGCAGACAGAAAAAGGAGAACAACAGGAGGACAGAGAGAAGAGACAAGCCATCAGGAAGGCTGTTGAAACTTACCATCTGACAGCTGTAAGGAGACACCAGAGGAGACTGCTGAGAGTGCATCTAAGTGGAGCTGTCTATCTCTAGGAAGGCCTCAAAGCTGACTAGGTCCTATGGTGTAGAGCGGAAGGCCATCCTTGAGAGTGGAATGATCAGACCCCTGCCCTATCTTTCCAGAGTGTCCTAAAATATAGCTGGCTTTCCTGAACCTTAAACAGAGCCCTTTATAGTGTGTGTGGGGGGGGTCAGGGGGAAAGGGTGTCGATCCTTAGCATATGCAACCAAAAATATTAATTTAATTAATGCCCCATTTTGCAGAACAGCGTGAATTTTGTTAACATTCAAAATTAACAAAGCTCACTTCCCAGTGTGCACTGAAAACTATAGCCTATAATGTAATTGGGTAATCCTTGTCCTGCTGACCCCGACTTCTTTAAGAAAGAGGGGTGTCTTTGTTCTTAAATCTGTCCAAACTTTTTATCCAGCTTCCCCAACACAGGCCTTTCAATAAGGGAGGTCTGAAATCCAGAATTCCCCAAAGCATTCCTATGTTTCTGTCTGACTTCCCAACATAAAGCAAGGCAAGTGGGGGACTGAAAAACAAAGGACTACTTCATCCTGTGTTTGTTTTAAACCAAAAGTTTGGGCGAAATTATATTATTGATCAGTGTAATTATTGAGTGAAGTGAAATTTGCAGAAAGTAAGAAATGTTTATGTGTTCTTTTTTAACCCACTTCTGTGATTTATTTATGCTGAGAGAAGTTGATTGTTTGTGCCATAGATAAAGTGGTGTTTTTGATATTTTCGTGCTAATTTCTATTACTGTTAATTTAAATAAATACCAATACATTTCCCGTACACCGGCCTGGTTCTTGGCTCATTGTTATCTCGGGGGGAGGGATCCAAGGGGCATGATACGTGTCTGAGATAGGGCTAAAACAAATCTGTTAAATAGTCTGTTGCATAACCACTTGAGTGGGGAGGGAAGTAACTCCATGTGTTGAGGGTGTCATCTCAATAAACTGTTACAAAGTAGGGGCTTGGGCCGCGATTTACCTTCCTATTCCTGACCCATGACAAGTACATTGTGACAGACTATTCATTTTGATGCAATTGCATAAAGGTGGAGGGAAAGTCATCTTTGTTTTGTTAAAGTGCCGCTAGGACTTAACTCCTGAGATCCAGGGAGGTGCATAGGTAGAACATTAAGAGTGTTTAAGAATGTATTTGAGTGAGGAAATCAAGTAGGAACAGGGTCAGTTTGCCGCTGCATAAAGTAAGTTACATTAAAGTGCAAAAAGCCAATTGTGAAAATGACTACTGTACAAATTGGGGACGCCAGGAAGCATCACCTTACTAAATAATTTCTCAATGGAGAATGGGTTGAAGACAATGCAGGAAACTGGCAAACCAGAATTGTGCGGGAGGTTACCTCAGCAAGCAATGATATTTGGCTCGAAGATGGGATATTGTGCAAGGCACTTGAGGCATTGTATCTGATCGCAACTGCTCATGATGACCAAATACAAATGGCTCAGAAAACTGCTCAGTTATATTTTCATTTGCTTTTAGTAGAAGAGTGTTGGTAAAATAGTGAGGCTAGTAGGATGAATCAAGCTGGAGACCTCACACAGGCCCTGGATCTTGTTCAACAACTCAAAGCTGAGCTAAAGACACTGCAACAAGAGAGTGCAGAGCGTGAAACACGTTTTATTTTCACTGAAAAATGCACACAAATAGTGTGTAGAGAATCTGAACACACTGCAAAACAAGCTAAATGACCAGCTGCTTATAACAGTCGTTTTGGAGGACATTATCGTATTCCAATCAGAAATAATACAATTGAAAACTGAAAATAGTCAATTAATTATGAAAGGGTTGATTCCCAAAATGACTTTGATCAGATATATCAGCAGGTAAGTACTCTGAAAGAACAGAGGATGCAGCTGATTCAGGAAAAATACCTCTTGAATCAGGATAACAGTGTCCTATTACACAGGATAAATCATTTGGAAATGGAGGTAGAAAAGGAACAGTCAGGTTCTCAGGAACTGACCAGAATTAGAGAAGAAAGGAACAAGATTGTAGAGCGAGTGAGGCTGATAGAAGCTGATCTATTAGAGGCAGCAAAATTAGGGACGAACAAGAGAAAAAGATTAGTCTCCTGAAGGAAAAGCACCTTGAATATGAATGCAGCTTACAAGGCTCACAGAGGGAGAATGAATCACTTCAGGAGGAGGTGCAGCAAGCAAAGGATCGGTTGGTAGCTCAGAGCAGGGTAAATGAGACTAATCAGGCCTTAGTTTCAGAATTATGATGAGGAAACTGGTTTCTATTCTTTCTGAGCCTGAAAGGAAATCCAGGGAGAGTGACCCTGAGAGTTATCTTTGGTCTAGGCGAGAAGAGTCCAGACCCCTTGGCTCTGGGAGATATTCCCAGTCTAATAGAGATAGGGAATGTATAGAAGAAAGGGAAGGGAGTGGTGGTAGAAGTTCTGGGTCACAAGGTGAATGGACTCTGGTGCAGAGGAATAAAAAGACAACAAAGCAGGCCAAGTGTTTTGTGAAAGACCCAATAAGACAAATCAAGGCCATTTAGAGCTTCCTGACTCCATACCACAAGAATGCCAAGTATTCGGTATGGGAACACTTGGAACTTTATGAACAGATGATGGCATAATCCCAGATCAGGAATGATGTGAATTGTATAGCATTTGCTAAATGGACATTGTCACCTGAGTACTCCAGTTTCTTTGCAGGAATGGAGGACCAGGATCATTATAAATGGTCCACTTATATGGTGGCCATACTGAAACATTTTTCCACACATAGGAACCCACAAGAGGCCCACAAGGCTGCATTTAACTTGCAGTATGGGGAAGATCAGGTGCCTAGGGTGTTTGTGCATCAGGAGTTAAAGCGGGCATTTGCTCAGACTTCCCGGCGGGTGAACACCAATAGTAGAGCGTTCATACCTACATATTTCCATGGTCTCCTCAAATACATAATGACCCAGTTGGTGCATGACTTTCACAAGCATAGGACCCTGGATTGGATGATTGAACAGGCCATCAGGATTTATGAGGTCCAAAAGCCTGCTGAGAGTATAAATATCACCAAAACCCACAAACCAGCTAACACCCCTGCTGCTGCAAAGGTGGCAGAGGTAAAAACGAACCCTCCATTGAATCTGGAGATGGGGGGTCTATAAGTAACCCTCCAGCCAACAAGCAAAATGGAAAGCAGAAAGGTCTCTCCAATCGGCCCAATCTAATGGTAGTCAGGTGGGGGCCCAGAACAATGAACCCTCTGCCCCTGCCACCTATATATGTCCTAGGTACAAGGGTACTAAACCAATCCTGGAATATATATACTCTCCCCTGGCCCAAGTGATGGCAACTAATGAGGTAAGTAGTAAGTACTCCACCTCCCAATCTGAACTTTTTTCCAAGCTATCCCCCAAACAAGAACTTCCAAAACAATCCTCTTATCTCATCCCGGTTCCAGGACAATAGATCCCTGAACCTAGAAGAAAGGAGATTTAGGATTGAAAATTATGGGGGGAATTTGCAGTACCTTCAAGCTACTCCAGGAGAAGAGACAGTTACCCCTTTCAGGAGCAGCAGAGGTATGACTGTAGACCTCCCTACCACTCAGACAAGGTCTTGCAACTGGAGCGACAGGTCCAGCAACTGACCAATGATCTCAGGCGCATGCTAAGGGCTCAGTACAACTTTCAACGTAACCCTGCTTCCCAGAATTCCCAAACACCCAGGTCTGATGCCCCGGGGTGAATGATGGGAAGAAACCTTTGACAATAACTTTCAACCTAACCCTGCTTCCCAGAATTCCCAAACACCCTGGTCTGATGCCCCGGGGTGAATGATGGGAAGAAACCTTTGACAATCCACAGGTTCTGGAGGAGGGGCCCCGGGTAGGGCGGAGATGCCAAGCCCTTGAGGAAGCTTCATTTCTCACCCAAACAGAACCCCTAAAAACCTCTCAGCCTGAAAGAGTCTCTTCTACCCCAACATGTTAGAAGCCAAGAGCAAAGAGTAAGTAGGAGAGGCCAAAGAAGATCCCACTTTGTGGGGGAACTCCGGATTATCCCCTTTGAAAGAGAAGAATCCCTGGAGGATTCAGGTAAGCAGACCTTCTCTTTCAAAAATGGGGATCCCTCCCAAAGGAAAATGGGTCCCAAAAGACCCTGAGTGGGACAGGAAAAGTATGAGACTGACCCCGAACCAGAAACCATTCAACCTCAAAACATGTGATCCACACAGAGGTGAAACAGAGGGGGTGTCCTTTCTCCAAACAGGTTCTGGGAACTTTTGCTAGTTAACGGTAGACAGCCAAGGAGCCAGGGAAAAGGAGGATTCCCCACAACACACATTGCGAGTTGCAACGTTTTTTTTTACAGATTCCCAAACTCTGACACAGAAAACTGCCCAAGATCACACTGTGTTGGAGTTCAAAATTAATAAAATGACCACCAGGCTGTGAAATAACACTTTCTTTGCACCTTGGAAGAGAAAGAATGACAATTTTATGCACCGGTTAAGGTGTAAGGTCAGAGTGAATTATCAGCTCTGGTGGATACTGGATTCCAAGCCACCCTGCTGTCAAAAAGGTCAATTGACCAATGAAACTCAGGATGGGGGAGGGACACCAAATTCCACTCACACCACTTCCCGGACAACTCCAAAATTTCAATGGGAATGATATTTCCATCGAAGGGACTTTGGATATGGACATGAAATTTGGACGGCACTGGCTGAAATATCCAGTGATCATGGTGACTCCAAAGGGCACACCTTGCTTACTGGGGAACAATCTCCTGAGGAGGTTATCACCTCTGATTGACTGTGTAAACAAGGCCCTCCTTACTCACACTAACCACCCTATCAAATTAAAAATGAGTAACAATTATGTAAGCCTGAATGGTACCTGTCACGTAGTTTATCAACGCTCTGAGAATGTAGAGTTCCATTTAAAAAATAACCAGGTCCCACACATCACAATAATCTCTGTAGGAGAACAAAATGGTGATGGGAACCCTCCTCCATTCTTGAAAATAACCTTCCACCCAGTTTTAAGTGGCTATCCACACTGGAAGGGAACACCCTAACATTGTACTCCAGTCCAAGATCAGAAGAAACCTTGAGTCCTGTGAAACCGGATAAAGAAGAATCAGCTCAAATTATGACAGCCATTCAGAAAAAGGGCAAGCAGTTGTTTTTCCCCATTCAGTTAAATGCGGGGGGGGGGGCACTGCTAGCCAGAGTATGCCTGAATAATGGAAGGAGCTTCATTGGCGAAGAATTCTTCAGGAAACTCCCAAAAGATCCGACCATTCCCCCATTTAAATTCATTGACAAATGGGAAGTAGGTCTGGAAACCTCAAATTCCAAAAATCCGCTGCCTAGCAGGTGAATGCTAAATATTTCCATTTGCAACAAAAGTATAGACCATAATTCATGGGTTGTGAGAGATATCCCTTCCACCTTTTATCTGGAATGTGACACTCCCAATCAATTTGCCATCAATTAGGATCTAATTAATAATAAAGCCTGGTCCCCATTGGGGAGTAACACCATGGGTTTTGACAATATTGAAAAACAGGGGCGTTGCTGGGGGGGTCTAAGGGGGCTATAGCCCCTGATCTTTTGGTTGTAGCCCCGGATAGAATCTCAGTCCCAACAGTTCCGACATCAGCTTAGCCCCGGGTCTTTTCCAGACCTAGCAACTCCCCTGTTGAAAAAGCATTTCGGCAGCTCAATTGCTGCTTTATGCAGTTGAAGTTCAAGTTTGAAAAGAGGTTACCATGCCAGGACAGGTGCAACAATTTACTCTTCCCCTCAAAATTAAGCGAGGACAGAGCCTCAAACATCAGGATGCATATATACATCTGAATTCCCATCTCCAACACGTTTTATATTCAAATACAACACCTCTACTAGACCTAGAACATGACACCATTCGAATATTGGTGGATGACAGCGACCCTCGAAGTATCACTTTGGGCGCAGACGCTTTTACTGGAATGGTGGTTGATGCCCAACATTATTCTGATGATTTAGGTAATGAAATCATGGGACCAATCACAAATGACTGTTTCGACATCAGCGACATTATTCCTCCAGGAATGGGTTTTAGTAGGCATTGGAGGAAACTCCTGGTGTACTCTTCCTGCTCCTACTTTTTGGAAGAGGTGACCTGTGACATTAGGAGGGAGGAGGTAGTGTTCAGCATCAGGGAGCACTACCTCGAATCCTCTGTCCAGGTCAACACCATCAAAAGAGATATCTCCACCCAACTGGAGGATACCGCTGAAATTGCCAAGCCTGAGGTCTTTCCAAGTTTCTAGCATATGGTCGAGGAAAGGATCGATTTTGCCTATGACTGTGAGATTGAGGAGCCAAGACAAAAGCTAAAACAGGTCTTACTGGAATTCAAAGATAACTTTTCAGTGGACTCATATGACTGTGGACGCACATTCATTCATTCAAACTCCATTCCCACAGACCCCGAGATAGCTCCCGTATCTGTGAAACAATACTGGATACCTCTCGCATCCATGGAGTCACTCACAGAGATTATTAGGAATTTAGAATCCCGTGGGATAATTTGTCCAATCCACAGTACCTTCAACAACCCAGTACTGGGGATCCTCAAACCAAATGGCCAATGGAGACTATGTGAAGACCTGAGGGAGTTTAACAAACGGGTCCACATGTAAAGATGGCCCCCTTCTCTACATCGATCAGGGACTGGCAAAGATCCAAGGGTCAAAGGTGTACACCGCCATTGACCTGACCAACAGTTACTGGACAGTACCTGTAAGTAGGGAAGACTGGTACAAGCTTGCCTTTACCTTCGGGGGCAGCAGTTCACGTGGTCCCGAACCCCCTTTGAATACATAAACTCAAGCAAGGAGTTCAACATCTTCTTACATAAGGCCATGCCCGATTTGGGCAAAAGGGGAAACCTCGCCTATGTGGATGATGCTTTGATCAAAGGCTCAACTGTTGAGGAACACGTATCAGAAATCTGCTATAGTCTTACCCAGTTGCACAACGCCAGAGAAAAACTGTCCTTTCAGAAGGCACAGTGGTGCAAGACCCAAGTGAACGTCTTAGGTCATGAGATCTCACCTGAGGGTCTAAATCCCCAGGCGAAGAAAGTGGAAGCCTTATTAAAATTAAAAGACTCTACCACTCTGCGAGAATTAGGAAGCCTTCTTGGACTTACTAATTACAGTTAAAAGTTTATTGAAGACTATGCAGAGGTCACTCGAACCATGGTCCATTCATCAAAGCCCAGAGTCAAGTGGGAGTGGGGCCCAGAACAATCTGAGGCAGTTAAATAACTGAAAAGAAGCCTTTCCCAGGCTCCTTGTTTGGCTTACCCCATAATGAACAAGGAGTTCTTCTTGGAGAGAGGGTTCTCAGACACTTGCCTAACAGCGGCACTGTACCAAAAGCATAACAAGGCCAACAAATTCATCTCATACGCGAGCAAGAATTTGTCCTCTGTGGAGGGAAAATTCAATGACTGTGAAAAGTCACTCCTGGCTATGGTGTGGGTGCTGAAAAATGACTGCCCAGTCATACAGGGGAGCACATCATTGTCGAGACTCCTCACCAACCCTTGCAGTATCTACAAAGTGACAGACAGAATCCGGGCGGTGAACGTTAGTTATGCCAGAATTACTTGATGGATTCTGTCCATGCAAGGCTTTCTTTTCGAGGTCAGATATGGCCAAACAAGAAGAGTTCCCTAGCATAAAGGTTGGCAGACGTTTCATGATTGTGGTCATGAAAACTGTCTTGAGGCACAAAGTCTAATAATGACCAACAACAACCTGGATGTGTACTTTCTTGTTGCATTTTAGCAGTATTCATGTATCTGCTTGGTTGTTGCTGAATTTTGGGTCAGTTAGATACCTGTTGGCATAGTCTAACTGTTGATAGTTTTGAAGTTGTTGAGAGTATTTTATACGTAATAGGTGTTGCAGGGTTCCTTAGAAAAAATGTATATTGCAGTTGCCTGATTGTAGTTCGATACCGGTTGGTGTATTCTACTTGTTAATAGTTTTTCACTATTAGATAGCTGTTGTCTTATTCTATTAGTTTAAGGATTTAAAGGTTATTGAGGATAGGTTTTGAGATGGAGTGCGTAGAGTGCACATAGTCTATTGTATTCTAGAATGCAAGGAATGTCAACGTTTACTTTACTTGCATCAAATTGACTAGAAATAATCATTCAAGGGTAAGTAGTCATGATAGTGCTACATGGCTCATGCCTTCTTTAAACACTGTGCTGCCAATATCTATCAATGCTTGATCTAGGGTAAGACCTTGTGATTTATGAATGGTTACTGCGTATGCTAGAGATAGAGAAAATTTTTCTCTGCATACATACATGTCTTTTAAAAGAAGGAATCGGGCTGCTGAGCGTCCTATCCTTTTAACCTCTGATAGTTTGTCAAAGTGAATATTGACAAACTGAATGTTGTTGTCACGTGGGTATGTTTAAAAGCCAACAACTGTACCAAATGCTCCATTAACTAGTCCTTGCTCCATGTCAAGGTTACGTATGAGCACTACTCTACAGTTTAAAGATAATTTTAATATTTTCTCTAAACCAGCTGTGTTAGAGATAGACAGGGTAATTCATGTAATAAATGTGCGCAGAAAAAGGGCGCTTGCGCGCATTTTCATGGGCAAGCGCTCGTTTACATATTCACGGAACACATTGAGCGTGGCTTACCTGAAACCTGAGTTGAATCTGCGTGGGTCCAACACGTAACTGTGACACCACGAATACCTTGCACGGTATGACCAGCGAAGGCGCACACCTTCAAGCGAACACACCTAAAAAGGTGGTGGAACACATGGAATGGAGAACAACACGCGAAAATGTGGGCATTATGGGGGGAAGCGCCGCAGTAAAATTCTCGTAACGCCCACACATCCGCTAACAACACGTATTCATGGAACTGAACAGGGCTCACTGGCACGTGGCAAAAGACGTGCAAACTAGGAAACACATACGCCGCGCAAAAGCAGGCGTAAGCGCCCCTCCGCACCAAAGCCAATGCATAAAAAGTGCGCACAAACAACAAACGCGCATATACAGCTACGATGAATGTACCATTCCTCGCAGCAGTGATTGTGGGACACCGGAGGAGAAGGAGTATAGTCAGGCCCCATATCTTTTACCCAGGACCAGCATTCTGGGATGCCGATGACTAGGTCTACGGCAGGTATAGACCTGGTCACTGAGTAGGAACATAACCTCACATCACCCACCCTGTGCTCCCAAGCACTGAAACCTTTGGAAAAGGTGCTCAATGTGCTGCATTTTTTAGCCACTGGGTCATTTCAGCAGACAACTGCCATAGTTGGGGCATCTCACAGCCCACGCAGTCACGCTGCCTACACCAGGTGTTGGCAATGAATGCATGCCCCTCAGTCCGCAGGCACATATACATGCCCAGAACACCCGCAGAAAGGCAGGCCGTGGTCCAGGACTTTTACCGGGTGGCACACTTCCCCAAAGTGCTTGGTGCCATTGATTGCACCCATGTAGCTCTACGTTCACCTCGGGCCACTGAGCACATCTATCGCAATCGCAAGCATTGGCATTCCATCAACATGCAGGTTGTATGCGATGCCAATGGAATCATCAACTCTGTATATGCAAACTATCCAGAGTCCACCCATGATAGTTTCATATTCAGAATGTCACCCTTAAACCGGGACCTGGAAGCTGGGAGGCATGGTAACACATGCATGGATGTTAAGAATAAAATTTAAAAAACCTCCCTGGGTCAATGGCCTGCATGGTTAGCCTATAGTGGGAGAGATTGCGCTGCTGTCAGCACCATCTGGAGTAACATTAGAAGGTGAGCGTGGCAAGGGAAGATGACCACGCATTGCCCTGGTATTCTCAATGGCAGCAAGCATGCAGACCTGAAATGTCTGATTCTGCATGATTACGGTACAGAAATTCCCATGCAGCGCCTCACATGTTGCATGGAGTTCTGCCTGCAAGGCCTCATGTGACGCACAGATCACCTCCTGGGTTGCATGGAGTTCCACATGCAAGGCCTCATGTGACGCAGGGATCTCCTCCCGGGTTGTATGGAGTTCAGCAGAGATGTTGTGTGTCAGCTGCTCCATCTGCTGTTCCGCCCGTCTACTGAGGTCCATCTCAAGTGCTGCCAGAGTAGTTCTGTGGTTCTGTGGGAGGAGTTCTCTTCCCTCAGAGCATCCCTGTGGGCCTCTGCCTCTGCAGCCATGGCTGTGCGCAGAGCCCCAAGTTCAGCCCATCGGTCCCTGTTGGTGGCCAACATGTCTAGCCTGTGTGAGTGACATGTGGACCGCACTGCCTGCTGCTGGAGCTCCATCTGCCTTTCAGGGGCAGAATGGAATTGGCCACCCTTTCCACGCCCTGAGCCATCATCTCACATGATGTCCCCTGTTGATGTGCAATGGCATACATGGAATTCTCTCACACAGTATTTACGGTAGCACATGGCTACTGCGTTGCCGGACACCACACCTGTTGGGCCCAAAGATACCTGGCCCTTGCTGCACTGGCACTGCCTGTAGCTGCAGGACTGCATTCCTACCTTGCTGAGCTGCCCCAGGAACAGGAGCAAGTTGTGTGGAGCGTGACCCTGTATCCGTAACCACCACAGTCAGACCTATCAACACTGACTGGCCCCTTGAGGGGTCTATCCACCCTGCAGGTGTGTCGCCAGAACAGCACCCACAGCAGAATCACTCACCTGTGACAGCAATGATGGTTCAATTTCTGATTCCACACCAGAGGCACAGGGTTCCTCAGAGGTGTACTCAGAGACACCCCTGGCCAGCATGGTTTGTAGCACCAATGGATTTTTATGGGCTACCCCACCATGGCCTCCACTGGTGCCTAGTTGGGGATCTGAATACTCCAGCCCCTCTTCCATCTCCTCCTCCTCCACTACTTCCAGTGCCTCCTAACATGCACAAAATCAAAAGAAGACATGAGCACACATGTTAACAGCATAGGCCACACACATAGGTATTACAATGTTGACAGTCAACACATGAAGCAGCCATGTCACACATGACACAAACTCAGGCATGTACGCAGTGCCAATGTAATGGAACGCGACCCTGAAAGTGGACATGGATGCGTGTCAAATGTCAAACCAACACATGTAATGCATGGTGCATAGCACCTGCATCACACACAAGCTTGTGACTGGTATGGACCTTGCATAAACATGACAGATGCCAACATACAGATGGCACATAGCAGAACCATGGCAGAACTGTCAACCAGCCCCAGGTAGAAGTTTAATACAACTGTCCATGAGCCATGTACAATGCATGTCATTAGACAGTACATGGAAATCACTACGATAAAACACACCTGTGTCACAGGCTGCAACGACGCTAGGGTGTTGAAATACAGTGAAGGAAGGCACATGGATTCATCAATGGCAGGTCACTTTGACATCACGCAAGTGACTAGGCATGTGGAAGGGGAGAACAGGGTTCAGAAGTGTGTGGGTGCAGTGCAGTACACATGTACGGCCTCAACTATCATTGAGAACTCAGAGGCAGTAATGTGAATGCCGTGGACTGATTGCAGTGTAATGGCAAGTGCAGTCATTCTGTGTAAAGTGTTTGTAGTGGGTTGTAGGGATACAGTAAACCCCACCCCCAAGAGCGGGGGATGGCTTGGTGGCAGTGCATGGCTCAAAATGGTTGCTCAGAGTACCGTGTTGTAGCAGACAGTGTAGGCAGGTGTTAATTGCATTCTTTCAGTCATCTGGGACTACAGAAGGGGAGAGGAGGACAGTAAGCACAACACATGAAGCATCAGAAGTGCCCCTAGACCTGGAGAAGCAACAACAGTGGTTGCATAGAGGCAGGGAGGCTGTACCAGAGGGAGGCTTATGCTCGACCCCAAACTAATGGCCATGAGGAGCAACTGACCCTGAGTGAGCAGGAAAGGGATGATGAAATACCATGAGAAGGAAGCAAATACTAGAGATGGAGTTGAATGAATTGCTTGCCCAGGACCCATATGGACTTGCTGGGAATGCACAGGGTCCAGGAATGAATACTCATAGCCACTGTGAGCCTGTCCTATCTGCACAGTCTGAGTGAGATACCCTGCACCAAGGCCAAAAGACGTTCCACACAGTCCAGTTCTGGCAGAGTTGCAGAAGGAAGAGTGTATATTCACAGAAATGTGGGTACTGCCCGTTGCAGTAGTCCTCCATCAGAATCACCAGTCCCATGGAGATAGTGAGCTGCTGGGGCATGGAGAGGTAAGGAAGAATGCCTCTGAGGAGGAACAGCTCTCCGGGTGACCACAGAGAGATGTCAGTCATGTGATGATAGAAGGTGAGTGTTGAGTGGAAGATCATCGCAGGCTATCCGCGACCATAGGTTGGAGCAAGAAAAGGGCCAAGAGAAGCTGCACAGAGTTTGTGATGGAAGGAGGGAGCAGGTGTGGTGATGAGGATTGCCTCTGTGTGCAGCACATGGTTTGTATGCAATATGCATGACAACAAGCATGTATCAGTCCAACATCACATGGGTCACACATGGCAGTCAAGTCTGTGTAGCCTGAACTGACACGCAGACAATCATAACACATCACCCAAGCAACATACACATGGCCTGGAAACACACACATCACCACTCACCCGACATTGTCTCATAATTTGGCGGCCCTCACACGCCTTAGACCTGCTCCACTGCGATGAAACCACCAGCGATCTCCTCTGATGGTTCTTTGTCCTCTGATGGTGACCCACTGCCAGTCACCAGAGTAGAGGCAAACTTTGCAGTCAGCTTGTCTTTTGCTCGGCGTCGGAGGTCATTGCAACGCTTCATCACATCATCTGCTGATATTGTCTGCGATGCACTGCCAGTGGGCCCTACGCTGAGCAGGTGTATGCTTTCTCCCTGCCGTCACCAGCATGTTGCGGCCAAGTTCAAACACGTAGCCCACAAGCGTGTCCAGTTCATCATTACAGAAACTCTGCTTTCTTGACGTGTTTGAGGACTGAGCCGTGTCTGGGGTCCCAGCCTGTTCTTCTGGAGCATACTTCTTCCTCTTGTGAGGTGGTGCGGACCCTGAATGGCTTCTTCTGCTCTAGTCAGTAGGGGCCTAAGTGCAGTTGAATTGGCCAATGTAAGAAGGCAGTGACATGATGGCTGAAGGTCAGGCTGCAGGTATTTGCAGCTGGGTGCTGTTGCCAGGACCGTGCACCACACCTGCCTCGGTGTCAAGGACCGGGACCAACAGAGTCCTGGCTGGGTGACTCAGAGCCGTGGTGGTGTCAGCTGCAGCTGCCCCTGCAGCTTCCACATCCTGGCTTCTCGGGGCAGCAGATGACACTGCTGCCCCAGATCCATGTGACCTGCTGACAGCAACTTTCACCACACGTGCCTTGGGCTTCCCGACACGGAAATCAGGCTTTGAGTCTTCCTGTGCCTGTTCCGGGATCAATCCAGTCTGGGCTGGCTGACCGTGAGCCTGGGTGGTGGTAGCTGCAGCTGCCCCTGCAGCTTCCACACCCTGCCTGCTCGTGACAGCAGATGGCACTGCTTTTCGGGTCTGAAGGGTGCTGGGGATGGCAGCAGCAGCTGCATCTCCCTGACCCGCTTGGGGGGCATAGCTGTCCCTGCCTGTGCCTAGGCACCCTGCCCTTGTGGACCACCCTGGCCATGTCACCCACCTTGTCCACCTTGGCCACCCTGGCCACGTCACCCAGCTTTTCCTCCCTTACCACTTGTTGCCCTCCCAGTCATGGCACTGATGTACTAGCACAATGGGAGGTGCAGATCAAAATTTTCCTGGGCAATTGGGGTGAAGTGGGCAGGGTATGTGATGGAAAACGAACCCCTGTGCTCCTGCAAGGCTGTATGTGACCTCTGGGGAAGAATAACGGGTCATGCAATGCTGAGGCACCCCAAAAACAAAATCAAAACATGCACGCAACCCCTCGGTAGCCCATGTGCAATGAAAAAATGTCCCACGGTATGCTGTGGCACCCAGGAACACAAAAAATGCATATACGGGGAACCCGTAGGCTACTATGACCTTGAAAATGGGGTACGCGACACACAGGGGCAACCACAGGGGGAAAAATGCATGAGCGACTCACCGTCTACCTGGAAAAATGAAGAAAAACACACGCACATCACCCCTGCCAAAACAAGAAGCATGCACTGCCACAGTAGTGATCAATTTGTGTGTGAACCGGTGGTCGGTCAAAAAACCGAAAAAAAAAATCGAATGACCAAAATCTCGAATTTAAAATCTCGAAAAAAAAAAATCTCGAATTATTTATTTATTTATTTATATGTATTTGTGGGTTCAGGTAAGTATAAAAAAAGGGTAAAATAAAAAAAAAATGAAAAAAGGGGGGTTGGGGGGGAAACCCCCCCATTTCGAAATAAAAACGTATTAAAAAAAAAATTTGAGATTTTTTTTTTCGAGATTTTCAATTCGATATTTTTTTTTCGATATTTTTTTATTCGGTTTTTTGACTATAAACCGTGTGAACCCACAAAAATATGAATCTCACGTGTCGGTCTGCAAGAAAAGCATGTACATTGCACTGTTGTGCTAAGTGGACCTTTAACCCATTCTGAACGGCAACACCCAACGTCCAGCATGCGTCACATACCTTACACACTTAGGGCCTTTCTCTGATTACACGCTAATGCGCTGTTTCCGCATGTGCGGAGTCACTCTGCATCCAGCTGGCCACGCGAAAGTAAACGGAAGACCCACGCTCTTGCCCACAAGGCCATTTACCTGCCACCAACTGCCGCAGGGTGCCTCCTAGAGCCATTTGCTGCTGCCAGCCCACTCTGTGTGCCTGCTGCCCACGAGCCCTGAATTTTGGTGTCCTGTCTGAAGCCATTACCAGTGATCCTGTTGTTGTGACCACCTCTGCTGATCCTGAAGACTCCTGACTGCCATTCTATTGCTCCACAGCCCAGCCCCAGGACCACCTGCCCACCCACACCTACCCCGGGGGTTACCATGTCTGACCCATCTCCATCTGAGGCAAGTGGCAACCCCCCGGCAGAGAGGCAGAGGGCTGTGAGCTTCTCCTCCACAGAAGTTGGAATCCTGGTGGAGCAAGTTGTGGGGCATTATGATGCCCTCTTCCCTGGACCCTCCCGCATGGACAAGGAAGGACGGAGTAAGATCTGGGCGGACATTGTGGGTGCTATCAAGGCGGGGGTGGCACCCCGCGACTACCGACATGTCCATAAACGCTGGGAAGACTTCAGGTACAGCACCCTCAACAAGGCCTGGTGCCTCCTCAAGACTGCTGATGATGGAGTGAGGCGCTGGGGCTGGTTATCCACCAATGAGATGCGGGTCCTGAAGCACATCGACCAAGTGCTGCACGCCCAGGTCTTGGATTTGGTGCTCTGTCTGGAGTCAACTGTTAAGTGTTCATATATTCTTGTCTGCAATGCGTGATGCGCACTGGCATGATGTAACGAGGTGCACATGTTTGCATACCTGTGTCTGGACCTGGGCATGCGAGAGGTGTGACACATGGGTGCTTGCGTCACTAACATGGACATGCATGGTGTACATGTGTGTGTGTGTCTGAGTAGTGACTGTGTGACTGGCAAACCCCATTGATGCATGACACATGAGCATCTCAATGCGTGATTGACTCATGCGGGCCAGTTATGATATGATATGATATGATATGGCATTCATAACGTGCCTATACACAAGTGTTTCAAGGCGCGATACCCAAGTGTTTCAAGGTGCGAGTTGTCCCCAAGTGTACTGTGACAGGAGGTCTACATGGCCTGATGCATGAATGTCAGGTGATGTGTGTGTATGTGATGTGCATGTACCATGATGCATGTGAGGTTCAGTCCCTCCTCTGATGTGCTTGCAGTGACTTGTGCATGGATGTGAATGTTTGTTGCACATGGTATGCATGATTGTGCATGTGTGTTTGCTTGCACTGACCTGTGTGTGGGGGGGGTGATGGTTGTGATGTTTGACACTGCCATTCATGTGCATTTGCTTTGTTCAATGCAGACATTTGTTCAGTACACTGATGCTTGTGTTCAATATCTCCCTATCCACAGCGACGCCAGAGGAAGAGGACGCAGGTGGCACTGTGGAGCACCACCTCAGGGATGCCTCCACCAGGCCCAGTCTTCCTCTGAGGTTATGTCTTCTTCTGGGAGCGAGGATGCTGGTGCTGCGTCAGAGTCATCGGCCTCAGCTGCTGAGGGGAGGCACAAGAGGGTGAAGTTGGCCGTGGGCTCCTCGGCAGCGGGAGGTTCAGGTGAGCCCACACAGGGGCAATCCGATGCGGAAGACAGTGGGGAGTCATCCAGGTTGGTGCTGGTGGAGAACAAGGTCACATCAGCCCAGCACATGGGGCCTGGCGAGGGTGATGAGGTAGGTATTCCTGGTGAAGTCCAGGATCAGGGGCCAGAGGCAGTGCAGGTCACCATGGAGGGTCCTGTGACTGACCTTGTCCCTGACTCTCTGACTGCATCAGTATGCACCTGCGGGCATGCCTCAGGACGGACCCATCCGCAGGTAGCAGATGCATCCATGGAAACAAATCTTCCACTACCTGCGGAAGAATCTATTTGTGACAGGGTTGAGCCAATGCTAGCCGGTATTGCTAGGCGTACAGCCACCATTCGTGGTAATGCGCAGGCTTCCAATTGGAAGCTTGCACATCATCACAATGTGGTCTGTCGCCTCATGGACTGGGTAGCTCAGCTCATAGTCACAAATCTCTTACATGTGCTGGCCACTGCTGTGACCCCCTCCTCCTCTTCCTCCACTGTGCGCCAGTTGTCCTCCTTGGTGTCTTCTGGCCCAGATACCTCCAGGGCCCCCTGTGTACCTGTCCCGACCACGGCAGCCAGTCTGGTGGAGACCACATCCCTGCCACCGTCAGGAGTCGAAGGAGGATCAGCAGAGGTGGTCACCGCAGCAATAGGACCAATGGCAATGGAGGTAGTGCAGGCACCAAGCAGCAGGGCATGTGCACGACAGCCCTGGGGGTTGTCATCATCCTGGAGTCTGTCCCGGAGGCACAGGCACCAGGCTTTTCAGCTGCGGCAGCAGGTTCAACATGGGAGGCGACAGGACTCGGGCCCTCAACATCAGGGGGGCAGGTATCGGCCATTGGGAAGGAGGGAAACGCAGAGCTTGACACAAGGATGTCTTCTGTGTTGCAGCGAACGGACGAGCACATTAGAGCAGAACGGCAGCTGGCACAGGGGGCACGACTTACCATCGCCAGGGCAGAGAGCACTCTGCATCGGGGCGTAGAGGCAGGGCGAGTTCCTCGAGGAGGCTCGCAGAGAGTTCGAGAGGAGCACATTGGAGTCCCTGCAGGCCCTCGAGGGGAGAGCAGAGGCCCGTCTCAGGAAAATAGACGGAGAGTTCGGTGACGCCCTGGCCAAAACTCTGGGGGGAAATGATGAGTTGTATGACTAGCCCGCTGCCTTTGTAAATAGTTCATTAGGGTTAGGTTTCCAGGTTTCCTTTTTTTTATTTTTTATTTTGGAGTCCATGGACTTTGCTCTGCATCTTGTATATAGTTTGTTTTTATAGTAGTTGTAGGATGTTCTTGTACTTTTTGGGGATCATGGACATGTGAACTTTGTACATTGTTAGGATCTTGTCATTTTTCTGGAATTTTTTTTACCATGGAGCAATGGTTTTATTTGATTTTTATTAGCGTTTACATATTGTACAATGGACATGGACCACAATTTGGATTCTTTCATTTTTCCATCACATTCTTATTTTTCATGCATTTCCATTTAATTTTCATTTTGTTTGATCATTATATCACTGGTTTCATTTTTATGTGTTTCATTTGGATTCTGGATATTTAATACATTTTTATACACCAGAGTACAAGTGGTGTCTGCTCGCAATGTTTTGGTGCATGTTTCAATGTTCCTTGTCTGTATTAAGTGTCTCTGATGTTGAGCAATGTTGTTCATATGTGTGCAAACATGCATGCATGTGTGAGTTTGTGATTCACATCCCATGGGGCACGTAATGGGGAGTAGGAACAATGGATGAGTGTTGAGGTGCACCGTGTGGGTTCAGCGTGTGGTGGGATTTTGGTCGACATATGCTACAAGATTGGATGTTGTACAGATGTGGGGGGTGGAGGGGAATGAGTCGGGGCCTGCCTGCAGGTTGCTGTCACTGGTGGGGGGGACATGAGTCGGGCCTGCCTGCAGGTTGCTGTCACTGGTGAGGGGGACATGAGTCGGGGCCTGCCTGCAGGTTGACGTCACTGGTGGTGGTGGGGGGACATGAGTATGGGTCTGCCTGCAGGTTGCCGTCACTGGTGGGGTGGAGGGACATGAGTCGGGGGCTGCCTGCAGGTTGCCATCAATGGTGGGGGCGCATGAATCGGGGCCTGCCTGCAGGCTGCTGTCACTGGTTAGGGTTTGGGGGATGTGAGTCGGGGCCTGCCTGCAGATTGCTGTCACTGGTGGGGGTGGGGAGACATGAGTCAGGTCCTGCCTGCAGGTTTCCGTGACTGGTGGGGGTGGGGGACATGTGTCAGGGCCTGCCTGTGGGGTAAGGTCATGTGTGGGCTACCTACGGGGTATGGTCATGGGTGATGGGGGGATCCCTTGTAGTGTGGGCTGCCTGCGGGTATGGTCACAGGTGCTGGGGGGTCCCTAGTGGTGTAGGCTGCCTGCGGGTATGATGACGGGTGATGGGAGATCCCTTGTGGTGTGGGCTGCCTGCGGGTATGGTCACGGGTGATGGGAGTCCCTTGTGGTGTGGAGTGCCTGCGGGTATGGTCACAAGTAATAGGGGGTCCCTTGTGGTGTGTGTTGCCTGTGGGTATGGTCACGGGTGATCCCTTGTCATGTGGCTGCCTGCGGGGTATGGTTACGGGTGATGGGGGGAACCCTTGTTGTGTGGGCTGCCTGCGGGTATTATCACAGGTGATGGGGGGTCTCTTGTGCTGTGGGCTGCCTGCAGGTATGGTCACGTGATGGGGTGTCCCTTGTGGTGTGGGTTCCCTGCGGGTATGGTCACGGGTGATGGGGGGTCCCTTGTGGTGTGGGCTGCCTGCGGGGTATGGTCATGGGTGATGTGGGTGTCCCTTGTTGTGTGGGCTGCCTGCAGGGTATGGTCACGGGTGGGCTGCCTGTGGGGAATGGTCACAGGTGAATGGGGGTCTCTTGTGGTATGGGCTGCCTGCGCAGTATGGTCACAGGTGATGGAGGTCCCTTGTGGTGTGGGCTGCCTGAGGGGTATGGTCACGGGTGATGGGGGATCCCTTGTGGTGTAGGCTGCCTGCCGGGTGTGTTCTGGGCTGATCGCAGCACGCCAGGCCCTTTCCATGCGATTTGGCTGGCCCTAGCGGGGAATGTGATTTCTCGGGTTTATGCGAGGGCCTTTCCATGTGATTTGGATGGCCCGAGTGGGGAATGTGATTTCGCAGGGGTACGCAAAGGCCTTTCCACATGATTTGGCTGGTGCGAGCGGCGTACGCAATTTTTCAGGTGTATGCAAGGGCCTTTCCATGCTATTTGGCTGGCGCGAGCGGGGTACGCTCCAATTTGTCACACGATTACGATGGAGGGGTGCTGTGCGCTGGGCCACGGATGGCGCAGGGCCTAGCGCTGCATTGGGCATTTCAATGGCCTTTTGGCTGCGCACGGGGGCGTGTTGGGGGCATAACTGGTGCTGCTGGATGCTCAATGCGCCACAGCTAGTTGCTACCTTTACAAGTTACAGAAGTAGACTCTGTCATCTATTTCATATTCCTGTTGTGAGTCTTATGTTCACAGTCTTCATACTGTCCTCAGATTTATCCATGTTTTATGGGGGATATTCATATGCTTGCTGGAAGTGCTTTCGAAGATTTTCAGTGCATTCATGAGTTGTAGAGACATTAACCAGCATCTCTTCCTGTGGTCAGTATGACAAATGCAGAGGTTATAGAATTTTTCTATCAGTAACAGTTCAAAATAGGATATCCCGGTGGCTGAATTAGGGGTACAACTCAGAGCCATAAGAACCAGTGGTAATCGTAAGTTAATACTTGTAACAGAATCCGCAATAAACAGTATTAGAATTTCTACAATTGTCTTTTTATGTTGCTCAATGCCCCCCCCGGCCCCCTTTCCCTAGCGAGTGGACATTAAGCAATTACGTAATGTGTAGTTTCTTCCTCTTCACTCCTAGAATTTCCCACATTTAAGTCATCACATCCCTGGTGTAAAACTGTCTATTTTGATCTGACTCAATCCTTTAAGGAAGGCCTAATTGAGAATGATGTGGTTTATTAATAGTGGCAGCAGTCTCTGCCTTTCAATTTGGGACTCATACATTCAGTCCATTTGGTAAACAGGCAGATATCCATTAGCATGTATTTATTAAAGTGAATAGAATGAATCACTGGTCCAAATGGATCTGCAGGTTGGACCACAGCAAAGTCATCCATATTTTCCCTGGAGAGAACACCCGCTGTCTAGGACAACTCAATTGGAACTGTGTAATAAGCCTAGTTGAATATAATTTTCTGATCCCCAAATCATCCAAATGTATACTGTTGTTGGGTGACTCGGGTCCTGCAGATATTAAATGTATTTGTGTGACAGATTCAGGTTACTGTTATGACCATTTCTTCTGATGAAATTTTGCTGAAAGCATTGGTTTGAGGAGGTCATACATTTTCCTGTCAGCACATGTTCAAAGCAAACAAAGTATACAATTAGTAGACTTGTATTGCTTTATTTCAATAACATAGTCATAAAAGCATTTCACAGAAACAAGTAAAACCACATCAGTTACAGTGTCACAATTACTTAGCTTAAATAATCACCTGCTCTACAATTACATGTTCGTTACTTTACCATAAAAGCAAATAAAACAGAATCAACATTACACAACAATAACAACTCCTAAAAAAAAGATATCTTCATCCTATAACACTGTTCAGCAACTTGGCCTTCCTCGTATAACTTTTTCTAGCCCAACTCAAATAACTTATAGTGGTAAGCACAATCTGTTGGCTCATGATCACTAATCTGTCTACAGAGCTGCCGGAATCACGGAAACTGCTCTCCTGAACATCCATGAAGAGCTGCTCTCCAAACTTGACTCTATCATTCCCTCTGTCCTCATCCTACTTTATCGCTCCTCTGCTTTCGACACGGACAACCATACCATCCTGCTCAATCTTCTCTGTGACAACCAATCAGGTTCTGGCCCGGCTGACTCTGTGAAAACAGAAAAATAATATGAGGCCAGGAAGCCCAAAGGAAACACGCCAAACACCGGTTACAAAGGAACATACAAAGTACTTTATTTTAAGGTCAAGCAGTGACAAAGTCAATGACAGATCGGATAGCTATCGGCCCTCAGTACAACACAACAAACTTCAATGGGGTTCAATGTATTCAGTGAGAGAGTGTACATTGGGACAATCAGGCTTATGTACATTTCTCCAGCCTTTTGTCCAACCCCTTCGCGGGTTAACCATTCCATGAATGTATTACTGGTCTAGGGTCTCTGCCAGGTAAACTTTTAATATATACATCAGTATGCGCATAGATCAGTTCCGTCGATACAGGTAATCCATTTACACACAGGTCAACAGAAGGACAAGGTCTCAGTTCGCGACCCTAACAAGTGGCCTGCAGGCAAGTTACACATTAGCTGCACTGAGGTCATGATGACCAGATTCTGTTCGGAATGGCATTGTCCACCATTTTGATGTACAGGGTGACTTTTACGCAGCAAGAGAACCTAAAATGGCGGCTTGATTCAAGATGGCGGCTTACATCAATTTATAAGGTCAAGACCTTACCGTAGAGAGTTATTCGCGCACAGTTTTAAGCGACTTGGCGTAGGCCAATATACATGCAATCGTTACAATAGGAGGCATAATCTAATATCCAGTTTGATAACTCCTTTCCTCTCTGATCGTCCCTCCCAGGTACAACTTGGGTCCGTCCTATCTTTGTGGTCTAACCTTTTGCGTTGCCTTTTTAACCAATACCTGGCAACTCTCACCTACTGCATTTCTATTTTCTGCTCAAACTTCCAGTGTTATGCAGATGACACCCAACTCATTTTCAGGCTTCCTTCAACCATCTCCTCTCCTTCCCTCATCTCTGATTGCCTAACAGCCATTCCAAATTGGTGTGCTGCCAATGATCTTTGTCCAACAAGACTGAGATCCTCCTCATCCGTACACCTTCAACATCCTTTCCCTTCACTCTCTGGCTGGCCTCCCTTATCCTTACGCCCATTACTACCTGTGAGGCTTAGAACCTCGGGGTCATCTTTGATTCCACACTCTCCTTCTCTGCACACATCTCTGATGTCTCTAAAAAGTAAAACTACTGCATCTCCTCAGTGGTACTCTGCCTTTTCTCTCCTTCCCCCAGAAGCTCACTGTCTCTCAAGCTCTGGTTCTCTCTAGGTTGGACTACTGTAAGAGCCTCTTTCTAAATCTACCTGCCTCCACTCTCTGCCCTTTACAACTAATCCAGAACAGAACTGCGAGACATGTCCTTGGCCTCAAGCCCTAGGATTGCATCTCTCCAGCTCTGATATCCCTTTGTTGGCTCCTAGTGGATGCAAGTATTAAGTTTAAAACCCTCTGCATTGTCCACAAGGTTTTCTGGGGCCTGGGTCCAAAATACCTTGAACTATCCCTCCGTAAATACCTCCCCTCAGGAGCCCTTCACTCCTCTTCTTCTAACTCCCTCAGGGTCAGTCCTTTTTCAAAGAAACGAGCTGGGGGTAGATCTTTGTCTTTAACTGGGGCCTCCCTTTGGAACAGCCTCCCTGCCACCTTGAAACTAGAGGAGAACCATCTCCGGTTCCGGAAGCAGCTCAAGACCTTCCTCTCTGCTTCTGCCATTGCCTCTCTTATCCCCTGCTGATCTGCTTTACTCTCTCTGCACTGTGCACCTGGCCACCCTCTGTTTTTTGGGCCCAGGTACCTGCTCCCCCTGCCTCCCTCCTGCACTGTCTCCGGGCCACCCCCTGCACTGCGGTCTGTATCTGTACCCATACAGGTCCCCACCCACTTTTCTTCTGCACTTATCAGATACACCCTATCTGACTAACCTATCACTTTGCAACTTGCTGGCTGCACTACCACTGTTTTTTGCCTTTTTTATCTTAAATATTTATTTATTATTATTTATTCTGTCTCTCCTCTGTTCTGCAATTTCCACTTTCTCCCCCCTTCCATGCACTTTCCCCCTTTTTCCCTTTCCCATGGACTTGCGTGCTCTTAATGTCACTGGGCCGAGTAAGATTGTTGTTTTTTGTTCTCCTCTGTTCCCCTCCCTTTGCATGGTCGCGCTCTGAAACACTTGTGTATGAGCATGATATAAATAAAATATTTCATTTCAAGCACAACCTCTACCTCTGCAGCATTCAGAAATATTGCCATAGCAACAGCTAGAGACCTACAACCACGACTTAGAAACAGAGGCTTCAGAAAGCGCTTCCTCAAAGGCCTGGTGGACGGACAAAGTAACAAATGATGTTGTACCGTCTCCTCAGCAGCACCACAAAGTATGCATAACGCTGAAACAGAATTGTTCCATCTATTCCGAGATACAGCTGTTGGCAAAATTCCAATACAGAACTATAAATATAGGGATCTTTCCCACCTGGGTGAGACATAATCCAGGTATTCTTCGCAGCCCGTCCACGTCTTTATTAGAAGATATTGGTCCAGCTTCTCAGATGCCCTGTATCTTCCCATGATGTCCTCCCGAGCCTTCGCCCCTACTGCACTCTTAATCACTGCTTCCCTTGAAACCAATGTGATCATTGAGGGGTTTGTCCAATAATCCTCCAGACCCAGCAAGCCCAAATATCTTTTCACATGAGCCACCCACTTTAAGGAGCCGCTCCCCTGCTCGGACAAAACATCTTTAACTGCCTCTCTGTATTTACAAATGTGAGGCTTAAACCAGAGGTGAGCCCAGTACCAAACTGGGCGTAGATTACAGATCAACTCAAACCCTTCTATTCCAGTTTCCAATAGCACTGGGATGTTGGGGGCAGCAGTGGGCAACCCAAGGATGCTTTTCAATAATTTTGTCTCAGCCACTGCAAGAGTCTTAGTCTCCACATGCCTCTCAAAGTTCCGCCCCATACAGTGCTGCCTGGCGTGCTTGTGCTCTATAAGCTCCAGCGTGCCCCTCACTGCCCCGTTCCCATGTTAATTAGTAAATCTAGTGAGGGTACCACTGTATCTGACCCAGGTGAGATTGGCCTTCTCGACCTGCATTTTCAAGCTTCATGATACCATAACTCTCAATCCTAAATAATCGTAGGACTGGACCTGATCAATAGCATCCCCCTCTACAAAGAGAGATAAGGGCTTCTGCTTCTTTTTAGGATTAACATTGAAGGTCATAGCCTTTGTTTTTTTTGTTGTAATATTCGAAGGGAGCACGTTCATCTTCTGAAAAGACACAAACATCTCCAATTGTTTATGCACGCCAGATGGTGTGAGGGAAAGGAGCATGGCATCATCTGCAAACAACAATGTGGGAAGGATATTGCATGTAAATGGAGGGGCACAAGTCTGAGAAGCCAGAAGCCTCCTCAGCACTTCATTAATGAAAATGCAGAACAGCCTAGGTGCCAGCACATGTTCAAAGCAAACAAAGTATAACATTAATAGAGTAGGCCAGATGTTCAGCACATTTCTTGCCATGGCCACTGTGAAAGAAGGAAAAGTTCCCAAATTACTGGTGTTTTACACCTTACAGTTTCTTTACTATAGAGACCAAAACAAGCTGTTTGAAAATGAAAAGAATTGTACTTAAAAAAAAAAACACTTTGTACCAAATTCATGTGAAATGTGCAGGTCACCTTATTCATAAAGGTGGACTTCACATTCCCAGAAGGCTTTGCCCTAACACAAATGATCTGCTGACCCTCTCCCTTGCATACATTAGTTTACAGAACACATATGGCACTCCTTGCAGCCATACGTCTCTTACTGAACGTATATGTTATAAGTTTTGCCCCAGGTACAGAGTCTTATCATTGCAATCCTACCAGATTAAAAAGCATTCCTTGGTGGAATATCAGTGCTTTGGGAAAAATATGGGAGATACATTGAAATGAACCACAACAGACAAAAATGACGACAAAGTAAAATTGACCCCACAACCTGTGATACTACATCCCTGAACCCCTGAAGTCTTCCCTTTTACTGGACTCTGTAGTTTTCCATGATTCTGTTGCCTTTGCCACTGTTGCTTCTTTCCATGGACTATTCTGAGCGTGTGCACTATAATGGAGTCAATAGCGCTTTTCAGCAAGAATTGGTGCCAAGATTGACAGCACCCATGTGATCATCTGAACTGGTCAGATCTGGCAAGGACAATGGGTTTCCCATAAATGAGTGGAAGTCGTTATGGCAGGAGTCGTGCCTATGCCCCTCAGCAACAGTCGCTGTACAGGAAGTCATCATATGATGCAGTAACTGGAAGTGGATAATGTAGAAGGACTAAACATGAATGAACAAATGAATTGTCCGAGCAGGAGGTGGGATAAGTATGCCAGAAAGCCTAGTGATGATTTCCAAAATGTTCTTTGGTTTTGTGTATGTCAGGTGAGCATGACCTATAAAGGTAAGGGGTCGGGAGGGGAGTTAAGTTAGTGTGATCAGGTCCTGATAGACCTAGGATGTTGGTTCCTTGACTTGCAAGACAGCAAAGTTACGTCTGATTGTGAACACACAAAATAGATGTGTGAACATGGTTTCTCTGACAGTTTGTTGGTATGACTCAGGCAGGGGGATAATCGTCTTGATATGAGTGTAGCACTACTGCATATATTAAATCAAGCTTATTGGTTTCTTCAAGTCCCTTATCCTGCAACAAATGGAATAGAAAGGTGCAGTAACAGAATGAAATAGAAAATGTCCTTCGGGTTGCTGGGAGGCAACAGCAGGTATGCATGTGGGCGATGGGCATCACAAATTAATACTGAGGCACAATAAATTGGAATATGATATTCCAAGATGGCTGCTGAATGATACAACAAATGAGTGTCCATAGTCCAGATGGCAATCACATGATACAATTTGCTATAAAACAAGGAGACAGGGCAACCAACTGTTTTTCCAGTCTGTTGCCTCTTTGTACCCTAACTTGTGAACTCAAACAAAGTAGGCACTGGAGAGAAGGGGGCAGCCACGCACTGACTTATTTGAAGGGAGGTAAAATTATATCCCCTGAAATTATTGCAGAGGAGGCTGAAGTGTCTTGAGGTGGAATTTCACATCAACAGTGCCCTGTGTAGCCTGATGCAGTGGATTTGGGTGAGCGTTTTCATCCTTCTTTTATGGACAACTTTTCTATCAGTAGATTTGCTACTGTTTTCTACTGATGATAGAATCTATTTTGTTTTAGGCACGCAGAAAGTGTGTTACTGGGGGAAGTTAAACAGTTAGTGACTTGCATTTACATACTGTTAACTTTCTGATTTATGGAAGAGTACAATGGAGTAATATAATACTGTGTAGGTTATTTGAAGAATTCTAATTTACTTGAGAAAAAGACAGCTTTCAAGACTGGAAGATGGAAAATTTATCTGAAACGCGTCGGCAATAAGGAGATTCAGTTGTTGTACATTTTGTTTTGAATCCTACCATTAAGCTTGTCCTATGTGTAAATAGTTTTTAAGTATAACGCTCCATGTGAATCTACAACCTGGATATAGTTATGTTTTTTGGGCTTGTATATTGAAAACATTTGGAACAATTTTCTGTTGTATAAAAACATTTGAATGTACAATTAAACACACTTTGTGATGACATTTTGTTGTTTGAATTGTATGTATTATCTATAAAGAGTATTATTCAATGTAATTAAGTCCTGCAGGACTGAATTTGGGCTACATGTTGGCAACAACAGGCTGTTCTTTGGTGGTATGGCTCAGACCAATCACGCAGCACAGGAGTACAGAGGAACTTGTGGGCTACGTCGACTAGACTGTGCGCAAACTGAAAGGCAACGAGTCCTGTTTAAAAGCTCTGAGGGGTGGCCATGAGAAGGCTGGCCATAAGTGGTGTGCTTAAAGGGTTTTATCATGATGAAACAAGATGCAGACTCTTTCAAGGGGTTTGCTAATGGGGATTTTGAAGTTCTGGTTTGGTTGTTTCAATGTACAATTATAATGACGTATTTAATCTGCATGATATTTGCTACAATGTGTCTACTTTGGCCTGGTAAATTTCTGGCGAAGTATGGATAATTCTGTTCTGATAAAGGTCTGTTTTCTTTGTGGTTATTCTGGTCTGGTAAATGCTTTCAAAATTGTGTTCTAGTAATCTGTACAGAGAAAATCATTATATAATTACGTAAGAGGAAAGGGTTTGTGGTTGCCCATTCTAAATAGGGACAGATGGAGGGTGAACCGAATAAGTGACCTAATCCCCTCCTTCAGGAACACTTAGCATTGTCTCTGGTAAATAATTCCCTCCCTTCTCAGTATTTCAAAGAAAATGGTTGGGTTTTTGAGTGAGTAGCGCTGAACTGAGGAGAACAATGTGCAAGAGTCAGTTGAAACAGGCACCTATGCCACCTAAAGGCATGCCTACTCACTATATGTTCACTAATTATATTAGTGACACATGTCATACACGTTTCTTGAATCCTGAAACCACTTAACACAGGAGAATAGACATTGGAAATTCCCACTTGAAGGAACCTTCCATTTTGGGTGGTTATTGCATTGCATTGAATTCTGGAGTCAAAGAAAAGGAACAAAGATTCAAAACAATGAAGAAATATGCTGCTTAGCTTGATGAAGCCTTGAAATGCCTTAAGGTTAAGGGGGCTGTATGACTGAAATTACAAACTAAAAGGACACATTGAATATTTGAGAAACTGGGGAATGGCTGAAAATTCTAGGGCATCCGTGCTAACTGTCCTCAAATTATTGGTGAGAACCAAAATATGCCTGCAGAAGACACGATAGATCTTTTCATTAATATGCACACGCCGGCTCAGCCGGGGGCTCAAACAGTTGCTCCGACCTCCCGGCTCTACCTCTCCAATCAGCTTTGGTACTGGCAACTCCTTGACCCATAGTGTGCACTTAAGAACTTCTGATTCCTATTGCAGGAGGAGCCACGGACCCTTGGTCCTCACAGGTACACATTGAATTGAATTGAATTGATATTTTATTTATATCGCGCTCATACAGAGGTGTTTCAGAGCGCGATCCCCCTTGCCTCCTATATTGAGTCTCTGATGAGGGAATTTGCCAATTATAGATGGGATAGTATGATGCATATAAACCATTCATCACTGCTGATCTTCCTTGGGCTCAGGGTGATTTGGGAATCTGGCAAAAGACCTTTCGAACATACATGAGGAGTCTTAGTGTTTCTTTAAGAAGCTCCAGGCCATTATTCAATGTTGAAGTTCTGATTGGGCCCACATTCAAAAAGTTACTGTTTTCTTTTTTCGCTCGCGGCCATCTTTTCTTGCAGTTTTCATTTTACACTTGTGTAACAGCCACTGTGTTATTTCACTTCATCAAAAAAACGTATTATTCCCGAGGGGATGATAGCAATAATACACACTTCCAAGGGTTGTACCTGATGTTAACAGCCTGCAGATATTTACTAATGGCCCACACAGCACTCAGGACTATTAGCTCAGACCCCTGGAGGTCTTCATCCAGAATTGTCCTTGAAATTAGGTATTGTTGATTAAATGTAATATCCTCAGATGAGTGCTCATGAGGCCCTTAGTACAATGATTTTCAAAACTTCAGAAACCTGATATATTGATATATATTTATAGTGTGTTTTAGCGCTAGAAGAAAGTGTTATTGTGAATGGGTGTTTGAATATATATATAATGGCAGATGTACTCTTCGGTTTGTCTGTACAGTTCTCTTTTGTGCATTTAAATGGCAATCAATTGTCTTACCTCAACGTGGGATGACACCACAGAATGAAGGAGAAACAGGCTACCCTCAAAGAATTTGGAATACACAGAAAGCATGAAAGTTCGCTCTAGAGGGGGTGCCAATTGCCAAGAAAAAAAACATATGTGAATTAAATCTCAAAGATGTCGTTGAATGACTGGCATAACTGTGGTCAGTGGGTGAGGGCTAATGACAGGGACTTTGACACAGACCCGCTTCACTGAGGTCTGATGAAGCAGAATATTTCAGTAGCAGAAAGGGGATGCAGCTAAGATTGAGACATATGATTGAGACATGCAGCTAAGATTGAGACAGATCATAAAGACAAGCAGATTGTATTGTATTCTATAGTAGTCATGTATATAGCACCATTACCCCATTTGTATAGCTTCAATGCACTTTGTGGTTGGAACATCCCCTCAGGGACTGAAGTCCATTTGTGGGAACATTCTAAGAGAAGGCTTAAGATGCTTGTGTGCATTTGGCCAATATTAGGACTTAAGAGGGCTGGCTAGGCACCAGAAGCAACTCAAGTGGTTGGGTACATGGGTGGATGCTGCGGGAGGTCACAACAGATCGCTAGTAAAGGAGAATCAATGTGTATCCAGTTAGACCGAATTTTGTCATAGGCTGTTGCTGTATTCTAATGGCAGAGGTGTTGGGTCAAGTCGGGTCTTTCAGTGTGAAACCATTATGTGACCAGCTAAGCCAAATTTGATATAGCCGTAGCTGCATTTTAGAGTGCATGAGTGGATTGCTGTAACTGCGGCGGATGTCCACTGAAGTGATGCGTTTACTCGTAGCTTAAACTGAGGTGGAGCTTATCTTTGATGTCTCTGTGGTCTTCTGATCTTCTGTGGGGGAGAAGGCCAACTACCCCTTATATGTTTTGGGCAATGTGGACAGTCTACTAGTGAAATAGGTTGGGTGAACATCGTAGAACTTCTTGTCGGAGGGACAGAGAGGTGACAATAGAAACTAGGCTAAAGGGATTCAGTAAACAGGTTATGTTTCAATTCTGACTGCATATCTCCCATGTGCCACATATGGTAACCAAAGCCATCTAATAAGCACATTGTCAAGGATATCTGTTTATAACCACTGTGCAATAAAATGGCTAAATAGAGCAGGTAACAGCACAATAGAGCGTTACCAACATTTATCTTCGGGCATACTGGGCAACATATTTCCTACCCGCCAAATTCATCCAAGTGCAACCTATTTCCTGCCCCCAAAATCCATCTAAATGGGGGGGGGGTGATATAAAATTGCCTTTGGGAGAGGAGAGTAACGAGTTTATCACAGTGAGCTGCTGCAAATGTTGCCAGCATCCCTGAATTGAGGAGGAGGATCCACCCAATCTGATGCAGGTATATTGTGGGATAACTAGAAGAAGTGCTGAGTGGGATATGAGGGTCCTGGAGGGTTGGTAGCATGTGAGTTTATCTTGGAAGAATTTGGACCTAGTATTGTGGATATCATGATGAGTAATACTCATGGCTTTAAAGGTAGTCTGTCGACCAATAGGGAGCCAGTGTAGGACTCTCAGTGCAGGGCTGATGTGTTCTCTAGGTGGAAGGTCAATGAGCAGGCAGGTAGCAGCGCATTGGATTCTTTGGAGTTTCCTAAGTTGGAACGCTGGTGTGGCTAGATAACGGCAGTTTGCATAGTCTAAGCAGGAGAGAATTATGGTTAGGATGGCGAGCATCGATGTGGGTAGGTATTATGTTGATTTCTGAACTCTGACCTTGAGGGGCAGAGGTTCAGAAGGCCAATCTAGTTTCTTGGAACAGGATAACCTCTGGACAAGCCAGACCAATCAGTGTAGCTATGGCAGGCGGTCAAGACTAAGTCTCAGGAGGGGTGAGGGTTACTGAAGAACCTCAATGAGCACACAGAGCAAGGACACTTACGATTACTCCAGACAGGTGTTATATCAAAAATATAGACACCTTTATTACAAGGCTTTTGTAACATAGAACATAGCAAAGGAATCACAGTAACACTAAGTAAACCAACACATCTCTATCAATACAATATATATATACAAGAACACTTGAGTCTAAAGGGTTAAATGCACAGAATATGTCGACAACCTAGAGGAGAATGAAACAGGCAGTGCAGATAGTCTTTAGGCCCTGTTCGACATCGAAAATACAGCTGGCAAGGAGGCAATCCAAGCCCTAAGAAGAGAGGAGCCTTGTGCTCAATAGTACATGCAATGCAAATGCACACGGTTGTGCCAATGGGCAGAATAGGCTCTCTTCATGGGTCTCTAGCAGCTCGGGAAGGTGGATGAGGCGATGCAGAACAAGTTCCCACTATTCAAGAAGGACATCCACTTGAAGCCAGGGGCAGTTCAATATTTCAGGATTGAGTTGCTATTTCGCAATAGCAGTGGAAAGGACAGCGGCCCCAAGGGGTCACTCGTGCATAAAAATGGGCCCCTGCGCTAGGAACCACCAGTTTGGGTATGGAGTACTCACCGGTCCCCGACGCAAGTGGACCCAAACTTCGCCAGGTCAGTCCACTTCGCTTGTAGGTTCGAATGCCGCAAAAAGGACGTCTCGGCACCTTTCAGTTCCTGAGTTACAGCGATGATTCCCAAACGGGACAGTGGCGATTTCTCCACTCCGGGTGGATGAATCGACCCCGTTTCACTGCAGCAGGCTTCAGGGGCAAGAGGGTCACAAATGCAGCGGACTTGCAACAGACGTTTCCGCGGCAGAGCAACACAGTTACTGTGTTTACTTCGGTACTGGTGCACTTGTCTCACTTCAGACCTGGGAACGCCAAGTGTATGAAATTCAGAGTGACAGTGCCGGGGACACAGAGCTAGCAGTAAACCAAGTTTCAAGGGCCTCCTTGAAACAGCGCAGTGACAGAGCAAAGCAACTGGGTAAGCTGGTCAGTTCACTGGTTGGCTCAGGGACACTTTCGAGAAAGCTTACTTGCAGGGTTTGATGAAGGTACCGAGAAAAGTTGATCCCACTATTCAAATGGGTCGAAGCATCTTCACAGACCTTCTATGACGACGAGATGAAGAGGGGTCCCATGGGACGACAGTGGGCTCAGGGTGCCAAACCTTCCAGTGGGTCACTAGCGGTTCCTCGACCCGGATTCATGTTGCAGGATACTTGGATCCTATCCTTTGTTCAGTGAGAACTCAGGAGATCGACATGGTAGTGATGTTTTCAGCCTCCTCTTATCCAAAGTTCCCTTCTTGCCAAAACACAGAGGACCCAATGGGAGATCTGATCACAAACACACACTCCATACGTGGACCAATCACGGACCATGGTGGTCCCAGTCATTCATTGCACTCCAGACTCTCTGACACCCAGGATGTGTATTGGAACAAGACATTCCAGCCCACATTCTCGAGGCACACACACAAGGCATGCAGAAGCCCACAAAAGCATTGGGATTTGCGGGAAAGTACATGACCAAATAAGGACTGACCCGGGTCGACTCGACCTGGGGAAGGTGAAGGGGCAAGATGGCCAAAGGACAGGACAAAGAACCTCGTGGCATGGCCATTTTCGAGCCAGGCCACCTATTTGTGCCAAACGTGGTTAACACGGGTAACATAGCAGGAAAGGGTTAAAAAGAATGCAAAAAGATAGCTGCCACCAGTCTTGTCCATGACACATCTGCACAGTTCACAAAAAGTCCAGCAAGAGTTTCTAGGGCCTTTGGAAAGGACTATAGACCCAAGTGTGCTGTATGGTAAGATACATTGCACACTTGTTACATGTTGCACAAAAGTTGCAACACACTTGTAACATGTTGCAAAAAAGTTGCAACATGAGGAAAGGACTAAGGGAAACAAAATCTCCCAGTACTGACTGTCTTAAGGGCATGTCAGTTTCCACATAAAAAGTGAGCGAAAGCCCAAAGGAGTGCAGCTGAAGGCTGTGCTTCTCTGGCAAAGTCAGTCAATGGAGTCTAAACAGCAGCAAAAAGTTTAAGGTTTGACACGTGGAGGGAAAATTACATACAATTATGAAATCTTTCCTAACAGTAGGTGAGATATGGGAAGATTTGTGTGAGGATTAGTAGGTGGGAAAGGCAGGCTCTGGATACAGAGTTGATAAGTTCAGGAGTGGAAAAGATTTGAGTACAGCGTGCATCTGAGGTTTTTCACCGAATTAGAGGTTGCCAGGGGGTGGGGGGCTTGATAATGGGTATAGGTTGGGTAAGGAGAGTAATTTTACCACATACTAGGATTTCTGTTTTTCCAAGGTTGAGCAGCAGGTGGATGGTCATCAACCACTGGTCAATATCCGAGAGGCATGATGAAAGATCCGGGCGGTTGGTACCTGGCAATTTTAGGATTTTGAGGATGATCTGGATATCATCTGCACAGTTGTAGCCGGTGAGATTGTGGGAGTGGGTGAGAACAGGGAGAGGGCTGAGATAGACATTGTAGAGAAGGGGACATAGGGATGCTCCCTGTGGGACCCCTTTCGGCACTGGGCAAGATGTGGAGGAGAAAGGGTGAAGGAGCATGATTTGCGAGTGATTAAAGATGAATGAGGAGATCCATGTGGTGGTAGTATCCTTGATTCCTGAGGATTGTAGCCTGTATAGGAGTATGGTGTGGTCAATAGTATCAAAGGTGGATGAGAGGTCATGAAGAATGAACATGGCACATCCATCCATGTCCACTGTTCTTTTTAGGTTGTCCCAAATGGACACCAGTGAGGACTCAGTTCCTCTGAGGGGTCTGAAGCCTGATTAGGCAGGGTCAAGAAGTGTGTCTACTTCAGTGAAGTGGCAGAGCTGCTTGTATGCTGTGTGTTCCATGAGTTTGGCCATGAAACAGGCATTGGAAATGGGACGATTCCAGATGTGAGGGATTGGTTAATGATTGAGTGTGTGATACTGCCTGTGCATGTTGGTGTTATGTTGTTTTTGAGGAGAGTTTTTGAGGTGTGTGGATGGGCATGGGTCTTCAGGGGATCCTGATGGGTGCCTTTGTGCTACGAGCGAGAGGCACTCCGGGTGTGAGATCGGTGAGAAAGAGGCAAAGGTTTGAATTGGGATGAGTTGGGACAGGGTGTGGGAGGTGGGTTGTTATTGTAGAGATGATGGCACTATGTCTGTCGACAGCGATATTATGAACATGTTTGGATAAGGCACACCATAAGGATTAGAAGTTAAGTGGGGGAGGGGTTGAGCAACCTGGCGACTTGCATTCATAGATGATTATGTGCAATTTCTTGCTTTAGTTGCAAGAGTTCAATATTCTGTTCCCATACAATATCTTTTTGGATTTTATCATTTCTGGCCTGTAGGCCCTTATTATTCTTGCCTGCAGGGTTTTGTTTAGGGGAGATGGGTTGGTTCACAAGTTCCATTCCAGATGGTGCAGGATAGTTTTGAGAGATTTGAGGTGGGTGGTGAACCATTTGGGGGTTGGGGCTGACTCCTAAGAAATCCATTTTATCGGAGTGAGGGCACTGATGAGCCAGTGATCAAAGAGTTTGATTGGCGTAGGGCCTTCCTGGAAGCAGAGTACTGGGAGTGAGTTTAACAGGGAATTGGCAAGTTCAGGGTTGATAATGACTTTGTTCCAGAGTGGGCTGTGGGGGGGGGTGGAGTTTGGTGGCGGCTGGACATGGTACTGGGAGGGGGCCAGGGTTGAAGATGGGAAGCAGAAGAAGATTGCTGAGTGATCTGCACAGATTAGGGAGTGGGGAGGCAGAGTTGATGTGATGTTTGTGGTCCTGAAAACCGCATCAAGGGTGGGGCCTGCAGTGTGGGCGGAGAGTGAAATGAGTTGTGTTAGGTTGAGAGCTTCTAGGTTATCTGTAAGAAAGCAGGTCATGGGGTTTGCGGGGGAGTCAAAGCAGATGTTGAATTCGCCTAGTATGAGATAGTTGACAGACGCTGCTGCTGAGCCAGAGGGTCTGTTTATGAGTAGAAAGCTGTGGGAGGTAGTGGGTGAGAGTTGGAATTTTACAAGTAGGGATTCAAAATCTGCTGTTGGCTAAGGTGTCCTTGAGAAGGACTGGAATTTGGTGTCTGTGTAGGATGGCTAATCGTCCACCTCTTCTGGGTCTGTTCTGAACAATCAGCCTGTAAGATGGGGGAAGACCTAGTGTGCAATGGGTTTGCAGCAAATGTGGTCTTTATGATGAAGAGGATGTCTGGGTTTTTGTCTGAGATAAGGTCAAAGATGTCAACTGTGTTTTTAGAGACCAAACTGGTGTTGATGAGAATGCAAAAGATCAGGTTGGATGACTGGGGGTGTCCTGGTAGCACAAGGAATAGTGGTGTGTGTTGTTGGAGACGTAGAGTGTGCTGGAAGACTTGATATTGCACAGGTCACTGGGGGATTGTTGAAAGAGTGGGAGTGGAGGGCTGAGTGTTGGAAGTAGGGAAAAGGATGGGGTGTTCGATGGAGGGCATGGGGGATGAATGTGGGCAATTGGTGTGAGGGGAGGAGGGAACTAGAGCTAAGACTGGGTTGGGAGTAGCAGGGGAGATTTGGCTGCTGTAGTGCAGGGGCAGGGATTGGGATCCGGGGTGGATGGAGGGTGATGATAAGAGGGGCTTGAGGTGGCTAACACCTAGGCCTTTTCTTGTCTTTCGGTTTGCTCACGAGGTGTGGATGAGAGTGGGAGGAAGTTGAGGTTGGGGTGTTTCACATGGCTGCCCGTGATGCACTTAGCGAAGGGAAGTATGAATTGGAGAGTTGAGTGCAATGTCATTCGGTAGAGGCCAGACGTGGGAGTGGAGACAAAATAGTAGCGAGTGTTGGAGTGAAAGGGTCAGCAGGGCTGGATAGGTGAGATGTGGGAGATGCTCAGGGGGCTGATATTTTCAAATGTAGCTCACCAGCGTTCAGCTGTGGCTTGGGAGGAGTGAGATCTACGCTGAGTTGGGGCGGTTGGACATGGGTGGAGGTGGAGCGTATAACTCTGAGTGTTGGTGGGGTGGAAGGGGCTGCGTGTGAGCGGGTGGATGGGTGGGCTATGCAGAGAAGAAGGTTGGGGTTGGGATGAGTGGGCATCATTAGGTTTACTGGCTCACCAGCGTGCAGCTCTGATTCGGTCAGTGTGAGGCATGGTGTCGATCTTGTGGGTTGGATGCACCCCTAATTCAAAGATTTCACTCTGGTTGGAGAATGCAGCTGGAGTAACAAAGGGGCAGGGGGAAAGAAGCCTGATCCATATAACACAGCTCGGCAACTGCACCTGGAGTTTAAAGGACCAGAGAGGGAGGGTTCACCTAGGTTTAAGAGAAACACAGGCGGGAAGATGCACCCAGAATTAATTGAACACAACAGGGACGATGCACTTGAGTTTATGGAACACAGAAGGCAAAATGCACCTAAACTTAAAATAACACTGCAGTGGAAATGCACCTGGATTTAAGGGAACATTGCAGGAAAATGCACCTAGGTAAGAGGGAGCAGAGCAATGGAGATGCACCTAGATACCTAGATTAAACACAACATGGCAGTAAAAATGCACATTGATTCAAGATATCACAGCAATGAAAATGCACCTACATTCAAGATAACACAGCAGTGAAAGAACACCCCTATTCCAGATAACACAGTGGTGAATATGCACCCAGATTCAAGATGACACAATGTATATATATATATATATATATATTTTTTTTTTTTAATGCATAGTGTGCATGGAACGGACCAAGGAACCCTATTTAAACAGGAACGTTTTCAGAGCTCTACGAAATTGTTAAAGTGAGCTAACAGTCCTTAGTTCTAATGGTAAATAATTCCAAAGTTTTGGACCAAATACAGAGAATCTTCTGTCTCCACGAGACTTATACACAGAGTGGGGTATAGACAGAAGATGACGGTCACTGGAGCGCAGCCGTCTGGCAGGCAAGTATGGATTAATCATATTCCTCAAATATTGAGGGGCAATGCCATTTACACATTTAAAAATAAGACAAGCTGCCTTAAATGTGATTCACTCCTCTACAGACAGCCAATGCAAGTCACAACTAAATGATGAGACGTGAGCATTTCCGCCCAAATATCCTGACTGCTGCATTTTGTGCTTTTTGCAGTCTTTGGATTTGTTTTGCTGAGATTCCTAGGAGCTGACTATTGCAGTAGTCCAGATGGGCGCTGGTTAAAGCACCGACCACAGACGCGTGGTCTTTTCTGGGAATGTAGGGGAGTGCCTGGCATAGGAGTCTCAACACAAAATTCACTGCCTGAACCAATACTCCCACCTGACCTGCACTGCCAAGAACATCTTGCCCCACACAGCCCAATTTCTTTACCCCGAGACACATTTGAGACTCTTTCCCAAAAGGGTTGGGATGGGCTGTTTCTTGGCTGCGGTCAACAGATGTCTTGGTCTGAACAAAATAAGTTCAGTCTTAGCTGCATTAAGTTGTAATTTGTTATTAGACATCCATCCGCTTACTTACTCCAGACCATGTCCCAATTTGCTAAATGCTTCCGCAAAATTAGCAATTCTAATGACGATCTGGGTGTTGTCCACATAAAAATGAAAGTTTAAAACATGGCGTTTTAGGATCTCCAAAGAGGCCGAATGTATGGGTTAAATATCGGTGAAAGGGATGATCCCTGTGGGACTCCACAATTCAGCCTGACAGACTCTGAGATTAATTCACCTAGTCTCACCTGCTGGTGACATTGGACCAAAATTACCTGAACCAGCCTGAAGCATGGTCAGAAACTTTACCAACCTCTTGCAATCACTTGAGGAGGATGTGATTGGGCACTGTGTCAAATGCTGCGGACAAGTCCAACATTACCAAAAGAGAAAATGCACCTAGATTTAAGATAACACAGTAGTGAAAATGCACCCAGATTTAAGATAACACAGTAATGAAATTGTACCTAGATGCATCATAAGATAGTAATGAAAATACACCTGGAATTAAGATAACACAGAAATGAACATGCACCTAGCATTAAAATTACACAGCGGTGGAACTGCACTTAGATTCAAGTGCCACAGAATGATAAGATGCCACCTAGTATTGAAGGTCTTAAGCAGGAAGAATGGACATAGGATTCAAGAGAGCATAGCAGGGAGGATGCACCTAGACAAACAGACGCCTAGATTTGAGACATAGCAGTAAATGGAGAAACACCTAGATTTGAGACAGCAGTAAATGGATAAACACCTAGATTTGAGAGACTTCAGTTGTGGGAGAGACTCCTAGTTTTGGAAAATAGAAGTAAATGGAGAAACACCTACATTTGAGACACAGCAGTAAATGGAGGAACACCTGCATTTGAGACACTTCCGTTGTGGGATCAACACCTAGTTTTTGGCCATAGAAGTAAATGGAGAAACACCTACATTTGTGACACATCTGTAAATGGAGAAACCTCTAAATCTGAGATACAACAGTAAAGAAACACCTAGATTTGAGGCACTACAGCTGTGGGAGAAACGCCTAGTTTTGGAAAATAGAAGCCAATGGAGAAACACCTAAATATGGGACACAATGTAAAATAAGAAACACCTAGATTTGTGACAAATCAGTAAATAAAGAAACACCTACATTTGAAACAAAGCAGTGCTTTGAATACCAATTACTAGCTGACTAACATGGTTGGGATGTGTTATGGTAGGTAATAAGAGTGGTTGGGCTTTACTAGAGTACAGTAATGGCTGTACTCCCCACCAAGACCACACTTAACAGTCCAGGCAGGAGGAAAAGTATATAGCAGCATAACTGCTGAACCCATATGCATGCATAATTATTTGCCGACCCCATACCCTCACCCGGAATAATTTGGCTCACACATTGTTGTCAAGTGTTGGCAATAAAAGGCCGTAGGTTTTTATTGTACCGATATGGTCGATATGGTTATGGAGATAACAATAATCAAATATCATCTTAGTAACATACTTTTGGGCACCGGGTCTTGGGATTACCACCTCTGGCCCGTGCCGGCCTTCTCATGTCCCACGACTTGTTGTGGGCAACATACTGTGCCTTGTACTTCTTTTCCTTTGTTCTTCTCCCTTATTTGTAGGGTGGGAGGGTTTTGTGGTAAAGAAGCAAAGGTTTGGAAGGCACTCAGTAAACAGTGCACCTCCTGTGTGTTTGGGTCCCTGATCAGGGTCCACAAACTCTTTGTGTTTTCTCAGAGCATGCCGCTCTGTATTTATAAGACCCAGGGGAGCCCTGGGTCTTTGATATGTATAGTAGTGGGGGCTGTTGTGTTCCAGCCCCTGGCCGGATAGCCGACTGTCTGGCCCCCTGGGAGGGCAGGTCTTTGAACCTGATCCCTGCCTGACTGTTGGTTTCCTTAGGTGCTTAGCACTTTGCTGTATGGAAGAAGGGTGAGGTGATTGTTCACACCTCACCCTTCCTCAGCTTTGTGTTGCACAGACTGCATGTCTCTCTGGCTTGGTAGAAGGAGAGGAGCAGAGAGGGTGAGAGGTTGGGCTGCCCCTCTCCAGGCCTGCTGATGGTAACAGCAGTTATCCAGCCTCACTTTGGGCGGCCCTGCAGCATTGCCCAGGACAGGAGGGACAGAAGATGAAGAGGAACTGGGAAGAAAGTAGCCAGGATAATTGTGATGCACTGCAGAATGTGCAGACCCCTTCCTTTCGAATGTGAAAGTGGAATTGCTCTTCCATACATCAGGCAGAAGTAGTTATTGCCATCTAGAGTTGGGCTGTTTCCCATTGTGCCTTCTTTTGAAAGGCCCTTTCCCCTGGTACTGATTTGTATGCATGCTCATCCATATGTTTCTGTGGGAAGGTATCCAGCTTCCAGAATTAGCATCATGGAATGTCAGTGCACCAGTGGGCCCATAAAGTCGATGCATGAAGGCACAAGTACACCATGCTGGTACCGACATGGGTGGCTTAAAAGGTAAAGCACACTGTGACTGTTTTGATGATGTGCTGTTTCACATGTCTCTAATGTATGGACATATTACAAACAAATGATCCAGTGCTGTGCAGTTGTGCAGGAAAGTTTAGCATTGACACTTGCACAGAGTGACTTGTGAAAAATGCCATGTTTTACATGGTCAGTTAGTGCAAGTGTCATTCATGTGGTATGGGATAGTGCAAATGTCATCTCAGACCATCCCTGCACTGATGCAACGTTGCCTGGCACTCATGCAAAATCACCAGCAACCACACCATGATATGCAATCTTGACCCTAGTGCTTTCGTGCACCGTAAATTATGTTGCCATCTGTCAAAAGGTACAAGATGAAGACGTAAAAGTCCAATTTTTACTACGTGACCCCCAATCTTCTTCTAACAGAGTTCCATATAGCTACAGAATATTGATAACCGAACAAATAGAAAATGGTATTGCGTATTACGACAGACAATCCATTTTGTTTTCCTTTGGCATATTCTTCTGTTCTGAAAAGCCACCCTGTATAATGGAAGGTTCAGAGGGTTGATATGGTTCTAAAGTGAAACGTTGCTTTTTCGAAGCTAATTTGCGTCCCTGGCAACATAAGTACATGGATCTGGTGTACCTTTGCTGTTCAATTGTTTTAAGCTTTTAGCCATGAAGAGATTCATATTCAACATACTGAAAGCTATACTGCTTGCACAGAACATTGCAGGTCACATACAGTAAATCTGAGGAAAACAATATCAGCATGGATAGCAGAGTTTTTCAAATCTATTGAAAAAGGCAGGCTATGAACACCAGTTTTAACTAACTGGTACTTTTTAAAATCAAATATGAGTTTTTAGTGACTTAGATAAGAATAGCTCGAATTTCTCATCTGTTGAAATATGCCAGTTGATGAAATGAAGCACAGTGGGGTACACACAATAGTCAGTTTCAACATAGCCAAAGACATACGGCCTCATGCCAAGCATGGCGGTATTTCAGCAGTAAATCCACCAGAATACCGCCAAATGGAATATTTTGTTACCACCACTTGGTCCTGTAGGTTTACCACAGGATTACAAGTGGTTTTAAGGCAGTGTTAGTCCTCATGTATGGAGTCTGATTACCACCGGTGGAATTACATCAAAATATCGACAGAATTAACTCCCCCAAACATGTAACTTGGCAGTGTGGGAAAAATGGCAGTATCGGAATTTTGCCACTTTTTTCACGCACCTCCAACCTTGTAATGAGGCACATAGTGCTTCCAAGCAAGAAGTGAAAGCGATCCTATTGGTGGTGTGTCCATGAAGTGGCCTTCGGGTGGCACAATGCTGCACCCACCTACCTCATGGACAGATTCCACAGGAGAACCTCTTCTAGACCCACGAGACTGGCTAATTCCAATTGTCTCATCACCCCCAGATATAAGCTTACTAAGGTTGGAGGTTGTAGTTTCCCTGTCAAGGCTGCCCAGTTATGGTACTCCCTGCTACACACCTTCAGAGAAGATCAATCCTTCCTGATTTTTCATCTCAACTACATAAACTGGTTTAAATCCTCTGATTACTAGCTGTCTCCATATGAGCACCCAACCACACTGCCTTCAACCATTGAATCTACTTGTATCTTTGTATATCCGTGTGCTCTAGCACACTGTAAAAATCTCATTGTGTAATTATGTATATAGCTGACCTGTCTATTTTTACTTGTATGTATGCATTTTACTGTGTAACCAATCTGTGCATATCCTGTAACTGCTGCACCCTGATACCCTTGGGTCTGGTGCGCTTTACAAATTAATAAACAAACAAACACCTGGAATCCTAAACTATGATCATTATGTGTGTGTGCGCTCGTACTTCATGCCACCCTTTCAATAGTCAGTGCCCCACTTGGCCGACGCTAGTCAAAAGAGTCTGGACACACCACTGCATCCTATGGGTGAATAAGGAAAGAATTGAATCCATACCAAAAATCTGCCCCTAAATAACATTCCGTCAACATTTTGTTGTTGATTGAAGGTTTTGTTGCACAACAAATGTTCAGGAAAACAAAATGTAACTAACTGAGCCTGATTTAGTGAAATAACGGTATTTGGAAAATTGTGGCACATGGTGTGCATGAAGAGTAATGGTTGTGGAGGAAGCTTCGTAGGACCGACTTAAGGCAGACTCTGAAGTGTAGGTTGTAAAAGATACACGTTTATTAGAAATGTATACACAACTGGGCTTACTAAAAAAAAAACAATATAACACTAAAACAGGATGTCTTCTCCTTGGAATTGAAACAGTCTCTGAGTTTGGTAACTCTCAATCCAGGGACACCGTCTGGGATACATTGGCCAGTCTCAGTGGTTTAGGTACTCCAATTTTTATTGGCTCTTTGAGCTGTGGTAGAGCTGGATTAATACAGAATAAGCAACATAGATTTCACACAGAGACTGGTCACTTGAGTCTTTCTACAGGTTGGGTATTATTGTCTTTTACACCTCTCTGCCGTAGGGTCCTGACTGTAGTCACCAAGACCCTGTCCTGATCTAACTCCACGGCGAGTTGCAGTGGTCTTGTGGCTAAGTGGACTGTCCCTTAGGCTGCTTCTCTCTACTCTGTTTATCACTTCGACCTGCTCAATGCTTTCTCACATGCTCATCCCCTATCTGTCTTCCATGCACAACCCTCAACTTTAGGGTGCAGAACTACTACTTGCAGAGGTATTGGTACTACAAGAAACCAGTGGTAGTACTGCATATAGTAGTGCTGTAGTGTAGTCGATGAACCTGTAGTAGTAGTAGTAGTGTCAGTTTTGCTACTGTTCATAATTCTGAAAATACTGATAGCAGTACTACTACAAATAGTAGTGCGGCTAATACTGTAAGTAGTTAGTACTGGTTTTAGATAACTACCTTTAACTATACTACTGCTCCTACTAGTACTAATAATAACTGTTGTTTCTACTGGTAAGTCTGGCTTCTCTTACCAGCAGCTAATCAATTCTAGTAGCTCTTTTACTATTACTCTACTTGCAAAAGTACCACTAGTGGTATTTTTGCACTATTATCCTATTATTGGTAATAGTAGTAATGTTGCTGATTCTGGTAGCAGTGCTACTACTCTTGGTAGCAGTGGAACTACTGTTGATAGTAGTATTCTTACTATTAACAACAGTTGCACCACTACTTGCTACTACTACCAGTAGCGCACAACCTGTAGATATCTCAACTTGTTACGATAACGTAAATAAAAAAATACTACTTTTAACTCATCCTCGTTGGTACAAAAATGGAAATGTTGACAGCATGTCCTTGCTTCCACTTCCTCTTCAAAGAATTAAAAGAATTAAAAGGTGCATAACAAGAACAATGAATACAAAAAGTTACAAAATAATAACATTGTTTTACTATGGAAAATAGCTAGAAAATAAAACATTAACAGTGAGTGACAACATGTTTTACTTTTTTTTTAATTAACTGAATGTTCTCTTTAACAGGTGAAGATGTGTGCCAATGTTTTTATGGTTTGTCTGATTTTAAGAAAAAGCTATGCACACAACACCCAGATCTTTTTTAGGGATACTTTTGAGTTTATTGGGGAAATATGAGATTTTGCATTTTGTGTTTTCCAAAGTCTGAGAAAGTAACTTGACGATGGCACGGCAACATTGCTGGCATACATTAAAATATAAGCAATGATAAATCATCAATTTGAATATTTTCATGAGCTCTAAACTGATTTTAGCCCAGAAATCCATTTTGAGGTGTCTGATATAAGCAGCAAGAGATACAGGTTGGATATCCCAGTCCCAGCTTCTCACACGAGGAAAATATGTGTTCTACATATCACCATGAATTTAGAAAAGATTGCGTCTGAGTGACATTTATATAGTAAGAAAATAAATACAGATCAAACACTCCTTAAGGGTTCACAGGCACAGGTGGAGAACAAATTGGATATATCTTTAAGACCATTTCTATCTGGAATAAGAAATGAACAAACAAATATATTAAACATTGAACATTTCCATAGAGACAAACAAATGCGACAGGGTCATGAGTGGGGAAAGAACGAGGAACATAAACAATGTAAAGTAGGTGAAGGGACACCCACAACCCACATCACTGAAGATGTTTGTCATACTGTGCTGAGAATTACGTTTCATCATCCAGAAAATATAAACCAAGCGCACCAACAAGGAATATCCTTTGCTGAAACAAGGAGCTTCAGTCACTTCTAACTTTTAAGGCTGGGCATTTTTGTAAAGAAGCTATTGAAATATGTTTGAAGAGTAAAATTACATTTTTAAAGTATCAAGATCATCAGTCTCTATCTTTGGCCCAGCAGGATCCAGAAAATAACAAGATTGATTTGGGTCACATTACAACTTTCTAACGTATTCAGGTAAAATCGGATTATAGCGCAACAAGCTCAAGATGCAGATTGTGCATGTCTTTGCAAAACCTCTGGCCATTGAAGTCTCCCTTTGTTCTTACTGGATAACCCTTTATCCCTACCTAGCCCTCTTTCACAACCATTACTTAATCCTGGCCTCTTAAACTTTTATTTTTGGATGAAATGGAATGCCACTGCTGAGGGCTTTTACTGGTGGCCTTCACACACTATATATATATATATATATATATATATATATATATATATATATATATATATACATATATATATATATACATCGTAATAAGGTAGATGTACATTGAATTAATTTCTGTTTGGTTAAAAGTGGTACACTCGTGTGTCTCAGTTATATTCACGCTATTGCAGGTGATAGCATGTCAACTAATGTTGATACTTATTGTTTAAAGGTACCTTACTTTGGAGGTGCATGTTGGAGCGAAATATCGTTTGTGCTGTGGAAAGGACCACGGTGGAAGCCCTGCTACAAATTACTGAATAGGAGGTACTGTTTTTAGCACTGATGTTGATGTGGTGATGGTGGCCAGCAGTACTACAGCACAGTTTCCAGTGCATAGCACAGTTTTGTTCACGTGGTGTTGTTTTTCATGGCGGAGGAGTCAATCTAGCTGGTACTCTTAGGTTCAAGGGCACTAGATGGTGAGAAATATTGTTTGGACAGTGGTGTTGTGGTAATAGGATGAGTTGTATGGTGTCCCTCTTTGACATTCTACTATGGGTTGTTGTTTTGCAGCACTGACCAGGACCTTTGGCTATTTAAGAACAACGAAGAAAATCATAAAAACCTGATAATTAAAGTCTACAGCTACTTAAGGGTGTATTGACACACCAGCACTACTAATATCCTACTAAGAGGTATTTAGTTGTTTGTAGTGATTGTGAGGCAGGGTTGACACCAACCTATGGACCTTACCCAGTATACTGCATCTTACTAGCATGTAGACTGGGATGTTGAGCTTTTTTTCAAGCCTGTACTGACTTTATAAGATGGATTATGGTGACGTATAGTGATAGCTCCGCTCTTTCTTTATCTCCATGTGTGGCCCTGGATTACATGGTGGATACTAAGAAAATCGAGTTCTTCCCCTGAAGAAAGTTTGTGCAATCAGTGCAACAAAGAACTGAAACATGTCGGGATTGTTGTTGTGCCTGAGTTAAAATACTCCGTTTTTTTTAAGAAGTGTTAAAGTCATTAGTGTGGTTTGTACTGTGTCTTATTATTGTATGTGGTTATATGTATGTGAAAATTAGTGATTTGTACAGTTTTTATATCTGCCATGTTTTGTTATGTTGGGTCATATTCATGCAAAACATTTTTTATGAGTTTTTAATCCTTTTGTGTAAAACGTTATAAAAAATATATATTTTTGATACTGTGGACAAACACCACGTACGTGGTCTATTTTTTCAAGACTAGAGGTACATGGTAGGTGTTGTTGCTTCAGACCATCTGTATAGATCAGTAATTTTTGAAAACATTGAATCTTTCTCCTTTATATATAAATAGCTGTGGTCACCCCCTGACCGTGTGAGAGAGGGAGTATTCGAAAGGGATACTGTTTGCCTTTAATAAGGTGGGCATTCACACACTGGCATTTTCACTTAAAAAAGTGCCATAAACAAATGGTCGAGCAAAAGTAGGAAAACGATTTCCCCAGAGAAGGAAAATGAATTAATAGGTAGTTTAAAAGATAATACAAGAGAAAGTTATCCAGCGGGAGAGGAGCATTGTTGCCAAGAAGTCTTAAAAAGCACTCATGTGGCTTGTTGTTTCCCCCCGTAACTTGTTTAAAGTTTGATGCTAAAGAAGCCAAATGAAGTTGTTGTTATTATAAGTTGGAAGTTATCATTGAATCACTTTTCTGTTCTTGTTGTTGAAGAGGTAGATGGGCAGGCGAGTATACCCATAGGGAAAGATGTTGCCTAAAAGAGCCTGGTAAAGGAATGAGCCAGGTAGTAGATGTTGCAAGTGTGAACTGTGGTGTTATGTATGTTAACTCATGTTGATTTGTGACATTTGTTGAATGTTGAAGAAAGAAAAATTATTCTTTTTGAAACCAAAATTGCAGTGAACCATCGTGACAAAGACATGTGTTGTTTCTTCAAAGGTGAAAACTGTTCTTACTCCAAGAAGAGTGGGAATAGTTTATTTATTTCTGAAACTAAAAGTTGTGACAATTATCCAGACAAAGACAATTTTTGTTGCTTACTTGGAGATGAAGAGTTTGAATGGTTTATTTTTTCTGAAACCAAAAGTTGTGAAATTATCCTGACAAAGACAATTGTTACTGCTTACTTGGAGGAGACAAATATAAAGCAGTTCTTATTCCAGGAGGAGTGGGAACTTGTGATTTCTTCAGCTACTTTATTGAAGCAACTGAATGTTATGCAATTGAGTATCAATCCTTGAGAACTATATTGGAACTTTATGCTAAACCAGATTTCCTTGTTTCCTTTGAACTGTGGAGAAAAACCTTTGTTCAGATCTGGGGGAGGGCAACTCACTCAGGTTACGAGGAGAGACATTGATTATATATTGACTCAAATCATATGTTATACATTATTATTTCCTTTTTGCTTTATTTGTTGTACAAGTCTGAGGGTCAGATATCCTTTAGTTAGATTGTTTCCTTTAGTTTATTTTAGGCAGGGAAATCCTCATCAGGGTAGGGCTAGTGAGACGTTTGTCCAACCTCTTTATTTAAAAAAATGGCTAAATTTAAGAACTCTTTACAAAGTTGTCCACCTTACATTTCAGACCCCTCACAAATACCTCCTAGGTACTGAGAAGGAATTCCTGTGCATCTGGTGGCTGTTATCAGAAAGTATATGCATTCTGTTTAACCAGATACTACTAATTCCTTAGGACTTAAGTAAGTTCTCAGGAAAGAGTTTGTCCAGAGGGAGTACATACAGACTGCATGATGCTTGTAATTTCAAATAAAAAAGATAAGGCTGAATTTGAGTAACATTAAACACTCCTTTTATTACAAAATCTGCATTGAACATATTTAGGAGCACTTTCACTTCTTGCTTCTACTCTCAAATCCCTTTTATTTTGTAGAATCTGTGAAGACAATATAATATGCATAGGTCAGTATACACTTCAACACACGACACAGCTACCACATTGGACCATCAAAGTTAAATAAAAACAACTCTTCCTTTTTTTTTACATTAGACAATGTTACATAGGGCAGGGCATCCCCTATTTATAAACTCTCTAACAGATGTCAATCAGTACAGCCTCCAACATGATTCCTTGAGATTTGTGGACAGTAACTGCACAGGCAGAGCACAAAGGAAATTCTGTTCTTTCCACAAACAAATCTTTGAGAAAGAATGATGACTCATGCTGAATTTCAACATTATGGATGAGGTACAGCAATGTAATCAAATTTTACTAGAATATACTGTGAGAAACCTGAAGGTGTCTCACCCGCTAGTACCCAGGGATCTGTCATCCAGGTGACCAGAACATGGCCATTGCTATTGGATCCAGTTCCTAGGGGTGGACCAGTGGGGGAGGATCACCTGAATGGGGTGGTCTTCGGCGAGTAGAAGTGGGACACTGATGGGTGAAACGCGTAACCCCCTTTCTTCAAAACCCTATTCCCCATCCTACCCCATAGGATACTTCGAAGCTCTAACCCCTTTTCCAACACAAACACTTTCCTGCACTATGAAAGACAACAGACTAATACCAGAGCTGTTTCCCTGACATGTCCCAACCCAAGGGTCAGGCAGAGTCAGGTAATTGACAATAACTATGCACACCTGACGGCCCAGTCCCTTCCCCACAGGAAGTAAAGGCAGAGCAAGAGAGCACACTTTGAGTAAGGCTGAATGCATGAGGAGACAGCTACACCAGACCGGAAGTTCACACAGAGGAGAAAGGTGGCGAGACCTGGAGGCACGTCGAAGGGTGAACTGCCCTTGCCCTTTCCAATTAAGACCCGCAAAGCCTCCGAAAGGGAAATCATAAGTCCGGGAAGTCCAGTTGGCTTGTGGTGTGACAGATGTCAAAGGCACACAGTGCTCTGCGCTGATAGAAAAAGCGGGAGGAAGCGCTTGCCACTGTGGTGCCGTCCTTCACTCACAAGACAAGAAATCTCCAACAGTTCAGCACAGCCACTGAGTCGAAGAACATGGATAGAAAAAAAGGAACTGTGCTGGGCCCAATGTTGGAGACAGCAACCTTGTTGATCAAAGAACTTGTGTAATGAACTTTAATAAAACCTCAGTCAAGGGTTAAAAAGCAGAGTGGTCAGGGGTCACAGGAACTCATAAGAAGTACACTAACTGAAGCCTTTTCTGGGTTGTATTTTTGTTTTGTTTTGTTGAAACTACAAAAGCCAAGAGGCCTTAAGAGAGGCTGGAGAGAAATGTCAAAGTGGTCTTACGAGGGTCAAGCAAAAATCCCTCATACGCTTGAATGTCTTTGACATAGTGGAGAAAAGGGATTGAACTGTAAAACTGGCAAATGTAAACCCGACATAAGGATGCCTGCAAATTGAGGGTAAACAGGTATATACCCACACACATTGTAACAACAAGTGTGAATCCGGCAGAGGGATGTTCACAATGGATAATTGTTTAAAAGGACATTGAGACTGTTGAATGATACAATTTTGAGTGAAAGGCCATAGTGAAAACTATTGAGGGAGGCTAACTTTTCAAAAAGGATCAGAGCCCGGCTGAAGGGATCCAAGGGGCGAAGAGCAATCGCCCAACATGAAGGATTAACAAAGGAACCTTTGTTTTGCTTTTTGTTTATGGTACAGTTGGATTTCTAAGGCAAGAGACTTTGCAGGAAAGAGACTTGGCCTCAGAAGGTTCTGGCATCGTTGAAAGGAGCTGTAACCTCATGCTGGCAAGGCCCAGGAGTGTGCTGTGCTCAAAGGTCCTGCCTTGTCCCATGCTAAAAACACGAGGAAGGGAGACCCCGGCCTCATTATCCTGACTTTTAATGTGGCAAACACTTCTTTCTTTTCCTGTGCACATTATGCCACACTACTTTGTAATTTAGCTGTAATGATTGGCAATATATTTTTATTTTACTATTGGCCTTTTTATTTTACAAGACACCACTAGGACTGCCTTATTATTAATTGATTGCCATAGCTTGCTCGCATCTTAGATTTAGTTTTAGTTTAGGCATTTTTCTCACCCATTATAAGTTTAATAAACACCCTTGAACTGTGCTTGTATTTATACTCATTGAAGACAGACGCCAAAGTTCAATTTTAAGGTTTCACCATTTAATTATCCAGTATGTGTGCCATTCTGATCACACGTGTTTCGGCTATGTGCCTTTTTCAAATCTGGGCACGATTGAATCCCATCAATCCTGTTTCCTGTTGTACGGTCGGTCCTGTATTAGCAGGATAAATCCCTCTACAAAATCTGCTCGCTCATGTAGGGGCCATCGAGGACAGCTGGTGGAACCTCTGCTGAATGAAGGACATTATTTTGTTTGCCAGAACACACATGGTTCTAAATGGAGAGTTGGTACCTCCAGAGGCATGGCTCAGAAGGATTCACAGACTGCTAAGAGACTATGACATCGAATACACCCTGGAAGAAGGGGTATATGAGTAAACACCCAACACCAGGCAAAACCCCTACACAAGACTTTTGCAACCTGAAAAAATCATGAAATTGAACACACTTCGCATTTTCTGTGGAATAAAAAGGATGGTTCTCCCAGGGATTTTTCGAAACCTCCACAAAATACCTTCAACCTGGAAAAAACATGAAGCTGAATACTTTGTGACTTTTTTTAGAATAAACACACTTTTGCCTTAGCACCAGATATTTCATGTTACATTGATTTAAATAATATGTAACCAGAAAGAAAAGATTATATTTATCCATTACACAAATTGAGAGGAACTGCCCCTTATACTTTGAAGGAGGAAGTGTAAGAGCCCAAAAGTTGATTCTTTATTTAATCTTTCATTAGCACTGCGTTGTAAGAAAAAGGCAATTTTCTGTAGCAAAGTCTTGCATTTGAGCTACCCATAATGCCTTGCTGATGTGGAGCACTTCCAGCAATGGTTAATAGGTGATGGTGTGGAATGTGTGACTTGGCTCAAATGAAATATTGCACTAAGGAACTCACGGTGGCAACAGTAAAGTCAGACACAAGTGATCACACTTCAAGGGTTTTTATTGAACTTTATAATGGGTGAGATAAAAGCCTAGTCTAAACTTAAATCTAAGATGGGATCTAGATGGGATATCTAGCTAATAATGACCATCAAATAATAATAAGGCAGTCCTAGTGGTGTCTTGTCAAATAAAAAGGGCCTATACTAAAAAACCTATTGTCAATCCTTCTAAATTACAAAAAGAGTGTGAGATAATGTTCACCAGAAAAGGAAGAAGTGTCCACCAAATGATAAATCAGGATGATATGGTTAGGTCTCCCTTCCCCACATTTGAAGCACGGGACAAGGCATAACTCTGAAGCACAGCACACTCCTTGGCCTTGTTAGCATGAGGTTCACAATTCCAGTTCACTGATATCAAAAACTTCAGAAGCCAAGTCTCTTTCCTTTGAAGGCTTTTGCCTTAGAAGGAGTGGTGATTCAAAGTAACAAACAAACAAAAGTTCTTTCGATACTCCTGTACCTTGGGCTATTGCTCCTCGCCCCTTGTGTCTCCCTCCGCCGGGTTCACTACGGCCTTTCAATTATTGTTTGTAATATTCAAATGTCCTTTTACACAACTTTCCACTGTGGAAAACCCGGTTCGGTCTTGTCGACACAATGTTACTCTTGATACCCAAACGCAAACAAACAAAAGTTCTCTCAGTGGTCTTGCACCTTGGGCGATTGCCTTTCGCCCCTAGAATCTCCCTCTGCTGTGCTTGGATCCTCCTTGGCAAAATAACCCGCCTCCATCGGATTCACTATGGCCTTCTTTAACACAGTTCATGTATTCTTAACACAGTTTATGTTTTTACTCAATTTCATCAGAAGGTGTTGATTCCCTTCTCCTAGCTTTCTTTCGGCATCCCTCATTCAGGTGCACACTTGCCTAATCATCTGTTCACAATCTTATCAGAAAGCGGGATTACCTTCCCCTACCTTTCTTCTGACATTGTGTCAGAGACTTTAGATTTGTCGTGACCCTTGTAGGACCACTCTGATGCCTCCCGCCAACCTTTCCTAGGGTATTCTAGTTCTTGTAGTTTCAAAACAGGTCCTGGTCAGAGTATTTCGAATGAGCACCCATGTAGCGCCAGACCCCTCTGCATCTGGACCTCAACCTGGCTTTCTTTAAAGTTCAAATACACAAACAAGTTATTTCTCTTGCGTTCAAAATGTTGCTACCTTGGGCTCGACACAGTATGGTCTGCTATCAGGTTCCTCCAACTCACCGGCTGTGCTGAACCCGTTGGCTTCTTTGTTCTCTGGAGTCAAGGATAGTACCACAGTAGCCAGCTTGGCTCTCCTCCTGTGTTATCAATGCGGGAGGCCCCCATGTACCATTGTCGTCTGTTGCTTTGCACACCAGCTGTAACTCCTGGTCTTTTGATTTCCTTTGTGGAGGCTTTGTGAGTCTGAGTTGAGAAGGGCAACTCCCCCCTTGTCGTCCTTCCAGGTATCACCGCCTTGGTTCTTTGTTTGAACTGCTGGCTTGTTGTAGCTTTCTTCTTGTGCGTTCGGCCTTGCTCGAAGTGTGCTTCCGTGCTCTGCCTTTTATCCCTGTGGGGAAGGTAAGGGGTCATCAGGTGTGCATGGTTATTGTTAATTGTCTGAATTTGCCTGATCCTTATGTCGGGACAGGTCATGCAAACACCTTTGGTTTTAGTCCGCTGTCTGTCATGGTGTTAGAAAGTGTTTGTATTAAAAAAGGGGGTGGTAGACTTTCCAGATAACCTACGGGGTACGGTTTGTGGAACAAAAAAGAATGACCATGATTATCATCTTGAAATTAATTAGGGGTATTGTGAGAATGGTAATGTTTGGTGAAATCAGACTGGGAGTTTGGAAAATAATAATCAGAAGGACAGTGAGGAGAATGACTGGGAGTGCTCAAGTAGACAACAGGATGACAGGGATTCTGGGAGGTGTAGTTTCCCTAATAGGTTTACCAGATGTGGAGGTATTGTTGAATACAGGGAAAGGAGTTTTATTGGGTGGAAAGTAGGTTGATCTAGTGTTACCTATAGAAACCTCACAGACTTGGTCTTCCTTGTCGTCTTCCCCTATGTCATACCGTGTCTCACCTGGGGTGTTTTCCTGAGCACGACCCTGGGTTCCTCTACCGAGGTGATGCTCCCCCACAGGTCCACCCCCAGGAACTGGTTCCAACAGCGATACCTGTGTCCTGGCCACCTGGCGATGTTCTCAAAGTGCACTTTCATGCCTCTTGCAATCTTCAGGGAGGCAGTCTGTACACGTGTTGCTGATTAGTACCAAGTGTGTTGTCACGGGATTCTGGTTACTGTAGTGAATGCAGGTAGCCAGGAACAAACTCTCCCTCCAATCACGCAGTCTAAACCCACAGTGGCGGGAGGGTAGAAAACCAGCAGTGTGGCTCTCTAGAGTGGGGCATGTGTCACCCCAGTGCAGCCCCCCGGAATCCCTCTGGGGGGCATTTGTGATAACATCTGCGTGTTAGTCTTAGCAGTGCACATTGGTGGCGAAAGTTATGGTTGCTTAGCTTACCAAAAGTGGTAAATTACTGGGGTTTTCCGGTTTTACTTGTAACCATGTCATCCCTGTAACAAAGATTTGTCACTGAATTTCATAGGTTTTTACCAGTGCACCCTTAATTTGATATATTATATGATATGGCATTTATAACGTGCCTATACACAAGTGTTTCAAGGTGCGATAAGGCAAGGGAGGGGAAACAGAGGGACGGCAAACAACATCGATCTTACTAGGCCTAGTGACATTGAGCCCGCGCAAGTGCGGGGGAGCAGGCAGGGAGAAGTGCCAGGTGAGGGGGATGGATTAGTGCAGGACAACGAATCAACACAACAAGTAGTGCAGCCAACAAGTGGTAAGTGCGGGTGGTAGAAGTGCAGACAGCAGGTCTCAATAAGTGCAAGAAAGTGGACTGTATGGTTTCAGATATAGACCCCAAGTGTAGGGGCTGCCAGGAGGCAGTACAGGTAGGCAGCTGGATAGGTAGAGAACCTGAGCCCAAATTCAGAGGGTAGTGTGGTGACTAGCGCATATATCAGGAGATCAGCAGGGGAGAGCAAGAGAGAAGTCAGACGCAAAGAGGAAGGTCTTGAGGTGCTTCTGGAACCAGAGATGGTTCTTCTCAAGTTTCAGAGAGGCAGGGGGGCTGGTCCAGAGGGATGCACCAGTCGAAGAAAGAGATCTGCCCCAAACTAGTTGCTTGGAGAAGGGACTGCCCCCCCTCAAGGAGTTGGAGGTGGAGGACCGATGAGCTTGAGTAGGAAGATATTTCCATAGAGAGAGTTGGAGGTATTTTGGTCACAGGCCCCAGAAAGCCTTGTGGACAATGCAGAGTGTTTTGCTAGAAGTTCTTTATACTCACCCCCAATGTAGCAGCTGTACAGTCAGCTGACAGTGCGAAAGTCTGTGGACATCAGGTAGCATTCATAAAGCCCAGAAGAGCAGGGGACAACAAAAAATGTTCTACCCTTCAACCAACAAATACATATACATAAAACAACATTACTTATATTTACTACACCCAACTATACCTTTTTGTACAAAATCATAATTTTAAAATGTACAAGTAATGTTTTCATGTAGCACACAATGAATAGAATGCACCAAGTACAAACAATAACTGAACACCTTTTTTATTATAAATTTTAATTGCAACATTAGTTGACACATAAACTTTTCAGCAAAAACTTCAAAAATTCCACTTTATAAAATGTATCATTAACCACGTAAATTCGTCTATATTGCAGCCTTCAGGGAAGAGCGTGGTAATAACTAAGCGGTGAAAACTTGAAGAAACTTCAGGTGCGTAACTTATTTGAACTTCTTCTTTCTTATTTCTATTAAGTTCATTTGTTAATGAAATACCTTTTGTTTGCAGGTTTTCAGAAAGCTTTAGAAGAAATACCTTCGGAAGATGCAGAGTCTGCTGAGGAAACTTCTGAATGAAGTTACTGCGACCACGAACAAAGAGTGCTGCAAAGAAAATGCTGCGGCTGTGGGGGAATTCCTGACAGAAGATGCTGCGGCTACGGAAAAAACAGCTGACTGAAGAAACGCTTCGGAAATACTTGGGTTCAGTAAGTCTTTTCAATAACTATGGAATTCTGTTGTGTTTCTGTGAAAACGAATGTCTCTGTCTTTTCTCATTTGACAGGTTCTGTGAGGAGAGATGCTGGTAGCATTACCTGCTGTCAGCGGAGCAGATGCAAAGCCATCTCTCCAGCAGATGCGGGCTTAAGTAGCTCCCTCTGCAATGGGTATAGAATGGTGCTGTAAGTTATCAATGGACCTAGCGGCGGCCATGCTTAGTATATGAAAACCACTGTAAGCACTTTGAGAGACTATGGGTGCAATGCTATGAATGGTACAAATTACATTTGTGCTAGGCTTGTACCCACTGTTGACCTGCTGACTGATGTGAGGTCCCTTGCTCTCCTGTATGCCTGAATGGGAACTGTGCTCGTTTACTGGGATCATGACATATGTCAGCCACATTTCCTGCAGGCAAACCAATCATAGATTACACCATTTTAAAGTCTTACCTCGCATCAAATGTGAGAATTCTCTGGTGTTCCAGGATGCAAGTCGTAGCTGCCTAGTTGGGGACTCCATCCTCACTCTCTGCTAATTACGCTGTTGATTTGCCAGAGCTCCCGGGAGCCAGGCCCAGGAATCCTCTTGGACTTTTACACTTTTAAAGCATTGCATACAATCATTTCCACAGAGAGATTCTTTATGAGGATCGAATTTGACCATCCGTTTCAGGGACATTTTCAGCCCACCAAAAGGAACCAGTCTTTCATCCTCAGCAGCTTCCGGGCCTTTGGTTCCCGATTTGTGTTTAGTATCCTGGATGGGTATTATGGGCCTTGGCTTGGCAATAAGCACAAAGGTATTTCCTTTGGCGTTAACACCTTCTTTCTTACCAATTTAAGTTGGATCCCTAGGGTGGTGCTCTAAAAATGTCCTTGATAGGTCAGTCGGTTCATACCCTAACTGTACAGAAATGGGAGCTGTGGAGAGCAGCAGGTTTTTTGCTGCTCTTGAGTATAGATGTAGATGTAACCAGATCGGCATGTTCTTCGCATCTAAATTCCACTATTGCAAAGTCTTCTGTGGACACTTCTTTCGGCTGAGATATGCAGTGGCAGAGACTCACTACATTATGTCTATTCAGTATGAAGTTGTCCCCTTTATCTACCACCCTTTCTAGCCGTACACATTGGTCATAGTCCTTATGTAGTTGTGAAGAATTAGCTCTCTCAGAATTGGGGTTGCCTGTGTGCTTTCCTTTGCGCTGGTGTTCTGTTTGATTGCCTCTCCTGCTACACGAGTTTCTCTTCACCGAGCCCATATGTCGATCACGATGCAGGAGCCCCGCATGGTCCCTCCTATTCGAGCCAGTTCCCCCTCCATCATTAGGAAACCTTTACGGACTGCTTTTCAATAAGGGTCGTGTTCTAAGACTGCTAACATGCATTGCAGTCCTTTCCTTGGTTTCAACTATGTTAACTGCCACATCCTGCTTCTCTGTCAGCGTTAGAAAGGATGAGGAACAGCTTTTATCACTGTCTTCCCCAGATTGCCAACCAACTCGGGGATCATGGTGCTCTGTGTCCTCTCGCTGTACCTTTGTTTCCATGATCTTTACTGCCAAATCTCGCTTCTCTGCCATCGTTAGAAAAATCGGCGATCTGCTCGCCTCATTGTTATCTAGAATATGCTGCACTACCAGAGTACCCTGGGGCTCTAGATCTACATTGCTACCTGGTGCCGGGATATCATGTCTGTGATCCTCAGTTGAGTAGGTTGAAAGGTCAAGGAGCGGATTTCGAGCCCCTTCTTCTGCGGGGTCCGTTTGTATGTTCTGCTGCAGTGCTTTGGAATTGACTGTCATGCTTACTTTTTTAAATTATTATTACTCTTCAATCCTTTCTGCTGCCTTCCCGTAGATCTTTCTTTTCTTGAAAATGACAGTTTCTTGAAGAAGTTCCTAGGTTCATTTCCTCGTGTTTGTTGGGCTTGTTTTGGTGGAGGGGGCAAAGTGCTGGCTCCAACCTTTCGGAATTTTTTCCTATGTACCTTATTTTTTTCTCTCTCCTCAACTAACTGTACACCTCATATTATCACTTCAATACAACTCTTCATACAGTCTCACATACACCAAGCGCTTATTCCAAAACAAGCCTTCATTATATAAACATTTCTTAGAAGCAAAAGCCATTTTTTTTTTATTTCCACAGAAATGGCAAACACACTTGAGTGACTGGAAGAAAACGTCCCAAAAGAAAAAATGAGTGATGATAACATCTCTAATGGTAATCAATACATCTTTCAATATAAAGAAATAATATCAATTATACCAGGGATGTCATTTCATCAAAATGCCAGGGGTGGTGGAAGTGACATCACATGACCCTTGAACTCTGATGACATCACACGAAGTGAAGTCATTTGACCCCACGAGGAAGTGAAATAACGGGAAGTGATGGAACATTACCTTTCACCATTCAACAAAACAGAAAGTGGCATCACATAGCATTGTTCTTAAGTTCACTACAAAAAATATGGCTACGATATCACTATAATGTGATCTACATTTCATACAAGAATGGATCACCATATGTATCATTAATATCAGTGTGAAGCCCCATATTACCAAATGAATTTGAATGCAAGCAGATGTCCAAGGCCAAATGACAATGATGTGTTATTATATAGCACTTATGCTTAAGCGCTTTATATAGAACAAATATACATTCAATATCACCTAACCTGTGTTGGTACTCATTTATTGACGTCAGACAGATGAAAGGCTTAGTTGAGGTGTTTAAGAACAGACTAAATCTGTGACTCACCCCTGAAGTGTGCCTGAAATAAACCTTCAGTGAGTATAGCAATTATTGAATAGAATTCCAGAAAGACACATTATTCCTATTCTTTGTTATTTAGGGTCACTGCTCAAAGGGTTACACTTGTGGAACCCCATGCTTTTTTAAGAGGCATGAACACGAAAGCCAGCCACTCCAGAAATAAAGAGCCACATGGCACTGGCCACAGCCCAGCAGCTTACATTTAAAAAAACATATGTTTCTTTGTTTAGGGGTAGCAAGGGAGACACAGGGGTAGGAATGGAGAACACAGGGGTCGCAACTGCGACCCCTGGTAGCCCTCAAATGACATCCCTGGTTTATACAGAGCTTAGTGAAATAATGTCTTCTTTTCTTATAGCACACACTTTACAGGAAGAAACAACACCCCAATTTAATGATGGAGAATCCCAAGAATTACAAAGACAATCACTGTCCCCAGATGCACAGGACAATCACTGTCCTTATAATACCTGTCCCACTTTCCCCCAGCAATCACCCCCATCAAATTCCCCAAAAAAATGAAAGACGCTTTGATGAAATTTTGCTCCCTCCCTCTCCTGATGGTCATTGTATAGAAATTCCAAATTCTCCCACTTATGTTTCCAATTCCGATACCCCATCCCTTTCATAAATACATTTATTTAGTATAATATAAATATCTTGTATATTCTTCTGACATCATTTTTTTAACACCCAATTAATAGTCTGCGGTCTATACGACTGTTTGGGTGTCTGTTTATGCAATGCGGTGTCTGCGGACATCGTGATGTGTCTAGACATGTCCGGTCTGGCATGATGCACTTTTAATTAGTCTGCGGACAATGCGCCCATTTGCGGACAACCATGTGCATGCACCCTGCGGCTCCTGCCTGATGGGTGTCTGCAGGCATCCACCATCGCCACGGACCTCATCATGTGACTGCACCTGTGCAGCGTGACAGTGTGTCTGTGGATGGTGTCATTCACCGCGGACAGTGTAAAACTGCCTTCTTGGCCATTATAGGATGTTTCTCTTAGAGCCATTCTTAGTTGATTTGGCAACTTTTTATAACTTTCCATGGCCTTTTTTTGGTTCAGTAGTCCGGGGACAGTCTCGCGGTCCGTGGATGGCCCCTCTGAAGAAGGGACCCACGCATTAGTTTTAGTCATTCTCAATCTGGCAGACCAGGAGAGAGCACCTTTTTTTTTTAAGATCACTTTGGAAATCCTGCACTATGCATCAATGGCATCGACTATGGTCATCTCTACTCCTTCCCAGGGGCCACCACCCCACAACAACTTGGAGGGCCTGGATAGGGGAACAGGCGTGTAAATGCAGAATAGGATGAAGAGGAAGAGCAAGACGAGGTATAGCAAGTGCCTACCTCCAGCGCCTGGAGTGAGTCATGCGTGTGGCGATTTTTCACCACTGTTGAGGGTATACTGAAGGCTTGGGCAGCCAGGTGAGATGCAGTGTCAGTCATGGAAACCTGGGTGATAATCTTTAAGGGACCACCTCCATGCGCCGCAACACCAGATCCAACGACCCGGGTGCTTTGAGAAAAGCTGTTCCTTTTTCAGGGAGAAGCAGGTTGATGGCCTCTATCCCATCTTCCTCGACCGCTCCTGCCACCACACATGCTACAACTGTGGTGCAGCCGCCTCACATACCATACAGAACACTGTTGACCCTTACCGTTTGAGGGTTACACTACTCTCTATGTACTGCAATGAACCGATCTGCAGGGGGGAGCAATTTCAAAGTGCTTTTGAGGCCACAGTCAAGGAGCACAAGAAACACTGCGACCTACCATTAAAGTAAGGCCTGCCCAACATCTTCTCCTATCCACCTGCCCTTCTGTCTCTGTGATTGGTGCCCCTTTCCTCCCCAACCTTACCTTGCCACTACTGTGAAAAAAAAAAAAGAAATCACAAAATGCACAAAAACGGTTCCTTTAGGAGTCACCTTTCACAGTTAAAAAATAGAACTTAAAACAATCACAGGACCCCTTGCAGCCTGCATAGTTCACGAATAGTGCTGTAGTCTGTGGACACCTAGAAAATTCCAGGCATTGGGTGGGAGAATGAAAATCATTTTAATTTTTTATCAATAAAAAATGGTGCCTCTTAAAATAACCTTTTTTTTTCTTTCTGGCTTTTATGTATTTTTTTTATTATTTGATTTTATGTACTAAACTAACAAATGTTCTACTAAACTTTATTTTTTCTAACTTTCAGAAAAAGTGCTTCTAATTTTCTTTTCAGTTTTTCCTTTTTGTTTACTTCACCTCGTAAAGAATAGTTGAATACATATACTGAGCTTGATTCACAGAGTATTTTTCAATGGGATTGTGCTGTTATAAAAAAACGCGTCTGTGAATCAGGCCCTATATATGTTCATAGAAACTGTTTCAAGGCTTTTTGAACTTTTAAAAATAAATCTGATTTTGCACATCGATAAGATGCACTCCATCTCTTCCAAAAATGTAGACAATATCAAATTTAATATTTTTATTATGAAAAGATTTCATGCCAACATCCCGCAAAAAAAAACATACAACTTTGTTCACAGTGCATCTTGCTTTCTCAATTTGTGGACAAAATAAATTCAAACGCATCCACATTTTTCTCTGAGCTATTTGAGAATGTTTTTTTTTGTTAATGTGGAAACAGATCATCAACATTCCAAATGTATCCTTCATGGCAAACTGTAATGCAATTCTGGTAACATAGCCCCTTCACATTGAACTACAATGATGTTGGATGTCCGGATGCTTCAAGTTAATCATATTCACACAAAACTCGAGGAATTCCAACCACTTCATTTCTCAAACTCCATACCATGGAATTTGAAATTCATCTAATCCAAGAGTCTCAGACAATCCACACTTCTCAGAATACACCTTTAGCCAATGGACCAAAGAATTGCCCATGATCCAGATACTGCTTCCTCAAAGCTATAGCCACGGCCATCTTCACTGCACACAACAAAGATAACTCTTGGTACCCAGTCTTCCTGTACACCACACCCACAGAACCTGTTGAGCTGATCCCCCGATGTCCGTGGACATCCACAACTCTCCACGGTCTTCGCAGTCCCCTTTACAGGCCTGGCATTCTTAAAAGACCAAAATCGAACGTGTTGTGTCCGCAAACTACTGTTGTGTCTGCGGCCACCGCAGCACAGGGCAGCCCTTTTAGCCTATTCTCTTTTTTAACCAGTCTAGCAAATGCCATGTATTGCAGCAGAACCTGTGCACATCAAGTGGCAGTTACTTACAATGCTGAGCGTTTAAAAATGTTTCATTTTAAAAGCATTTTCATAAAAGCATATATAGCAGCACTGTGTGTACATTTTTTCTAAAAGAAAGGAAAAGCAGATTGAAAAGATTTGTACAAAATGTTTTAATGGCACTTGGTGTGTGTAAGTTTAATATGTTGGCAGTACATGCATACTGGCCAACATGACCCATTCCAATCTATAGGTGCTTATCAAGTCTTGTATTCTTTTCTTTGCATTCTGTGACTTGTAATACCACTTCTCCCTTTACACAACTCATACTACAAGTCCCAGAATGCAAAAATAGAAAAACAGGACTGGATTGGAAGATTTGAAAGTGTGGCATTTCTATGGAATGAAAAACTGGAAAATGCTATGCGTTTAAAAATATTTATTTTTAGGAGCATTTTCATTGAAGTTAAGAAATGTATACATGCATTTAAATCAGCACTGTGTGTAACTTCTTTGTAAACGGAAGAAAACGCAGATGCAAAAGATTTGTACGTGCTTAAGTGCCACTTGGTGGGAGTTAAATATCTGGGCAATACATGCATGCTTGTTAAAATAACCCGTTCCAATCTGGTGCTTATCAAGTTCTTTTTTTCTCAGCATTCTGGGACTTGCAGACCATGTTTTCTAATGCAAATAGTGCAACTACAGCTCTCAGAAGGCAAAGAAAAATAAACAAGACTTGATAAACACCTACATATTGGAATGGATCATGCTGGCAAGTATGCATTTACTGCCAATATATTAAACTGTGCCACTTAAAATGTTCTACACATCTTTTCCGTCTGCTTTTCTTTTCTTTTACTAAAACGTTACACACACCGCTGCTAATAATGCACAAATGCATTTTTTAACTTGCATGAAAATGTTCCTAGAAAGAAACATTTTTAAATGGTAATCATTTTCTATTTTTCATTCCATTTAAATGTCACATTTTCCAACCGCACTCATTATATCCCTTACACTGCCACCATTCGCCACCTGCTCACACATATGTGTATACCGCCAAAATCTCTATATACAACACTTCACCTTACATATAAAGTACTCTTTTTTCCCAACCTCTACTATAAGACACCAAACACTGCTGCAACAACAATCCACCATTGCATTACCACCAGGCCACAGTTTCCCTATTCTTTAAAAACACTGCAATAACTTTAAAAATACATTACACCACAGACATAACACTTTTATTAAAATCAGCAGCACAAAAATAACCTAGATATGCACCTTTTTCTCACACCCATTTTTGCCTTCTAACGTGCTAAACAGCATTACTCATAATAATAATACTAATAATAATGATAATAATAATAAAAATACTCCAATTGTTCTAACAACATAGTTAACACACTTTAGTACACCACCCATAAAACAAAATCATTAACTCTTTTTCCCAACAACTCCTACTTCCTCCATAAATAACAACCTTGCCTACTTCACCATTACTATATATACCCACAAACTTTCTTTTACAATTAGAGGAAAGAAGAAGACTGCCAAAGACAGTTACTGAAGAAGAACACACTTCACATCCTACAAAGTAAGTACATTTATATAGCATGTATATCTCTCTAATTGTAACAATGTACTGTCACTTAAGCCTAGAGTATTCTTTTCTAATCAGCATTTATTTTACACTTACTCATTATATTGCAACATTCACACTCTTTCTATTCCCATCTAAATATCACCATTATAACTCCCACTGTTTTCCTCAAACCATCATGATGTCCCTACTTTTTCAATCACCCGCCTCTCCCTTACTCAATAACCCAAGCCCATCCCACCTATACATCTCTACAATAACACCCACACACCTATGCACAGTACATGCATATACATTCCACAACTTTCAAACCCAAACTTATTTTTTCCCCAACAGACAGAATGCCTAATAAAATGCAACTCTGTAGAAAACAAAGAAACAATTGAGCAGATAAGAATAAAAGCAAGCCATTTAGCCATCCACCTCTCAAACATTTTTTAGAAAACATTAAAACAAAACAACTAGTAACCTCACCCAAAAAAACAAAACCAGTCACCACTAAAAAGGGTAAGGCGCCTCTTGCAAAAACTGAAAGTAAATAAAATGTACAAACAAAAGCAGACCTACTAATCAACCTAACACTACATCCACCAATCTTAACGTAGCCACAGTAAAGCATTCCAAAAGAAATATTTTACAAAAATATTTCCACCATAGAGTTCTTCACAATCTTAGACAGCTAAACAGTCATGATCTAACCTTAAAAACTACTGCAGCAGAATAATCCTCAAAGCTCCAATTGACAGCATATTTCTACTAAAAAGAAAGTTGTTTATATTGATTTTAAATAGAATGAAAGCTCTAACTAAATGAATCAATACAATACAAAAAAGTATTTCTCAACATGTGCAGTGTCAATATACATACCTTTTCAAACTTCTGTGAAGGTGAATGGAATCACACAATCAGCACAGAACCATATTTCAATGAAGAGGCTTATAAACAAAAATACAAAAAACAATTGCTATAGACAGTAAAGCCAAGGATATGACATTGTAGGAGAAAACATTATGGCAGAAGAAACCCTTATTGAAAAAACTTTCCAAAGAAACTTTCAACCAAATGTTCCTTTCACGCAAAGAATCCATCCAGTGTACAAATGGACATGCAGCTCCATATGTAACATACTCCAACAATCCTTCAAATCTTTACAACAATTCCTCAATCACTATGTGAAACTAAGAGACAAAAGAAAATCAAAATTTTACAAACCATAGACTCCTGCCAAGTGTGCAGCCACACTTGACTGTGAGGACACTCATAAGCATGCATTTCAGGAACTTCTTGCAAAAGCACCTTGCACCACATCAAAATGTGAGCAATACATCATTCTGCTATACAAAATCGTATACATACACTGTACTATGCAAAAGGTCTTGCTCTATCTAGAACTACAAAAAGTAAATAACACTTTCCTACATGGAACAGCCAACTAACCCTTTGAGAAATAAAGCAAATCAAAGTAAATCATTTGGAACTGAAGTACCTTCAGAAACCATTAGTGAAAGCCTCACAAACTCCAACTTCTTAACAAGCACATAGAAAAAATAAATAGCTAAGTTTTAAAATGCATCTGCTGAAATACCAAACCAAGTATGTATCTGTTGTTGCAGAACTGTTCATAAAAAGAGCACAAAAACAAGAGAAATGGTCTACGAAATAGAGGACATTGAGGAATCCCAGTGGTTCCAATTAGCTTTATATCTAACAACAGCCAATAAATACAAAATACATGACCCCTCAACAGTTTGCACGTACTGCAATACAAAGCCTGACAATAGGTAAATGCCATAACCTGCTAATATTAACAACTTAGAAATATTCCCACTTCCAAAAGCTCTCCAACAACTTAACTTGTATGAGAACATAATAATCTAAACTGTACACCCATTTCAAGCGATATAATACGCCTTCAACCGAAAACATCCACATTGCCTCCATCTGAGTTACGAAAATGCATTTGTGGCAAAGCAGTAAATTTGCCATGTGATCTTAAAGAAAATGTAGAAACTCTAAAAGTACAACGGCCAATAGATCAATCATTGATTGTACTAGTTGACGGTGTACAAACAAAAGACAAAATTACCTGGCAACAACTAGTCAACTTAAACAAAGATAAACAAACCCTACAATATCTCAAAGAAAACAATAAATTCTACAAAGATATAGAAATAGAAGAAAACTTGAAAGAAACCACCCAAATAATTCAGGATTCACCACCAACTGGCGAATTTGAACGTGTAGATCCTGTTACTGCAGTCAAACGTTCAGACCAGTATACAATTCACCCACTGCACTCCAAAGACACCATAGAAGATGCATTAGAAACATATCAAATGCATCCAGCCAAAGGATCCCCAATGAGCATATGGGAGAAAAGTGTAGAAGCGTGTTCTTTTCCTCTACACTTTCCTACGGTAAAAGGAGGAAGATATGATGAAAGATCCATAAAAATGACTGCATCAGAATATCGCTCTTTACGAATGTATTCTGAAGACCCCAGATTAAGACAAAATGTACAATACATTTTCCACCTCTTGGTCGAAAGTGAACTAGGAACTCTATGCTATGGAGTTGCACACGCATTAAAAACAGGCTCACTTTTTTTTACATGTCCGCTAACCGACTGCTTCAAAAGATAACAGACAAAGATTACATTTTGCAGTCAAGTATCACTAATCTCTTGGCAAACATGCATGGTACAAAAGAATAATGGTTGTGACACCACACTGATGTACGTTGTATGGTAAGGAACCCAGGCCCACCAACAAGGTTTGTTACTTTAAGTTGTGCAGAATACGCATGGGATGACTTGCACAACTTCTTATACATTGCAAACCAAATTAAAGAGGGAATATATATAAAAACTCCAGGAGAACTCTTTTTGCTTGACCCTGTCAGTGTATCAAGGTACTTTTACCATTGCTTCATTGCATTGCTGCTTCATCTGCAATAAAACTACCCCTCCACTCAGAGAAGTGGAAAACTTTTTTGAAAAATATCAATCCAGAGAAGTACCACACATCCACATACCTTTGTGGATACAAATTGCACCCGAATTTGACCATGACAGTGAAGCCACTGTTTTACAGTTCATTCAAAAATACAATACCTGCGACAACCTTTCAGAAGCGACACATAGTGACCTATGTACACAAATCGTAGGCTTCCAAAAACATAAGTGTGGCAAATACTGCAGCTGTAGATATAAAAGCAAAGGTAAATACTATATCAAATGTCACTTTGGCTTCCTTAGACCAGTTTGCAAAAAAGGACATTGCCTAAAAAAACATACAGCATTAAAAGGGATAAACATACCAGTACATCAATGATTACACTGCAGTCTTTGCCCTCTTTTGGAAAAACATAGACATACAATACATTGCAGCCAATTCCACTGCACTTGAAAGATATGTCACAGCCAATCTCACCAAAGCTGAGAAAACAGAGCTAAAGGATCTCTGGGATTACAAATCGTCTGAACAAAACACTGTCATAAAAATGTTACAGCTTCGGTATAAAAATGCTCTCCCATAGAGAATGCGGGTGCTATGAAGCTGCAGAACATTTAACAGGCCAAACCTTGGTCCAGCGACATCCTGAAAAAGAGTACTACAGTCCTACCAAGAGATAGAAACAATAAACACAAATGATCCCAAAAGCCAGGACATTTAAAAAAAACTATTTAATTCACATATACTACCCAAGCAGAAGTACTGCTTTGGAAAACATGTGCCTGTATGATATAGCCCAAAACTACTCCTACAAAAACAATGTCACACCATATGAAATAACTAGCAAATATTCAGTGTCAACTTGTGAAGGAAGCCTTGTGAAACTTACCAAACCAAGCGTAATTAATCATATAAAGTTATCATTTAAATCTCTGCAACATAGAGAACTTTATTATATGCCCCTACTGTAACTTTTTAAACCGTGTAAAAAGAGAAGACAAATTATTAGGTGAACATGGGGGTCATTACGACCCTGGAGGTAGCCATGCCGCTATTTGCAGCATGGCTACCCCCATTTCGGTTACCGGGTCCGGATTCCTGGAATGGGGAAATACCGGGCCATTCCAACCTTGGAGGGCCCGGTATTTCCCCATTCCAGGAACCCAGACCCTGTACATCCCCATTGGTGCCCATATAATGTAGCTGCCTTGGTCTCTACGGTGTAACCTTGAGAATCAAATCCAGTTGTTGACCCTGACAGCATGACAGGAATCGGGCAATGCCTCCAGCATACTGAGTCATCTTCACAGATTTTTTGTTGACATGAGCGCGGCCGGTGACCGACTCTGAAAATCTAAGACCCAAATAATCAAATTCTTTAACTATGCAGATATCACCATTGCAGATCATGAGGCACATTTTCACTGATCTTCTCCTACCCCCGTACTCCGTTACTGCAGGTTTCAAGGTATTGATTTTTAATCCCAAGTTATTCATAAAGTTTGCATAAGCATTTATCAAAATCTGAAGGGCCCTTGGGGCCCTGGCTATCAGCACTGTGCCATCCGCATAAGCTAGGACCAGAAAGGCCTTGCTCCGCAAACTCGGGTAGTCCAACGCTGTATCCACCAGGGCTTTCAGAAGACCATTAATGCAAAGTGTGAACAGAATTGGGGCCAAAACACACCCCTGGTGAACCCCACTCCCCACATCGAACCACACAGTGCAATGACGCCCTGAACCACTGCACACGCCTGATTCTCCCTGTGGAGTTCTCTGAGTACACTGACGATGTTCTTCGGGCAGCCCATAGACTGGAGCACGTCCCACAGTTTTGATCTATCCACCTTGTCGAAGGCCATGCTCAGGTTCATAAGCGCCAAATACACTGCCTTCCCCCTGAAAAAGTCAGAGTTGGTAATTAACAAATACATATTCAGTCCATGTTCCATGGTGCCCACACAAGGCCGGAAACCAAGCTGGATGTCAGTCAGCCCAGCACCCTGCCTTAGACAGGTCTCTATGTGTCCCAAAAGCGCCCTCCGAAATATCCTTGGCTGGGGCCTCCCTCTGCAACAGCCTCCCTGTCTCTCTGAAACATGTTGAGAACCATATTCGGTCCTGGAAGCTCCTCAAGACATTCCTATTTGCTTCTGCCTTCTCTCTTCCTCTCCCCGGCTGATCCGTTGGCTTTGGCACCAGGCATCTGGTTACCCTCTGATTTCTGGCCCAGATCCCCGACCACCCAGATACCCTCCTGCACTGCCTCTCAGCAACCCTTGCACTTGGGTCTGTATCTGTTACCCTACAGTACCCTTCCTACACTTATATAGACACCCGCTTCTACACCTTATTCTTGCACTTACCACCTGCTGCCCGCACTACCTCTTCATTGTTCTATCATGTGTTCAGCACTTTCCACTCTTCCCCTGCCCCTCACACTTCCCCCCTCTCTCTCCCCTGCACTTGCACTGTCTCAATGTCACTGGGCCTAGTAAGATCATTGTTTTGTCTTCCCTTGTTCCCCTCCCTTGCCTTGTCACGCTCTGAAACACTTGTGTATGAGTGCGATACAAATAAAATATCATATCACATCATCTTGATCGAAGTGTCAAATAGGGAGATCGATCTGTACGATATTGGAATAACTGGGTCCTCTTTTTTAAAAATAGGGAAGATAATGGCAGACTTCCAGGAGGGTGGAAAATGGCCGGAAGCCAAACAGGCATTAAATGCTATGGTCAACACGGACACCCATAGGTCAATCTGGTCCCGAAACAAATCCGAAGGAATAGCATCAGGGCCAGGGTCCTTATTGCGTGCCTGTGAATTTATGGCTGAAGCAACATCCTCCAGCCTAAAGCGCAAAGTGGTGCAGTTCCCCTTAGGATCCACCAGAGATTATCCTGCTCCATAGAAGGAAGCAAAATGATCCACCCACACATCTACTTCCACATGAGTAGCCCTGGTTCTTTCCTTACGGTCATAGGCCGTGCCCCCATACACAAATTCCCAGAATGCTTTAGTATCACTCGACCTAGAGGCCTCCAGAATTTCTTCCCAAGCTGTTATTTCAAGTGCTAGTTTCCTCTTTTCCAACACTGCCCGATAGCTAGCTCTTGCCTGAATTATCTCCCCATAATAACTACCAGAAGTTTCAATACTGTTAGGAGGACTTTTTTTGGCCAGAATGCAGGAGTCGTCAAACCACCCCCTCCTGCTTGAACTCCCCTTCCGTGTGTGCTGCATCATGAAACCCTTTGTGAGTGCCTCCAGTATATTAAAGAAATGCTCCACCAACCACTCTGGGTTAACTCTACCATCTAGGAAGCACTGCATATCCACCATTCTATCAGCCAGAACATCAAGATGCAAATCCCTTTTCCAAATGTTTCCCCAGTTAATTCTCCTTATGGACACATCTTGCAAGTTTACCACACAAGAGTGAGCGTCTGGCTGGCTGGCCTGCCGCGCCCTCCATTCCCCTAAGTTTCAAAGCAAATGGGTTATGATAGCTACTCAGTTACAGCCTGACTTCAACAGCCGCTATCCTCTACTACAGTCCCACCGAGACACAAAGATAATCTGTAGTGGGCGAGCCCAGGAGATTATTAAAAGTCTGGTTGCCCGGAATATCAGGCGCTATGCGACCCTTTACGGAACGCATCCGCCATTGGTTTAAGCAAAGGAAAAATTGCAAACCATTCCCACACACCCGAGTGTTTTTCATTTACGGGTTGGTGATATGTAGGTGTAAGTCCTCCTGGAGGTCGAGCAACTCACCCAAAGGGCTCATTCCCATTCTGCTGTTAAAATCTCCACCCGAAATAAGATTGGCACGTCTATTCCCCTGATTCCAGACTTGTTCATCAATAAATGCCTTCAGTTTTTCCAGTTTGTTAACAACAGCCTTATGGTGACAGTTATAAAAAATGGAGGATTGCTACTGGATCCCCCCCCGAGAGGATAGGATTTGCAGCATCTGTAAGAAGTCCACTTTATATCCACTTTCACCTTGCAGTTCAATGAGGCCTTAACCAGTATTGCCAATCCCCCATGGCATCTGCCTCTACCATGTTTCTTAGCCGGGATCCCGTAAGAAACAAAACCATCGAGAAGGGGTGTTTCTTGTGCCCACATCTCCTGCAAAAGGATTAATTCATAGGCATTCAGAAACATTACAATATCTTCCTTCACAAATTTCTCTCTAGCCCTCCCTATATTCCATGAGAGCAGACCCATCACCAAGGGTGCATTCAATTGCCCGCCCAGGCTTTTTCCAAGCTCACTGCTCACAACATCCCCCCGCACTCCACTTTCCCCACACACTGTTACAATCGTAACCAGGGCAGTTATGGAAGGGGAAGAAACTGTCTGTCAGTCTATTGCTTCTTTAGACTAGAGAGGCAAAAACCGAATGGAAATTACAGCACCCAGGCCAGTTACAGCATTCATTTTTTTCTCATATGCGGAGGACACCCACATTTTGTTTCATCTGAATGCCTCTTCCACTAATCCTCTATGTCAGTTTAAAAATGGCATTTGGACAGTTTCTGAATGAATGTCATCCAACTGGCTAAAACTCAACGGTGATAAGACTGAGGTATTACTGGTCAGATCTGCTTGTGCCAGCTCTGCCTGGCCTTTCAACTATTGGCCCTCTTGCCTTGGCCCTTGCCCTGCACCTATTACGACAGTAAAAAGTCTGGCCATAAAAATTATGTCATCAGGTTCTAGGCTTGCCCAGGTGTCTACCATTTATCAAACTGGTTTTGCTAAACTTAAAACACTAAAAAATATTCTCCCCTTTCTTCTACTCGAATCTACTCTAAATTTGTCACTGCCTCCATTATGGGCTCCATTGACTACTGCAATGGCATCTTTCTGGGTCAGCTGGAATTTATGATTCAGCAGCTTCAAACTTTGCAGAATTCAGCAGCCCGTTTGGCCCTGAAGTCTCCTCGACTGGCTCACTTCTCAGGTACTCCTGAGACAGCTTCACTGGCTTCCTGTACAAAGCCACGTTAAATGTAAGGTTCTATGCATTGTGTATCATGCAATACGTGGAGAGGGAGCGGAATTTCTGCTATCTAAATTGATTCCATATCAGCCCTGCCAAGCTCTTCGGTCAGCTAATCTCTCCTTGTTCTGCATCCTACGAGTCCACTTATCAAGGGCTAGGGGACATTTGTTTGATTTGCTTGCTCCTACCATATGGAATGCGGTTCTGGTTGAGATCAGGTCTATTCCAAACTTTCTTGCCTTTCGCAAGCTATTGAAGACTTTCTTATTTTAGTGCTCATGATGACTTTATCCTCTTTCTTCCTCAAGTTAGCACCTTGATGCCCTTACCAGTCTTTGTTTGCGCTTTATTAAATTTCCGTACAATACAATACAATACAGGTGAGCCACCCTCTTGTCATTCATTCCCGACTAGCCGTACCAGCACCAATCCTTGTCCACACATTCTGGATTGAGCGGGAATTATGTTATAGAGGTCTACCCTTAGGGGCACCCCGACTCTGTCCCTGATTCTGTGCCATCTCCCTTGGGACATTCATCTGTTTCACAACTCTCCCCAAGGACGAACAGAAAAAACCCAGTGAGACTAATCTGCTAAAGTGTTTGGCTATTTGGTTTCAGCCCTCTGGACAGATTAGAGTGGGTCAGGTAGTCGACAATTAGTGTATCCAAAAAGGAGATTACAATACAGTCTCCCTCTTTTTCAATGTGGGCCGATCCACCTAACCATCCTAGCCATCAAAACAAGAGTAGGGTCAATACTAGGGCCCATGAGATTCACAATAATCCAATGGCTAGCCTTTTTCATAAGGGACATGGTGGATTCAAACCAGCCATCTGGCAGCCCTGGGACTCCCATTATTACCCCCACTAGTGGTGCCACAGCAGGCGGTAGGTTTAGTGCGCTCCCTGCATACATACCCCGCTCTCTTGGAAGCTTTTGCTCTCCTGGTTCCTCAACCCGGGGACCCTTATCCACTCCCGCTGCAGACACTATTCCAACACCTTGTCCCCTGGCAGGGGCCAAAGAACTGTGACCAGACAGGCCCTCCCTGCCACATTGTGGGGCTCCAAGCCAGAGTCTCAACCCCCATCCCCCATTTCAGGATCCAGCTCCTCAACAATCACTGGGGTTACCTTACCACTAGCCACCCAGTCTGTTTGGATTATATTCCTCAAGTTTCCTATTTAGGTCCCTAATAGAATCGTCCAAGATGGCGAGGGTACTCAGAACCCCACTCTTGAAGGACTGGAGCTGCTCATGGAGTACCTGGAGGTTAGCTTCCCCCCTGCCCCTGCAAGCAGGTTCCACACTTCTCCTGGGTGGCCTTAGTCCGATTAGCAAGCAAAAGGTATAGGAGGTTAAGTTTTTCATCCAATAAGGCTTCTAGCCAGGACTTATCATCTTCACGACCCGAGTCCTGTGCTGGCAATCTTCCCGTGCCATTACGGGTCAGTACAGAAACATCCGTACCCTCCCTGGATACCTCCAATGGCCCCTCCCCTTCCATGTTTTCAACCACTGGACCAGTTGTGGATTTTGACCTTGTAGCTGTAAAAATGATAAAACTCTGCTCCTGTATGTAAGTGGTGAAGCTGGTTCAGATAATACGTTCTTAATTACAATAACCAGAAAATGTCTACAAGACTTAATGAACAACAACCTTTTACCGGTTGTAAAAGCCCCCACAGGTTTTGCTGCCTACAACATAGGGGGTGTACCTTTACACTAACTACTGCTCCTCCTAGTCCTCCCAGTAGAAGACCAGAACAAATTAGAATACTACAAATTATCAGTAGAAGCTGCTACTGAAGAAAGCAGAATTCTGAAACAAAGGAAAGTGCTCCTGATATATGAAATAAGCATGGTTTCCAAACTCATGTTGGCTTTAATTCAACTCAGAATGCAAGAAGTCTTAAAAATCAACTATGAAGAACTACTTGGAGGACAACACGTTATTGTTTTCAGAGAACTCCTATTGATTGATATTTTATTTGTATTGCGCTCGTACACAAGTGTTTCAGAGCGTGACGAGGCAAGGCTAGGGAACAAGGGAGAACAAAACAACGATTTTACTAAGCCCAGTGAAATTGAGAACGCGCAAGTGCATGGTAGAAAGAAGGAGGGAGAAGTGGAAAGTGCTGAACAAAAGGAATACAAATAAATAAAACATAAATAGATAAATAATAAAAGCAGCAAACATTGGTAGTGCAGCCAGCAAGTGACAAGTAATATATTTAAAGCAGTAGACAGGGTGTGTCAAATAACTGCAGAAAAACAGGGGCAGGGGATGTAGGGTTACAGATACAGACCCCAGTGCAAGGGATTGCCAGGAGGCAGTGCTGGAGGATGGCAGGGTGAGCAGGTACCTGGGCCCGAAGTCAGAGGGTGACCAGGTGCACGTTGCAGAGACAAACAGATCAGCAGGGGAGAGGAGGAGAGAAGGCAGAAGCAAAGAGGAAAGTCTTGAGGTGCTTCTGGAACCTGAAATGGTTCTCCTCATGTTTCAGAGTGGCATGAAGGCCGTTCCTGAAGGAGGCCCCAGCCGAAGACAGAGATCTACCCCCTGCTTGTTTCATTGAAAAACGATTGACCCTGAGAGAGTTAGAGGTGGAGGAGCAAAGAGCTCGGGAGGGAAGGTATTTATGGAGGGAGAGCTGAAGGTACTTTGGGCTCAGGCCACAGAAAGCCTTGTGGATAATGCAAAAGGACTTGAATTTGGTCCTTCCAGCCACTGGGAGCCAGTGGAGAGATTTCAGGGCTGGAGAAATACAGTTCCAGGGCTTGAGGCAAAGGACAAGTCTTGTAGTCCTGTTCTGTATGAGTTGTAAATGGCAGAGAGTAGAAGCAGGTATATTTAGAAAGCGGCTGTTGCAATAATCTAACCTAGAGAGGACCAGGGCTCGAGAGACAGTGAGCTTCAGGGGGAAGGAGAGGAAAGGCAGAATACCCCTTTGATGATGCAGTAGGAAGTTAGACTTTTTAGAGACATCAGAGATGTGGGCAGAGAAGGAAAGTGTGAAGTTCACACCACGGTTCTTAGCCTCACAGGTGGGGGTAGGAGGAGGGCCAAGGTAGACGGCCAAAGAGTGACAGGAAAGGAGGGTTAAGGTGTGCCGATGAGGAGGATCTCTGTCATGCTGGCATTCAGGCAGAGGTCATTGGCGGCACACCAATCGTAAATGGCAGATAGGCAGTCAGAGATGAGAGAAGGAGAAGAAGTGGATGAGGGAAGCCTGGAAATGAGGGAAGCCTGGAAACAAGTGTAATCAGCATAGCACTGAAAATTGGAGCAGAAAAAGGCAATGCGGTGGGCGAGAGTTGCCAGTATTGGTTGAAAAGCCAGGCTGAGAGGTTATACCCCTGTGGAAAACCACAATTAGAAATGGAGAGAGATGAAAGGAAGTTAATACCAGTAAAAGGTCAACCTATTTTCAAAACATTAGGACACAAACAATGCAGTAACACCTCGGCAGCATTGGAAATGTAAATCTCGGGCAACATTTTCGCTATAGAGAACTAACTCAAAACATGCATCAGTCTGCAGATCTCACCTATGCCATCCTAAATACTAGACTAATCCATGAGCTATATGGGCAAAGCACATCGGTTCCTAATGTCATGGAACAATTAATTCAACAAAATGTAAAATGCATGTCCTTAATGCCAACCCTTGCAAGCTGCAGTCAATTCAACAATACAATGTTGCAAAATTAAATTCAACCCATACTGCATATCAGCTCCACAGACAAACTAAAAGTGCATGGCATGACACTCCCTATGTGTCAACCAGCAACAGCACAACAAAATAGCTTAGAAAAATGTATCCCAGAGTTGGCCAAGAAGAAGGTTTGGAGAACAGACTGGATCAATACATGCAATCTAAGATCTAAATCGAAAATGAACGAGGCTCCTGGAGAAGCCAAAGCATAGGGCCAGCTCCAAGCCTATTTAACTTGTTTTCCAGAGCAATACAAGAGTGCCTTATACTTGCACTTTAGGCTTAATGTATTGGCAACTAAGGAACGTTTAAGCACCTGGTCCCAGTTTGCCAATTTGAACCCGACATGTCATTTTTGCAGAGCAAACAAGGAGACTCTAAAACACTTCACGATGTCTTGTCCTGTGTTTCAACAGCATAGAATAAACATTTTTGGTCCAGTTATTAACAAATACCAAATACTGACTAGTGATGATTGGTGGAGAGCCTTGTTTGACGGGTCAAACAGAGCAATGTTATATGCTTTAGTTGCCTTTCTCCGAGTCCTAAAAGAACACTAAGATGCTGAAAAAGTAAACCTAAAGTTGAGCTAAAGAGTGGGTCTGCACTTCTTTGTTGTATGATAATTTGAAATGACATTTATTGCAAATCAGCTGCAGAATGATGATCAGATGAGGGAGAGCTGTAGAATGTGGAAATATGTTTTTTCTGTCTCACTTCGGTGTCCTGTTTTTAAAGCTTTGAATAAACCAATAAAAATAAAAAAATAAAAAATGTATCTTCAACACATGAAGATTAGAAAAAGTATTAACATTGTGTCTAAACTGCAGAGTAATTCTAAAATGTAACCTTGACGTAGAACAAGTCAATGGAGCAATTGGTACAGTTGTTGGCTTCCAAACATATCCACATGACAACAACATTCAGTTTATCATCATCCACTTTGACAAATTTGCAGAAGTTAAAGAAAAATCAGCCGCACAATAGCACTTTTCCTAATTTTCAACAACATGTACATACACAGAGACCAATTCTCTCTATCTCTTACATATGATGTCACTAAACATAAACCGCAAGTTCAAACCCTAGATTACTCATTGATTGACATTGGCAGCACAGTTTTTAAAGAACGTATGAGTTATGTAACACTTTTGTGTCTGCGTACACTCAATGGTCTATTCATAGTTAACTTGGATGCAAACAAAGTCAACGCTGACATTCCTTGCATCTTAGAATACAACAGGCTATGTGCACTGTAAACCCTCCATTTAGATATATACCCCGTACCTCAAAAAAGAAAACCTTTAAAAAGAGAATTAATACAAACATAACCTATAACAGATCTCCCAACAATACTGCTAAAGAAACAAAGACCAACTGCTGCTCCATCAAATAGTACAACCATAAAACTGTTTAGTTCAAAATCAACTGCACATTCATCAGAAGACAGCGAGACACATGTCTCTTCTCATAAAACAACTGCAGGTTCATCAAAGGATGAAGAGGCACAACTCTCTGGTCCAATGAAATTCTGCAGAACTGGAGTAAATTGCTGTGCAAATGTAGCAATCAATCTTCTATTCTATTTGCCACCAATTATTCACAACATTTACTTAAACAGCTCGGACCAGTTGTTTTTGCAAATGCTCATCCTTCATAGGAATGCCACAAATAATCCTCACAGTGGGTATAAGGCAAGAATTGGACTACTGTACAGAAATGGTAAGATTCACCATAAACACACAGGAAGATCCATCCTCAAGAATTTCTAATGTACTTACTACAAGTATTGGAAATCAAAATCATCCCTATTAATGAAATCTTCCAGATTTCATATACATGGAAACACACCGGCACACTCTACAACCATGTTTCGCAAGAGCAAATCCCTAATGAACGATTTGTGTATGTATCCATATCAAATTCTGAATCCATTCCATTTCACCAGCTTCTGCAGAATGCAAATCATAGCATAATATGCCCGTTTTGTAATTCAGACAATCATTGCAACATACAAATAAACTCACACGGCCAATATGTAATACTAATGCTTCTAAGCTACAATGCAGAAGGTACCAAAACAATTGTAAGCTTATTAGCTTCACACTCGGCCAAGTATCTCTTGGAAAGAAAACCTTCATAACAGTGGGCATAATCTACTACACCGGTGCTACAACCACTTCATGCCACTATACTGCATATATCAAAACAAGAAGTGGTTGGTTTGAATGTAATGACTCCTCTGTCACTCCAAAACAGAGGTTACCACCAAATCTAAAAAATGCCTATATAATATTCCTTCAACCCAAATGTAGACACTTAACTGTAGCACAATGAACTGTTAGAATATGCCAATGGATATCTAACTGCATCCATACAACTACAATAGTACTTTTAAACGACAAGATTGTTAGAATATATCAACAGGTATCTAACTACTTCAAAAACACCCTTCATTGCAATATACTTGAAATATGCCATAACAGTTCTTGTTACTGCAATACTTCTTGCAAAATCCAATATAATTACAATACACCAATGTTACCACCAAATCAAAAGCCTACTTAATATTCCTTCACCCCAAATTTACTCACAAAACTATAGTACAATAAACAGTTATAATAGGCCAACTAGTATCTAACTACATCTAAAATACTACATAGTACTTTTAGAACCCAAGACAGAATAAGCCAAAAGGTATCTAACTATTTCTAAAATACTCTTCATTGATATGTACTTCAAATAGGCCATCACAGTTATTCTTACGGCAAACCTTCTTGTAAAGTACAATATGTTTAGGTTTATGTTTATTGAATTTATATAGCGCTTTAAGCCAAAGTGCTTTACAATATAACAACAGGTAAAAAGTGAGAGAAGGATATTTACAAACATGAACAGGTCATTAGAACAATAAGTAGAACTATTTACAAGGGGGGGGAATGGTAGAGGAGGGGGTAGGCGAAGGGAGTTACGGTGTAGGATTTGAGGTGGGGGGAGGGAGGAGGGGAGGGAAAGGGAAGGGGGAGTGATCTGGTGTCCTCATTGCCTTTAAGTAGTATTTGTTACTAATTTAAGGTCAGAGGGAAGGGGAGAGGTTGGGGGAAAGGATGGGGCAAGGGTAGGAGAGGAGGGGTAGGGAAGGAAAGTCAGGGGGAGTGTAGAAGATGAGCTTTCAGGGAGTGGCGGAAGGATGAGTAGGTAGGAGTGGAGCGGATAGAGAGCCAGAGGGAGTTCCAGTGTAGGGGGGCCAAGAGTTGGAAGGAGCGGAAGCGTTAGGAGGCACATGGGGCTGGGGGTACAGTGAGGAGGTAGAGGTTTGCTGAGCAGAGAGAGCGGGAGGGGGAGTAAAATGAGAGGAGGGAGGAAAGGTAGGGGGGCGCCAGGTCATGGAGAGATTTATAGACACGACAGAGGAATTGAAATTTCAGTTGTGAGAGGAAGGGGAGCCAGCCATGTTGAGAGAGAGAGGAAGAAATAGAGTCTTGAGGGCCACAGAGGAATAGAGTACGGATAGAGGAGTGATAGATGGATTTTAGGGGAGTTAGGTGAGAGACAGGGAGTCCAAAGAGGAGAGAGGAGCAGTAGAAGAGGCAGGAGAAAATAAGGGAGGAGATTAGGAGTTTGGAAGCATGGAATGTGAGAGAGATGCAGATCTTGCAGATGTTATAGAGGTGGTACCGACAAGCTCGAGAGGTTAGAGAGATGTGGTTGGAGAAGGAGAGAGAGGAGTTGAGGTGGAGGCTGAGATTGCGGGCATGGGAAGATATGGGGAGGTTGGAAGGTGGAAAGTGGATGAAGGGAGGGGGACAAGGGGAGAGAGTACTAGGAGGGAAGAAATGCACCTCAGTCTTGTCAGTGTTAAGGGAAAGAAAGTGGGATGACATCCAATCTTTTATTACCGTGAGGCAGGAAGAAAGAGTGAGGTGGAGATCAGATGTGAAAGAAGAGAAGGAAAGAAAGAGTTGGGTGTCATCTGCATAGAAGTGGTGGGAAATGCCAAAAGAAGAAATGACTGGAGAGAGAAGGGAGGTATTGAGAGAGAAAAGAAAGGGTCCCAGCATGGAACCCTACTTTGAATACGCCCTTAATTACAACAAACTTCAAACAAACATACTATCACACTTACACTCACATAATTATAATTGTTTGTTAAAATCCTCTATAGATATTTTTCCCAATGACCCAATGATTATTTCATGTCAATACAACAGTGTAGCACACACTAATGTTGTACCAAACATAGTACATAGAATGTACTGTTCATGGGTGTCAAAAAAGTAAACGTATATGTATATGTAAAATTGTATTGCAATTAAAGCTTTCAAAATATCCTGCTTCACAACAAATACACTGTTTTTTCATAGAAAAAAACCCCAGAAATTCCAGCTTTATTACTGTATGCAGCTAAGTAACCATACCAAGTATTATCTTATGTTTTATCTTAATGAAGAAACAAATACATATTCCATAAGCATTATCCGCAATTGTACTACAATCATGCATGCCATATACACTTCAATTATATAATTCTGCCATATTACAAATACTGTATACTCCCCCCACCAGTATCTATAATTACTATACACATATTACTATACTATGTGTTTCCAGTGGCCAGATTCACAATCAAATGAAACCACATAACAAATATGTACAATATACCTTCAAATACCATGACTCGCCCTGACCCCCCTGCAGTCCAAATGATGTCCGCAGACACTAACATTGCCTGTGGACTCAGCGGCACCTGCACACCTTTTTTTCACCTACAAAAAAGGTCCAGGTCAACTGTATTCCACTCCCCCACCATTTCCAGACCCTTTTGCAGCCACCAAAGAACCCCAAATATGTTTTCCAGAATGTTTTTTCACTGTGCTGTTTGCGGTCAGTGGTGATGTCTGTGCACTCGATGGCACCTGCAAACCCTTCTTTCACCTATGAAAACAGCTGCATGTCAACTTGTTTCCACTCCCCCACCCTTTCCAGACTCCAGACCCTCTTTCAGCCACCAAATAATCCCAAATGTATTTTCCATACTTTTTCCTCACCACTCTAACCGGCTGTTCAACGTGGATACCACATGGCGAACGTTCCCAAAAATATGACGCAGCTCACGTTTTTCACCATCCAATCAATTAATTGGCGCGTCCGATGTCCGCATCCGCTGATTGGCCAAGAGGTGTCCGATTCAAGAAATGAGTCCACGGACCGGACATAGATGTCACTAATTATTTGTACTTACTTTTTGCCAATTCTTTTTAAAACTACTTGACAGATTTACACCAAATTTACAAAAGTACTTTTGGGACCAAGCTGCTGTTCCTAGAACAAATTTGGTAACAATCCATCCAGCAGTTTGGGGTGTAGGTGCAGGCAAAAGGCAAAATTAAATGTCCATTGCGTCTATGAGCATTTCAAAACATTTTGGGATCGCCTATACCTTTGCCCCCCTAGACAAAACTGCACCATACTTTGTAATATCATTCTGAAAGGGGCCATATACTTTTAATGCAAAGTTTGGTGAGGATTCATCCGGGTGAGGTGGGCAAAGTTATAAGCCACCCAAAAAGTGCTCTTTCTATGAGTTGAGCAACTTAACCTTAGCTACAGGGCCGCTACCGCAGGCCCAGTAATATATCTTTTAAAGATAGAGGGGGGGGGACAATTCACTATGCAAACTAACTTTTGCTGGCATAGCTTACAGTAATTCACTAATAGGATTCACAACATTTTTAATTGGAGGCCACCAGACTTAGTGATTTGGAGGATTTTCCTCCTTAGTAGCTCCGCAATGATCTTCCTCTGTTTACGTTTTTGTGTAACAGACTTGAAAGGGTTGTGCCAGGAGGTGTGGTCTAACTGTTGAGGGCATGTCAGATGTGTATTAAGGTGTGCATAGCATGCAAACCACCAAGGTGTATGTTTACTAAAATGTATTTAAATCATGGTGTAAGTATATTGTGTGAAGTGTGAAAGTTGATATTTGAGGGTGGAAGTGAGTGGGATGGATGATGAAAGCGCACAGGTGTGTGGGAAACATGTTTGTGTGTGTGAGAACAAAAGAATTGAACATTTTAGTATTATTTTTTTTATATCTGCGTTTTCTTGCATTGGTGTAATTTTTGCTTCTGGAAATTAGACTGGCTGTTTTGTGGTATAAGAGATTTTTTGGGGTAAATCAGGAAGATGTTACACTGGATTTTGAGCAAAGTGTACGTTTCATATGATTTCACTGTTTGATTTAGTGAATACCATTTTTTGTGCATAACTTACCTCATACTTAGTTAAAAACATTTTTGTGTAACTTATTCAATAAGTCTAGTTAGTTGCCTATATATAAATAATGTTTAAAAATAATTCAATTAAGTTCCTTTCAAATTGCAAAAAAAACATTAAAATACACAGGAATATTTAACATTATGTAATATAATGTTTCTGGATCTTTAGAAACGTTCATACCATTTCTAAAGCGTATATAATTTATAAAGAAACAGTGCTTCAAACAATAAAATTGCCAAAAAAAGATATAAATCAAAGAAATGTTATACATAATATATTAAAATCAATGTTTAGAAGCTCTTAGATTATTTTTTAATATATCACTACATTTATATTCGCAAAAAAATAGTGAAATCAAACTCAAGTAAAACACCTTTTGTAATAAAAACATTACAATGCATAGAAGCATTAAATATATAACACATTTTATATTGCTAGGATTTTTAGAAGCTTTAAAACTAATTAAAACATGTATAAACTGTGTTCAAGTTTCTAGTGAAGTCACTGATGATGTCATAAGTGATGTGAAAATTAAGTCACATGTGCTCATGGGATGCACAATAAGGGGGCTCAGCATTATGGTCGCATTACGTCCAACGCCTGCCTAATTTCAAGGGTTTGTTGTGTTAATCTGGCATTTTAATGTCTCCTGAACTGAAGAATTATTTTTCATGAATTTCAAGGATTGTGTTTCATTGAGATCAATCCCTATGTCTTGATTAAGGTTTTGTCAATGAATTTCAATTGTTTGGTGATCCTATCTATCCTTCCCTCTTTATAAATACATCAATTTCTCCTGAGTTTATTTGTGAAGATATCTCTGTCAACACTGCACGTTTAAACTATACAAAAGCATGTTTGCAGTTTTATCTTTTGTCCTTAGCAGAAAGTTCACATTTTCTAAGTTTTCTTCCATCGATGGCCACCTGAGGGAGACATTTCAGAAGTGCTAGACGTCATGCCACCTTAAATATGAGCCTCAATATCCCCTCTCCTATTTGTAATGTTTAAATAATGCAACCCCATGAATTTTCCTCTTTGTACCCTGATTTTTTTTCTCTTAAAGTAAAATACCATAATTTTAAAGGGCAGAAATTTGCTTCTGAAATAAAGCCTGTTTCCTAGCAGTAAGCAATGCATCGTGAGAGAAAAAGTGCAGAGGGGACCTGGCCTAGCAGTTCAGGCTGTGCTGCTACCTTCGGTGGCGGCAGCTGCTGACTGATTTGCGCATGGCTGGTCCCCTTTTGCAATGGCGCAGACAGGCTAAAAAACGGTGGTGTGGAAGGTTGCCTAGAGCAATTGCCAGTGGTTTAGATTCATTCGAAACCTTCCACCCATCACTTTTGTGGTCAGTTTGTTTCTCCTTGTGAGAGAGGGTATGCCCAGACGTGGGTCCCTTGCTCGCTGCACCACAGGGAACCAGGCTGCACCTCACTGAGGAGGTCCAACAAGGCCGAAACATGTCTGGGGTTGCTTGGTTTTCTGTGCAGAGGGGACCTTCCACCCATCACTTTTGCGTGCCAGTGGCACCTCATTCTTTACTGAAACAAAAAATAAAAATCACTTCACAGATATTCACCAAACCAAAAGAGGAACGTTTGCTTCTTTTGAAATAGACGTGATAAATAAAATCCACCAAGAGGTTTATGCTGTGCAGCCCCCTAAAAATTGCACATTTTCTCAATGGGAAAACCAATGCAAAAGGTAAGCAATAACCCTTTTTTTATATTTTATATCCTGTGAACCATTGGACTGATTTTTCAGGGGTCAGGACACACATGTTTAATATGAGTTTTTCATAACTGTTACTCCTGGAAGTGTTTGGCCTTATTTTAAGGGTGAGCAAACTGATTAAGGCAAAATTGGAACCGTATGAATTTTGGGGTGGTTACAGTGCCGTGAAAAAGTTACACTTTTCGGACATACGAAAAAGGAGGTTCAACAGAATGTATACATACATAGTTCATCATAGAAGTTCACAGGGCTCATAGTAACCCAAATTTTGGATGGTTTACATTTTTCCAAAACCAGCTCTCTCAGCCCAAAAATAAGGCCAATCGCTTCCAGGTCCATAAATTATGAAATATTCAAATTCGAAATTAAACCCAAACATTCAGAGCTAGGAATCGTCTTTGTAAAGAGGATATTCAGATTAAGCTCAGCATTTTGGGAGATTATTATTCTACTCTATTTGCTGGGGAATCCTTGGCAACAACCCAATAGGCCATTATTTCGACAGCCTGAGACTCCCAAATGTAACGCTGCCTGAGGCAAATTAACTATAGAGAACTGCGGTCTATATATGCACACCACTTTACATGAGAATTAGAGAGTGAGTTAGGTTGTACAACAACTTTGGGTGCAGTAGAGGAATTCAGAGTCTGTCACAGGGTCTAAACATTTGGGACACTGCGTCCCCTGCACACCATATAAACTAAAAAACACTCAAAAGTGTATGCATTCAAAAAAATAATATAATCATTGTACAAATGAATACAAAGTTAATTCATATTCAAAAACAGTTTAACACCTGCAACTGGTGAGGTGAGTCTTGCTGTGACAGGTTTTTGAGGCTCAACGCTTTTCGGCACAAATACCCCTTCTTCAGGAGAAAATAATTCTGTAAAGATTTATACAAAAAGAACCAATGAAAAATATGTTCTAAAGAGAATTCATCACAATGCATCAGACAGAATCAGAGATGTCAATGTCCCAATTCATATATTTTACATACTGTTGTTACCGATCTACCCAATCATTTCCATCATAGTAAATCGTCCATTATCAAGGATCTACCTAGCACTATTCAAAAATTACAATATTTTAACCCTTGGTATCTGGTGTGAGTACTAGTAGACCCCCCCCCCGCCCCAGTGGGGGCTATTCTAATTGTTTTAGGTATTTTCAACCTCCCTCTGAGTCTTAATGATGGTCCATGTCTGAGTTCTAAATGTAAGTTAAGAATGAAACAAGTTATATTCCTAAACGGGTACCACTTCCTTAGCTCAATAATAAATTACTATTCTCCCGGCCCTCTCTGCATATCCGAAAGAAAGTCAGGTATGGAACAAAAATAAGGGGGGGGTGTTGTACTAATGTGTACCGAACATGGATTTTCACACACTTTAACCCTTGAATAACGAAAAGTTAGATCATACCTGAATGAGGTCCATTATACATTGGTGAACCTTCCCTACACTTTCTAAATGTCCAGTTGACCATTGTGAACTCTAGGATCCACAGATCATTATACCATAAACCAACAGATGTCAATAATCTGTTACACTTTGCCAGTTTTCATCCGTAAACCATGATGGAAAATCTTCCATATAGCCAGACTTTACGCCTAAAGAGAATCATCTCCGATCCAGACATTTTTTCAAGTGAATGCACAACATTATCTCAGAGATTTACTAACAGAGGTTACCCAGAGAAAGTGATATAAGACACACAGGAAAGGGTCACTCTGATTCCGAGAGAGCAATTACTTACTCCCAAACCTAAAAAAGGTACTCGAGAAGGGGTTTTCACATTAAGATGATCTTTCAAAAAAACTGGTCAATTCTACACCACGACCCTGTTCTCTTGAAACCTTTTCCTAAACCACCTATGATGGTGTAAAATGTGGTCCCAATCTTCAGGACAAATTGGTTAAAGCAGAAAGGGCACCCAGAGCACAACAAACGTGAATGTCTTCTAAAAACAAAGCGCACGTTTCCCTGCTTATCATGCAGTCAATGCACTAACATTGTTAAAGGGAATTACATTATGCACCCACACACTGGTAAAAAGATTAAATTGAAAGATGTTGCTATCTGTAGGACTACAGGGATTATTTACAGTATTAAAAGCCCTATGGGCTTCTGTATATAGGTCAAACAGCACGGTCCGGCCATGAACGCTGGACTGAACACAAGTCCAATATTCACTGTAACAATGTTAAATCCCCGGTAGCAAGACACTTTTGAGCACTTAGACACTACATTGCACAAATCCAATTCAACATCTTGGAAGTAGTGAGAAAACCATCAAGGGGCAGAGACTATAACAGACTACTTACACAAAGAGAAATGTTCTGGATTGATCTGCTGGACACTCTGCATCCAAAAGGTTTAAAAGAGGACTTCTCATTTAACTGTTTTGTATAGTAATACCAGTCTTTCTAACACTTCGATACATTTTGGGACTTGATGAGATCTAGGATTCATCACTCTATCCCTTGAGCCTATCTGATCATTTCTAACCCTTTGTTAGGGAGAATCACCTGCAGTACCCTTGGGGACCACTACAGGCTACAAATGCAAGCACAATTTCACTTTTGGTACAAGCCTGTACTACACAGTAAAGTGGTAGTGATGGCTGAGCAGCCAGACTTAACTCAAGAGTTTTAAGTGAGCAAGTTACACAAAGGACCAACAAATACAGTGATTCAAAAATACACTTACTCAAGGTTTCTTGGTAGAAGAATATACATTTATTTACTCAGTCAGTTAGAAAACATTACTCTAGCATAAGCAGCTCAATATCACACAGTAATACACCACAAAAATCCAACCGGTAAGTAAATGAACAAGTTTAGCTCCAAAATGAAGTGGGAGCAAAATGGCACTTCAGATACTTAATAAAGGAGGGAAAAGACAAGGTTATAAGAATAAACAGCCCAAATACATTCATACTCAGTGCAAAGGGTTTCAGTTAAATACAACCAGCAATTCGCCTCAATAAGCCTGGGCCAAAGTCAATGGTTCAGAGTCTTTTGTATAGGATAGCACAGTTCTGGTATCTAACAGTTAAGTCTTTGCCATAGATTTTTAAAGGCTTTGGCTAGGTGAAAAGTTTGACGAATGTTAAGGGAAGGACAAGCCTTCGTAGTTAAGGAAAGTTTCACGCACTTTCTCGATGGGCAAAAAGATTTCTGGACTGTGTTTGCACAGTACCTTGTAAATTAAGAAAGCTGTAGCTGAGGCAGTTGTTCCTGGCAGTTTGAGCAGATCTCCCTGTTCCTGAGCTTCAGTCGTGGGGACAAGAAGGAGGGTGTCAGGAGGTTCCTGCACTGCCCAGGGAAGGGGCCAAAAGCTGTAGCAAGACATTGGTTTAAGGTGTGAGTGCCTTAAAGTCCACAAGCTGATTTCCTTCCCTCTGGCTATGTCACGACTCTTAACCAAAACCCCCACCGGCATGTCCACATGCCATGTAATGTCAGGGTTTGGGGTTTCATTATGGCCTCAGGAGCCTTGCACTACCTTCCAAGACTCTCTTGGAGTCAGCTTTCATATTCAGTATAAGGAAAATCATTGAAGGGGACTACTTTTCCCAGGGCCTGCAGCCAACATGGAAGCACCCACATAGTCTAGTTGACTACAACTATACTGTGCAGTATAGTGTTTTGGGTGTGGTAGCCCAGGACTACTTTACCTGGACTGCTTTGCTGGGAGGCTATTTAAACCACAACCAAGCAACAGAACACGCTTCACATTTTTCTGCAGCCTGCAGCATAATGCTCATCGTGCCCAGTGTCCTTGATAGCGGCAATCATCGGAGCAACGAGCCTGCAGAGGAGAAAAAGAACATCATTAATAGACTCTTACCTGCGAACACCATTCTGTATCCACCCGACACTCATCCATGCTTCTGCTACTCGCAGTCGCCCATCCAGCAATCAGCATCTTCTGGACACTGCATACTCACTGGAACGAAGCAACCTGAAGGGAGAGAGAGAAAGACAATGTTAGAAAAGGTTATTTACGGCGTAAGCCTCAGTCATCATGAGAACCTCACCTGGGTGGCTACCTCTTGGCTGGCATCGTTCCAGAATACCACGCTCACCGGAGAAGACCATTGCGACCTGTAAGGAGAGAAGAAACACAGGTTAGCAAGTAAAAGGCGAAGCGGTGCCACGCTTAGCATGTTACTTACGAAATCGTAGTGCGCTTCTTGCGCCATCCATACGGGCAGGTGCTCAATCCAACCAGCATGACACGCCGAATCTCCCACTCACCTAGGGGGTAAAGAAAGGACATTAACCACAAAGAAAGGAAGGCAAGGACAGTAACATACAAAGACTGCTGCAATAAGACCTACCTTAAAGACACTTGAATGGGCTTGCACCAGTTTAGTAACTTGGTCGCCCAAGCCCACTGAAGACTACGCACCCCTGCAAAGAAGGCATGACGGAAAGCATACCAAATATTACAATAAGGTGAGGAGAGGGCCATAGAGTTGAACTCAGGGGAGGTGGGAGAAGACCGTACCTGATCTTGAATCCAGTCTTCCTGTGCTTTCAGGCCCGGCTTCCCTCAAAGGCACCACCCAGGATCGGGAAGGGGGTTCCAGGTGCAAATTAAGCAACCAGGGCTGAGTGGCATCCCCGTGGATACCAGGTGAGCGTAACAGAATGCAAAGCCTCTATAACATAATCCACCTGGGCGCCATGGAGACATCAGAAATTGACCAATTGGCTCAATTATTAGGACAGTTACGCGCTGAAGTTCATTCAGCCAGGCAAGAAACTCAAGCCCTACGGAGGGACCTAGTCGTAACCAAAGATCGCACCAAGGAAATCAGCAGACAGTTAGTACAATCACAGGCCGGACAAACTCCATTGCCTGGAAATAACCCACCGGCACAAGCACCCACCTATCCACCGCTCCAGTACAAATTACACTACCCGGAGCAGTTCCTTTAGTGTCACCGGAACGATTCTCAGGTGACCCCAGGAAATATGCTGCATTCATGAATCAATGTCATCTTCATTTCCTCTGCAGACCATGTGCATTCCCCAACGATCAGGCTCGGGTAGCTTTTGTTTTGTCATACCTGAGCGGAAGTGCAGCGGATTGGTTGGTGCCGCTTGTGAGCCATGATGATCCATTACTACATGACTTTGGGGGGTTCCAGAGGGAAATGAAGAAGCTCTTTGCTCGTCATACCCAAGAGCAAGCAGTAGACTTATTAACCTACATTGCAACCTTCAATAGGTTAGTTGCTGAAACTAGGTGGCCCGAAGACAAAAAAACCACATTGTTCTACCGAGGCCTACGAGTTGAATTGAAGGATGTTCTGGCCCAGGTGGTTGATCCGTCTAGAGACCGTAGCAAATTTATCAACCTGATTGTGCAACTATATCTCTGATTACAAGACCTGAAGGCAGGTCAGTCTAGGTCAGACACTCGGGCTGGGTATTTGCAGCCTAGGGATAGTGCTTCACGCATGTCTGAAAACACTGTAGAACCCATGCAAATCGGAGGTATACGACCACCGTTAACAAAAGCGGAAAGGGACAACTGAAGGCACAGCAGTTATATTTGTACTGCAGAAAACCAGGACACTTCCTAAAGGACTGCCCAGTGAAGCCTTGTAGGTGCCACGGAGAAGGATGAGAGTAAGGAGTCGGAAGACTACCCAACTCGACAAATGTAGAGGTCAGTTTGTCGAGTGAGAAGAAAGAGCCACCGACCTCACACTTTGCAATACCAGTGATCCTAACCAATCATCAACAGCCGTGTAGGATGCATGCCGTTGAGGCATACATAAACAGCAGAGCAGTTGGGAACTAAATTGATCAAGAACTGGCAGCAGAGATGGGGCTTCCCTTATGCTTCAAGCCGAACACAGAAAAGGTAACCAGCGTGGATGGGACAGAAATTGCTTGCGGACCAGTAACCCAATGTACAGCAGGAGTAACCCTGCTGTGCCAGGATGGACACTGGGAATCCATTTCCTTTGATCTCATCAAGGCGCCTAAGTTCCGGCTAATATTAGGGATGCCATGGTTAGTTGCTCACAATCCTCAGATAGATTGGTGTGCAAGGAAATTGACCTTCCCCGAAGACTGCGCTCCTACCTGTTATTATCACGAAGGAAACCCAATTTCGACATCCCTGAGATTCCTAGAACAGCGGCATCAACACTTGGTGCAACTAGCACTCTCCCGAGAGAATATCAAGATTTCCAGGACGTGTTCCAGAAAGAGCAAGCTAACACACTACCGCCGCACAGGCCCTATGACTGCCAGATTGACCTCATACCTGGTGCGCAAATTCCTTGTGGCAGAATCTATGCACTCACAGAACCAGGAAACCTGTATTTGAAATCCTATCTAGATTAGTACTTGGCAAACGGATTTATCCGCCCATCTAAATCACCGGCAGCCAGTCCCTTATTCTTCGTAAAAAAGAAGGAAGGGGACTTGAGGACCTGCATCGACTAACGTGCATTAAACCGGATCACTGTATTGAATCGTTACCCCCTGCCACTCATTCCTGAAATGTTAGACCAAGTCAAGGATGCCCAGTTTATACCAGACTAGACCTCAGAGGAGCGTACCACCTTGTCCGAGTTAAAAAAGGAGATGAATGGAAAACTGCCTTCCATACCAAATATGGGTTGTATGAGTACCAGGTAATGCCTTTTGGAATTTGCAATGCTCCCGCAGTGTTCCAAAACTTCATGAACGATGTCCTGCGGGAATTAATCGATGTTTGCACCTTGGTCTACATAGATGACATCCTAGTGTATTCAACCTCGAGACAAGATCATGTCAAGCACGTCCGCTCCATTCTCACCAAACTCTGCCAACATCGACTATGTGCAAAACTTCAAAAATGCTTTTTCCATGTAACCGAAGTGGAATTCCTTGGTTTCATCCTCAACCGGAAGGCATCAGAATGGACGTTCAAAAGTGGATGCCATTCTTAAGTAGCCTTCTCCAACTTCATTAAAAGGGGTCCAGAGCATGATGGGTTTTGCAAACTTCTACTGCCGGTTCATCCCAGAATTCTCTCAAATTGTACATCCGATTACATTACTACTGTGAAAAAACAATAAAAAATGCATGTGGACAGAAGAAGCCAAAAGAGCCTTTCAAGAGTTTAAGAGAAGATTCACTTCCATTCCTATTCTACAACACCCTTGTCCAGACCTCCCTTACATTGTGGAAACCGATGCCTCCAGCATGGCTATGGGGGCTGTTCTTTCACAAAAGGACCCTGAAACCAGCCATTTACACCCCATGGCCTTCTGGTCGCGAATGTTTTCACCTCCTGAACTCAATTATGCAATCAACGACAAGGAGCTCCTGCCCATTAAATCTGCTTTGAAAGCATGGCGACATTATTCTTAGCGGCCAGACATACGGTCACAGTAATCACGGACCATCGGAACCTACAATACTTGAAAACAGCAAAGGCTCAATCATTGCGGCAACTACGGTGGGCCCTTTTCTTCGCCAAGTATCATTATGTAATCACTTATCGATCAGGAGTAAGGAATGTGAAGGCTGATGCTTTATCTCGCATGGGCATTGATGAAAAGGTGTATGCAACTCCAGATCCGGTAGCCATCATTCCTGAAGACAAGCTCTTGGGCCTCACGACAGCCTTGACACAAACCGAACTCCGAAACGAGATACAACATGTAATAAGTCCTAATACTTTGCTGGAATGGCATACTTGAGGAGAACAATATACCATTAAGGACCAGTTGCCATATTTTGGTTAACGTCTATATGTGCCCAAAAAAGAGCTACAACAGCAAATCATTTTGGATTATTATGATTCTCTGATAGAGGGTCACCCCGGAATCGCCAAAACCCTAGCCAAAGTGAAATGCAACTATTGGTGGCCTACTTGGCATCAAGACATCATCCAGTATGTCCAGTCGCGTGGTGTGTGTGAACAAAAGAAATCGCAAAAGCAGAAACAAGCTGGCCTTCTTCAACCATTAGAAATTCCTCCCACACCATGGCACACACTTTCTCTCGACTTCATTACAGACGTGCCTCCTAGTCAAGGATTCAACACTATTTTGGTAGTAGTAGACCTATTTTCAAAAATGGCACACTTTATCCCTTTCAAAGGCCTCTCTGATGCATAGAGTTTAGCATAAATGTTCCTGGAAAACATTATTAAGCTCCATGGTTCCCATCGGTCCTGGTCTCTGATCGAGGCAGCTAGTTTGTGTCCAACTTTTGGAAACAATGCTGTTCTATGGCTCAAATCAACATCCGATTATCCACCAGCCACCACCCCCAAACGGATGGCCAAACAGAAAGAACCAATCAGACCCTCGAGCAATACTTGCGGTGCATGCCTCATCAGGTGGAAGGGACTTGGAGAGATTTATTCTGGATAGCAGAATATGCTAATAACAATTCCTTGCATTCCAGCACAGGAAAAAACCCTTTCTACACCCTACACGGCAGACACCCATGTACTTCTGAACTAGAGCTTCCTCCCAGTTTGGAATTGCCAGCAGTAAAAGTTCTTCATACAACCATCTCTCAGGCCTTTAAAAAGGGGAAAGAGCATCTAATCCAAGCCAAGCACAAACAAAAGAAATTTGCTGACCAACACTGAAAAAAGTCCCCCGACTATCAAGTAGGATTTGGCTAGCAGCAAAATACATACCCATAAATCGAAACCGGACCTTCCGTCCTCACTATCTGGCACCTTATTCTATCAAATCTATCATCAACCCAGCAGCTGTCAAGTTAGCATTACCAGCCAATATGCAAATCCACCCGATGTTCCACGTCTCACTCCTGAAAGTGGTACAACCCGGTACACGGGTTATAACACCACCAGAACCCTTGATAGTTGATGGAGAACCAGAGTTCGAAGTAAAGGAAATCTTGGATTCTAAATTTACCAGGTCCAAACTTTATTACTTAGTCGGTTGGGAAAGGTTATGGACCTCAAGACAGATCCTGGGAACCCAGCAAGAATATTCATGCACCACGTTTGATAAAGGCATTTCATCAGAACTTTCCAGCCAAGCGAGGACCAGGCAGAAGAACCACCATGGGAGGGGCCTTGGGGGGGAGGGAGTGCTGTCACGACCCTTAACCAAAACCCCCATTGGTATGTCCACATGTCAGGTAAGGTCAGGGTTCGGGTTCCATTAGGGCCTCGGGAGCCTTGCACTACCTTCCACGACTCTCTTGGAGTCAGTCCTGGCACCTTTGGCTCCAGGCTCATATTCAGTATAAGGAACATCATTGAAGGGGACTACTTTTCCTTGGGCCTGCAGCCAAGATGGAGGCACCTACACAGTCTAGTTCCCTAGAACTACACTGTGCGATATAGTGTTTTGGGTGTGGTAGCCCGGGACTACTTTACCTGGACTGCTTTGGTGGGAGGCTATTTAAACCACACCCATGCAACAGAACATGCTTCATGTTATTCTGCAGCCTGCAGCGTGACGCTCACCGTGCCCAGTGTCCTTGATAGCGTAAATCATCGGCGCAATGAGCCTGCAGAGGAGAAAAAGAACATCATTAAAAGACTCTTACCTGCGAACTCCATCCTGTATCTGCCCGACACTCATCCATGCTTCTGCTACTCGCGACCATCCAGCAATCAGCATTTTCTGGACACTGCATACTCCCTGGAACGAAGCAACCTGAAGGAAGAGAGAGAAAGACAACGTTAGAAAAGGTTACTTGGCGTAAGCCTCAGTCATCATGAGAACATCACCTGGTTGGCCACCTCTTGGCTGGCATCATTCTGGAATACCACGCTCACCGGAGAAGACCATTCCGACCTGTAAGGAGAGAAGAAACACAGGTTAGCATGTAAAAGGCTAAGCCGCACGGCCCTTAGCACGTTACTTACCAAATCGTAGTGCGCTTCTTGTGCCATCCATTCCGGCAGGTGCTCAATCCAACCAGCACGACACGCTGAATCTCCCGCTCACCTAGGGGGTAAAGAAAGGACATTAACCCCAAAGAAAGGAAGGCAAGGACAGTAACATACAAAGACTGCTGCAATAAGACCTACCCTAAAGACACTTGAATGGGCTCGCACCAGTGAATTAACTTGGTCGCTCAAGCCCACTGAAGACTATGCACCCCTGCAAAGAAGGCAGGACGGAGAGCACACCAAATATTACAATAAGGTGAGGAGATGGCCATAGGTTCAAATTCAGGGGAGGTGGGAGAAGACCGTACCTGATCTTAAATCCAATCCTCCTGTGCTTTCAGGACCGACTTCCATTGAAGGCACCACCCAGGATCGGGAAGGGGGTTCCAGGTGCAAATCAAGCAACCAGGGCTGAGTGGCGTCCCCGTGGATACCAGGTGAGCGTAACAGGCTATCCGGTTTTCAACAGTACTCTGATGAAAATTCGACCAGATGGGGACGGTGTCCAGGTGGCTTGCGAGTTGGTTGTTCCCACCAAACTCAAGGGAAGAAGTTAACCTTGAAGGGCTTTTCTGTCGTCAGAGTTTAGGCAATTCGGACCTGCAGCAAGGCTTCACCGGTCGTCCAGGAATTGCAGCAGTCCTCTTCCTTCCTCTCCTCTATGGTTTTTTCGTTCCAGTTGTCGACTCTGCTTTCCAAGTCCCAGAGACCTGCTTTTAAACGGTTTTCCCCCATTCATTCCAGCCTGGCTGTCACTCACACAGCAGGGTGGCTGTCCTTTCCGGACAGCCAGCCAGCCAATCACGCCAGAGTGCATTCAGGTCTCCCAGGAGACTAAGCACAGGGAGTTCCGGGCAACTCCCTCACATCCTGTCCATCCCAGACACCCTCGCGCCAGAGGAGGGCTTCAGCACTGAAGCCTGCCAAAGGCCAATGAACAAAGGGACCACACCTGGTTGGGCACGCAGAGATAAACACAAGAAGGACCTTTCCTAAAAGAAATGGCGTAATAGAATGACCGGAGTCTGTTTTTACAGATAGGTCTGGTGCGCCATATTGACAAACATGGCTGACCCGATTTTTAACTACCGTTGTTAGCGGTCGGGAAAAATCATGGTAGTTTGATCTAAAACACTGCCACCAGCCATTTAAAGTAGCAAAGGGTAACATTTTACTGTTACATGAGTGTTTTGACTCAGGGGAAGCTAGGCAACCCCTCCAGCACTCTAAAGGAAGACAGAGTGTGCTGGGTCAGTAAATTTAAAGAGACTAGTAAAGTCAATTTAACATTACAGGCTCTGGGAGACAGTAGTCAGTGACAGAGAAGGTATTTACACCTTGGGAAGTCTGAAAGACAACCCTGTGCCACTGCACTGAATGTGCTGTGCGACACATAGAAAAAGATGATGCCTATTGAGTTGTGTAAAAACTCCATAACCAAAGAACACAAAAGTAAAACATACATCAAAATACATGAAAGAGTGGGAAAAAAAGGCTAACACTCTTTCCAGGTAAAAAATCACATCCTAGAAATCCAGCAAAGTTGCTGGGCATCTCAAATGGTAAGGGAAATTAGCACATTTTGAGAATTCTCCCTAACACCCTTACAACTACTTTAAGGGTTGATTTCATTGGAGCAGTCAACTTCTTTATAATCTTATGAATTTTGAGCTAAGACCTGTTTTTTTCCTTTATTTTCAGCCAGGTGACTTGGCAATTTGTATAGGAGTACTATACCTTTTTTTGCACAAGTTCCTTACTCACGATTGTGTCCGTTTCATGTTTTTGACCACAGTGGGTAATCACGACTATTACATCTTTAATACATCCGGCTTAGGTTTGAATAAACTGAAGAGTCACTCCAAGTAGATAGTTATCTCTGTAAATATCTGTATTGGGCTCGATATTTTATATCCATACATTTTTGGCCCACAAATTAGGAATACTTGTCACCCTGTTCCATCTACAGGACTTCATCTATTCGTTGAAGTCTATCACGTTGACAACGGGATGCTAAGCATCACCGTCTTCCATTCAGTGTAATGTCATTAAGAACTCTACACGGGATTGGCCATGTGACATGCTCCACGGTTGTCAATAACAGGATCCAGCATGCTACGTGACTCTTTATTGGCTATGTTACGCTGTAGGCTAAGTTTGGCCATTCTAACATTAAACCTGTGAATTTACGGCTGTGGTGACATTGTGTAGACTCAACGCTCTAGCACTTTTGAGTACGCTTTGAGCTACGCAGACAATTGAATCTATAAAAGATCATGTGGATGAACAAGTGACATGCTACTTCGTTCTGAATGAGAACGGAATGCAAGCTACATGTATCGACTCTTCGTGGACTGAGCTTTGCACACAGGTAAGAATTTTGCTAGCCGTAATACTTCCTAACCCTAAAACTCTGCATGTTACTTTGTTGTCTCTTCAATTAAACTATTATTTTTCAATGGAAAGTGGCAGCTATTTTGCCTGATGAACTGTGTTGTTCACTATCCCCAGATGCACTAGCAGTATATTGGCACTTAGAGTTGAGAAACAGAGGATCCCAATGCTCATTCTGTCCAGGACCGTATCCAGTAACCAACAAAGCTGCTCCCTCTAGGTGAGGAGTCATGACCGGTCATTACTGTAAGTGATTTCAATCCACCACACACCCAATTCAAAGCCCAGCATGTAGTGCACAACTAAAATCCTTATTTATTTTTGTCTAAAAGTTCAATATTCTTAACGATAAACCACTCATACCACACCCTTCTCCTGGAACCCCTCCCTCCCGGTCACACTGAACCAGGAATCAGGATGGTTTGCAAAGGTAAATATTTGTTTATGTATTTAAAATTTTAATCACAATATGTTTTAATAGATAAACAACAATCACCAATGGGGTGGCAGAACACTGAATACCCGAGGAGTAAGTAATGTGCAATACAAATGCAGCACAGAAAATAATACTTTTGTGTTGGTTTCAGATCAGATAGCACTATGGTTAGAAGTTCCCCCTGCAACACCCCTCAACCCCCAAATAAGCAATGTAAAGAGATAGGATGAGAGAGCAGGTGTTCAGGAATGGCACAAATCAAGCAGAATACCATTCCCACTTTCCCCGAGCAAACACAAGAGAAAAACGGAATTGACTTTTTAGCTGTCAGACCGGCTTTCAAGATTGTCTCTAGAATGGACTGGCCAAAAACACCAAAAATGTTCAAAAATACCGAAATTGTTATAAACTCTTATGGGAGACACTTTGAATAGGTGCAAACAATCACAAACATTAATTTAGTCAGCAGAAAACAATTGAAATCTTAAGGTCCAAGTCGGAAGCATTTAAACACTATTTTACACGTGTAAACTTTTCCGACTGTTAAAATCGCGGCAAACTTTTCATTGCACAATATTTGCGATAACGGGAGAATCGCAGTACGGTTTTGGGTTCTTTGGATAGCTATGGATGTTGGGTACAAGTAGGAGTTGTAGTTTCGTTTCTATCACAAAAACCGAGGGAGTTATGGAGATTTTAGTAAAGGTTGTTTTTGTAAAATAGGTGCGAGAATGGAAAACAGGAATGCACTTTTAAAAATGACTAATGGGTTTGCTTACACCATAGGATGACTATGAAGAAGCAAATACCACACAGGGATATTACAGTCACTGAATCAGTGTGACCCACCTGATAAGGAAACTCGGCTTCTTCAGATGAGAAAAGGGTCAGTGTAAAGATAGTTCTAACAATGCTGGTTCTGCAGGAAGATAGGATGGGTTGGATAGGGACAAGACTATACAAAGGACATATGCTATGGGACACAGTTCTTCCTATTTATACTCGCAGGATAAGTCTTTAAATGAGACTGTCAGTTCTGGTCAGGATTGGGTCTGGTCTAGGAAAGACAGCACAACAGGCACGGGACTGAATCCTCTAGGCCGGTGGCCGGATTGGCACAGGATCTGCTCTCCTAGTCTGTGGGTATTTGAATCAGCTAGATGGTGAGTTCCTCAGGCAAGCCTAGTGGTGGCAATCCAGAGAATTTCTGGATACTGGTTCAAAAGTCAATAGTCTCTATTGCTGGCAAGAGATTTGGCTTCTGGATCTAGAAGAATATTAAAAGCCGGATGTAGAATGCTGGATCAGAGTGCTTTGCCGGAATCAGGAAAGTGGCTGGATCTGTGAGTCCCTATGTGTTGTCAGCTGTCTCTATTTATGCTATAGAATAACATCACAAAGGGTGTGTGTGTGTGCCGGCTTAGCTAAGCCTGCCCCTGTTAGCTGGGATTGGACCAAACGTCATCCCTGCCTTGCAATTTGAGTGATTGGATCAAGGCTGGGTGATGTCACATTTTATGATTTGCTTTACAGTACTCAGAGACCTCCCTTTAGCCACTGATCTCCAAATCTGATTTTATATTAAATGTACATTTCTACATCGGTCACCTTTATACAAATCACACACAAAGATGCCATATTTTACAGAGCAGCTATTCCTCAAAACCCTGCAGTGGTGGGATCTTGTCTCCGCTTTCTACAGAATTGTTCCCTTTTCGGTATGAGCACAATTTCCAATTGTTCTGCAAATTTCCACAAGTGTGCATGTTTATCATAGGGATATGCATGTAAATTTTCACAATTCTAACAGTGATACATTTTGCATAAAACCACATATCTTGCCATTCCTGTCCAGAACATGTCACACGGTTCTGCCGCCTCTTTACACGTGCAGCAAGAAATTAAATTACCAACTCTGTCCTTTTTATATTTTTCACCTTTTTGAATAGCAAGTTACAAGTCTTTTAAAAATGTGTTCTTTGTTCATGTTTAGCAACAGATGGTCGCTTGGCTCTGCCTCTTTTTGTCTCCCTGCAGTCCAGGGCATCCCCCTCCTTGCTTGTTCCTTCCAAAGGCCATTTACGACCTCTTTCACACTTCCAATTTCCTGGGCTGCAGCTTGGTCATTGTTCCTTTGCTTTCTGTAGACCAGATTATGTTCTAACCTGCAATTAACACCTCCCAGTGAGTTTCTGCTGAGAGGAAGGCCCTCCTTCTGGGAGAAAAACCTGCTTTTCCAGTTTTTTGCAGCTTCAGCCAAGCTGATTAACTTTTCAACCCAGCAAAAAAAAAACGCATTTGTTGCATCACATACAAATACATTTCTTTCTTGGCCTTAAAATCTGTGGAATCAAAAACACAACTACAATCTCTATTCCTTTTTGGCAACAATCCTGTTCTGTTTATGTTTGCTAATTCAGCAGACTTTTTAGTTTTAGGTCATTTTAAAGCTCCCTCAGTACTCCTCTGACAGCTGTCATTCAGGTGGCCCGGGGTACTGCACCCAGATTTTGGCATAGAGGCTGTCAGTTTTCAGACTTTGTATGTTTCACATGTTTCATTTGAGACATGAATTTTAGCACAGGCAAGATTGTGTATGTTGAAAAGTGTGGTGTTATAGGCATTTTGGAGTTCTTGGCAACAAAGCAAATGTTATTTGTAGGCACATTTTAGGGTTTCATTTACAAAGTGCTGCTTCTTTCTCTGTGCACTCTGCTGGTCATGGGACCCACTGGCACATTTCTGCAGGGTGCACTCTATTCCACCGCACATGCACCATGGGTGGCAGGTTGTGCATCCCTCTTTTTGTGTGCTGAATCACACATTTTTTGTAGGTTTTTGGCACGCACAAGGATTTTGCCACCATTGTTGCCATTTCTTTCCCCATAACTGGCAGGGTGATGCCGCGTAGCGGAGTGGGTCAATACATCCCACAGAGCCCCCTCTCCCGACTTGATTTTGACCACCTGTCAAGGGGAAGTTGGGAGATTGGGATGTTCTTTTCTTTTGTCCATGTAGAGAAATTCAGCTGCTTTTCCCGTCAATGATGAAGCAACACGCTCTCCTCGCCGGTTCTGGTCAGGAATCTTGCAAGTTCTGGTTGGGAGTATGGAGCGGCACTCCAGGCTCCTTGGGTCTTTCCTCCCAGACCCCGAGTGGTCCTCCTTGGTAGTCCATTGGATGATTCTTAGTCCAGATGCTAGAAGATAGAACAGAGCATGGTTATGGATATTTTCCCACTACTGTGGCCATACGTCATCTGGGGATGTCAGCAGTGGGAAAGACACTTTCATTGGTTATAATTGGCACTATTCCTCCATTTGCCGCAAAGTATGCCTGGGATGGCAACTCTTCATCTGGTTTATGTGGACCCACTTGTCTTCCCCCTCTGCCAAACTGCCCTTGGGGATGAGGATTCTGTAAGAGACTGGTGTGATGCTGTCCACAATTTCAAAAGGACCCCGCCAACTTGGGATGAATTTGCTATCTTTGGCTTGGTTCCTTTGGAAATTGTGCAAGTAGACCCAGTCTCCTACTTGGTATTTCTTTTTAGTTGTCTTGAGATAATAGTGGGTCTTCATACTGTCTGCATATCTCTCTAGATTCCGCTGAGCGTAGGCAAAAGCATGTTGAAGGTGTTTGCTCAGATTCTCAACATACTCATGAGTTGTGGAGGCATTTATCAAGGTCTGCTCTTGGGTTCTGTAGAGCAGATGCTGTGGTAGCACCATCCTTCGTCCAGTCATCAGCTCAAATTGAGACATTTTTGTTGCAGAAGAATGGGTAGATCTGATGGCCATCAGGACAAGGGGTAATCAAATGTCCCAACTTGGCCAAGAATCTGACATAAACGTTTTTTAATATGCTCACAATAATTTATTGTGCCTCTTAACTCCACCACTAGAGGACACCGGTAGGCAATGTGTAGTTTCCTTTTTATCCCAAGTATCTCCCACATCTTTGTCATCACTTTGCTAGTGAAGTGGCTACCTCGGTCTGACTCAATCCTTTGGGGTAGTCCAAAATGGGAGAAGATGTGATTGATCATCAGGGCAGCTGCTGTTTCCGCCTTGCAATTTGGGGCCGGGAGACATTCTACCCATTTAGTGAACAAGCATGTTACAGTCAACATGTACTTGTACCCCCTAGAGGAGCGAATCACAGACCCGATAAAATTGACTTGCAAATCTGACCAAGGCAGTGTCATCCCCCTCTTTTGGAGGGGAGCACGGTGTGTGAGTGATGTTGGCTGAAATTGTGCACACACGAGACACCCCTTCAAGTATTGGTCGAGGTCCTGCCCCATGTGTGGCCAGTATGCAACCTCTCGCAAGATTTCTAACGTTGTATGAAACCCCTGATGACTGGCTGTGGCCGCATCATGGGCGTAACTTAGCACCAGGCTTCAGATTGAGGTAGGGGCCACCCACTGGTCATGTCTTGCGATGGATCTCCTCACCAGCAAACCGTCTTGGATTCAGACATTTTTTGGACATTTCATCAACAATCTGAGGTCCTCTTTCCCAATGTAATCGGTATCCTTCAGCGGAAAGTTCTCAGGATCCTCAATGTGTTGTTAAAACTTACCAATTATTGGATCTCCTTTTTGAGCCGTAATCAAATCAGCATCTGGGGTTTCCTTACTCCACTGTGCAGTTGAGAGTTCATTGTGAGCATTTGTCTGAGACCTAGTGATAGCAGTGACCTGGATTTCCCCCACCAGGGTCTCGATCTCAAGTAGATGCTCCGGTTTTGGCCAGCTGATCAGCTAGGTCATTTCCAGTTTTGTCTGGTCCCTCTACTTTAGAATGACCCTTGATCTTTTTTCAGTAGATGGTCATCCCATTCGAGGTGACCAGATCATCAATATTTAATATACATTTTCCGTGTTCTAAAGGTATATTATTAGCAAATAGCATGCCTCTGGTTTTCCAGTTAATAGCACATAATCTAAATCAGTGATTATGACCAGTTTGTGGAGTTGGTGTTGGACAGCAGTGAGGATGGCTTGATGCACAGCCATCAGCTCTGCCACTTGACTACTTCGGGGACCGATTTCGTACCCAGCTGAGGGTTCTGGGGCATCATTCACCCATGCATTCCCCACGCCGGCCACAAGTTCCTTTTCCCCTTTGTTGTCAACATGGTAGGAGCACCCATCCACATAGACCATGGGCATTCCCTCACACTTGTCTTCTTCATAGACTTTGTGTGGGGAATTAAGGTATGCCTCCATGTTGTCCTTGATTTTAAGACTTTCGTCCTGGCACAATCATGCAAGTCAGCCAGACCTTGCACAAGGGGACTCTTCTTGTTTTACTCACATTTCTGGCCTGGATTCAGGCACTTTGCAGATATTGCAAAGGTTGGTGTGGAGTCTCCACTATGATGTGTTCCCCCTGGATAAACGGGTGGTAATTCTTCAATGCCCACACCATTGCCATGAGTGCCTTCTCACAGTCGTTGAATCCTCAGAGGATAAAGTCTCAGTTGCATAGGAGATTAGTTTATTGACCTTTTCATGCTTTTGATAACCGCAGTCAAGCATGTATTTGAGAACCCTGTCTCCAAAAGAACTCCTTGTTTTTGACAGGGTAAGCTAGCCAAGGCGCTTGTGAGAGGCTTCTTTTGAGTTGTCTTACTGCCTCGGCTTGTTCGGGACCCCACTCCCACTTGACCCCCCCTTCAACGGATGGATTAGGGGTCTTGTGATCTCTGCATAGTACTCAATTAACTTTCTGCTGTAATTAGTTAGTCCAAGGAGGCTCCTTAGTTCCCGCAGAGTTGTGGGGTCTTTTATTTTCTGGAGTGCTTCTACTTTCTTTTCCTGGGGACAGAGACCTTCAGGAGTTATCTCATGGCCCAAGAAATTGACATGGGTCCTGCACCACTGTGCCTTTTGGAAAGAGAGTTTTGCTCCGGCAGCCCTCAACTGTGTTAGAACATAACGGATCTCTGCTATGTGTTCCTTCACAGTTGAGCTTTTGATCAGAACATTGTCTACATAGGCCAGGTTACCCATTTCACCCAAGTTGGGCATGGCCTTATGCAGAAAGATTTTAAATTAATTGCCGGAGTTGATGTATCCGAAGGGAGTCCGGGTCCAAGTGTACTTATGCCCCCCGAAGGTAAAGGCCAGTTTGTATTGGTCCTCCCTACTGACAGGTACAGTCCAGTGCCCATTGGTCAGGTCAATGGCAGTGTATACATTCGACCCCTGGATCTGGGCCAGCCCTTGGTCAATGTAGGGAAGAGGCCATCGGGACGTATGGACCTGTTTGAAGAGCTTCCTTAGGTCAGCACAGAGTCTCCACTGGCCGTTTGGTTCCAAAATCCCCAGCAGCGGATTATTGAAGGTGCTGTGGACTGGACAAATTATCCCACGGGACTCAAGGTTCTTAATTATTTCAGTAAGGGACACCATTGATGCGAGAGGCAAGCGATAATGATTCACAAACACTGGAGTCATGCCAGGGTCCGTAGGAATTGTTGTTGTGTGGATGTCGTTGCGACCACAGTCATATGAGTCCACCACAAAGAGATCTTGAAAATCTAAGAAAACTTGTCTCAATTTTTGCTTTTGCTCCAGAGTCTCACAGGCATCAGCTAGGTTGACTCTCTCTTCAACCATCTGCCTGAAGCCCGGAAATACTTCTGGTTTGGCTATCTCACTGGCCTCCTCCAGCTGGGTGGAGAAGTCCCTAGTCAAAGTACTGATTTGGACTGATGGCTTCAGGTGGGGGAGGCAGTCCTTATGGGCTTGAAAGATCACTTCATCCCTCCTGAAGTCACAGGTCACATCTTCCTTACCATAAGGGCAGGAAGAGTACACCAGGAAATTCCCCCCATGCCAAGTGAAGATCCTGTCTGGTGTTGTGTCATCGTCACTATCACTGTCAAAACAGTCCTTTGGGATTGGTCCTAACAGTTTGTTACCTAAATTTATGGAAAAATGTTGGTCAGGTTTCTGTTCAACCATGTGGCATGTGCCATTTAAACTAACATGGTTGACACTTTGTTTCAATTTTATTGGTCGGTTAGTTCTGGTCCAGAGGACCTTGTTTACACAATTTATGAGGGGAGACAATCTACGCAGGATGTCATTCCCTAGTAAAGATTATGTGCCCTCTGGAGTCACAACTATGACCGGGTGTTTCACCTTGTGTCACCCAATTTTAATGTCCAAATCCGCAGTCCCCTCGACAGGTATTTCCTTCCCATCGAAGTTCTGAAGTTGTCCAGGAAGAGGGGTGAGAGGGATTTGATATTTCTCCCCCATTCCCAAATTCAGCTGATCAAAGGCCCTTTTTGACCAAAGGGTGGCTTGGAATCCAGTGTCCACCAGTGCCAGAAATGTACATTGCCCCTGTATTTGGACCGGGGCATAAAATCTTCCAACCTTTTCCGCAAGGGGGCAACGATAATGCACATTTTTGGCCAATTGGTGGGTTAATTTCTTAGCTTTGGTTTCTGACAGAGGGGAGATTTGGGCAGGATTTTGTTTGGGATCTTGGGAACCTGTAAGAAAAAGGTGGCAATTGGATGTGGGGGAAGTTTTGGGCTACACTGGTTCTGATTCTGGGCGCCCCCTCCTTTTTGGAGGCAGTCACCAGAATTGGTTTGAACAAGGGGATTTTCTTGCTGGTCATTCTGGAGTTTGATGATGGGCGGTTTTAACTTGGTCCCCACATCTACCCAGCCTTCAACAGGATCTCTAGGGACTCATTTTTCTTTGGGAGGAGTTCCCCATCCCAGAAGGAGAATATCCTTTTCCCAGAATCCTCTGAGGACCCCTCTCCTTCAAATTGGAAGATTGGCACCTCCTCCACAAAATAGGTCTTTTTAGGCTCTTTATTTCTCCTACCCACCCTCTGTTCCTGGGGTTGCAGACTTTTGGGGGCAGGAGATTCTGGTTCCGGTTCCTGGGTTTCCAGGGGCTTGTGACAAGTGGGGAAGGAAACTTCCTCTAAGGCTTTACACCCCCTTCCCCTTGTACCTCCTCCCTGGGAACCAGTGGGTTGTCGGGGTTCTTCCCCTGTCATTTTTCTGGAGCACCAGACCCTTGATTTGAGGAGTTCTGAGTCACCATGTTCATTGGAGGGTTTTGCTGCACCCTTAACATGCAACCCAGATCCTGTGCCATGTTCTTGACCTCCCGCTCCAGTTGGGACACCCGCTCTGGCTGGTACGTGTTCCTCTGGTCTACCCTTGGTTGATCACGGGAAGGGTAACTATCCCTTCTCCCATAATACCCTTGGTTAGGAAAGTTTTGGTACCCCTCCACTCTTGGCCTTCCCTCTCCCAGATTGGGCTGTCTGGGCTCAGGAAAGTGGAGAAAGAAAGAAGGGTTGTTTTGGGGGTTGAGGTTTGACGGGTACCGGGGAAAGAAATTCAACCCGGTATTTGAAGAATTACTGCCCTCCTGGGGAAAGTGAGGAGGGAAGTTCCCTGGGTTGGCAGCTGTCTGGTTAGATTCGGCCCCCCCCCGGAGGAGTCCACACATAGCCCAGGATGGGTCTGTTGCGCTTGTAACGTGGGCTGATGTTGTCAGGGGAGTTAGGGGTCCCATTTGTGGGGTTACCTCCCTGACCCCCTGTTTGGGATTGGCCCGAGGGCCTTCTGGGTCTTGGGTTAGTAGTATTCTGTGCAGGAATATTTTTAGGACCCCCCCATCTCCAGATCTAAAATGGGGGCAACCTTCACCTTCGCCACCTTAGCAGTAGCAGGGGTGTTGGTTGGTTTTGGGCTTTTGTTAGTATTTTTACTTTCTAGTGGCTTCTGCACTTCGTAGATGCGAGTTGCTTGTTCAATAACCCAGTCTAGTGATCTTTTCTCATGAAAGTCCCTCAGTAGCTGGGTATCAGGGTTGTCAGACTGGGTGGGTAAGTTTCCCAATACCTCGGTTATGTCTTCCTCTTCACTCAAACACAGCGCTTCTCCAAATTCCCCCTACTCCTCACCTGATGTAGAAGAGTAGTCCAGCCTCTTCCGACGAGTGCGATGTCCGTGAGTCTTGTTCTTCTTAAGTAGGTAAGGCCGGCCTCGGAAGGAAGCCACTGTGACCTCGGAAACGGGTCAACAGACTCCCCTCTGCGACAGACAAGACGGAGTAGGGGAAAAGCCTTAGCGGCACAAAAACCCCTGTGGATGATGATCCCAGTGATCCGGAAGCAGAGAAGGAAGCAAGCGTCCAGGTAGCAGTCCGATGATCAGATGCAGACAGAGCAGGAGATGCAGGAGAGAGCGGAGGGAACTGGAGAAAGAGAATGCTAAGCTGGAACAGGAGGAAATGGCAAGGGGAGAAGGCGAGTCCGGAGGGAGGCAAAGAGAGAGAAAAAGGAGGAAGCCAAGAAAACTAGGCAAGGTAAGGGCGGAACACCACCAAGGGAAATAACAAGGAGCGAGGCAACGAAGGGTAGCAAGAAAGTTGCAACGCGCCGAGCCGCCGAAAGTGGAAAGAATAAATACACTAGGGGGGCGGCCATATTGGAAAGGACTAGACCGTCAATAGACAATTAGGGAGGAGACGTGACGGCGCAACACGTTGGTGGCCATGTTTCCACCTCTTCCACAACCGCCAGGAACCCGCAGTTGTGACAGTATGCCCCCTTCCAAGGTGGCTCCCTCCTGGCTTGCTGGGATGGAGCCTATGAAACTGTTGCAGCAAACGGGGAGCATGTACATGAGGCCGGGGTTCCCAGGTATCTTCAGATGAAGGATATCCTTTCCAATGGATTAGATATTCAAGGCGTCCTCTGCGGTACTGGGAGTCTCGGATGTGGGAGACTTCATACTCATCCGAGATGGGATCCGGTAGGATGTGTAGTTAGGGAGTTTTCTGCTTCCGATCGTCCGACACAAAAGGGCGCAATTTGGAGGCATGAAACGTCGGATTAATCCGACTAAGGGTTCCTGGTAATTTAAGACGATAGGGCACTGGGTTGATCTTATGCAGTATCTCAAAGGGTCCGATGTATCGAGGAGACAACTTAGAAGGACGGACCCAACGAGCAGGAACTTTGTTGACAACATAACTTTGGACCCCTGCTCCCATGCCGGTACTTGGGTTCAGTGTCTGTCAGCCTGTTGTTTGTTCCGGATATTGGCCTTTAGGAGGCTTTGTTTTGCTGTGCTATGAGCTTCCTTTATATCGGCCAGGGAGGTTTCAATGGAGGGTATAGGAGTCTCAGGCCAAAAGACAGGTACAATCGATTGAGGGTTGAAACCGTAAGTACAATAGAAAGGGCTAAACCCGAGGGCATCATGAACTGAGTTATTGTAAGTAAACTCTGCGGTGGGGAGTAGGGATACCCAGTTGTCTTGAAGCTGGTTGACAAAACATCTTAGATATTGTTCCAGGGTACCATTTAGCCTTTCCGTCTGTCCATTTGTTTGTGGGTGGAAACCTGAAGACAGAGCCCTCTCGATGCCTAGCAGTTGGCAAAATGCAGTCCAGAACTTAGAGGTGTATTGGCTACCACAGTCGGACACAATCTTTTTGGGAAGCCCGTGTAGCCTGAATATATCTTTGAGAAAGACCTCTGCCATGACAGAAGCTGAAGGTATTTTTGACAGGGGTGAGAAATGAGCTAAATTGGAGAAAGAGTCCACTGTCACCATGATACACGTACACCCTTGAGACCTGGGTAGGTCCACGATAAAATCGGTCGAGATGTGCTTCCAAGGACCCGGAGGGATCTGGTCCTGTTGAAGCAAGCTGATGGGTCTTTGTGTGGAGTGTTTGTTTTGCATGCAGATCAAGCAGGTCCGGAGGTAAGATTGAGTGTCCGCACTCATGTTGGGCCAATAGAATGATCTTCTGAGGAGATCCAGGGTGCCCCACAGGCCTCGATGACCTGCTACCTTAGAGTCGTGGCACCACCGAAGAGCTTGCCGACGGAGGGCTTGTGAGGGAAGGATTAGTTTACCTTGCGTGAAGTATAGACCGTCCCTCTCGTCAACCGACAGCTTGCCCATGGACAAGGTCGATCCTTCCGGAGAAAGCGATGCTTCTCTAACCTCTTCCAGGAATGAGGATACCGTGAAGATGATCTTGGTATGAGGAAACATTAATTCCTTTCGGTAAATTGGAGATATCTCCTCTCTACGAGACAGAGCGTCAGCAATCTGATTTTGAGAGACGGGAATATAAGTGATGGAAAAGTGAAACTGAGCAAAGAAATGTGCCCATCTGGCTTGACGAGTGTTATAGCATTCTTGTTGTCGCAGTATTTGAAGATTCTTATGATCGGTGCAAATCAAAAAAGGATGTAAACTTCCCTGGAGCAGATGTCTCCATTCCAAACAAGCCAATTTCATGGCCAGCAGTTCCTTCTCAATAACGGAATAGTTCTGTTGGCTAGGACTCAGTGTCTTAGAATAGTATGCTATGGGATGTTCCAGGCCCTGGTTGGTTTGGAGGAGAACAGCTCCCACAGCTGCAGCCGAGGCGTCAGTTTCCAAAACAAAGGGTAAACGTTGGTCGGGCTGTCTTAGAATGGGTGTGGTACAGAACCTGTTCTTTAAATGGGTGAAACTGTCTTCGGCTTCGGTAGACCACTGGAAAGGCGTGGAGGACTTCTTTAACAATGCAGTGATTGGGAGAGTGAGTCTTGAAAACTCAGGGAGGAACTTCCGATAGAAATTTGCCAGACCTAAGAACCTCTGAATATCCTTGACTGAAGAAGGAGAGGCCAGTTAAGTATGGCTTCAACCTTCCTGGGGTCCATGGTGATCCCTTCTTTAGACAGGATAAAACCCAGATAGGATACGGAGGATGGGGCGAAAGAGCATTTCTCCGGTTTGACCAAAAGGTGGTGTTGCTGCAGCCTGCGTAGTACTTCCCTTACCTGGAGGGTATGCTCTTCGGTCTGGCGGGAGAAAACCAGGATGTCATCAAGATAGACCACAGTGTTCAGACCCAACAGATCCGAGAATATGCGGTCCATAAACCTCTGGAAAATCGAAGGAGCATTCACTAGTCCAAAAGGCATGACCTGATATTCAAACAAGCCAAAGGGAGTGAGAAAGGCCGTCTTCCATTCATCTCCGGTCCTGATTCTGAGCAGATGGTAGGCATTACGTAAGTCAAGTTTAGTGAATATTACTGAACCCTGGATCGTCCCCAAGATTTCTGAGATTATGGGCATGGGATATATGTCCTTGATGGTCAACTGGTTTAGGCCTCGGTAGTCGGTGCATGGCCTTAGTTCTTTGGAACCTCTCTTGGGTATAAAAAACAAAGAGACCCCTGCAGGTGATCGGGATGGTCGGACAAGACCATTGGCTAGATTTTCATCCAGATAACGACGAAGGACTTCTTTTTCAGAAATAGAGAGGGGATACATCCTGCCAAAGGGAACCAAGACCTGTGGGGCGAGATCAATTCTACAGTCCTCCGGACGGTGGGGCGGTAGCTTTTTAGGTTGCTGTTCTTCAAAGACCGAAACAAATTCCTTAAGACAGCCCGGAATACAATGGATGGAGCTCCTTTCTGTGGCACATACAATCTTAACACTCTCAAACAAAGGTCCCGGTAGACACTTCTCTTGACAGTAGGTGGAATGGAAGCTCAAGAGGATCCTCGTCCAGTCAATGGTGGGATTATGCCTTCGGAGCCAGCCAATTCCCAATATAATCGGGAAATGGACAGCGCGGATGATGTTGAACTTCAATGTTTCCGAATGTTGCTGGATAGAAACAAGCACGTCCTCCGTGGTGTGAGTGATAAGACCGGAGCACAGAGGAGTACCATCTACTCCCTCTACCTTCTGGTCTTCTTCTTTGACGATTCTATGTAGGTCCACCTTATCGGCCCATAGGGTGTCCAAGAAATTCCCCGCAGCACCACAATCTAGCAGAGCCTGGGTCTTGATCTCCTTTCCTCGGAACTGGAGCAGAACCGATATCACCATTAGGCGGTGATCTTCAGTGGACTTGGCGGTGGTTACAGAAAGTGTAGTGTAGGAACTGGAAAAAGCCCCTCGGTAGTCTGTCCTGTCGGCTACCGAGGGCGTTCGTTTCCCGACCGTCTGGGGGGTACGTCGGAACAGTCCCTCAGGAGGTGAGTGGCCGAGCCACAAAACAAACAGAGGTTACCCTCCCTTCTCCTCTTCTTTTCTTCAGCAGTTAGGGGTGCTCTGGTAGTTCCGATTTGCATAGGTTCTTCTCTGATGAGAGGACGGGTAGCAGGTGAGGAGGTAGAAGGATGCGTTTCCAGGGAAGGACCGAGATTGCGGGTCTTCCTTCTTTCATTCTTCTGTTCGGTCAAACGGAAATCAATTCACACCACAGCCTTTAGGAGGTCAGAGAACGAGTCAGGGCGAGGCATCCGGGCTAGTTCATCCTTTAGCTCCTCTCTCAGACCCCTTCGAAATATGGTATACTGTGCCTCCTCTTGCCAGCCGGCCTCAGCCGCTAACCTCTTGAAAGAGGATATATAGGAGAGCAGGTCTGAACTTCCTTGACGCACATCCAGAAGGTCTTCACTCGCTATGTGAGCGCTTTCGGTGCGGAGGAAGGTCTGCTTTAATAGATCCTTGAATGCCGCATAGTTCTGAAGAACTGGGTCAGATTGAGAGACTAAGGGAGTGGCCCATGCCAAAGCATTCCCTGTCATGTGAGTAATCATGAATCCCACCTTTGTATGGTCTGTGGCAAAGGCGTGCTGTCTGAAGGCGAAATGAATGTTGCAGGCTTCTAAAAATTCTTTAACCTTCCTTTCAGAACCGTCAAATTTGCCTGACACCAAGGGCAGAGGGGGAACATCTGTGGCTTGCTGTTCTCGAGCGTCTACCCTTTGCTTAAGAGCGGCATTGTCCGCCTTAAGGGTGAGCATTTCTTGGTTAAGGGTCTGTACCGCTGCTACGAGTTCCTGTAGCTGTTGGGGAGTTGCCATGTCAGGGCTTTGGCGTTGCAAGCTATCAGGGTTGTCAGACTGGGTGGGTAAGTTTCCCAATACCTCGGTAATGTCTTCCTCTTCACTCAAACACAGCATGTCTCCAAATTCCCCCTCCTCCTCACCTGATGTAGAAGAGTAGTCCAGCCTCTTCCGACGAGTGCGATGTCCATGAGTCTTGTTCTTCTTAAGTAGGTAAGGCCGGCCTTGGAAGGAAGCCACTGTGACCTCGGAAACGGGTCAACAGAGCTTCCCCATGCGACAGACAAGACGGAGTAGGAGAAAAGCCTTAGCGGCACAAAAACCCCTGTGGATGATGATCCCAGCGATCCGGAAGCAGAGAAGGAAGCAAGCATCCAGGTAGAAGTCCGATGATCAGACGCAGACAGAGCAGGAGATGCAGGAGAGAGTGGAGGGAACCGGGAGAAAGAGAATGCTAAGCTGGAACAGGAGGAAATGGCAAGTGGAGAAGGCGAGTCCGGGGGGAGGCAAAGAGAGAGAAAAAGGAGGAAGCCAAGAAAACTAGGCAAGGTAAGGGCGGAACACCGCCAAGGGAAATAACAAGGAGCGAGGCAACGAAGGGTAGCAAGAAAGTTGCAATGCGCCGAGCCGCCGAAAGTGGAAAGAATAAATACACTAGGGGGCGGCCATATTGGAAAGAACTAGACCGTCAATAGACAATTAGGGAGGAGACGTGACGGCACAACACGTTGGCGGCCATGTTTCCACCTGTTCCACAACCGCCAGGAACCTGCGGTTGTGACACTGGGTCATAATGTATTTAGGGAGGGCATGAAAGGGGGTACTAATAAATTCCCTACTGTCAGTGCGCACCCTCCTGGTGGTCTGCGCAAAGGCACGTTTCAGTTCTTGGACAAATTCTTGTGGGGCCTGGTTTTCCACACATTACAGGTTGTAGGCTGCCTTGCGGGCCTCTTGAGGGTTTCTAGGAATTGAAAAATGCTTTAGGATGGCCGCCCTATAGGTGGACCATCTTGAATGGTTCTGATCCTCCAGCCCCACAAAGAAGCTGGAGTATTCAGGAGAAAATGTCCACTTGACATATTGAATACAGCCTTGCCTGTCCTTCAGGTGGAAAGTCTCCATCATTTGCTCAAACAATTCAAGTTACTCCCAATCTGAATATTTGGCATTTTTGTGGTAGGGCGTGATGATGCTCCTAATAGCTTTGATTTCCTTCTGGGGATCTTTCAGTAAAGCTCTCTTAACTTTGTTGGCCTTTTTAGTTCTGGTCACCCTGGTCCACTCATCCTCTGACTCAGAGGCACTGCTACCAGAGGTGGCTGTCTGCTCCTCTAGGCACTCCCTGATTCTGCGAGCTTGGGAATGGCAGGCAGAATGTGGGGGCCTATTCTCTTGTGACTTGAGGCGCTCAGAAGAGTCTTCTGACTCTCCCTTGCTCCCAGAATTGGCTGGGTACCCCCACCCCCCACTGTCCTAGTTGGGAAGAGGTTTTTAGTATGCTCTAAGTGGGCCTAGTCTCATGGAATTCCCCACCAAATTTGACGGACTGATCTCTTGGTAAGTGATATTTCTGAGGATTCAGTTCTCTGATTCTCCCCTCACTGGAGTCTACCAGATCCGAGAAGCTGGCCCTAGCATTTGGGAACCTGTACATAGATTCCCGCCCATCCATTTCTGGGAGGCGTTGATCCCGCCCATCCATTTCTGGGAGGCGTTGATCTATCAATCCCATATTTCCCATTGTGTTGAAGTCTACCGTGGCCCTTGGTTCATATGAGCCAGTGGACATGGGGGTGGCAGAGTCCATGGAACGGAAGGAATTAAAGTCCCTGTTGCCAGGGTTCCTGAGGTTATGCTCAGGGGTTTCTCTCTCCCATCTTACCCCATCTCTTTCAGCCCCTACTCCCTAGTGACATGCCAGAATCTGACCCTTTTGTTCCTCTATTAATGCCTTACTGGACTCTATGAATTCTTCATGCATGGCTATCTGTCTATGGAGCCTGTCAATCTTTTCACATAGAGCCTCATTGTCTCTCTCTGTGCTTCCTGCCTGAATTGGGAGTATTGGGCTAATTTTTGCTGCAGGAGACTCTCCCCTTGAGTTTGGTCCTTACTGGTCTGATTATTCTTTGCCAGAGCATCCTCCAATTGCCTGGTGTGCTCTGACAGCTTTTCATAATCCATTTTTTTTTTACTTCTATTTCAGGCTGAACCTGTAATTTTGTCAAAAAGATCGGCAGATTTAACCCTCCGAGATTCTTCGAAAATCTTCGAAAATTGGCTTTTCTACAGATCGAAGTACGTCCTTTCACAGACTGTAGGTGCGTTTCAAGTGCGATTGTCCAGGAGCTCCTTAAGCTGGTAGTGATGAAAGAGCTTCAGTGGGAAGAGCTTCGTTTATCTGTTTGAAAGCCAATCCAATGAGGTTTGCCATGGCCATGGTCCACCGGGTGGCTTCACCTGAGATTAGTCTATTCCATATGTTGTCCTCTTCGAACATCCAGGGATTTGTGATCAGCGGCGATAGGTAGGTAATTCTGTTCTGTTTGGTGTGGGGACAGATTAGAACCTGGTGCCTGATCGTTTCCACGGTGTCCACGTTTTTACATAACCTACATACTTGATTTTCCGCCATACCTCGGATGGCGAGTATTTGTTTTGTGTGAAGTATCTTTAGTCTCGCTTTCATAAACAAGTGTCTTTTTTTCTTTTCTGGGAATTTGCTGACATATTTTATAGGCACCTTTGGTTTATTGAACATGGGCGGAAGATGTTGTAACAATTTGTTGTCTGCTGCTACCTCTATGGTTCTAATCCAGTCCATTTCCTGCAGTTTCCGCTTGATTTTGTCGGGATTTTCTTTTAAGTCTGTTTCCGTGCACATTATTTGCGACAATCTTTCTTTTCTGGTTTCGGCCCACTTTTTGAATATGGTGCAATTTCCGTTTACCATTTCTTCTTTGACTACAGCATAGATTGGAAGGGAGTCTGCCAGAATGATTTTTCTAAATAACCTCATTGCGCTGATGTCGACTATCGAGGCCAGAGATGTTAGCCCAAGTTCCCTTCTAATGGCCGCAATTGAAGTTGATTTGGGCAGCCCCAAAACAGATCTCCAAACCGTACCTTCTATTTTGTTCCATATGTTCTCCGGAATACATAGAGAGGCTTCCATTCCGCTTGTCAGCAAGGGCACTAATTTCATTTTATAGAAATTGATTGCCGGAGTTAGGGTGAATTTGCCATATTTCTTATCTAGTGTTCTCATTTGCGCTATCAGGCTCTTCGCTTTGTCCCAGAATACTGTTTGCATAGCTATGTCTGTTGTTGTGTTGTCTAGTTCAAACCCCAAATATCTGATGTTTTTTACTTTTTCAATTTTTATGTCATCCAGATACCATGACTCCGTTGTTGTTGGATTCTTTCGATGTTTCTCAAGGATCATGATTTTTGTTTTATCTTTGTTTATCTCCAAGCAGTTTTCTTCTGTGTATTTTTTCAGATTTGTTAATTTCCGTTGTAATCCCACTTTGGTCTGGTCGATGAGAATCACATCGTCCACGTACAGGAAGGCGATGAACAGTGCGGGCGCAAGTGGACAGTCCTGTTTTACGCCCCTTTTTACTTGAATTTCATCTGAGAGGGTTCCCTGTTGGTTTAATTTCACTCTTACCGTTGTATTTGAGTGCAGCGCGATTAGGGGATCCAGCACCAATCTTGGGCATTCCCACGCGTCCAATTTTTTCCATAGCATATTTCTGTCCACTTTGTCGAACGCTTTTGACATGTCCACAAAGGCCAGATATATTTTTGGTGCCCCTTCTTTGATTTTTGCTTTGAAAATATTTATTATTAAGATGTTGATTGCTATCTTTCTGGAAGCCTGTTTGTAATATATCTTTGCATTTTGACGATCTTTCCCATATCCGCAGATGGTCCAGAATGAGGGAGGAAAAGATTTTTCCTAAAATGTCTAATAAAGCAATCGGTCTATAATTTGCGGGGTCTTCCCGACTGCCTTTTTTGTAAATCGGAACGATGACTGCTTTTGACCAGGTCTTTGGAATTTGTTGGGATTGTTCGCAGATCTCAAAAATCTTTCCAATCAGTTTTGCCCAATCTTTTGGGAATTCTTTTAAGATGGTATTTGTCAATCCGTCCGGGCCCGGAGCTCTGGATGTTTTCAGGCTTCTTATTTTTTCTTCGATGTCTGCCACATTGGCTATCGACACCCAAGACGCGTTTGTTACAGATTTCAGTGCTTTTGCCGAGTTCTGGGGTTCCTCAAATTCATTCGAAATGTACTCCGTCCATTTTGCTTCTGATACTGCGTTAGTTGGTATTGGATTATATGTTACGTTACTTTTTTTAATTAAGGACCAGAAGTCGCTAGATTTATTGGTAATCAGCTTTTTTATCATTTCTTCTGCGTCCAACTGGTATTGTATCGCTTTTGCTTGTTTTCTCCAGGAAGTATATCTTTTTACTTCCAATTTCCAGTTTGACCAGTCTTGTGCCAGATTTGTTTTCTTTGCCTTTCTTTTTAGTTGCCGTCCTAGTTTCCTTTGTTCTACCAATTCTTTATTGTATGCATGGGCGGCCTGTAGTACAGCCTTCTTTCTGGCAACTATTGGTTTCTGGTATGGTGCAAGGAGTGGTAGATAATCTGGTTTCTCAATTGTTTTTGTTTGATGGTTTGCTATTACTTTTTCATCCCACGCTGATTTTATTTGTTGAATGTTTGCCTCCGTTATGCGAAGACGGGTTTGTTGCACATTTGTTTCGAGTGTAGCTTTGTATACAAGTTTCGTTGGTCTCCGGCCATTCCACTTACAAGTGAGTAAGTTATGGTCACTGTTGTTTGTTTTCAGAACTTTAAAGCTCACTGTGTTTGCTGCCAATCCGAATGATACGAAGATATAGTCTAGGGTTGCTTTTGACGCTCCCCTTTCCCAGGTCGGGATATTCAGTTGATTTGGGAAGAGTCCATTTTGATTTCACCAAATTCCTGAAGGGCCAGGTGATTTTCTTCTAACTTTGTTTTTGAATGACTGACTTCCTGGCCGAAGGCGTCCCTTTCCTGAGTTAGAGTGCCCCTCTGTGCAGCCATGTCATCCCTCAGTTTTTTAAGGGCACCAGCTTTCTAGCGCTACTCATCAAACTCTGTTTGGTATTCTAGGCCTTTGATAATCAATTTATTATTTTCCTCTATTAAGGATTCTAGGCGGTTTTGCGGGGTGACTATCTGTTCTGCACAGACTCTATTATAATTCAATTACTGCTCCAGCTTTTGTTGGCTCTGTTTTAGAGAATTCAACCTTTCTTGACACTCTTTTTGCAGTGTCAGTACCTGGGCATCTTGCTCTGCATTCTTTTGCAGTAAGAGCGTCAGTTCTTCTTGCAGTTTGCTGGCATACTGCCTAGCCTCCGTTTCAGCTTCTTGGCTACTCTGGAGCCTTTGCTCTGAAGAGTCCAGATTAGTCTGGATTTCCTGCATTGCTTCCCTTTGCCTCTTTGTGAAGTCTACATGGTCTGCATACTTTTCCTGTATGACTCCTATGTGGAGGTACAGGTAGGCCGCTATTTTGGCAATTTTGCATTGCTCCTCTTTTATTTTAGGGGTCATGTACAGCTCACTGAGTGCTTGATGTAATGGCCCCTTGTCCTGCCAGATATTAAGGTTGGTTTCAATGACTTGTTTTATTCCCTGCAGCCATACCTGTTTGTCCTGTTCTACCCATTCACCTCTAACAATTTGTGCAGTAGGTGTTCCCTTGCAATATTGATTTCCACTGGGGTTGCCATTCCGGAAATATTCATTTCCTTCTGGCTTATCTCAAGGTTACTTTACTTTTGCAAACAGGCCCAACTCCTTTGAGTATTTCTTTTGAAAGGTGCTTATACAGTGTTGCACAGTACAGTAACCCAACAAGGTGTATGTACCCCGTCAGTTAGCATGTTGTGTTAGACTGACACGAGTGGTATGTCTAATTCAGGATCTCGCGATGAGACCCCAAGCTGTAAGTGATTTCAATTCGGCACACACCCAAGTCAAAGCCTAGCATGTAGTGCTCAACTGAAATCCTTATTTATTTTTGTCTAAAAGTTTAATATTCTGAACGATATACCACTCATATCACACCCTTCTCCTGGAACTCCCCCGGTCACACTGAATCAGGAATCAGGCTGGTTTGCAAAGGTAAATATTTATTTATGTATTTAAAATGTTAATCACAATATGTTTTAATAGGTAAACAACAATCACCAATGGGGTGGCAGAACACTGAATAATATCTTTAATACCCGAGGAGTAAGTAATGAGCAAAGCAAATGCAGTACAGAAAATAATACTTTTGTGTTGGTTTCAGATCAAATAGCACCATGGTTAGAAGTTCCCCTGCAACACACCACAACCCCCCAATAGGCAATGTAAAGAGATAGGAGGAGAGAGCAGGTATTCAGGAATAGCACAAATCAAACAGAATACCAGTCCCACTTTCCCCCAGAAAACACAAGAGAAAAACAGAATTGACTTTTCAGCTGTCAGACTGGCTTATAAGATTGTCTCTAGAATGGACTGGGCAAAAACACCAAATATGTTCAAAAATACTAAAGTTGTTATGTATTCTTATGGGAGCCACTTTGAATAGGTGCAAACAATCACAAGCAATGATTTAGAGTGCAGAAAACAATTGAAATCTTAAGGTCCAAGTCGGAAGCTGTTAAAAGCTATTTTACCCGTGTAAACTTTTCAGATTTAAAAAATTGCGGCAAACTTTTCATTGCGTGAAATTCGCGAGTGCGGTTTGGGTTCTATGGATAGCTATGGAGGTTGGGTACAAGTAGGAGTTGAAGTTTTGTTTCTATCGCAAAAACTGAGGGAGTTATGGAGGTTTTAATAAAGGTTGTTTTTGTCAAATAGGCGCGAGAATGGAAAACAAGAATGGACTTTTAAAAATGACAAATTGGTTTGCCTACACTAGAGGATTACTATGAAGAAGCAAATACCACACAGGGATATTACAGTCACTGGATCAGGGTGACCCACCTGATAAGGAAACTCGACTTCTTCAGATGAGAAAAGTGTCAGCGCAAAGATAGTTCTAACAATACTGGTTCTGCAGGAAAGATAGGATGGGTTGGATAGGGACAAGACTATGCAAAGGACTTATGCTATGGGACAAGGTTCTTCCTATTTATACTCACAGGATAAGTCTTTAAATGAGACCGTCAGTTCTGGTCTAGATTGGGTCTGGTCTAGGAAAGACAGCACAACAGACACGGCACTGGATCCTCTAGGCCGGTGGCTGGATTGGCACAGGATCTGCTCTCCTAGTCTGTGGGTATTTGAATCAGCTGGATGGCGAGTTCCTCAGGCAAGCCTAGTGGTGGCAAGCCAGAGAATTTCTGGATACTGGTTCAAAAGTCAATAGTCTCTATTGCTGGTAAGAGATTTGGCTTCTGGATCTAGAAGAATATTTGAAGCTGGATGTAGGGTGCGGGATCAGAGTGCTTCGCCAGAATCAGGAAAGTGGCTGGATATGTGAGTCCCTATGTGTTGTCAGCTGTCTCTATGCTATAGAATGACATCACAAAGGGGGTGTGTGTGCCGGCTTAGCTAAGCCTACCCCTGTTAGCTGGAATTGTACCAAACTTCATCCCCGCCTTGCAATTTGAGTGATTGGATCAAGGCTGGGTGATGTCACATTTTATGATTTGCTTTACAGTCCTCAGAGACCTCCCTTTAGCCACTAGTCTCCAAATCTGATTTTATATTAAATGTACATTTCTACATCGGTCACCTTTATACAAATCACACACAAAGATGCCATATTTTACATAGCAGCTATTCCTCAAAACCCCGCAGTGGTGGGATCTTGTCTCCACTTTCAACAGAATTTTGCCTTTTTCGCTATGAACACAATTTCCAATTGTCCTGCAAATGGCCACAAGTGTGCGTGTTTAACATAGGGATATGCGTGTAAATTTTCACAATTCTAACAGTAATACATTTTGCATAAAACCACATATCTTGCCATTCCTGTCCAGAACATGTCACACGGTTCTGCCGCCTCTTCACACATGCAGCCAGAAATTAAATTACCAACTCTGTCCTTTTTATATTTTTCACCATTTTGAATAGCAAGTTATGAGTCTTTTAAAAATGTGTTCTTTTTTCATGTTTATCAACAGATGGTCGCTTGGCTCTGCCTCTTTTTGTCCCCCTGCAGGCAGGGCATTCCCCTCCTTGCTTGTTCCTTCCAGAGGCCATTTACGACCTCTTTCACACTTCCAATTTCCTGGGTTGCAGCTTGGTCATTGTTCGTTTGCTTTCTGTAGACCAGATTCTGTTCTAACCTGCAATTAACACCTCTCAGTGAGTTTCTGCAGAGAGGAAGGCCCTCGTTCTGGGAGAAAAAAACCTGATTTTCCAGTTTTGTGCAGCTTCAGCCAAGCTGATTAACTTTTGAACCCAGCAAAAACAAAACACATTTGTTGCATCACATACAAAAACATTTCTTTCTTGGCCTTAAAATCTGTAATCAAAAACACAACTACAATCTGTATTCCTTTTTTGGCAACAATCATGTTCTGTTTATGTTTGCTAATTCAGCAGATTTTTTAGTTTTAGGTCATTTTAAAGCTCCCTCAGTACTCCTCTGACAGCTGTCATTCAGGTTGTCGCAGGTACTGCACCCATATTTTGGCATAGAGGCTGTCTGTTTTCAGACTTTGTATGTTTCACAATGTTTCATTTGAGACATGAATTTTAGCATCAGGCAAGATTGTGAATGTTGAAAAGTGTGGTGTTATAGGCATTTTGGAGTTCTTGGCAACAAAGCAAATGTCATTTGTAGGCACATTTTGGGGTTTCATTTGCAAAGTGCTGCTTCTTGCTCTGTGCACTCTGTTTGCTGGTCATGGGACCCACTGGCACATTTCTGCAGGGTGTGCTCTATTCCACCGCACATGCACCATGGGTGGCAGGTTGTGCATAACTCTTTTTGTGTGCTGAAGCACAAGGTTTTTGTAGGTTTTTTAAGTGTTTGTAGGTTTTTGGCGCGCACAAGGGTTTTGCCACCATTGTTGCCATTTCTTTCCCCATAACTGGCAGAGTGAGGCCGCATAGCATAGCGGAGTGGGTCAATGCATCCCACATTACGCTTTGCATTGAAATGTCTTTTATTTTAACCGTTTCACTATGTGAAATTATAGTTAACATGACTTTAGAAAACTTTTTTTTCGATCCTCACAGTCGCAATCCAGTGATCATTTGTACACAAGTTACCTTTACCACTTTTAGTGACAACTCTGCACACACCTACATTTGTAGGTGAGTGTCTATCATTGAGCACGTATGGTGTGGCCTAGATTTAGATAATTGAAGTAGCTAAATCTTTGTTGTCCATTCACAGGAGTACCAAATCTTTGGATAGCCTTTGATTGAGGCTAAAATTGACTCTGCATATTGAGGAAAGTACATTTTCCGTAAAACCTACAGTGCCACCTTTTTAAGAGACTTGTAGCTGTCCATAGCTATTCGTAGATTGGACATCATTCAGGTATGATCTAAACTTTTGTTATTTAAGGGTTAAAGTGTGTGAGAATCCATGTTCGCTACACATTAGTACAACATCCCCCCTTTTTTTTGTACAATACCTGGCTTTCTTTCCGGATATGCAGAGGGGGCAGGGAGAATAGTAATGCATTATTCAGCTAAGGTAGTGGTACCCCTTTAGGAATATAATTTGTTTCATTCTTAACTTACATTTAGAACTCAGACATGGACCATCATTGAGACTCAGAGGGAGGTTGACAATAGCTAAGAAAATTAGAATAACCCCCACTGGGAAGGGGGGTCTACTAGTACTCCACACCAGATGCCAAGGGTTGAAATATTGTAATTTGTGAATAGTGATAGGTAGATCTTTGACAATGGCCGTGATGGAAATGATTGGGTAGATCTGTAACAACAGTATGTAAAATATATGAATTTGGACATTGACATCTCTGATTCTGTCTGATGCATTGTGATGAATTATCTTTAGAAATTATTTTTGATTGGTTCTTTTTGTCTTTAAAAACTGACGAAGGGGCATTTGCCCCAAAACACATTGAGCCTCACAAACCTGTTACAGCAAGACCCAGCTCGCCAGTTGCAGGCGTCACACTGTTTTTGAATATGTATTAACTTTGTATTCATATGTACGATGATTATTATTTTTTTTAATTCATACACTTGTAATTTCTTTAGTAAAAACTTTGATTACCCTCTGTAAAGATTTTGACTGGTCGGTTTATATGGTATGCAGGGGACAGGAGTGTCCCAAATTTTGGACACTTAGTTTGTGCTTGAAGCAAATTAACTAACAGCAAATATTTTGCGAGAGGCGGTCTCAAGAGCTATCACCGCTAACAAAGTGTAAGAGGATTCAATTCAACACTACAGCTAAATCAATGCCTAGTCTGGGATGCTGAATGGAAACCCTTATTGATATATCTTTATGTCCAGTTCATGCGTTCTGGATGACTACCCCTATATAACACCCCTCCCTTGGAATCCCCCTGACCCCACTGAGCCAAGAAGTAGTTCTGTTTGGCAAGTTAAAAGGTTTAATTGATAATTTAAACAATATATATTATATCACGCTTTATAATAAATTAATAATTGGATATCACACTTAATCTGAGATGATCAAGATTAACAACGGAGAATCTGGCACTAGCACACTTCTTGATAATCACTAAGGAGTTGACATGAAATGGATAAGATAGCAACAATACTTTTATGGTTTCCAATGGATGCAATGTGGAATGAAATGCAGTACAGAAAATACTCAATATGATTTCAACAAAACAATGTAATCACTTTTCTCTGGCAATCCCCTCCCTTTTATGCAATGCAAGGAAATGGAAGGAAGGCACACAGTTCTCAGAAATGCAATTAAATGTGATTCAGTTCACCCCAGCAACTTAGACTACAGAAGTTGAAAACACAGGCCCAAATGCTTTTAAATGTGCTGGCAATGTAGAAAAAAAAATATGCTAAAATGCTTTTAATTCCCTCTAGGAGGTTCAGGGTGAGTGAAATCAAGTTAATATTAGTCCAGGCTCACTTTAGCAATGATGCAGGGATAGTTAGCAGGTTAAACGAATTTTTCTTTAACGGAAGGCAATCAGCAGCAGATTTTTTACACGTGAAGAAATTTGCAAATCGCGGCAAAATGTCAAATCGCGGCTAAATTTGCGAATGCGCCGGGCGCTATTACAGAAGAACTACAAGGGCTATCAATATCGTTTTGGGGTCCTATGAAAGCCTAGGATCTCAGCTTCCAGATGAAAGTTACTGCAAGTCTCTAGCACAAACGGTCGCGGAGATATGAGCGATTAAATAAAGGTTGTTTTTCAGATTTGAAATTTTAAAGTTCAAAAAGACAAGTGCAGCTTGCAAATAGAAAATGACAAGTGACAGCTTTACAAATGACAGGTGACAGTTAGGAGACAGTTCTACTTAGATTAAAATAGGATTGAATTATATTATTTTAACTAAGAAATTGGTTCTGCACAGTTTTGCTATGTACTCACAATATATTTAGAAATATGCCTTGCCACGGATCTGGTCAGGTTTAGGACTGGACTCTGGTCTCTGCACTTCACAGTGATCTGGGTCAGCTCTCTCTGGTTCTGCTAACAGGTCAGCTCTACTCTGCTGGTCTGGTCTGGGTCTCTGAAGGTTGATAGATTGAAGTCTCTATGTTAGCTCTCTGGAGGTTGATGGATTTGAAGTATGGATTTTCCCGGCAGAGCTTCCAGCTGCAAATGGATTTGAAGGTCCCTATCTGTCCTGTCTGCTTTTATGTGTTTTTTTAATGGGTGTGTGTGTGAGCAGCATCACTAGCCAGCCCCTCTCCACTTATCATTGGCCAAGCTTTCATTTCTCCCCTGATTGGGGGAGCTAAGTTGTGTCAGAGTGATGTCATTTTACAGCCTGCAGAAAGTCCACTCCTCCTGTCAACTTACACACAAATCTAGATTTGAACCAAATACATATTTGCAGAGGTACATGTTGTTTTAAAATCATATGCACCCCTCGCATATCACAGGAGGTATCTCCTGTTCAAACTCTGCTCTTCCTGGGAGCTTGCATTCAGAAATGGCAATATTTTGCACTTTTTAACTGGTTTGCAATTCCGGACATTACCCCAAATTTACACACATGTGCGCAAGGAGTATGGACATTAGTTGATGAAGTGTCAGATTTTTCACATGCACACATTTTGAGTAATATCCTCTTTTCCGCTAAAACTCCCCTGAACATACCACCGGTTCTAAAAACCTCTTAAAATGTGGGCAGAAAAATCACAAGAATTATGGTATCATTTATAAAATTTTCACATGTCCGCTCTATGAGTTATTCATCTTTTTAGAGTTATGTTCTGGCCCCAAAGGGGTGTGGTTTTCCTCCAGCACAAGGTTGAATTTCTGGTTTTTCCAGTTCTGCCAAGCCAGCTTGCTCTCACAGGCAGTGCCCCTCCCCTTTGCTTCAGGAGGAAGCTACTTTTACGACTGCCGCCAATAAAACATTTGCCTGAGTCAGGACAGGGCTTTGTTCAGAGCTCCTGTATTCTGTGGGGCTCCCCTTAATTCAATTATCAGGGAGATGGCATATCCTTAGTGTGGCCAGCAAAAGGCAGATAGGCCTGGGAACACAGCTGTGACTCAAGTTTCACTCCTGATGGGGGTAGTTGCCAGGCAGAATTCAGTTCCTTAAGCCAAGTTTCAGATAAAATGTCACTTTTTGTTCCCCAGTTTATGCATTCAAATAAAACTAAACATTTTCACATATGCAGCTAGAATGCTGATTCTAAGTTTAAAACTATGACATTTAAACAATTGCAACCTATGTGACACTCAAAGTAGGTCACTCATTTCTTTTAAACATTTAGATTTGTAGTGTCTTTCAGTCCAAATTTACTTAAACTGCTGAAATCCACAGCTCAGCCAGTCTTGTTATAAACCTGCAAGTCACTTCAGAATATAACTTTACATTGGATCCACCTCTCAGTAAGTCTTTCTTTGGCATGTTTTGGGTTCATTTATTCAGTTTTACAAAAAGTAAAATCTGGTGTTGTTTTAAAATGCCGGCTTTTGGATAGTGGTGAGTACTGGTACTGCACCCTTTTTGGGATTTAAGAAAATGAATTCCCAACAGTTATGGGTTTGCTTTTGGCAATCAGCATTGCCATTCCCAATGGTTTCAGACTACTGTGTGGGTAGTCCAATGGTGGTTTTAGGCAGCGTCCTTCTGTGCCCATAACATCGGCAAAAATGAGTGGCAGCCTATTCTTCATGCATTTCCCTGTGCATTTTCTGGGAAGCTCTGGCCATCATGAGGTTTTCCATGTCAATACTGCACAGTTTTGAGGTAGGGCTCGGATGCATGGGTAAATACATCCCACAAAAGCAACAAGACCTGAATAATTTAAAATTGGGTTAAAATCATTGGTAAAACTGCTCTATGCTTGCTCCATCAAAAATGATGTAATTCAATTCTAACTTCTAAAATATGTTAAAAGTATGGATTCTGAAAGCTTAAATGAATATTAAGCAGGCAATTTTGTAACTGACCATGACTGTATTGTTAGACTCACATCCGTTAGCATTATGTGAAAGTAACATTTCCATTTCCATATGTTTTGTGGACATTTTTTTTCATTGATGCTGTCACCCGATTCCTCAAATTTGGACACGATTGAGCGCCCTTGTGTTGAAAGATCACTTTACTATATGACGGTGGTCGTTCTCAGGCAATATTTTCGAAATTTGCTTTTGACCAGGGTTGAGAGTGTCCCACATTTGCTGCACATAGAAACAACTCAGGAACGTACTGATCAAACCATTTTTATTTGTTTAGTTTTGGATTTAGGTGGCACTGTGGTGTTACTAATGAGCTGAAACTATATGCTTGGAAAGTGAAGAAAGGATGGGGATTTCATGTGAGAAGGGAAGCACAGTCAGGAAGAGTTGTTTGGCTTTTGCCTACTTATTAAGCACCTGGACCCATACAGGCGCCTATGGCCGTTCATACACACTACTCGTCCCTCCCTCCGCGTTTGAAACACTGCCGCTCACCTCGGGATC